>NC_141693.1:730802862-732002862 GCF_964263255.1 Lissotriton vulgaris | reverse complement strand
CAAATGATTTAGACTGCCAGTAGTGATTCTATATTTTAACAACATATTCTTGAGAATTCTGTAGATCAGTTTGCCTTTGAATTTGTAATAAACCTACATTTAATCTCATGAATCAAAGTCCGGGTCCTTACTGTGTAGCCAAATAGGCTACAGTGTAAATTGAACTCTTGGATGATGTTGAATCCTCTTTATTTCTCAGGCATCTAAAAAAGTCTATAACAGGAAAAATGTGGATAGTCAGCTCAGTGCTCTGGCAGCTCTAATGTTCTGATCTTGGCTTGCCAGTCATTCACAGGCCCCATTTGCAGAGTCTAGGTGGTTCCTCATTCACTCCCCATTACAAACTGTGTATTAAATAAAACATTTCCAAAAGTAAAATACTATGAAACATCACTAGCCCTCGGGCCCACATTAGTGCACCTTCTTAATGATCTATCTGTTGTTTCAACTTGGTCATCAATTCTCAATATTTGTATGTCCGTTTTTCCAATAATGTTTTTATTATGCTATCAGATGTGGTCCCTAGTAAGCGTAGAATTGTAGATTTGAAATTAAATTACCCTTCTCTTACCCCGTTCTAAACCCATCACATGCATTATTCAGATTTACAATAAAGTCCTCATTTTGAGTGTCTGTTTTGAATGCCTGAATCATATCAAAACATTTACCAACTCATTGCGGTAGGCAGAACAAGTTAAGTGCTAGCAGCCTAGGCATTTCTATCATGGGTTCAGAGAGTGCCAAGGTCATCTTGGCAACACGAAGATGGCCTCTGCCTCAAACCCTGGTATTACTTTTCCCCCAAAAGGCCAACGTATGTAGGTGAATAAGGGAAGTGCATTCCCCTAGCTCTCCCTCCCATTAACTCTGCAGGTCAAAGCTCCACAGAGCACAAGGAGGACATTGGACATCCTGTCTAGTCTCACGTCCCACATTATAGGGTTCATATAACACTCTGCCAGTACGCACCTGCGCCTTAGGACCTGTATGGAGAAGTTTTGATCCATTGAATAAATGTTGCATTCAGACCCATTTGAGCCATTACAGAATATTAGAACTCCCAGCTAAAACTGTCAAAGTCCTTCTCCATGTCTATTGTCATGAGAGTTGCCTTCTCCTTATACACAAAATCATCATTCAAGAGAGAGATGATCCTCTGAATATTATATGCCGTATTACACCAAAGAATTAAGTTCACTTGATCAGTATGAATTAAAAAGGGCATATGTGGTAAGAGTCTGTTCAGCAGAACACAACTTTGAATTTTATAATCTACATTGAGCATCACGAATGGCCTATAGGCTCTATCATCCATTGAAGGGCAACCAGGTTTCAAAAGAGGAATGACCTGCGCCTCACATGTATACACCAGTAGGTGCCATGTCTTTGACGATGTAGAATACGTGTCCACCAATCTAGGAGCCAATTTGTTCTTGAATGCAGCAAAGAACTCTACAGGTAAGCCATCTGCTCCAGGAACCTTACCATGTACCATATTTTTTAGGGCAGCTCAATTTCTTGTATAGTTATATCCCCCGCCAATAATCCTCATCCTCACGGGTGAGAACTCGCAGTTATCTTATTGATACAAAATCCTCACTATCCCGAGGTGGTACTCTAGGTCATGGAGCATTTAGATAAGTATAATATTCACAAATGTGAGCATTGATAGCAGCTTGATTATATAATGCTTCACCTACAGCAGAGTCACGCTCTAGATTCAAAGAATCCAGTAGTTTTGGATTAATAATAATAAACATATTAAACTTTAAAAAGATATTTAATTCATGTACGTCTAATGATACACCAAACCTTTGGAAGCTTATTTATTTATTAGACCATGACAATTCAAATATGAGTGTTAATGCTGTATCATTGAAAGCCTGGGAAGCCTCCATTTAACGCTTATACAAGGAACCCCCAAAACCTATGTAAGAAAATAAGATTTTGACCATTTACAGTGCTCCACTGCTTTTTGGCTAGGTTTGAGCTATGCAAGTACCATATACATCATCCGTAGCCAGTGTACGTAAGAGTGAGGGGAGGGGAGGGGGCAGTCGAAAGACGACAGGGAGGCAAAATTAAATAAAAAATAGAAAACAACATACCATGCACTCACCCCATCTCTGACTCAGCAATTTGGTGAGCTCAAGATGAGTGGTTTTCTTTTTTTTAAATTTGATTTTCCCTTGTAGTCTGTCGACTCCCCCGCCCTCTGCCCTACCACTCTTACCTGCAGTGGCCGCTGCTGATATACATAAGTTCATATATTTAACTCAAGCTCTTTTGAATATGTATTTGGATAGCACAATTATGATTCAATAATGCTTAATTCTCTGAGTTGAAAACATAATTGCAGAAAGTCATTCTGATTAGGACCTTACCCCAAACGAGTGATCCACAGAATTGCTTGAATCAAAGAATTATTGCTCCCTCCCTGACACTTCGCCATATATGGCGACCGTGCAGACGTGCAGCGTTCACGCGCAGCGGGCGCGCCGATTGTGCGCCAAGGCGTGCCAAAGGCAAGCCCGTCTACGCCCGTCCATGCCTGGACCGCGCCCAGCACCAGGACCCCTGGCCCCCGCAGACCCCAGCCCGCCCGCCGGACGTATGACGCCGCCACCCTCAACGCACTCAACGCCGGCCGATTCCCGGGCTGCTACCGAGCCACCCGAGACGCACCCACGGACCCTTCTGCTGCACCTCCTGCAAGTTCACCTATATCCGGACCTGCACTACTCCAGCACCAACAAAGACCAAGGCGAGCAACAACAGCAGCCACCTGAAATGCATCCTGCTCAACACCCGCCCCGTCCACAGACATGTGGTCGAGCTCTGGAACCTGCTCGACACCACAGCCCCAGACGTCGCCTTCCTCACGGAAACCTGGATGAACGCCTCTTAAGCGCCCGCCATCGCCATCGCCATCCCAGACAGCTACAAGATCATCCGAAGGGACCGCATCAACCACACCGGAGGAGGCATCGCCATCATCCACAGGAACACCATCCGCATCACGACCAACACCGACGACACCCTCGCACATGCCGAGCACCTGCACTTCCAGGTCCACATCAACCCCAAGACCACCCTCATAGGCACCCTCATCTACAGACCCCCGGGACAACTCACACAATTCAGAGAAGACATCGCCGACTTCATCAGCCCGCACGCCCTCTGCTCCGCTGACTACATCCTCCTCGGGGACCTCAACTTCCACCTGGAGAACAACAACGACCGCAACACCATCACCCTGCTGGACAACCTCGCAAACCTGGGACTCAAGCAGCTGGTCACCACCCCCACCCACTACGCCGGACACACACTCGACCCCATCTTCTCATCCAGCAAGGACATCGCCTTCAGCCACGCCACAGGACTCCACTGGACGGACCACAGCTGCGTCCACTTCAGCTTCGGAAGGACCACAATCCACCACCACCAGCAACAGGTTGCACGCAGAAGCTGGAACGAGATCACAGCCGACCAGCTCACGACCTCCCTGAGCATGAACCCTCCCACCAGCTCAACGAACCCAAGCCAGGCAGCCACCAACCTCTTGAAGTGGATCAGCGACTGCGCAGACGACCTCGCCCCCCTGAGGACCCCGCCTAGCAGACCCGGTAGCAAGAAAGCCCCCTGGTTCACCGACGAACTCAAGAACTCCAAGAAGAACTGCCGAGCACTCGAGAGAACCTGGCGCAGAGACCCAACTCCGGACAACATGGCTGCCCTCAAGCTCGCCACCCGAAAGCACCACCAACTCATCCACGCCACCAAGAAAACCACATTCAAGGAACGACTGGACAACAACGCACACAACAGCAAGGAACTCTTCAACATCGTCAAAGAGCTCTCCAACCCCAACGCCGGAAACAACGACATCACCCCTTCGCAAGACCTCTGCAACTCCCTCGCCTCCTACTTCCACAACAAGATCGCGGACATACACAACAGCTTCAGCACTCAACCAACGCACGCCACGACCGAACCATCGCCCCCCACTACCACCCTCCACGCCTGGACTCCCATCAGCACCGAAGACACCGTCCGCACGATGAACTTCATCCACTCCGGATCTCCGACCGACCCATGCCCTCACCACGTCTTCAACAAGGCCGACGCTGTCCTCGCACCCCACCTGCGGGACATCATCAACACCTCCTTCGACACCGCTACCTTCCCGGAGAGCTGGAAGCACGCCGAACTCAGCGCCCTACTCAAGAAGCCATCAGCCGACCCCACCGACCTCAAGAACTACCGCCCCATCTCGCTGCTCCCGTTTCCTGCAAAAGTCATCGAGAAGACCGTCAACAAGCAGCTGGCCGCCTTCCTCGAGACGAACGGATCCCTCGACCCCTCGCAGTCTGGCTTCCGGGCCAACCACAGAACCGAGACCGCCCTGATCGCAGCCACCGATGACATCCGACCTCTGCTCGACAACAGAGAAACAGCGGCCCTCATCCTCCTAGACCTCTCCACGGCCTTCAACACTGTCTGCCACCGTACCCTAGTACAGCGCCTCAGCAACGTCGGAGTCCAGGAGGAGGCACTGGAGTGGATCATCTCCTTCCTCGCCGGAAGGACACAGAGAGTCCGCCTCCCTCAGTTCAGATCTGAAGCCACCAAAGTCATCTGCGGCGTTCCTCAAGGCTCCTCGCTCAGCCCAACCCTCTTCAATGTCTACATGAGCCCCCTCGCAGACATCGCACGCCAGCACAACCTCAACATCATCTCCTTTGCCGACGACACCCAGCTGATCCTCTCCCTCACCAACGACCCCGCCACCGCCAGAGCCAACCTTCACGAAGGGATGAAAGAGGTAGCCGAATGGATGAAGAACAGCCGCCTGAAACTGAACTCGGACAAGACGGAAGTCCTCATCCTGGGATCCTCACCCTCCGCCTGGGACGACTCCTGGTGGCCCCCCGCCCTAAGCAGCGCACCCAAACCAACAGACCACGCACGCAACCTGGACTTCATCCTGGACTCCTCCCTCTCCATGACCAGACAAGTCAACGCCGTCTCCTCATCGTGCTTCATCATCCTGCGCATGCTACGTAAGATCTTCCGGTGGATCGCCACCGAGACCAGGAAGACGGTCACCCAGGCCCTCGTCACCAGCCGTCTGGACTACGGCAACTCCCTCTACGCCGGAACCACCGCCAAACTCCAGAAGAGACTCCAGCGGATCCAGAACGCCTCAGCATGACTCATCCTGGACATCCCCCGTCGCAGCCACATCTCCGGACACCTGAGAGACCTGCACTGGCTCCCGGTCAACAAGAGAATCACCTTCCGACTCCTCACCCACGCACACAAAGCCCTACACAACCAAGGCCCAGGATACCTCAACAGCCGCCTCAACTTCTACGCTCCCAAACGCCAGCTTCGATCGACCGGCCACGCCCTCGCCGCCGTCCCCCGCATCCGAAGAGCCACCACAGGGGGACGGTCCTTCTCCTACCTCACCGCCAAGACATGGAACTCCCTACCGACCCACCTCCGCCTGACCCAGGACCACCTCGCCTTCAGGAAGCAACTCAAGTCCTGGCTGTTCCAGCAGTAGCGGACCCCCCTCCCCTAGCGCCTTGAGACCCTCTGGGTGAGTAGTGCGCTATATAAATGATATGATTGATTGATTGATTGGAGCTCACAGCTGCCTGCTCTACTCATTCATAGTTGCGCAGTATCACAAATTCTCGACAGCTGCCACGGATCTGTTCTACACTAACCATACAAACAAGCATTGGCAAAGCCAACCATACAAACAAGCATTGGCAAAGCCAATAGGTTAACCTATGCAAGACCTATTGACGTTATCAAAGTTTTTAAAGATGTTGCACAGGAGCACGAGGTACTGTGCAACATGACTGAAAGTAGCTAAAAACAAAGCACTATGGTGCGGCCAGCGTTAACCGTGACATAGCGCTTTTTTGTTTACTTTTTGTCATGTTGCACAGCACTCCGCGCTGTCCTGCAACAGATCTAAAAAAAATTACATAGCCAAATATCTCTGCACAAACAATTTGGCTTTGTTAATGTTTTTTTAAGGCGGATGTGCTGTTGTGGCTAGAAGTGCCCCCTGCAGAACTGGACACCAAGTATGAGTCTCTGTGTCGAACCAATGTCTAGAAATTCGTGGCAAATAATTTAAACTCCCCGTGCCTAAAAATAAAAATGAATGTGTCCTTGTGTGAAGTAAGTGTTGCTCGTGCAAAGGGCTCCAATACTTTTGGGTCTAGTATGCGCTATATAAACCATCTGAAAATTACATTTTAAAAAAGCAACAAGAGGAAGGAGAGTGGGAAACGATGGTGGTGAAGGGAGTGGGTGAAAATGAATGATACAGCATTCTAATACCTTCAGGTATTAAAAAAACCTGAATAAACATACATAGCAACAACCAAACGGGAGTGGGTGGGAGGGGCAGGGAATACAATGAGGATGGGGGAGGAGGAAGAGAGAGCCTGCAAACACATACACTCTTATGGAGTGCTAGATTTTAAATAGAAAAATGTACCTCTACCAGCAGCAGCCTGTGGAAGGACACTGGCCGCAGAGACAGGAAACTGTTCTTCATCCAAGCTCCACAGACAACCGGGAAACTGAAAAGGAAGAAGAGAAAGTAGAAGCAGTGGGAGACCTTAACTAATAAGAAGCAAGGAAATGAGAGCGACATGAGAGCCAACCAGTGGTAAGTAACGCTAAGTTTTGGGGTGGGCTCTAAGCTCGTTTTTAAGGTTTTTTTTTGTTCAAAATAGCTTTTGCTGACAGCACATGAGCATTATAGTCGAAACTTAACACTGGTGGGTCGAAAAAAAATATTACAGAATGATAGCATTGTAAAAAACAGAATCTACGTTTTTTGCTAAAGTTCTACTCGGAAAACGACAGTGATGGCCAAGAAATAATTCCACAGCTAAAAACCAGGTTTCTCTCAGCCTGTGGGACTACGAATATCTCAAGGCTAAACTCTAATAAGATACCTTTATACAAAAATAAAGACTAGGGCTTTATGTGTAAGCTACATTGACTATCGCCTCATTAAACTGCCTGGACATAACTAAGCTATGGAACAATTTACGGAAATGGCGCTAAAAGCAACGTTTCTTTTAGGACAATACAACATTTGTATATGCATAGTGTCGTGTCCTGACCAAAGAAAGACAGACACACTTCTTTATGTTTCAAGGAGCTTTATTCACTGCATCCTTCTCTGTCCCTGTCCCTATCCTATCTGCCCCTTTCCTGCCAACGCTCCTCCTCTTCCCCTGGTCCCCGGCTAACTCCACCCACCCAACTACTAGACTGCTGACTATGTTACATCTCCCCCTTTCTTAACAAACAAACAAACAATCGACTGGCTCAAATTTCTTCAATGAGTCTTCTTGGTCGTTGAATGTCTCGGCGGGGTCGCAGAGACATGATTCCAGTATCAGTCCCAGAGTCCACTGGAGGATCTCTTGTCTGACTCCCACTCTCTTGGTCAGATCGATCATGTCCTTCATTGACCGACGCTCCAGTCATCTTTGTGAGAGCTTCTCTCATGTCCCGAGGGCACTTCTTAAAATGCGATACATTCCTGGTGATTCGTCGATGATCGGACTCCGCCGTTATCATGGTGCCCTTCTGCTGGGTGATCAGTAAAGGTTCCGCTAGGAAACGGCAATCAGTCTTTCTTTGCTGGTCTTGTTTGACAATTACACAGTCTCCTTCATGTAGAGATGGTGGTCTCGCTCTCCTCCTTGCGTCTGCGTATGATTTCATTTTGTCTTTGCTGCGACTGTCTGCCGCCATCACCTCTTGATGAATACGGTGAGGCGACACCGATCGCAGGGCTCCTTCCCAGGTCGGTAAGCGGGTCCTTATGGGTCGCCCTAGCATCAGCGTGGTAGGACATTTTCCAGTGGTGGCATGAGGGGTTGTTCTGTATGCCCTGAGGACCTCGTTCAGGGCCACTTGCAAGTCCTTTTTCTCAGTGGTGGCTTGTTGAAAAGTCTTTTTGAGTGTGGCCATAAACCATTCAATGGTGCCGTTTGCCTGCGGCCATAGAGGTGTGACTTTCCTATGTTTGAAGTTCAAATGTTTTGCAAAGGCACTGAACTCGTGTCCATTGAAAGGAGGTCCGTTATCTGTTTTCAGCTCTTTGAGAACACCCCATGCCGCAAACACTTCATCCAACACAGTGAGGGTGCTGGAAGCACTTGTTGATGACACAAATTGAGCAATGGGGAACCGGGAGTATTCGTCAATTATGGCCAAGACATATTTGCCTGACTGGTCCATAAAAATCCATGGTGAGTTCTTGCCACACCCCATTAGGTAGCGTGGTCATTTGCAATGGAGCAGGAGGATCTCCACGGTTGACCAGCTGACACCGGGGGCAGTCCTTCAGGGTTAGCTCTACCATCTGATCGAGGAGGGGAAACCACACCCGTTCCCGGAGAGCTCGTTTTGTTGACACCACTCCTCTGTGGCCTTCATGAGCAAGGTTGACAACACCCTGTGGTAGTTGCTTGGGGATATCAATCCGCTGACCTCGCAATACCAACCCATCTGTGGTAGCAGAAAGTTCATCACAGACATGTCGGAAAGCTTGCATTTCTTGCTTGACAGTCGGATCACCAGCTTCTTCTTCACTTTCATGTCTCCACCGGTTTGTCTGGAGCCGACGTAGCACCTTCTGTAAAATGACGTCTTGTGCAGTGGCTTCCTGAATGGCTTCCATGGGAATGGCGGGTGGCTGTGCTTGATCTACCACGAAGTAGATATACTCCTCTGCAATGGAGGGCTTGGACTCAGACGATGCTCGCGGGTGTCGCGACATGTAGTCCGCTGGGTTCTCTGATTTCCCGGGCTTATGTATAATTGTAAACGTATATTCTTGTAATCTCAGACCCCATCGCTCAATCCTCAGTGGCATCTTGGATCTTGGGTTGCCAAAGATTGTGACCAGCGCCTGGTGATCAGTGATCATGGTAAAGTGCTTGCCATAAATAAAGACATGAAAATGTTCACACGCCCATACCACCGCAAGACTTTCCTTCTCGGGCTGAGAATATGCTTTTTCAGGATCTGAAAGGCTGCGACTGGCATAGGAAACAATGTGTCTCTGATCAGAGTCATTTTCGTATTGTGCCAGAATCGCACCCAGGCCCACGGGGCTAGCATCCACTGTTATCTCTGTTTTCCTGTGTGGACTAAAGTATGAGAGATTATCAGCAGACTCCACCACTTGCTTGATTTCTCTGAAAGCCTGTTCACACTGGGGGGACCAAGCAAAAGGTTGACCTTGTTTTGTGAGAGTCCGAAGCGGATGGCTAATAGTTGCATTGTCTTTTATGTAGTGAGCACAATAGCTGGCCATGCCCAGGAATGACCTCAATTCACTAACATCTTGAGGGCTCTTGGTCTCATTCAGAGCAGTTATCTTTTCCGGGTCAGGTTTCATCCCGGCACCAGAGAATATGTGACCGAAAAACTTTAGAGTGGATTGGTGGAACTCACACTTGTCTTTGTTGAGTGTCAAATTGGCTTCTAGCAGGGCATGGCACACCCGATCGAGAGCCTTGTCATGCTCTTGAATGTTAGATCCATACACAAGGATGTCGTCACTGTAATTTAAAGTGTTGGGGATATGGTGAATGATCTGTCGAATTGCCTCCTGAAAGATTTCTGCAGCCGAGGAAACACCAAAGCTCAGTCGTTTGTACCTGAATAATCCAAGGTGGGTTGCGAATGTTGTGATGTAGCGAAATTTGGCATGTAACTCCAGCTGGTGGTATCCCTTGTTTAAGTCAAGCTTTGAGAACACCCTCGCTCCATTTAGTGCAGAGATCATGTCGCTGAGATGTGGCCCAGGGTGACGCTCCCTCTCAATAGCTGTGTTGAGGAGCCGCATGTCGACACACAGCCTCACTTTGCCAGGAGTACCTTTCTTCGGTACGATGACTACCGGCGACACCCATGGCATTGGACCGTCGGTCCTTTTAATGATGTCTGCTGATAAAAGTTCTTGAAGTTCATCCTCTACAGCTTGCTGGAGGTGAAACGGTACACGTCGGGGGTGTTGTGCCACTGGTCTGATCTGTTCATTTATGTGAAGACGGATTTGGCACCCTTTCATTTTCCCTAATCCGTGGAATAATTTGGGAAATTTGTTGATAATGTCCGGATCATCACTGACCCTATAAAGAATCTCGACAAGTCGGAGGCGCTCTGCAGTTGGTAGACTGAGAAGACAGTCGGCCTCCGGGCCTTCAATAACATGGATACCGTTTTATGCCTGAGTGTTGTTGGAAACTTCCCCAAGCAGGGAAGTGGCTTCTTGGACATCCAGGTGAATACCCGGACGTGTGCAGGAGTCAATGGTGGCTGAGGCTTCATCCTCTCATATTCAGTGACCGGAACGTAATTTAGTGAAGCTCCGCTGTCTAGCACAAATTTTGTTTCATGGTTCCACAAACTGATGTCTAGACGTGGATATTTCTTGAGCTGGTCAGGATCTGCAATCATGTTCGCATATTCCACTGTTCATTCAGAATCTCTGGATGTTGATCTAGAGCATGGGTACTCACAAACTTTCTCTCGGGGGCCAAATTTACAGTATGGGTTGTGTCCGAGGGCCGCACCAGTGGGGGCGGGATCATTGGGGGAGGGGGTGGGGCTAGAGCAACAAAAAAAACTGTGACCATGAGGTTGAACACAGGTCCCTGCAGCGGACGGCTTCATCCACTGAGCCACCAGACCCCGCATACACACATACCTCTCTCTTTCTCCCTCTCCCTCTCTCTCCCCCTCCCTCTCTCCCTCCCTCCCTATCTCTCCCTCTCTCTCCCCCTCCCTCTCTCCCTCTCTCTCCCTCTCGCTCCCTCTCTCTCCCACTTCCTCCCCCTCTCTCTCCCTCTCTCTCCCTCTCTCTCCCTCTCTCTCCCTCTCTCTCTCTCCCTCAGACTGTCTCAATCTGTCTCTCTCTTCCTGATTCCCTGTCTCACTCACTCTGACTGTCTCACTCCCTCTCTCTCTCTCTCTGTCTCCCTCTCTCTCTCTCTGTCTGTCTCTCCTAACCTCTCCCTCTCTATCTCCCTTTCTCTGTCTTCCTATCCCTTTCTCTGTCTTCCTCTCCCTTTCTCTGTCACCCTCTGTCTCCCTTCCTTTGTCTTCCTCTTCCTTTCTCTGTCTCCCTCTATCTCCCTTTCTCTGTCTTCCTCTCCCTTTCTCTGTCACCCTCTGTCTCCCTTTCTCTGTCTTCCTCTCCCTTTCTCTGTCACCCTCTGTCTCCCTTTCTCTGTCTTCCTCTCCCTTTCTCTGTCTTTCTCTCCCTTTCTCTGTCACCCTCCATCTCCCTTTCTCTGTCGTCCTCTCCCTTTCTCTGTCACCCTCCCTCTCCCTTTCTCTGTCTCCCTCCCTACCACCCTCTCCCCTCTTTGTCTCCCTCCCTCTCCCTTTCTCTGTCTCCTTCCCTCTCGCTCTCTTTGTCTCCCTCTGTCTGTCTCCCTCTCTTTGTCTCCCTTCCTCTGTCCCTCTCCTCCCTCTGCTTCCCTCCTCATTCTGTCTGTCTGTCTGTCGACCTCTGTCTGTTTCCATCTACCTGTCTCCCTCCCTCTGTTTGTCTCCCTCTGTCGGTCTCCCTCCCTCTGTCTGTCTCCCTACCTGTCTCACTCTCCCTCAGACTGTCTCACTCCCTCTAACTCCCTCTCTCTTTGTCTCCCTGATTACCTGTCTCACTCACTCCGACTGCCTCAGTCCCTCTATCTCTCTGTCCCCCTCTCTCTCTCTTTCTGTTTCCCTCTCTCTCTGTCTCCCTCTCTCACTCAGTCTGTCTCTCTCTCTCCTTACCTCTCCCTCTCTGTCTCCCGCTCTCTCTTTCCCTCTCTGTCTCCCTCCTCACTCTGTCACCCTACTCCCTCTGTCGCCCTCCCACTCCCTCCTCCCTCCACCTGTCTGTCTCCCTCCCTCCCTCCCTCTGTCTGTCTCCGTCTTTCTCCCTCTCTCTGTATGTCTCCCTCTCCCTTTCTCTGTCTCCCTTTCTCTGCCTTCCTCTTTCTGTCTCCCTTTTCCTCCCTCCCTCTCCCTCTGTCTGCCTCCCTTTAACTCCCTCCCTCCTTTCCCTCCCTCCCTGGCTGCACGCGGATGCCATGTACAAGATTACCTGGCAGGTCATGTGGGGATGCTGTTGCTGGGGAACGGGGTCACAGTAGAGATGCACTTGTGAAAAGTGCACATCACTCGATGTCGTCAGCCGGGCCTCGGAGTAGCACGGCGCTCAGGCAAGAGCTGGAGAGGCTCTCTGCTACAAACGGCCTCTGTTTTAACCCCCTGTTCCCCGGGAATGTCACACGAGATCTGGATCAGCAGGGACACCCACAGTCAGGATTAAACGGAGGCCTTGTTTATGCAATTTTACAACAAGGCATTGAATGCAGAGCGCGCGCACTGATGATAGAATGCATTAGGGATGCTCCCTTAAGGGTATATGATTAACTCAAAAGACTCTTGTCACAACGCCGCACAATGGCAGTATGATTTTTGATTTCACTTTTAACTCGATTTGAGTCACTTAATAGCTGAAAGTATTTCGACGGAGCACTTCAGAGATCGGCAGAATTAAGCAAAGTCCCAGCCCTGGCCTCGGGGGTCACACACCTAGACCCCCACCCCATTTGTGACGCACTCAGGCATCAGCCTTAGGCAGCCCAAGGGCTTTAGGTTTAAGCCCTGCAGTGCCCAGCTGTAACTGTCAATCAGGTTTCATCAGAGCCGCACCCGAGCACTTCACAGGTCGTTAAAAGACCATTCCTATGTTAATGAGGCTTTTTTCTTATTCCACCTCTTGGCGCCCCTGCAGCTCCGATCGGACTATCACTGGAATGCCCGGGCCCCCACAGAGCCACAGAGCAGCAGAGTCTCGGCACGCACTGTTTGCAGACACACTTATTTTTTTTATTTTAACCATGGGTAAATTGTCTGCAAGGTCCGCGGGCCGCCAGGGAAGGCTTGCCGGGCCGCTGACGGCCCGCGGGCCGTACTATGAGTACCCCTGATCTAGAGTCTCGGGGTGGCGATCTCCGCTCCCACTGAGACCTTCGTGATTCCCGACTGGAATGTGACGAGCCCGAGGACAACTTCGGTCTGTCCTGGACTGTTCTTATGTGATGTTTCCTGGCGTCAGAGCGAGATAGCCTCGTTGTTCCACTCCGTCTCTCCTTTTGATATTCCCCACACATCGCTTCGAAGTGATTCGTCCGCCCACATCTTCGGCATCGCTGACCCATGGCAGGGCATGCATCGACGTGTGGATAGTCAAGTTCAAAGTTCAAATGATCTTTATTCGGATTTTTAGTGCATCCATAAAAGTACATACAGAATGAAAAGACAATAAAAACAGAATAAAAACATGTATGAAAGATTAAAAACTGATTTTCCAGTTTGGTTTAAGCAGCATATATAACGTAAAGTGCAATGTATATAGTATAAAGTGCGAAATACATAGTAGAGGGAAAAACATTAATCTATTAATGTGCTTAAACACAGAATTCAATTCATATACTCGTGAAGTGATTGTTTATATCAAAACACCTATACAATTAAATCTGTAATAAATTTGTAACAGAGTGATAAAGTGCGCAGGATACATAAGATAACGTAGAACTATTGTCCATTATCCATGTTCCATACTAGCCCTCGATCTCACACAAACTTTTATGAAGCAGCTTACAGTGTATATAACTTCATCTATGTGCAACATTTGCAAAAATTTTAATGCAAGATTGAAGTCTCTGAGATTGTATTTGCGCAGAATCGGCCTTAAATATTGACAGGTATACAATTTGTAATGGCCACAGAAGAAGAGATAGTGCAATAAACTCTGTTTTCCGCCCTGAGAATAGGGACATTCCAACTCTTCTAGTTTTTTGTTATAGCCAAGGGGGAAGCTGAGCAAATTAACTATACTTCCATCCCGGAACCTGAATAAAAGGCTCCGATTCCATCTTCCTATTGGGATTGTCAGATATCTTAAAAGGTTATTCAAATTATCACTGCCTGGGACACTAATGCGCATATATCTAGTAACAACAGGTTTAATAGATTCAGATCTCATCCGATCCTCTTTATATGAGTCAAGCAATGCCCGTTTAATAATATTCTTATGAGCGGGTACAATAGAATTGGGGGAACTAAATAAAGAGCCTTGGCCCACGCTCTGCAGACTATGCTTGACTGCATTTAACCAGGGTATATGGTGGGATCTATCGCTTAACAAACAGTCAGATATTATGCTGCGCGTTAAGGATGCTTCAGGATTTAACCATATTTTAATCCAGAAAAACGCAGGCCTAGACCTGATAAAATCAACAATGTATGGCAGCCTGAGTTCATTGTGACAAATAGATGTAGGGGCACAAAGAACTCCCCCCAACACCCTCCTTCAAAATCTATTTTCCTCCAACTGGATAGCCGTGCTGTTACAGTAACCCCACACTTCGGCTCCATATGTCCCAGTTGGCTGGCATTGAGTACGATAGATGTTAAGCAGGAAGGTAACCAGATCAGCCAATTTGGGTTGTCGGAGAGATAAAATTGAATTGATTGACTTGCCAATTTTATTTCTCGCATAGGCGGCATGTGGCTGCCATGAGCCTGAGTTGGAGAATAACAACCCTAAGTAGGGGAAAGTGCTGGTGCATTTTAAAGTGTTGTTACCAGATTTAATTGATGTAATATTATACTTTTTTGGTCCACAGTTCATGATAAAAGATTTTTTTAAATTGGTATTTAAACCAAGGTCGGACATAAAAGCAACAAACCCAGAGATTAAAATACGTAAAGCATTTGGGGTACGCCCCATTAATACTGCGTCGTCCGCATAAAGTAGGGTAGTAATGGGGAACCATTTATAATTGGGACATCCTTAGTGATCTTGCTCAAAGTGCTACTTAACCCATTGATATATAAGATAAAAAGCAGTGGGGCGAGTACGCAGCCCTGTCTAACTCCTCTGCTAATATGAACATCATTAGATAAATCACCATCATTATTAATTCGTACTCTCGCTTTTAAATCCCTATGTAAATAGGAAAGAAAATACACCAGTGAGTCATCCAAACCATAATCAAGCAAAAGTGACCACAACCTAGAACGATTAACAAAATCAAATGCGGAACTCAGATCCATGAAACCTAAGTAAAGAGGGGATTTTTTAACAATGATGTATTTGGCCATGATCAAATTTAAATTCAAACATTGTTCGACAGTGCCTACTTGGCTTCTGAATCCCAGCTGGCTACAATGAAGAACATTGTTGTCCTCGGCCCAATTCCTTATCTGTTTAAAGATTACCCTTCCAAGAACCTTTAACGTATTATCGATCAGTGAGATCGGGCGGTAACAGGCGGGGTCCGACCTGTCACCTTTTTTGAATATCGGTACGATGACACTGTTCGACCAGGATTCGGGAATTGAGCTGTCGCTCAGGTTATTAAACAAGTTGCATAATAGAGGGGCCCAAAAATTAATTTCTGATTTAATCTGGTCAATTGAAAGACCGTCCGGGCCGGGAGCTTTATTGCTAGCGCTCTCAGTTATAGCGTCCTCGACCTCCGATAGTGAAAAGGTCAGGGGTTCAGCGCTATTAAATAAAGAAACAGTATCTGGGGGAGTGGCTGATATAGCATAAATTTGGGAGAAATGCTCTACCCACGCCTCACCCGTTATATTACTGTTAATTGGACTGATGTTAGAACCAAAAGATCTTAAGGACTTAACTTCTCTCCAGAAACCTGTTGTGTCCTTTAGTGTGGCAGTGCGCGAGAGAGATTCCCAGTGATTAATCACTAAGGCTTCAGATCTAGTTCGTAGGGCAATTTTATATTTTGATCTTAGTTCTCTCACTAGAGGAGCATCTCTTGGGTTGGTATTTAAGGCAGCCCTCAGGTCCCTATTTGCCTTAGAGCAAGAGGAGTCAAACCAACGGGGATAGTCATATCCGCATCTATAGCACCTTTTTGTTATCTCTGGCCTCCTTTCCCTTCGACCAGGTTCACGCCTCCTATGCTCAGTGTGTCGTTGACGGGACGACGACCGAGGCCTCCATTGTTTCTCCCTTGAGCTTCGACGACTGCTGCTGCTGGCCTGTACCCGACACACCTGTTCTCGGCTTACATTCCGTCCAGTTTCAATGCTCTTAGCATGTTCTTCGGCCCGGTCATATATGCGAGTCATTTCTTCAATATCATCTAATTCATTATATTTTCTCAGCAGCCGCTTCCGGAGTGTTTCAGAGTGACATCCATCGATGATCTGTGATTTTATGGCAGCATCTGTTGAAAAAGTGTCAAACTCACAGTGTCTCGATAATCGCCGCAGTCTGGTAATGAATGCGCTCATTGCTTCTTCTTTTCCTTGACGTGCCTGATGAAACGCATGTCTTTTGTAATCGACATTCCTTTTGTGGAGGAATTTCTTGTTCAGGGCTTCACGCACCTTGTCATCCGTTCCTACGTCTGCAGGAGGAAGATCTTTGATTATCTTACTAATTTCTCAGCCCGCCAGATTGTGGAGGGCAATCAATTTTTCCTCATCTGCTGTCACCTTCGATCCCTTGATGTAGTCCTCAAAATCCTCAAACCACTCCTGCCATCTGGGGCCCATGCTCCCTCCAGTAGTCAGAGTTACAGGTTCTGGAGGCCGCAGATGTGACACCCCCGTGATGATTGGTTTGACCTCGTTTCGTTGTGGGGAGGTGTTCGGAGTCACCATTGTGGTAGCATGTCCTTTCCTCTCTTTTCTTTTCTTTTGACTTGTGTTGAATTATTGTTTCTTCTTTGCAGGTACTCGTGCTGGTTTGTTATTTCTTACTTGCTTTGGCTTATGCTTGTTTATTATATCTTGTTTGCATTGTCTTGTCCTTATTTGTAATAACACATTTGCTTTTGCTCGTGCTTGTTTATTATTTGTCACTTGCATTAACTTGTGCTTGCTTGTTTTCAACAGTTCATGTGCACCAATGCTTGTTTGTCAATGGAGCGCCTGACTTCAAAATGGCCGCTCCCGAATTGCACAGGGGTGTCCCTTTAGATGGACTGACTCCAAGATGGCCGCTCACTTGAAACTCCCATACACCACGAGGTTTGGTGCTGCATTCGACTTCCAGACTCACAGGGCTCACACGGCACTCACCGGCAGCTTTCCTGGCAGGCAGCAGGTCCCCTTCAATCTCTCTTGTGCTTCTTGTCCTCTTACACTCTCAGGTATGCTCGGGTTCAGCTCCCGATTTCTTTCAGTTGTCTGCATGCCGTTCCTCACGCATCGGGGGTGAACTCCGACTTTCGGCAATCTCAACACAGGGTTTCTAGACTTCCCCACGGCTCTCCACACCTTTCCAGACGGTTTCAACTTTTAGGACTCTTCAAGAAGTCTGGGTGGGCTCCCAGTTTCTTCATTAGCCTTGCACGGCTCCCAGGCTCACTTCCACTTTTGGGCGCGAAACGGCGCCGGTTTTAAAATTTCGTTTGGCGCTCGACCGCGCTCCTCTCACACGGCTCCACGCGATCTCTGAATCGCGGAGCTGGGACACTGGCTGCTGGCCTCCTATTTTAGGTGGCAGTTTCCTCGGGGCACATGTGTTACGATCGCGACTGCTCTTCAGACGATGCCCCACGGACAGGACTCTGTTTCCAGGGTTCAGGGAGAGCAGGCTGCTAATCCCACCCTCGTCGCCAGTTGTCGTGTCCTGACCCAAGAAAGACAGACACACTTCTTTATGTTTCAAGGAGCTTTATTCACTGCATCCTTCTCTGTCCCTATCCCTATCCTATCTGCCCCTTTCCTGCCTACGCTCCTCCTCTTCCCCTGGTCCCCGGCTAACTCCACCCACCCAACTACTAGACTGCTGACTACGTTACACATAGGTAGGCAGGGCCGGCACTAGGGCCGTGAGACCGGTGGCACCCCACCAGGCGCTGACTTGGAGGAGGGCGCTGTGTTTTCAAGTATGTTATGGTTTTAGACGCACCTGCTGCAGCGTTCCATTTTTCAGACAACAATATAAATGTTAAACTAACTCTTGCTGATTAAAGTTTGTGCTGCAGGGATCGGACTTTAGTGAAAGTTTTGACTCCTCATAAAGTAGCCCAGAGGGTTAAAAAGACAGGTACAAAGCAGCTGTACCATGCAGATCACAACGTGCTTATAATGTAAATAGTTTAGTGGGCTACTGCTTTTGTCAGATATTTCATTTTGTTACTTGCAGTTTGTAAGCTAAAATCCTAATATAGAATTGTCATCAAAGAGCTGCATGTAAACTGCAAGGGATAGGTTAGAGTGTTATGATTTTCTTCCTGAGTCTTTCATTATCCTAAGGTTGGAACAAGGGTTCATTTGGGTAGAATGCAATTCGTATTAGTAAAGACACCCCTCAACCATGGTGTTATGTTTACATTCTGAGTTTGTGCTTCTCCAGACCAAGCATTCTTAAACTATACTGCCTACCAGTAAGGAGGACGTGCAACCTTATAGTCCTCTGGCTTTATGTAACATTTCCTATATACTGATTTACACACTTATGATTCATTGAGTCTGTGCAATTGTGTGTGATACAAAGTGGTCTGACACCTTACACTGGCATGAGTGCCGCTATAAAACCAAAGATATGCATCTGAGAGGTAATGGTAATGACGACTTGAGTGGCACTGTTAGAGGGTCGTAGTGAGGAAATCCATGGAGAAGGAATTCATTGGGAGGTGCCAACAAACATTTTCGCACCGGACGCCATCAGTGATAAAGCAGGCCCTGTATGTAGGTGCAGGTTAAATTAGGAGCAATAAATACTGTTTTAAGACAAGATTTACAAGGCTTAGGCTAATGCACAACTGTATTCTCGCCCCTGCTTTTCAGTCTGCGCAGCGGATCTACCATCTTATTTAGCACAAATAAGCTCTCATGGCCAAATAAAGACAATTCTTCAATATGCAGAAGGCACATTTGTCCTTTCTCACATTGGCCTCAGGGTTCCATCATGCAGGGAATGCCCTAAACAAGTTAGATGGACATAATAAATTAGATATAAATTGCTCAAACACAAAGGTTAGGCTCGTCGGGGCAAAAAAAGCACAAAAAAAAAACACACAAAAAAACATGAGTGCGAAAGTTTGGAAATAGCAACGCAATATAGAATGACTGATGTCATACAATTATTTGGGTGTGTGGTATGAAGAAGGTAACAGTCAAAGTCATTCTTTGCCTATGGAAAAAGACGAGCTGACATTAAAAAAATATTTGGGAGACTTTTTATAAATAGTCCCTAGAAGTTCACTATTTTCTAAGTGATAAAGTCAATTTTTCTACCTTCATTGTTATATGTGTACAAACCTTTCTTAGGAAACTTAGGGGCATATTAGCAAGCGGCAGCGATAATTATCGCTGACCGCTGCTAGCGTGAGGAAAACTATTGCACGCTATCGCTGGCGATAATCTCCATGGTAGCGTTGCATTAACAACGCTTAACGCCATGGAGATAAAAACCCCAGCGATAGCGGGGATTATCGCCATTTTCAATGGAATATCACTGGTTTTCCAGCAATATTCCATTGAAAATGGCGATAACCTTGCTGATAGGGCAGGACAATCTTAGCCTTGTAATCTAATTGGATTACATGGCTAAGAACAGGTCACAAGCAGGCGTTAAGAAAGTAGCGTTAACTGTGGTTAGCGCTACTTTTCCTAACTCTCTGCTTATTAGCGAGCAGCTTGTTAATAGGAGAAATGTCGCTTAGCGACATTTCTCCTATTATTTTGCCCTGGAACGACCACTTTGCATCTCATTAGAGATGCAAAGCTGGGCGTTATTGACAAGGGCGCAAAATCAGCAAAACACGCAATAGCGTGTCTTTGCTGATAGGACGAAGAAATTATCGCCCCTTTTCGGCCGAAAACGGCCGCAAAAACAGCGATAATTTCAAATCGCCTACCTTGTTAATATGCCCTTTAGGGTAACAGTTATAACCAGTGCTTAATTTGAGCCAGTGGTTTCTGGTGCTCAGCACAGGCACAGGCACTTTTTATGAGCACCAGTTAAAGACACATTCATTTACGGGGAGATTGAGTGATTTGCCCAGAATCCCAGGATGTTGAGCAGACGCCGAAATTCGAACAGAGGGGCATATTAGCAATGACTTTAGGGGGATAGTGAGTGTGTTTACAACAGTTCTTTGTATCGTCAGGCTGAATCCTTACTCATATAGATTGAGTCAAAAGTCAATTTTTATGTAGAAAAAGGATCTTTATTGATTCTAGTAAAAACATGAACATCGACACGTGTTTCGCCCCCTATGGCGATTCGCGCCAGGACTTTTTCAAGGCTGTAAAAGATCAGAGTTACATGTATATGTTTAGTAAAGGTTGCCGAAGACTGACCTTTGACCCCAATACAAGTGAGTGAAGTGTTGAAAGAGAAAGAGGGAAAGTGATTAAGGTGAAGCAAAAAGACTCCAATTTCATTAGTCCATTGCTTTCATGCAAAATGTGATTTATAAAGAAAAAAAGGAAAAGGAAGTGCTCTTTTGAAGATTTGAGATAGCACTTTCAAGTTGAAGTTTCTGATTTTTTTTTTTTTTTTTTTTTTTTACTGTTAAAGATTTTATTCCACAACTGCAAACATGTTTTCCTCCAGAGTTCCCGTCCAGCTCAGCCGCTAGTCTGCTTAGCTTGGAGTCTCTTGTCTCTTTCCTCAGCGATGGTAAGACGGATGCCCTTGCCACGCAATCACTGTAAGGAAGAGCCATAGTGGCAAGCTTAAAGCATCTGGGAAGAGGTTGATACTAAGCGGAAAGAAGCGTTCACCTATGTGGTTTTGATACTTGAGTGTTTTAAAGATTGTCTATAAAAACAATAGGTGCAGTCAGTTTAACTATTAAACTGTTAAGATTCAGGAAATCAAGGCAACCTTTACTAAACATATACATGTAACACTGATCTTTTACAGCCTTGAAAAAGCCCTGGCGCGAATCGCCATAGGGGGCGAAACACGTGTCGGCTGTTCATGTTTTTACTAGAATCAATAAAGATCCTTTTTCTACATAAAAATGTACTTTTGACTCAATCTATATGAGTAAGGATTCAGCCTGACGATACAAAGAACTGTTGTAAACACACTCACTATCCACCTAAAGACTTTACTGTTTAAAACTCAAGAGGTCCAGAGTTTTTTTGAGTGTGTCCCTCTTACACAAAACTACGTGAAGACTGATATAGCCTTGGATTCTCCTTTGGACCACCTCTCCTTTCTAGAAGCATATTAGCAATGAATTGCAATATTTATCGCAAAACACGGTTAGCGCGTTTTAATTTATCGCTGGATATGTTAGCGGAGAAAACTTGCTATTAGCAACGTTTTTCTCCATTGTGCTAATTTATGCAGCAATAGCGGCGAAATGCGTGAATATCTCTTTGAAATCCAGCCATATTCATGCATTAACGCCAATGGGGGCTTAACCTGTCAATCTAACCCCCATTGATATACAGGTAAGTCAACCTATTAGCAGGCGTTACATTCTAGCGATAATCACGCTTAGCGCAACTTTTTTATCGCTAAGCCTGTTTTGCTAATAGGCGATAGCTGTGTTAGCGACTGCTTTCAGTCTCTAACAGTTTGGGTATGCCCACTTTGCATGTCAGTAGCGATAAATATTGCTGAAATGCAAAGCGGGCCCCAACCCAGTCAATATCGCCTAAAAGTTGTCGCTAATTGCTGTTAGCAACAACTTGCTTATAGGGCGATAAAAATATCGCCGCTTTAATAGTGGCGATATTGCCCTTGCTAATATGCCCCATGGTTCCCCGGCTCTAAGGTCTGCAGCGCTTTTCATTATGCCACATCCTCTCCCCACTTTCATGGTTAGTAGTTGGTTCTGTTTTAGGCAGCGCTAACAGGAGAAATGGACTGGTGCAAGCTGCCTCCGGATGAGCGCCCCAGCACTTATTGTTCAAATTAACCCCTGGTTAAAACTGCAGCCTTTAGCCAATTTAGCACCACAACTGGCCCTAAATCTTAAAGGTTTAAATGTTCATAAAAACGTACTTTTACTGTTCTTGAAAAGTCTCCAACATGGGAATCACCTTAAAGAATGGTGATTGTGTCAAGGCTTGAAGAGACCATGCCTGCTGAACTGGAAGCCATTTAGAAAAGGGGGTGGTGCTTGAATCCTGATGGAGCAGTGAGAAAGGGACTCATGTCTGAGTATACCCTGCCACACCTATAGTGGCCAAAAACGATTTAGAAAAGGGGGTGGTGATGAACAGAGTGTCTGAGTTAAACAGACCACTCTTACCCAGTCCAAAGATCAGGGCTTGATCCATCACCGTTATTTATCTCACTGCCCCATCCCAGCTCAGAACCTGGCTATATGCAAATCAGTCTGTCCCTGGCCCAGTGCATCATGGGAACAGGGCAGACTAAACTACCAAGCCAATTCTTCACCAGAAAGGAGACAAGCTACCGGGGACCGGTTTCTGGCATTTCAGCCTTCTTCGGCCCGGCTTGCTTGAATCCTGATGGAGCAGTGAGAAAGGGACTCATGTCTGAGTATACCCTGCCACACCTATAGTGGCCAAAAACGATTTAGAAAAGGGGGTGGTGATGAACAGAGTGTCTGAGTTAAACAGACCACTCTTACCCAGTCCAAAGATCAGGGCTTGATCCATCACCGTTATTTATCTCACTGCCCCATCCCAGCTCAGAACCTGGCTATATGCAAATCAGTCTGTCCATGGCCCAGTGCATCATGGGAACAGGGCAGACTAAACTACCAAGCCAATTCTTCACCAGAAAGGAGACAAGCTACCGGGGACCGGTTTCTGGCATTTCAGCCTTCTTCGGCCCGGCTTGCTTGAATCCTAATGGAGCAGTGAGAAAGGGACTCATGTCTGAGTATACCCTGCCACACCTATAGTGGCCAAAAACGATTTAGAAAAGGGGGTGGTGATGAACAGAGTGTCTGAGTTAAACAGACCACTCTTACCCAGTCCAAAGATCAGGGCTTGATCCATCACCGTTATTTATCTCACTGCCCCATCCCAGCTCAGAACCTGGCTATATGCAAATCAGTCTGTCCCTGGCCCAGTGCATCATGGGAACAGGGCAGACTAAACTACCAAGCCAATTCTTCACCAGAAAGGAGACAAGCTACCGGGGACCGGTTTCTGGCATTTCAGCCTTCTTCGGCCCGGCTTGCTTGAATCCTGATGGAGCAGTGAGAAAGGGACTCATGTCTGAGTATACCCTGCCACACCTATAGTGGCCAAAAACGATTTAGAAAAGGGGGTGGTGATGAACAGAGTGTCTGAGTTAAACAGACCACTCTTACCCAGTCCAAAGATCAGGGCTTGATCCATCACCGTTATTTATCTCACTGCCCCATCCCAGCTCAGAACCTGGCTATATGCAAATCAGTCTGTCCCTGGCCCAGTGCATCATGGGAACAGGGCAGACTAAACTACCAAGCCAATTCTTCACCAGAAAGGAGACAAGCTACCGGGGACCGGTTTCTGACATTTCAGCCTTCTTCGGCCCGGCTTGCTTGAATCCTGATGGAGCAGTGAGAAAGGGACTCATGTCTGAGTATACCCTGCCACACCTATAGTGGCCAAAAACGATTTAGAAAAGGGGGTGGTGATGAACAGAGTGTCTGAGTTAAACAGACCACTCTTACCCAGTCCAAAGATCAGGGCTTGATCCATCACCGTTATTTATCTCACTGCCCCATCCCAGCTCAGAACCTGGCTATATGCAAATCAGTCTGTCCCTGGCCCAGTGCATCATGGGAACAGGGCAGACTAAACTACCAAGCCAATTCTTCACCAGAAAGGAGACAAGCTTCCGGGGACCGGTTTCTGGCATTTCAGCCGTTGTCTCTTGACTGGGTGAGAGCTTTCTGCTTAATTCAGAGACTCTGTCCCTCACCACCCCTTGTTGTAAATATTTTTGTCCACCCTAAGCGTGGAAGGGTATTCTCAGATGTGAGACCCTTGCTCATTGCACCATCAGGATTCAAGCAAACTGGGCCGAAGACGGCTGTAATGCCAGAAACCGGTCCCCGGGAGCTTGTTTCCTTCCCAGTGTAAGAATTGGCTTTTGTAGTTTGGTTTGCCCTGTTCCCATCATGCACTGGGACAGGAACAGACTAATTTGCATACAGCCAGGTTCTGAAACTGGGATGGTGCAGTGAGCTAAAAAACGGTGTTGGACCTAGCCCTGATCTCTTGACTGGGTGAGAGCTTTCTGCTTAATTCAGAGACTCTGTCCCTCACCACCCCTTGTTGTAAATATTTTTGTCCACCCTAAGCGTGGAAGGGTATTCTCAGATGTGAGACCCTTGCTCATTGCACCATCAGGATTCAAGCAAACCGGGCCGAAGACGGCTGTAATGCCAGAAACCGGTCCCCGGGAGCTTGTTTCCTTCCCAGTGTAAGAATTGGCTTTTGTAGTTTGGTTTGCCCTGTTCCCATCATGCACTGGGACAGGAACAGACTAATTTGCATACAGCCAGGTTCTGAAACTGGGATGGTGCAGTGAGCTAAAAAACGGTGTTGGACCTAGCCCTGATCTCTTGACTGGGTGAGAGCTTTCTGCTTAATTCAGAGACTCTGTCCCTCACCACCCCTTGTTGTAAATATTTTTGTCCACCCTAAGCGTGGAAGGGTATTCTCAGATGTGAGACCCTTGCTCATTGCACCATCAGGATTCAAGCAAACCGGGCCGAAGACGGCTGTAATGCCAGAAACCGGTCCCCGGGAGCTTGTTTCCTTCCCAGTGTAAGAATTGGCTTTTGTAGTTTGGTTTGCCCTGTTCCCATCATGCACTGGGACAGGAACAGACTAATTTGCATACAGCCAGGTTCTGAAACTGGGATGGTGCAGTGAGCTAAAAAACGGTGTTGGACCTAGCCCTGATCTCTTGACTGGGTGAGAGCTTTCTGCTTAATTCAGAGACTCTGTCCCTCACCACCCCTTGTTGTAAATATTTTTGTCCACCCTAAGCGTGGAAGGGTATTCTCAGATGTGAGACCCTTGCTCATTGCACCATCAGGATTCAAGCAAACCGGGGCGAAGACGGCTGTAATGCCAGAAACCGGTCCCCGGGAGCTTGTTTCCTTCCCAGTGTAAGAATTGGCTTTTGTAGTTTGGTTTGCCCTGTTCCCATCATGCACTGGGACAGGAACAGAGTAATTTGCATACAGCCAGGTTCTGAAACTGGGATGGTGCAGTGAGCTAAAAAACGGTGTTGGACCTAGCCCTGATCTCTTGACTGGGTGAGAGCTTTCTGCTTAATTCAGAGACTCTGTCCCTCACCACCCCTTGTTGTAAATATTTTTGTCCACCCTAAGCGTGGAAGGGTATTCTCAGATGTGAGACCCTTGCTCATTGCACCATCAGGATTCAAGCAAACCGGGCCGAAGACGGCTGTATTGCCAGAAACCGGTCCCCGGGAGCTTGTTTCCTTCCCAGTGTAAGAATTGGCTTTTGTAGTTTGGTTTGCCCTGTTCCCATCATGCACTGGGACAGGAACAGACTAATTTGCATACAGCCAGGTTCTGAAACTGGGATGGTGCAGTGAGCTAAAAAACGGTGTTGGACCTAGCCCTGATCTCTTGACTGGGTGAGAGCTTTCTGCTTAATTCAGAGACTCTGTCCCTCACCACCCCTTGTTGTAAATATTTTTGTCCACCCTAAGCGTGGAAGGGTATTCTCAGATGTGAGACCCTTGCTCATTGCACCATCAGGATTCAAGCAAACCGGGCCGAAGACGGCTGTAATGCCAGAAACCGGTCCCCGGGAGCTTGTTTCCTTCCCAGTGTAAGAATTGGCTTTTGTAGTTTGGTTTGCCCTGTTCCCATCATGCACTGGGACAGGAACAGACTAATTTGCATACAGCCAGGTTCTGAAACTGGGATGGTGCAGTGAGCTAAAAAACGGTGTTGGACCTAGCCCTGATCTCTTGACTGGGTGAGAGCTTTCTGCTTAATTCAGAGACTCTGTCCCTCACCACCCCTTGTTGTAAATATTTTTGTCCACCCTAAGCGTGGAAGGGTATTCTCAGATGTGAGACCCTTGCTCATTGCACCATCAGGATTCAAGCAAACCGGGCCGAAGACGGCTGTAATGCCAGAAACCGGTCCCCGGGAGCTTGTTTCCTTCCCAGTGTAAGAATTGGCTTTTGTAGTTTGGTTTGCCCTGTTCCCATCATGCACTGGGACAGGAACAGACTAATTTGCATACAGCCAGGTTCTGAAACTGGGATGGTGCAGTGAGCTAAAAAACGGTGTTGGACCTAGCCCTGATCTCTTGACTGGGTGAGAGCTTTCTGCTTAATTCAGAGACTCTGTCCCTCACCACCCCTTGTTGTAAATATTTTTGTCCACCCTAAGCGTGGAAGGGTATTCTCAGATGTGAGACCCTTGCTCATTGCACCATCAGGATTCAAGCAAACCGGGCCGAAGACGGCTGTAATGCCAGAAACCGGTCCCCGGGAGCTTGTTTCCTTCCCAGTGTAAGAATTGGCTTTTGTAGTTTGGTTTGCCCTGTTCCCATCATGCACTGGGACAGGAACAGACTAATTTGCATACAGCCAGGTTCTGAAACTGGGATGGTGCAGTGAGCTAAAAAACGGTGTTGGACCTAGCCCTGATCTCTTGACTGGGTGAGAGCTTTCTGCTTAATTCAGAGACTCTGTCCCTCACCACCCCTTGTTGTAAATATTTTTGTCCACCCTAAGCGTGGAAGGGTATTCTCAGATGTGAGACCCTTGCTCATTGCACCATCAGGATTCAAGCAAACCGGGCCGAAGACGGCTGTATTGCCAGAAACCGGTCCCCGGGAGCTTGTTTCCTTCCCAGTGTAAGAATTGGCTTTTGTAGTTTGGTTTGCCCTGTTCCCATCATGCACTGGGACAGGAACAGACTAATTTGCATACAGCCAGGTTCTGAAACTGGGATGGTGCAGTGAGCTAAAAAACGGTGTTGGACCTAGCCCTGATCTCTTGACTGGGTGAGAGCTTTCTGCTTAATTCAGAGACTCTGTCCCTCACCACCCCTTGTTGTAAATATTTTTGTCCACCCTAAGCGTGGAAGGGTATTCTCAGATGTGAGACCCTTGCTCATTGCACCATCAGGATTCAAGCAAACCGGGCCGAAGACGGCTGTATTGCCAGAAACCGGTCCCCGGGAGCTTGTTTCCTTCCCAGTGTAAGAATTGGCTTTTGTAGTTTGGTTTGCCCTGTTCCCATCATGCACTGGGACAGGAACAGACTAATTTGCATACAGCCAGGTTCTGAAACTGGGATGGTGCAGTGAGCTAAAAAACGGTGTTGGACCTAGCCCTGATCTCTTGACTGGGTGAGAGCTTTCTGCTTAATTCAGAGACTCTGTTCCTCACCACCCCTTGTTGTAAATATTTTTGTCCACCCTAAGCGTGGAAGGGTATTCTCAGATGTGAGACCCTTGCTCATTGCACCATCAGGATTCAAGCAAACCGGGCCGAAGACGGCTGTAATGCCAGAAACCGGTCCCCGGGAGCTTGTTTCCTTCCCAGTGTAAGAATTGGCTTTTGTAGTTTGGTTTGCCCTGTTCCCATCATGCACTGGGACAGGAACAGACTAATTTGCATACAGCCAGGTTCTGAAACTGGGATGGTGCAGTGAGCTAAAAAACGGTGTTGGACCTAGCCCTGATCTCTTGACTGGGTGAGAGCTTTCTGCTTAATTCAGAGACTCTGTCCCTCACCACCCCTTGTTGTAAATATTTTTGTCCACCCTAAGCGTGGAAGGGTATTCTCAGATGTGAGACCCTTGCTCATTGCACCATCAGGATTCAAGCAAACCGGGCCGAAGACGGCTGTAATGCCAGAAACCGGTCCCCGGGAGCTTGTTTCCTTCCCAGTGTAAGAATTGGCTTTTGTAGTTTGGTTTGCCCTGTTCCCATCATGCACTGGGACAGGAACAGACTAATTTGCATACAGCCAGGTTCTGAAACTGGGATGGTGCAGTGAGCTAAAAAACGGTGTTGGACCTAGCCCTGATCTCTTGCCTGGGTGAGAGCTTTCTGCTTAATTCAGAGACTCTGTCCCTCACCACCCCTTGTTGTAAATATTTTTGTCCACCCTAAGCGTGGAAGGGTATTCTCAGATGTGAGACCCTTGCTCATTGCACCATCAGGATTCAAGCAAACCGGGCCGAAGACGGCTGTAATGCCAGAAACCGGTCCCCGGGAGCTTGTTTCCTTCCCAGTGTAAGAATTGGCTTTTGTAGTTTGGTTTGCCCTGTTCCCATCATGCACTGGGACAGGAACAGACTAATTTGCATACAGCCAGGTTCTGAAACTGGGATGGTGCAGTGAGCTAAAAAACGGTGTTGGACCTAGCCCTGATCTCTTGACTGGGTGAGAGCTTTCTGCTTAATTCAGAGACTCTGTCCCTCACCACCCCTTGTTGTAAATATTTTTGTCCACCCTAAGCGTGGAAGGGTATTCTCAGATGTGAGACCCTTGCTCATTGCACCATCAGGATTCAAGCAAACCGGGCCGAAGACGGCTGTAATGCCAGAAACCGGTCCCCGGGAGCTTGTTTCCTTCCCAGTGTAAGAATTGGCTTTTGTAGTTTGGTTTGCCCTGTTCCCATCATGCACTGGGACAGGAACAGACTAATTTGCATACAGCCAGGTTTTGAAACTGGGATGGTGCAGTGAGCTAAAAAACGGTGTTGGACCTAGCCCTGATCTCTTGACTGGGTGAGAGCTTTCTGCTTAATTCAGAGACTCTGTCCCTCACCACCCCTTGTTGTAAATATTTTTGTCCACCCTAAGCGTGGAAGGGTATTCTCAGATGTGAGACCCTTACTCATTGCACCATCAGGATTCAAGCAAACCGGGCCGAAGACGGCTGTAATGCCAGAAACCGGTCCCCGGGAGCTTGTTTCCTTCCCAGTGTAAGAATTGGCTTTTGTAGTTTGGTTTGCCCTGTTCCCATCATGCACTGGGACAGGAACAGACTAATTTGCATACAGCCAGGTTCTGAAACTGGGATGGTGCAGTGAGCTAAAAAACGGTGTTGGACCTAGCCCTGATCTCTTGACTGGGTGAGAGCTTTCTGCTTAATTCAGAGACTCTGTCCCTCACCACCCCTTGTTGTAAATATGAACTGGAAGCCATAGCAAAATATGCTAAAATCGCGGGTTCCTATATTAACAAAACAAATACAGTGTAAACCAATTAATCAACACTGCACCAAAGCCATGATTGAAGAAAAATATGTGTACTGGGCAGATTGACCATTAAAATACTTGACCTTTTCTAAGCACAAATGACTGATGTGAATGCCAAACACAGTGTTCAAATGTAGTTTAAAATAATCTTTCACCCAAATACTTGTCCTGGTGGCCAAGGACCAGGACTGCGAAATGACCATCACCCCTTCCTTATGCACCTAGGACACTGCCCGGCTAACCTTTAGCCGAAAGTGACCATCTCATCAGTAACTACATCTGGAGATGGATTGGATTCAACAAACCTTGAATATTATAGACTTTATGAGAATAAATCATAGGTGGTTCTTATAATAGCATATTTTCATATTGAAAAGCTACATTGTTAGCCAAACACAGTCTTATGTGGGTTGAAAAACAAGGCCCTTCAGAAACCCAGTGGCTACAACTAGAAAGAGCCCATGAAAGTTCCTACCATCTTCCATAATTGGCTAAGAAACAGACAATAACTTTAATCGTGCCCATTGTGATTTAATTTTTTTGTTGATGTTTTATTTGCCTACAGAAAGCACAAACGCTACCTCTTTCACCAGACTATTATCCCAAATGCACCCATTTTATGGTCTGTAAAATGCTGGAAGCACAGCTCATTTGTACACCCATACCACATTTTTGCCCTTGTTGATGATTTTCTTGTACCCTTTAACCCCTTCGATGCGGATGACGGCCCCCAGCCGTGGGCATGTGCTGATGACGGCTGGGGGCCGTCATAAACCCGCCCACTCGCGATTCTGCCGCACAGGCGCAGAATCGCGGCCGCGCCTAAGGGGTTAAAGTTTGCAACTTAGGCCATGTTACGCAAATTATATTGATCCACTGTCAACAAGTGGCTGGGGACAGGGAATCAGAGGTGGGTCAGTATCCCTCCATCACTTTAACCTCTCAGGAGACATCCTGCATCCATCATCTCCTTGCCCATTCTTCTGTAGCCTCTGGACCATCTTCCTCAACCTCTGCTGCTACAACCCTGCCTGGCTGCTGAAAATCACCTAGTAACCTCCATCAATACCAACCCCACATCCACCATGGCTATTAAACAAACCAGCATTCATGGATGGACTGGCAGTAGCGGGCACCAAGCGTTTCTCAGGTGGGCCGGAGGGATGGGGCCGGTTTTGTGCTCAGATGCTGACTGGAGGCCTGGGCATGTTCTCCACGTAGGCTATAATGTAGCCGCATGGAGAACATGCGAAGTGCGCAAGACTGTTTTGGTCGGTCCGAGAGGGCCATCCAAGCACTCATTCTGCACTTTAGGAGGGCGCTACAGCTCCTCCCCTGACACCGCTCATTCACGCAAAGATTTGGGGGGAAGTAGGAGTAAATAAAATTAAGATAACGCAAGTTAGTAGCATTTTATTTTCTCTGTCTTTCACTGCAAAAAAAACAGCGGGGCGGCGGTCTTCCGTCTTAGCGGAGGAGCCGCCACTGAACATAATTCTGCCAAAAAACACACTTTCAACAGCCTTCCTGGAAATATTCCAAACGCCAGACTGTCTAACCTATGAATGCCTACTCCTCGTTCTTCTGGTCTTTACCGAAAGAGCATTCCCAAGATGCCTGTGGCTGAGAGGTAACTGACACTGGTCCAGCCCTACCAGCCTTTCAGAAGCATTAGCTTGTTCTGGAATCTTCCCTCAGGCCAACAGGCCAGGCCTATTCGGCTTCTTATCGAGTGCATCCACAGATATCATGTTATTCATTTGGAGGGTTAACAAGTCCTCCCTGGGCCAGTGCTCTTTTATTCCACTTGCCTGTTTGCGTGAGAGAACCGCACTTTAAAAGTCTGGCTGTGTTACTCAGGAGATAATTAACTTGTAACATTTCAGAGTAAAAATATCCCTCATTCTTGGCCACGTGACCAGGGAAGCCATTAAAAACTTCAAGCGCTATTATTTAAAATGTATTTTCTCATTACAAAAAACCCGTAGTGGTTACTTGAAATGACCATCACATGAATTATGCATCAGACATTATGCGCTGGTAAAACTGTGTAGCTCTGCTACTGTTAAGGTTGCACTGGCGACAGCATTTCCGCTAGAAACCGCTATGTTCTGGGTTTAATGGCTCAGCCCTTGCAAATCACATGAAGTTAAAACTCGCTGTACAAATTGCTTGCCTGCAGACATTCCTTATTGCATTTATTGAGCCATTACATGGTTGTTTCAAGCTTACAAAAACAGATCTTTTTTAAAACTATCAGATTATACTATCTGAGAAAGTCAACTCAAAAGTGCAAGACGTGTTATTACTGGCTTTTTTTTTTTTTGCAGGGACAGTATGCTTATCTGGTAGCAAGTTGAAAACCTGCTGCAGTGATTTTTTTTTAGTTTTATATAACCTAACTAGACCGGAAGGTATCTGAGCGCTTTACATGAGCACCAGTTGCAGGACAGACGGACACATTCATGTTTGTTAGGCATGGGGAGATTAAGTGAATTGCCCAGAATCACAGGATGTTGAGTGTCCCTGCCGAGACTCGAACCCGGTTCCTCAACTCTGAGGACAGCTGCTCTAGCCGTTAGGCCACATCCTCTTCCCAACATGGAACATGCAAGTGGCAGGATATAGTCCTCACATTGCCGACTCAGGTATTCATCAACCCTACAGTTCAAGGGCCTATTAAGTTTGTAGTGTGTTATTTGCAATATACTCATAACAGAAGGAAAACTATAAATGATTAAGAATTCTTTCATTGTATTTGTTATTTATAAAACACTGACAAATCACCTAAGGTATACAAGCACTACAGAAAGGCACCCTATATAACTCTATAATTGCTGCCACATAGGTACAGTTAGTAGGAGTAAAGGAAGTTTTTTTTAGACTTGTTTAACCTCAAACCATGGTCCCTTGAATTTCAGTGGAAGTCTTACAAAAACTATTAAGATGCTCCCTAACTAGTTGTGGAAATTTTTGTGAATAACAAGACATTCAAAGACCCCTTCACTTTAACCCTTTCGATGCTTATGACGAGCTCAGCTCGTCATGATGCACAGTTGAGCTGTGCTGATGACGAGCTGAGCTCGTCATGAATAAAGTAATAAAGCAATTTCCAGCACAGGGGGGGAAAACGCCTAGCAGCCAAGGTGTTAAATAACTCTGTTACTCTAGTGATGTTGTCTTTAATATTCTCCACTTTAGACCCCTCCGGCCTTTCAGGCCGAGCTACGTACCGCATGCTAGGTTTGCAAGACATGGCGAAAATGACGAAGAGAATAGTTGTAAAAATTGCAGGTCTGCACTGAATTAAAGGTGCATGCTGTTAAAAAGACAGATACTCCAATTCATGTAGATTTAGTATCTTTAATCAGGAACAGCATCAACGCCCAGTCAGTACACAGGCTCACACGAACTGCCCTGCCTGAGGCTTACATTCTAAGTGACCTCATACAAAGTGACATCAGGTGATTCCTTAAAGAAAGCAGACATCAAATTATAACACATCCCCTTCCCAATAAACCAAGGAATAACACAGCAAAAGACTAGAAATAGAATGAACAAAGAAAGAAAAGAAAGGTCAAGATAGATACAGTAAAAATAGCATAACCAGAACCTAAGGAGAACCGGTTTAAGACATAATATAATCTTTAAATTTTGGGGGTAAACAACGTTGTCTACTGGAAAATTGGTAGGAACCAAGATCTGAAGATGTTAAATCAGTACCAGAAGTTCCAGCACATTGGTCATTAGAGAACGACCCAACATCATCAACATCATTGCGAGAAGAGTTCCGAAAACTAGAACTAGAACTATTCTTCAGACATTTGACTAACCTTGACATGCTCCATACACTACCATTGCTAACTTTCACAACATTTTTCTTAATGGAGACAATAGTGAAAGGACCCATGAAGGTACTTTTCCCCTTAATCATGTACCTGGGATTCTTTATCAGAACCTCATCTCCAACATTCCACTTCTTCCCCTTCACGCACATTTTGGAATCATACCTCGTTTTGTACAAACCCTGATATCTTAAAATGTTATTTCTTTTAATATCAGCTGATAAGGCTTCTCCATCCATCATTGGCATCCAGACAGGATTTAACTTGGAGATCGCCTTTCTACCTCTCAAAGCCTCAAAAGGAGATGTTAAAGTAACAGCATTAGGTGTTGTACTATGTGCCCACAAAGTATCTCTCAAGATCTCTTTAAGGGAAACCTTGGTATGCAAAGCACGTTGAAGGCAAGTTTTTACAAACCGGTTCATTCTCTCCGCTAAGCCATTGGCCTGAGGAGAATATAGTGCAGTCTTTTGGTGAATCACACCACAATTCATGAGAAAATCTTTCATTTCAGTTGAGACAAATTGCACCCCGTTATCTGTCACAAGGAATTTAGGTAAACCTTCAAAAGCAAACACTCCTTTGAGAAATTCAATAACAATTTTTGCATTCACCGAAGAAGTACACTTAGTTACCACCCATTTGGATGTGTAATCCACCAACAAAATAACAAAATGCTCACTTGGTGGTAATAGATCGAATGGTCCCATAATATCCAATCATAACTTAGTCCAGACCATCTCAGGGATTTTTACCGGTGATAAGGGTGTGTGATTGGTTGCATAAGACTTGTCATTAGATGCACACAACGTGCAATCTTTGACTACATTCTCAATCATACGGTCCATGGTAGGCCACCAGTATCTCTCTCTCACTCTAGCCTTGGTGAGACTCCTTCCAAGATGACCCTCATGAGCAGTGTTTATGATTTTGTCTCTAAATTCTACTGGGGGAATAACTCTTAGGCCCCTCAGTAAATTGTCCCCCACATGTTTTCATCTCTTGATCTAAAGATTTATAGTCTAGCCAACCTTGGCTTATCCAGGTTTTGAGTTCAGATAAAGCCTTATCTTTAGTCACACCATCTCTCCACTCATCTTGTGTCAGTGCATTTCAGCCACCCAAAACACACAATCCTCTTTGTCATCACCAATGCTTTACTCAAGTGGCAATCGCGACAAACAGTCAGCAGATTTGTTATTTGACCCCGGAATATATTGTACAATAAAATTATACTCTTGCAATCCCTCGCTCCAACGTTTAATTCTAGGTGTTAGGTGTTCACTATGTCTGCAAGAAAAAATTTGAACAAGGGGTCTATGGTCAGTCCTTACTAAGAATGGAATTCCCCATAAATAAAACTTAAAGTGTTGAACCGCCCAAAATACACTAAGTGCTTCCCCTTCAATGCAAGAATAGTTTGCCTCTGCTTGTTTAAGTGCCCTGGAAGCAAAAGCAACAGTACTTTGTTCACCATTTACTGCTTGAGAGAGCCCTGCTCCCAAACCCTTGAGACTAGCATCAGTGGTTAAAATGTTTTTTTTATTCACATCAAAATGTCCCAGGGTAGGCATTTTCCCAATCTCTTCCTTGATTTTATCAAAAGCTTTCTGGCAATCTTCTGTCCACACAAAATGCACACCTTTTTTAAGCAATAACCTAATAGGTTGAGTCACGCTAGCAAAACCCTGAACAAACTTAGCATTAAAATTCTGCTAGACCTAGAAATGACCTCACCTGGTCTTTATCGTTAGGTACAGGGGTTTTCTTAACAGATTCTGCAAGCTCCAACTTCGGTTGTATTCCTGCACCAGAAATCACATGACCAAGATATGTAACAGTCTCCACACCAATTCGACACTTCTCCTTCTTTACAGTCAATCCTTTCTCCTTCAATCTTTCCAAAACTTCACACAATGTCTTACTATGCTCAATCTCTCCTTTCCCATAGATTAGAATATCATCTTGAAAAAACATGATGTTACCAATTCAATCTAAAACTCTCTTCATGACCCTCTGAAAACATGCAGCTGCCGATGCTAATCCGAAAGGCATTCTTTTAAAACAATATGCACCCAAGGGTGTCACAAACGACGTAAGATGCCTAGATTCTTTGTGCAAAACAATTTGGTGATAAGCGGACGATAAGTCCAAAACACTAAAAACACATGCACCCTTGAGAGTACTAAGTGACTCTGAAATATTAGGTAACGGTTGTTTGTCAACCCAAATCCACTGATTTAACCCCCTCAAATCCACACACATCCTAATTTTGCCCCCCCCCCCCCCATCCTTAGGGGCCAAAACAATGGGGGCCATCCATTCTGATGCTTCTATCTCCTCAATCACATCCAATTTTAGTAATCTCTCTAACTCCTGTTTCAAAGGATCCATCATCATGTTTGGAACCTTCCTTACTTTGTAAACACAAGGTATGGCTTTGTTTTTTAGAATAATCCTGTGTTCAAAACCTTTGAGGCATCCTAAATTCTCAGAAAAGACCTCAGGAAATGTTCTGAAATACACACCATTTAGATTATCAGCAGCATCACCATTACTATCACTATCAACTAGCATAACTTGATCTCTTGGATCTTTGGCAAAAGGGTTGAGCGTGATCCCTAAGTCACGCTGATGTCTCCAACCCAACAAGTTGTCACCCCTCATAGCCACATAAACTTTACCAAATGTCTTCCTGTCTTTAAATTTAATACAAGCCTCTATATAGCCAAGGACATTAATTTTGGCTTTGGCATAACCGACTGGATTTATATCAGGTGGAATTAAAGCAGTTTCATCTAAGCCAATAACCTCATCCCATTCTTTGTTGCCTATCATGGTGTAGGGAGACCCCGAGTCAGCCAAGACAATAAACTTGAAATTGTTCACCATGATATCACACTCTGGCATTGAAATTTTAACAGCATCAACCATGCCATCTTCTTCCCTGATGCTAGACACTACAATACGCACTGCATCAGAATATTTTTTTTCTGAAGTTCTTGTTGACTTACAGACTCAAGCGTAATGTCCCTTGATACCACATTTCATGCATACAGCATCTTTTGCATAACATTGTGGATAACTCGAAAAATGTGTTAAACTCCCACATCTCATACACTTAGGTTTAAGTGAATCTTTACTATCTTTTTCATCACTATTTACTTGAGGTTTCACAAAGCTGCGCGTAGTCACATCCTTATCATTCTTTTTAAATTTATCGTTAGCAACAATTTTACTCACACTCACACGTTGTTCAGGAGAATGTTCATCATTAACAACATGTATCTCACTTTCTAGCTCTCTCTTTTCTTCATGTCCTCTTTTTATCTCTTTTACCCAGGATGAGGTATTTTCCATTCCTTCAACGATTTTAATAGCTTGATCAAGGGAAGGATTTTTCGATAAAAGTTTCTCCTGTACACGAGAACTATTTGTGCAACGCACTAATTGATCTCTGACTAAAGAATCAGACAATTCTTCAAATTCACACGTACGTGCTAAAGTTTTGAGAGAGGCTACATAACCTTTGACACGTTCAGTAGAACCCTGTGTTCTTGTGAAAAACCTATGTCGCTCTAAAACAATATTTATGCGAGGACCAAAATATGTCTGTAGCATCATCATTGACATTTCATAAACATCACAAGGCTCACCCTCCCCACTACCAATTGTAAGTAAATCAATACTATCATATATGTTACGTCCTTCAACACCCAACTTTTCTCCACCAATAGCTAAGATGTAAGAATCAAAAAGATTTCTCCATCTTTTCCAAGGTAGCTTTGGATCACCTTTTTCTGAAAGGAAAGGGGGAGGTTGAGACATAGTAGTGGACGTAGCCATAGTAAAATAGTTAAGTATAGAAAATGGTAATAATAGTTGTATGCGCTGTGTAGTAATGACCCAATGTAATAACTCTTTGTTATACTCAATATGTTTGTGGTAATCCTAGTAAAATGTATTGGAATTCTGGAAAACAATGTCTGTAGTCTTGGTATACAGTGTCTGTAATCCACGTAAGGAATGTCTGTAATCCTGGTAATCCTGGTAGTCTGGTAATCCTGGTGATGTCAGTAAACTTGGTAACAAACGAGTAAAAATTAATCAAATAAAACAAAATGAAATTTAAACTCTGTAAATACCGATAAAACAACAACGATTAAAGTCAGCAGAAGAAACTGGCACGATCCGCGATGACAGACGATTAGTATGAAGAAAAACGATGCCGGTTTAGAAGCTGCCGAAGATCGTGTTGCACAGCCTTTACTCAGAAAGGTAAACACAAGATGGCGCTTACGCTCAAGCGCGGGGCCACGTCGCGTCAAGTTCAATAGAAACTCGATGACGCTTACACCCTTCGCATTCACTGCATTCAGGAAGCGTTCCAGTGAGAACGAACGTGCCCAAACAATGTCTGGCTCACGGGGAAATGCCAAGGCTCTCGAGAATGGAGCTTTCCTCGGAATCAAAAGATGCGCAGGCAGTTGCAGGCACTGTAACACACAGAGGGTAAGCGGGAACGGTAAAATATTACCTTAAGTGTTGAACACGACGCTGAGACAGAGAGGCTGCAGTAAGGCTGTAATTAAAAGTTAGTCTGAAATTCCAAACTCGTTTGTAATTTCCTTGCAATAAAACGAGTAAAGTCCATGTAAAATCCAAATTCCAAATAGTAGGGGAATTGATGCTGCAATCCACTTGTCCCCAATCAAGTTAAGTCGTCCTCGTCACCATTGTTAAAAAGACAGATACTCCAATTCATGTAGATTTAGTATCTTTAATCAGGAACAGCATCAACGTCCAGTCAGTACCAAGGCTCACACGAACTGCCCTGCCTGAGGCTTACATTCTAAGTGACCTCATACAAAGTGACATCAGGTGATTCCTTAAAGAAAGCAGACATCAAATTATAACACATGCCTTTTAATGCAAATATACTATATGTGTAGGAACTATATCCTGGTTTGGGAGTATTAAAGTCTGATATAATCTAAAATTAAACAAAGGGTTAAATAGTGCCAGGCTCAAGACATCCTGAGCCTAATTAAGCATAAGGACTGCACCTATTGCTCATTACATAAAGCCTGGGTTTGGCCAGTGTAAATCCCTACCAGCAGGGAGCTCTGAGACACACCGATGCTAGCCTGCAAGGCTGGGTTTACATGGGCTGTGCCCCAAGACATTTTAGTCCTACATCTATTCAAACATCTAGGCCAAAATGTTTCCCTTTAACTTGCTGGACAATATGCGTCCCCTTCCCACATTATGATTTCTTTGTGTGAACCCCACTGAGAGAAACCCGGCCCGTCAATGACTAGACCGTATCTCCTCCTGAGTTAGGGGGATAATAAATGAAACTCCTTGGATTGAGAATACCTTTATAGATCTGAAATCAGCACAGGATTTTCATGATTCTGGAGAGTTCAATGAGATATTTAATAACAGCTGCAGGTACGTGTTAAATATCTTTATGGGGACCTGGGCAGGACAGGACATTTTTTGGCAGTGATGGTGGATAAGGGCACCTTGAAAGTGGGGAGACTGTGGCATCTCTGGGCTGGCGATGAGCATTGCCAGCTTACCGGTACTGCTGGAGAGGGCTGGCAGGGCCGGGCTGTGTACCTCGCCGCGTCCCCTTCCTCCTTGCCAGAGAGTTGTTACAAGTGCAAATCCACATCTGGCAAAACCGGGTCTTTGGTTTCATGACTTGAAATTTCAGGCTTGAACACACAAGACCACTCATATTTGCCCTATACGGTTTCCCTGGGCAACGCGGAATCAGGGCCCTTGATTGTTTAGTGTGTCGCCTGATGGATCGAACATGGATCCCCTGCGAAGGTTGTAACGCTCCTGTAAGCATGAAGGATCGCAACTTGTCACCCCAAAATTGACCAAGGCACTGTTAGTATTGCCAGAATCTGGCTAAACCAGGACTCCTCCATCACAACCGTCTCCTGTCTCTGGTGATCTCTTACCAGAGGACACGGGTAGAACTTGAAATTCAACCCCCTCAAGAAAAACATATATCTTGAGCGCTCTATTTAAACCTAGGATGCCTTTTCCTTACATTTTCCAAATTGATTCCAAAAGGCTGTGTTGCACCCCTCACTATGGAATGTAGCAAGATGTCAGTCCAGAGGGACAGCCTCTGCCTGTCACTCGCTCTTAACTCGCTTACCACCACAGGAGTGGAAGGAAGAAAGGACAGCTTCAAGAGGCGGTAATGGCACCCAGAATTCCTCCCAGGACCCTGACCGGGATCCAACAGCGTAGTGGGAGCTGCCAAACACCTTGCAGAGGTTCAGCTTCCCAGACCCGCCATACACCTGGATGACTGGAACTCAGGCTGTTGCAGTCTAGATAATTCCAGGATTTCCGACATACTGCGTAAGAGCCCGCGTGCAGTGAGACAACCTGTGCCTCCTCAGCTACTCTGGGATCACTGAATCAAGTAAGTTAGGGCCTCAATAGAGAAACTAGTTCACCTGTATTTCTGTGACTCTGGAATGTTCTAAAAAAGTGAAGACTGCAGGAATCAGGGCCCCGCCCAGTCAAGACCAATACAACCTGGGGAGCAGATCTAAAAAAACAGCCTGTGTTGCACGACAGACATCCCTCTCAGGCCCCCCTTTTGGTCAGGGTTTTAAGGAAGAGTGGGGAGTGCGTAGGATTCTTTCTGGTTTATGTTAGGCCACATTGTGCCTTAGGGGAAGATGCCACACCTCAACGAAGTAAGTAATTGGCCAAGAAGGAGTAATTGGACTAATGAAGACTACCGGTAAGTAGTTGTAACATCTGGGAGGCATCTAATGGTTAGTGATATTTTATAAATTGTGTGCAATTTTTAAAACTAAATCAAGTTGTTTTATGCTAGTTTTGTATTGTAGACTTATATCTATGAAATGCCTGTTGTAGTGTTGTAATTGTTTTAAAAAACTAAATACAATAAAGACATTCAGGCATTCAGGTGCATTAATTCATTTTTAATATGCTCGTAGTGACGAACAGGTCATCCTTTTTTTTAAAGAATAAGAGTACAGAGTAATGAGCCCAGGTCATGAACCATTGAGTGTTTCTTTTACACATGGACTGGTTTGCGATCTGGGCTTTATTTTGCGATTTGACTGATGTGTACCAATCAGTTGCTTGTCAAAATGTACATTCGCCCCATTAATATATATGAGGCAGAAGTCGATTGCAACCAATTGCGAATGCAGGGATGAAGGCCTGCAATGGAAAGCAAACCTCCACCCCCTGCCTCTGCATTCCTTAAATGTGATTTTGTTAGGCAACCCTCGTCCCTTTGAAAGGGCAGGGATTTTGTTCTACTTTGCAAACCGTTTACCAACAAGATTGTGTCACTGTAAACGCTCAATGGTTTGCAGCCACAGCAACAAACTATTGACACAAAGCTTTGGGACTCAAACGTAGGAAAGGAACGTTTTTTTTCACTTCTCCTTCCGTTTGCAAGTCTCTTTTACTTCTATAACATTTTATGTAATTTGGGGCTTGTGATTTTTGGCTTGCACGGCCATTGATTTTACGAACCGCAGGCTTTGCACCAGCATTAGCATTTTGCACATCAGGGTCTTCATTGCTATACTTAGTCGCACTGCCTGGACCACTGCTTGCACCCCCCCCCTGATTTCATAATGTCAGTTTACTCTGTTTTTAGTAAGCAGATTAGAGTTTACCACCAAACAGTAAAAGGACTGTGGGGCATATTACCGAGGTGTGCATAGGAAAACGCACAACGCACATTCCGGTATCGCCGGATTTCATCGCCTTTTTAGTGGGCAATTATCAATGCGCATCAGGCAGGCGAATAGAAATCCGGCGATAGTCGGCGATATGGCACATTAGCGCATGAAAACAAACGTTGTTTTCATGCGCTAATGTGGGCCTTGATAATATGGGGGTGGATTCAGCTTTATGATCCACACCCCCATGTTAACAATGCCTAACGCCTGGTCAGAGCAGGCGTTGGGAGACCTGCGATAAATGAGTTTATCGCAGGTCTTTTCCTCCCATCTCCTTCCTTGGTAATAGGGTGTTCCCACCTCCAACCACATATTTCATGTGGTTGGACGTGGGAACGCCCACTTTGCATGTCATTAGCGATGTTTATCGCCGACATGCAAAGTGGGCTTGGGCCAGGCTTTAAAGTGCCCTTGTTAATAGGGCTCTAGCTTTATCGCCGCTTTCACGGCACAATTCGCCCAGAAAGCAGCAATACTAGCCCTTGGTAATATGCCCCTGTGAGTCTTGAGAAGGAGCAGGCACATATCACTAATAATTCCGGCCTCCTCAGCATGGAACCAGGTGGAACCAGGTCCTGATGGAGCTACGCTCTGTTAGTAACTCGTTGCTGTTCAGGAAGAAACTGAAAACCTGGCTCTTTGTGCAGGTATAATGTCCATGTAAATGTAAATGTAGGTGTACTTATATAGCGCAGCCTGTCACCCAAAGGGCATCCTGGCGCTTGCTTAGGGAACCCGTCCTGGTATTCCCCTGTGAGAGGCCCCGGCAGGGTGTCCACAGGGTGAAAGCCAGGCATCCCACCGCGAGGGGCCGTAGTGGAGATTAAGCAAGCTATTGCCCAGAGTTGCAGAGTGAGACCCCGTGAGTCAAGTAGGCACCGGAGCGAGAATTGTCGAGGCCGTGGAATTGAGCCCGAGACCCGCTGAGGCAGGGAATCGAACCCTGGTCCACAGTCGATCCCAGCTTCCGGGTCTGCCGCCTCTAACCACTGAGCCACACTTCTCCACTAACCAACCTCTCTATGTCTGCGCTGGGACACTCCTGGGAGTAGCTGTGCGCAATATAAATTGACTATCATATCATATCACCGCTGGTAATTCATTCCATGTTTAGGTCCCGGCAACAGAAAGCTTTCGCTGTCTGTTGGCAAGACATATTGTCTCTAATACATAATATATACCTAGAGGCAGCTTTGGGTCAGCCTGCCCTTGCTCATGATTAAGGCTCCCTGTTTTCAGTTTTTACTGATTGTTACAGATAAATACAGACAAAAAAACATTTAGTTTCTGGTCTGTATTTATTTTTAAATGTGGATAGAAACGGAAATTGACTGCTTTTTGAGTGATTTTCAGTAGATTTTGCCGTGACTGCCAGGCCAATAACTGCGTGTATTGATAGTTAAGGGGGTTAAAAAAAAGGAATTTTAGTAAAGATCAATTCATGGGTTTTATATAGGGTTGACCTCTGCCTTTTAGCCTACATTGGGGTCTTTCCATGGGAGACATAACTGGTATGAACCAGCATGCTTAAAATGCATCAACTCGAACTACATGTTTATTTTACACATTCACTGTCAGATTTGAAACATCGATATCATGTAACTTTCAGCACACGTTTGTCACTTATGCATTAGCAGAATCATTATTTAGATTAAATGACACTTTCAAGAGTTCTGCAAAAGATAATGACATGCTTATATATGTGGACTAAGGCAGACAGGCTAACTGAACGCACTAAAAATGGAGCCAGGCTTTGGGAATTTACGACATCCCCAGCTTGGAGGTCTGATAATTACGTAATTCAATACATATGAATGATGTTATTTTAGGGATTTTATCAAAAAATGAAATTGATGATTTTAATGGAAATTTAAACCTGAATAATTGAACTAATAGAATCAGCATACATTTGTTTATGTAAAACAGAATAAAATGATACATTAAGCTTTTCACGAATACTCTTTTTCAATCCTTGTATGTTTCAGTCAGTAATATAAAAACCTTATACTGCATTAAAAGATATTATCACAAAAGTACATCTATTATGAAGAGATGCGTTTTGATGTGACGTGATATTGAGACATAACAAACTGAAACAAATGATTCAGCTTGTTGAAGAAATGGAAGTAAAAAAAGATTGTGTTTGCAGTGTCAGTGTTTAGATGAATTGACACTTTCACAAATAAGCTACAGCAAACAAATGATGGACGGAATGCTGACAATGCAAATACATCGTACGCCACCCCAGTTTGTACCCAGCCATATGCAAATCAGTCTTGACCCTGTGCCTCATGGGAACAGTCCAAATCGAACTGCCAGGACAGGTTCTCCCTGGACGGGAAACAAGCATCCTGGGACCAGTTTCAGGGTATGTCACCCTTCTTCAGCCAGGCTAGTTTGAATCCAGTGGCACAGTGAGCAAGGGACCCACATCTGGGCATACCCATCCCACTTAGGGCAAAAAGTGTTACAGCAAACAAATGATGGACGGAATGCTGACAATGCAAACATTCTCCCCCAGTCCCCAGGAGGACCTGGCCTGGCAGTTCGGGCTGGACTGTTCCCATTCGGCACAGGGTCAAGACTGATTTGCATATGGCTGGGTCCAAACTGGAATGGCATGGTGAGCAAAAGAACTATAGATTTAGGCCCAGATCTCTGCACTTGGGTGAATGTATGATATTGTTCTGCATTCTGTCAATCAATTGTTCTTTTTGCATTTGTCACCACAAATGGGACGGGTATGCCCAGACGTGGGTCCCGTGCCCTCCATGCCTCTGGAGTCTAGCTATCCTGGCTGATGAGGGCTGAAAGCCTGAAACCGGTCCTAGGATGCTTGTTTCCAGTCCAGGGAGGACCTGGCCTGGCAGTTCGGGCTGGACTGTTCCTATTGGGCACAGGGTCAAGACTGATTTGCATATGGCTGGGTCCAAACTGGAATGGCATGGTGAGCAAAAAAACTGTAGATTTAGGCCCAGATCTCTGCACTTGGGTGAATGTATGATATTGTTCTGCATTCTGTCAATCAATTGTTCTTTTTGCACTTTCACAAATACTACAAAAGATAATAAGAAATGTAATGTGGACCAAAGCCAGATGGGCTAACTGAACAAGCTAAACATTTAGTCTTGCTTTGGTAGTTTACGACACCCCAGACACCATGTTTTAAAAATACTTTTGATTACTTTTTTGCACCTGCTGTACGATTGGAGAGCAGCCGTCTTAAATTGTTTCATTCATTTCAAGAAAACCGCTTGTGAGTGGTAGGCACCAGTGCATGGGTGTGTTTTATTAAAACAAATCTCAATGAATTATGGCTACTGTGAATGTCTGCATCGGCGAAAACCGATTTTGAACAACATTTGAACTGTTTAACACCCAATTTGAAGATGGTTGTTGCAGCTATCTAAGCCAAAAAGAAGCACTGGCAGAGCCAATAGTTTTCACTGTTGAAACCTATTACATTTGGCAAGCCTTATTTTTATAAAACTCCCGACAGTTTCATGGTTAACTAGAGGTCCTTGGTCATGCGTATTTCACTCTCCTCCTTATAATATGTATACTTTTATGAAATAACATACATACGAACATTTGGGAACAAATAAGTGGGAGGTTTCGAAAAATGGGGAATTTAATTTCTTGTATTCATAAAGATGAACTGTAAGTGCTCAAAAGCCAAAATAATGTTTTTTTTTGGCATACCAGTTATTAGTCCTCTGTCTGAATTTACAGTTTGAGCATGTATGACATGGTAACAAGACTATAAGCTCGATTTTTCCTAATGAGCAAAAGCTGTAATGACCATTGAGAGTCTGTCATCCACTTCAAGGCTATTCAAAAAGAATGAAAAGTCACACAGTCCTACCTTCTCCAAGGCAGGGCAATGCACACCAAACAACCCTCACTGAACCTCGGGTCCAAACTTTGAAAAGGTTTACAGTTGTGACACTTCAAGATTCACCCCAAAATTAGGGGGATTCGTCGGTGCAAAGGTTCAGTTTGCCCAAGACTATTTAGAACGTGGTTTCCTTAGAAATTAACTTTGAGACTAACAAGGCAATGAAAAGGGTGCATTATAACTGGGCTAGGGCAGACATCTACCTTCCTCTCAGAAAGGCTTCTACTTACTGTCACCTCTGCTAGGATTTACCTCTGCCCATTGCTCAGAAAACCAGAAACGACTATAAATATTCTCCAGATAGATACCCTGTGGTCTGATCAGCCAACCTTCCACCACTGCCTAACATACCTGGTTATCTCGCTATACAACCTCTTATATTCAACACACAAAGCTTTCAGCCTCCTCTCTGAATCACGAATCTGCAGCTAGTTTTCAATGATGATTTACCAAAGGGCCAGGGTTAGGGGAAGTGACATCATCGGTTCTTTGATCCCAATGACAGGGTTAACTCTTTGTCCAAACCACATCCCCCATCAGTCACTGTTCTGTTTGATTACTATGGAATGGGTAAATAGTGAAAGTACAGAAAGCAAGCACTACTGTTAAATTCTGTTCCTTCCACTGCCTTCTTGACTTCTGAGGCAAGGTCAAGGCAAGGGCAGCGCACGCGGCAGTAGACACAAATCAGGGGCAGAAGCTGCTGCCACCAATGAACGTCCAGGGCAGTGGTTAATTTGTAAAAAAAATAAGTGCTGGGGCTCTCGTCACGAGGCAGCTGGCACCAGCACATTTCTCCTGTTAGTGCCACCTAAAACAGAACCAACTACTAACCATTAAAGTCGGGAGAGGGTGTGGCTTATTAGCCAGAGCTGCCTTCAGAGCTGGGGAACCAGGTTCGAGTCTTGGGGTGGGCTCATCATCCTGTGATTCTTGGCAAATCAATGAATCTCCACTTAAATGAATGTGTTCTTAGCTGGTGTTTATGAAAAGCACTGGTGCTGAGCACCGGACACCACTGGCTAGAATTAAGCAGTGGTCCAGGGTTGTCGTGTACTACTTTGAACATGGCTCCCTCAGCTACTGGACGGGTGGTGTCAGTTCAAGCAATGGCACGCAGCGCTGTACCTTGGAGTCGTACCTCCTTGTTTGCTTTTGAAGTCGCGCCTTCAAGGGGATTTTAAAGCACAGGGGTTTCTTGGTATGCATCAGGCACAGCGACTGAACTTCATCTCAGCTCCTTTTACTCTCAAATTTCGCATCGTTCTGGAAAGGATGCATTGTTTCAATTTTTCACACCCACATTTAGCAAAAGCAAAATAAAACATGAAGGGATGTTTCCAGTAGCTTGCACCAGTCTGCGGAGGAAGTCTGCCTTGGGTAGGCCAGCGTCTCCAGAATCCTTTTAGTGACACTCCGTGCTTTGTTTGTTTTTAATGAGAGGGGCTCAGATGTCGCTTGGGAGGCAGTTCAGAGGAAAATCCTCATTGTGCCAGAGACTCCACAACTTTAAGAACGCAGCATTATTAATGGAGGATTTCTAGGTGGGTTTTGCCGCTAAATGAATTGCCCGCCATCAGATAAATGAAAAGCCTCCTCCCAGATGCCCTCCTCAGCGTTAGCGTACATTTATTTTCAGATGAAAGCACTTCGGGCAGCCACGGCCCGTGGAGGGTGTTTCGGTGGGGCGGGGCGGGGAAGGGGCAGGGTGGGGGGTGCTAAAAACTGAAGTATGGATAATTGAAGGTAAGTATTTTGCATTTTGCGATGCAGGGCGCGCTACGACATTCGTTTTATTAATTAAATTGTTCACTTACCTTCAATTATCCATACTCCAGTTTTTAGCACCCCTACCCTGCCCCTCCCCCGCCCCGTCTCTCCGCCCCACCGAAACTCCCTCCACGAGCCGTGGCTGACTTAAGGGCAAATTATCAAACCCCTTATCACCACGTTATCAGCACTTTTCTGCCGATAACGCGGCGATATTTGCGTCGCCCTATTATCAAGGCAGTGTTAAGTCAATTAACGTGGCTTAAAGCCACGTAAATTGACTTAACGCTGCCTTGGTAATAGGGCCCCTTTTGCGATAAACTCATCGTGTAAGGGGGCATGCAGTGGGTGTTGCGGTGAGCGTTTCACTGCAACAACCATTCACTTTGACGCTGCCACCTATTATCAAGCTTGGCAATAATAGGTGGTAGCGCCAAATTTAAGAGCAGAAAAACCCTGGCGGTAAGGTGGCGAAATGAGGAGAAATGCTTCATTTCTCCTCGTTTTTGCTTTTTTCATGTGTGCTGCCTTGTGCAGCACACATGGATAAAGCAAAACGCCAAGGTTTCTTTATGTACAGGAAGGTGTCCCTTCCTGTACATAAACAAACCTCTTTTAAAAAATGCCAATTTGTAACTTACATGTGTGCTGCATAAAGCAGCACACATGTAAGTTACAAAATGGCATTTAAGGTTTGTTTATGTGCAAGAAGGAACTCCTTCATGAACATGAAAAAACCTCCGTGCTCGCAGACACCCTTGCACTCTGGTGCAAGGGTGCCTGCGCTGGCGATAAGTTGTAAAACCTGCCGCCATCGCAGGGGGAAACGCTAGGCTGCACCATATCCTTGGTAATATGGTGCAGCCTAGCGGTTCCGAAGTGGCGAAGAGAGGCGTTAACCCAAGATGGCTAACGCCTCTCTTCGCCACTTTGTTGATAATATGCCCCTTAGTTTCTTGTACATAGCGCTCTCTGCTATAATAAAGAGAGCGGTGGGTAAATCCAACGTTAGTTTTACATTATATTCTGCCGCAAAGCCTCGCATTCCACGTGTTTATAAACTCACCGATCTGTCAACTTTTCCCTTCTAGAAGCAAAATGCAAGATTTAGGTGTAGGTTTCCAGGAGTGAGGATTATGAGCATGTATTCCTCCTTTCCAGGGATGTATATGAATCCAAATTAGTAGGCTTATTCCATTTTTGGATGTAACACAGTACAAAGCCTTTTTCAAGGCTATTTATATTAGTCCAGATTTACCAGGTGATTAGACAACGACCTACACTAACTCTTTTCTGAAATTTGGATGATTTAACAATGCAACCACTACCGAAAATGTACAATTTTCTCGTTGTAAAATGTTGTGTTGCTAGACTAATATAAATAGCCTTCAAAAAAGCCCTGGCGCCACTCGCCACACGGGGCGAAACACGTGTTGGCTGTTCTCTCCCTCTCTTCCTTTTAAAATGTTTTCTAAGAAAAACCTACAATGAGTGAAATGGACCTAATTAAGTGATAAATAAAAAGCACTACCTTCACTCCAACCTATGTGTACTGAGTTACATCCAAAAATGGAATTAGCCTACTAATTTGGATTCATATACATGTCTGTAAAGGAGGAATACATGCACACAACCCTCTCTCTATTTGTTTTGTTTAGGCTGAAAAGGTCCAGAGCCTTGAGCAAAACTCCTCCAGAACTCTAGGGATTCATATCCAGAGTCCGGATCTCTGGACCATTCTTCTTTTATCCTAGATTTCCGAAAGTGACCGGAAGCAAGCGCTTCGGGCTCGATCTTGGTTTACCAAATCAGTGGCGTAACAAAGACCCCCAAAGGTGCGGGCGGGCCCTAGAGCATCAAGTGAACCCCTCAGCACAGTAACTTTGCCTGAGAGCTTCTCAGTGATTACAGAGGGGGGGGGGGGCATGGGGACGTATCCTTGTACTTTGCAAGGCGGGGCTCAGTTTCGTAACGCCACTGTACTAAATTATGCCCTCTTGAGAATGTCATTGATAAAACAGATTTTGATTGGTTCCTGAGCCACTATTTCCATTAATATACCCAACCAACCTAGCAACTGATGTCAAATATACAGAAAAGAATATACATAAAGCCCTATGTATGTATGGTGCTACTGCAGTGCTTAATTTATGCCAATGGTTGCAATTGGTGGGCTACAACAGTCAGTGTGGACTGAGTTATTTTTATCAACAGACTTTGACTCAGAGCAAGAGTGAGAAAAGCAGAAAAGTAAGAAAGAAGGAGGTAAAGATTAGAAACAGTGACAAAGGTAGAATGGAGGGACATACGAGCCAACACACCCGATTCACATAGGAGTCTCCGGATTTTCTAAGCCAAAAAGGTTTTATGTTAGCTAGTATCTAAAATTTCCTTCATTCTGTTAAGCTCACCCTCTTGATTTTTCCAAAAATTATAATCTGTTTTGTTTCCAATGCATGCATGGATCAAAAAAGATATTGCTAGAGTGAGATGAAGATGCAGTGGGGGAAAAAAAGCATGAGGCGGAATCAAAACTAGGCAGTTGGCAACCCCAGCATCCGCCAACACTAGTAGCAAGTTTCCCCGAAAAACCTGAGCCCCCTGCTCCTATTTATTACAAAATAAGCACTGAGCCATGGACACTTCAGGATGAGGGTCTTTCCAATTCTTTACTGATTAATGCCAGTGCTAGCTGGAAGCTAGCTGGATGCTGCACTCTTCTAATGCACTGTTTATACTGGTCCCAAAGTTCAAGAAACAGCGCACAGAGGGTCGCTTGAAGCCTCCTTTGAACTCATCCAGGGTTTGTAGAGGTCATTAATTATCATATTGATTTTTAATAAAAATATACAAATCACCATGTTCAATATCTAAACACTCTCTTTTATATACACTGTCAGAACAGTCATGGCAGTGCTAAAAGCCCTCTTTGGTGAACACAACATAGGATAAAACAGCCTAGCACAACGTAACACAAGAGCACAACATAACAACAGAAAGAAAGAGTGCTGTCTGGGATTACACTTTGTGGTCAAAGCCCACAACGTGGTTCTACCAGGAGTATTTTTACAAGTAAAATAAACCAGAGTATTATTACCAGTAACATAACGTAAAATAAAATATTACTGCAGCACATCAGCCAATAAAAGCACTAGAACATTTACTATCAGCTAGAACCAAGAAAGATTTTAGGGGACCTAAAATGTTGTTAAATATTGTTCAATGGCTCAGGGCCACTCACAAAGGTGGCAAAAAGAAATGAGACTTACGCCTTTGGAATACTTCTTGCTTAGTGGGAGAAATATGATGTGACAGAACAAAGGTGACAAATCAAGATACCCTGCTAGTTGGTATTAGTTGACAGTCAAACACTCTATGATGGGATACCAACAGCCAACAGGAAGGCTACAACTTCCACTGATACGTTTTCCGCTAGCCACACATTCCAGATAATGTTGTGGCACACAATTGGAAACTTCCTATCACGTATACGGGGAAGAGGCATGACTGGCCACTGTCAGGTAAGTTTTAAGCGCTGCGCGAAATATTGCAATGTCCGCGACCTGATTCAGAACGTTACAATGCGGGGTAATCTCTTCTTAATTATTTTTCCAAGGAAGTAATAGAAAAGTCCCTGCCTTGTCAACCAAGGTTCCATTGATGCTATCCATGGTATGGAGACTCTTTCATAGCACTGTGTTGGTGCAATCCCATCTCAGCGCCCTCAGCTGCTTTGCTGTCATTGCTACGGTCACATAGCGACATTATGTGCATTTGAATACGTACTGCCTTTTCCCAATATATTATCAAAGCATAAACATTAGGGATCCCTTTAAACTGTGCCAATAATTGTTGCCAAGATTATTGAACTACTTTCCTCATTTGGGTACCACACAAAGTGGTGACTAGAAAAGCAAGCACTTCAGTGCTAAGCCACAGAGAACTCTTATTAGCACTCATTAGTGACATAAAAAGTCAACAGAACTGAAACAGTTACAAAGGGTAAGGACTGCAGCCAGAATTAAATTAGAAATCTCAACCATCTAACATAAAACTTTGAGAAGTCTTTCTTCAAATACTACAAACTCCAAAAACATTTGGACAGACTTTTATGATTGACATACACCACCAATCTCGACTGCTGTGTACAAACATAGCGCTTAAACTCTGGGTGACTGCCCATTCACCTGGGAGAGTAGTATGCCTGTAACCATCCAGGTGGGGCAGACTATGGGTATGAAAGAGCCTCAAACAAAGCATAGGAAAAGAAGAGACAACACAATCTATGGAAATCTGAGATTTCCTCACTCATATTTATTGGCTTTTTCTGAATGTATGCAAATCCAAAAAGTTCTAACTGAAACACTGCTTGCAAGTGTGAGCAAATATTGGCTGCCATACAGCACCACATAATGACTAATTAAGCCTTTTTGTTCAAACTTTTTTCAGACCCTAGGTTCACCCTCGTCTCTTGGTCTGTTATGGCGCTTAGCAACTGTAATAGGTAGAGGAACAGTCACCCGCCCCTTGGACCATGAGCAAAAGACCCAAATGCCTAAGGAACTAAGCTCCCGGCGACCACTACATGTGGCTCTTTATGAATCCTGCTCTCTTATGGTGTTGAATGGCCAAGCAGGGAACCCCACTGTAACTTATTATGCGCTACCCAGTGGTACAGAAGGTGCACAACATCAATATTGTGTCAAAAATATTGTCTGAAACAAAGATCATGAAAATATTATTGTGATGGCAAGATTATCTTCAAACAGAATATTGCAAGTAACAATATCGTGTTTTTAAGTGTTTAATATTGGTTTTTAACATAGTTAAATAATAATTTCCTTTTTTTAAATTATTTTCTAATGTTTTATTAATGTTGTGTATTTTTAATTCATCAATATGTTATTGTTCGTTGTCTAATATTTTTAGTAGTTGTTTAATTAATTGGTAATCATGTGTTGTGTTTTAGTATGTTTTAACTTTTTGCAATTATTGGCAGATTGCTTGGTTTGTAGAAGGGAAGTGTGGGAAGTTATTTTATTATTTATTTTAAATGTTAATTCTTTTTTATGTAATTGGTTAATTATAATTATATTATTGATTATGTAGATAATTTATTTGTTTGGAAAAATCATAAAATCCATGTATTCAATTTTAATGTGTTATGTTTTTATTTTTTCAAATATTTCTAATTTGGAAATGGTTGTCCAGGCCATACCCTTTGGACATTTCCTAAAAACACTGGTCGCCAGACAATCTAGCCTCTCTTCCAAAAATTAGGAAGTAGAGATGCTAGACGGTGGACTCATTCTTGGTGCAACTGTTGACCTGGCCCTGTGTGACCAAATACAAATTTTATCACTGTTTTTGCCAGTCCCCCGCATGACCAGCAGTGTTCTGTTGAATCTCCTAGTGGATCGTGGGCTTACGAGTCCTCTACATTGCCCCCAATTACAGCACCTGCTCAATGAACTTGGTCTCAAAGGCATTTCCTTTGACTGAGTAGATCTCAGTGCCCACAATAATGTACAAAAAACTTCTCTTGAGCTGGAGTGACATGTAGTTTGTATGGCAATCGGAGCTCATCATTGACTAGCCCTAGAGCAGTTGTCAGTTTCTTGATGAGTAGTTTGAAAATCCATTCATTTTATATGTCAGGAAATACTGCCTAATATAAATGTGCTTCCATTTATCATTACTAGGCTGCAGCCAGCTTGCATTGACTGCTATTCATATTTGCCTAATAATAGTGCCCATTTATTTTATGGGATTGAGCTTCATCTCTCACTCTGCATGTGTGTTTTTCAGTTTCAGATAAGTCATCTAAAATGAAGTCTCAACTGTGGTGTCTCTAGGAGCATAAAATGTATTAATTTGAATATATGACGTTAGGCTACAAACAATTGCAACGCATGCTTTTACAATCCGTTTTTTACATTGCAACTACAGTTACATCGCATGATTTTACAACGCATGTTATTACAACTCATTTTTAAAACTACCATTAAGACACATTCCATAACAACACATACCATTACAACGCATAATACTTTTAGGGCAATAGTAGGGTAAGTGTTGGATAGTGTAGGGGTAGAGATTACTATTCCCACTCCAGTGAGTGCAACAGTAGGGAAAGTGTTGGATAGTGTAGGGGTAAAAATTACTATTCCCATCTACCCCATACCCAATCTAAAAGTAAAAAATATCTATTGCTTGCCTTATAATGCGTTGGTATGGCATACGTTGTAATTGTATGCGTTGTAATGACATACGTTGTAGTGACATGCGTTGTAATGGCATATGATGTAAAGGCAGTTACGTTGTAATAGCTGCACTGTAAAAGCAGTGCGATGTAATGACTGCATTGTAATGGATGTTTCCCATTCATTTGTGTTATGTCTCACAGACTCAGGGGTTTCCTTTATTTGGTAAGTTTCCAAGGTTACCTGCTGATGTCCTGGCTTTGTCATTCATTAACTGAGCAAACAGTTGTAATGCTGTTACATAATTTTTTTAATTTGTTTCCTTGATTCCTTGATTAGGTATTCACAATCTAACCAATGAAATATATTAGGAAGTAGGTATCTCTAGAGGTATCTTGTTTACTGAAATATTGATTGGTTTATGTGTTTTACACATTGCTAGTCCAACCCTGTTATGTCATATCATACAATGAAATGTGCATGGTTTTTGTACTCTGAAATATTATAAACCCTGTGTTATTCCTGGAGATGAGCCAAGAGTTCTCCTTTGGCTTATTCCTTTAAAGTCAGACTCTATGTCAGTCTGTGTACTGATTTGGACTTGTATTTTTTATGAGTTTTCCTCAGAGGCAGACCTTATGTAAACATCTTGCTGGATTATACTTTAATATTTTGAATATGCTAATTCCCTAGTTGACTAACTAATTATTTTTTGTTTTCTGAAATGATTTTTTTTTAATGAACCCATGAGGTTTTAATCAGGAATCTTTCCTAGTGCAGGATTGTTTTTTAGCATTGGATAAAGTCTCAAGAAGACTTACTAATACTTATGAAGACTCAGACAGTCCCAATCTGGCGCTTCAACCCTCCTACTTAGTTGGGGTGTCGACAATACCAGGCAGCTTTCTGAACCTGAAAGGTTAACACCTTCTGTAGCACAGTTTCTGACTTTTGAACTCTTTTCAGGTTGGTAGGTACTGCTGGGTATGTGTAGTAGGAGGTTTGCAAATGTCATAAAGGATCTAGAAAAATCAATAGTATGTAGGTGTAGAACAAAAGCAAACTTTGAAATTCTTTCAAGGTCTTGGATCTCGGCTAGCTCTATAGGGGATTTCTCCTGTAAGGGTTTATAGCTATGCCTTTGGCTGAAGCAATATGCCCCACATACTTCACATTGTGGCAGAACTGGCACTTGTGATAGAGCTTGAATCCTGTTGCCTTCAATGGGTCCAGTAACTTCAGTGTTCTGGCATTAAATACTTCCAGTGTTCTGCCAAAGATGACAATGTCATCGAGGTATCTCTTTTATTCAAGGAGGTTCATGTCACTCACTGTTTTTCCATTCCAAATGCAGAAGTGGTAACGCCCAACCTCTAGGGTCGACACCTGGTTTCATCTGCGGTCACAAGGGTAGAATCAACCTTGATCACTTTGGCAATTCTGCCTTAAATGCTTCCAATGTACATAGTTTCGTCATATGTCTTGGAAAAGAGAAATACATCCTTCCATTACTTCATTATCTCCTTGGCCACCTATTGCTGAGGAAGGAAAGATAATCTATATGCACTGCTAGAAAAAAGTCTTTAATTCATTTATTTGAAACATATTGCACAGAGAAATCGAGGTTGATGCACATGTGTTCCAGCATCTCATTTATTCAGCATGTCCATTGGATTCACCCCATTTGCCACACTACACTCAGCATCAAAAACGTCAGACTCAGATGCTCAATATGTAAAGATGGGTAGAGAATCTTTTGCAGTCCTGCCACACTTGGGAAAGCGCTTCCAAGACTCTTGCTTTTATGGCCAATGCCAGACATTACTTCACTCCGTGAAAGGTCATTTCACTGAATTTGAGTGTCCTGACTTTCTTTGGCTTGATTGGTCATGGCTTTTGTTTTTTATGTGGCCATTTAGGTTCTTCCTGGAAAAGTGATTGGATGATCTTGGGGATCTTGCACTCACAAGTGTGCTTATCATCAGGATTTACTGCCTGCTTTTCACATACACAGCAGCAATCTCGTCCGATAATGCAACTGCGAGTCAAACACACAACCTACAATACCTTAGATAGCAGCTTCAAATAACAGTGACGAGCAGAGGAAGTGGAGCTCAGCTTGTCCCTCGTTGATGTTTCCTGTGACATTCCTGAATTAGTGGAGGCTCAGTGCTGTGACTGCATCAGGCAATTGCTTCACTCCACAACATTTTCTGGAATAGGGATACTGCACTCATCCTCTCTGTGATGATGAGTTCTATGGCCTAATCACCCTCTCTGTGATGATGGGTTACATTTTGGGGAGGGAGGCACTAGTCATGCCCAAAGAACCTACACCCTCGTCCACATTGCAGAGTCTACCACTCATGCACAGAAGAACGTTATCCAGTGAAGTCCTCTCAGCCACAATTACAAGGTCATTAACTTGCCTCACCAGAGCACCATCTATGACCAGATATTATGGGGATGCACAGGACCCTATTTTACATGCATGCCTCAATGTCTGCCAGCTTGGTGCTGCATTTAGGCCAGTACTGTATTAGTAACGGGCACCAGAAAGAGGTGCTCGTGCTAGTAGAAAAGCAATCCCTCAATGCCAAGTTGTCAAGTTCCAATATCTTATGATAGAAGAAGTTATGGGGATAGAAGCTGGATTTTTGTTACTGCTATTGCATCTACAGGTTTTCCTAAAATTCACCAACAATCCCTAAAACAGTGGCATTATATAAGGTATCTGCAGTAAATGCCCATCACTGATTGGGGCTGAAGGAAATCATGTTCGAAGAGCTCGTAATTGCTAGACTTGTGATCACAGATCAATTCAACTTTGTATTTAGACCTGACTACAAGCAATATGGCCAATGTGGTCGGCATAGGACAGATTCTGCAACAGCAACACTCATAATTATAATATAAGCAATATTAGTAGCTAATACAAAAATCAACTGAGCATCAACTAGGTTCAGCAGAGGAACACACACACACGCGCTTGGAAGTATGGGGATTGGTAACACATATATTCCTAGCAAGGGTAGGGTCTAGTTTAAGACCATTAAAACGTTTAGAATGGAAGCAGGAACGAATGCCACCCTGTGAAGAATTATTGAGGGAGACCGATAAAGACGTGATATCTTTTATGGAGGTACAACTTGATGAAAACATAGCTGCTGAGGATGCCCGAATAGCTAGCACACCCAGTAAAACACATTTTTAGATACATTTCCTACAAATGTAAGACAATTACCAGAAACATATGAAAATGAAATCAATAATATTTGTTATACTTTATACTCCATGGCGTAAAACAAAATTATGTACCATACACTACAAAACCAACAAGGGAACAGCACAACACTACACTCACAACAAGTTATGTGTGGCGCACCTCTCTCCAGGCACCCCGCCTACCCTCCAAAAGTAAAACCTAATATGCATGATACTAGCTCTCTCTGTGTCACTTCTACTACCCCTGCTGCTCCCAAGGGGCGATCCCAATGATCAATATAAACCTCTGCCCACTTTTTTGAACACCGAAGAGGACACATTGTTGCCATTTTGACAGGCCGTGATACGGGCACAGTAGCCATTTACTAGGAAGAAATTGCGAGACCATCAGAACACTTGAAATAATTTTGAAGCTATAGGTACACTTATAATTGGTAAGGACGTTAGAGGTGTCGTGAGTCAAAAGGAGTACCAGTAGAAATTCGCAATTGATTCACCTTTTGACTTGAGGTCTACCATCATTATATAATCACCTCCAGAAGAATCGCCCTGACAAAGTTCTTTTTACAAGAACGAAACGCGTTGGCTGCCCAGTGTTTTGCATGAATAAAGAAGAATAAAGAAAATTTGGAATCAGACAACTATTGGATGGACAATTGTCAATCCATTGATATTTTTCCTTGATATTTGTATTGGGTGGTGCAATCCACAGTGAGTAGAAAATTACATACCATACACTGTTTGGGGCTCTGATATGTCGCACAAATTTGCTAACCTAAACATATTTTCTGATTCATGTGAGTAGGCATGACTTATTCTTATAGCTATCCTTGCCATGAATTCCAAGATTAAGACAGAGGTAGTCCCGTATTTAATTTGCCAGTGCTACACTAACAGAGCAGGTTTTAGCCAGTTGTGGAAGTGCATTAAAAAAAAGTATGGGAACTGTGATGTTGCGTGCAATGGGGATGGCTCAGTGAGCGTGGGGAGAGGGTCAAAGATGTGGTTAAAGAAACAAAATATTCTGTATTTTCTTTGGCATTTCACCGTCAGGTAGCTACATATTAAAGAATGCACAGCTTAAATGATAACTACATTTGAAAAAGATGTTGCTCAGTGGGAAACGCACTATAGCACATTTTGAAACCTCTATTAGTTAATGCACTGCAGGGGTCTGTGTGTAACCAGAGAGTCACAGAATTCAATTCTGGGTGGTGCAGTGGAGAATAGTGAATGGTGTATTTTTAGTACTATGAGGTCACAGCCTGTGGCAGAAAACACTGTGAATATGCAAGTCATATTTTAATCTTGCATTATACACAGCGTAACAAAGACAACTACAAAATGAACAAAAAGTTTTAAGATAAAATGGTGCTTTCAAAATATATATATATAATTTTTTTTTAGAGTTTTATGTAGCACAACTTCGACCCAAAGGTATCAGAGCTCTTTACATAAGCACCAGTTGCGTTCCAGACAGATACATTCATTTTGTTTGGCATGGGGAGATTAAGGGGCATAATATCAAGGGGGTTTATCTCTGCTTTTTTGGCTTTAAAAACCAAGAAAGCGGAGATAAAATTATCTCCCTATTACCTAGCTGTCGCTAACACCAGTTAGCGACAGCTAGTAGGAGATAGCGACCATCTTGGGCCCCACTTTGCATGTCAGTGATATTTATCACTAATGACATGCAAAGTGGGTGTGCCAAGATATTAGCGACTGGAAACAGTCGCTAACATCGCTATCTCCTATTACCAACTTTTGGAGATATTCGCGCTAAGCGCAAATATCTCCAAAAGCTAACACCTGCCCTGAGCAGTTCTTAGCCATGTTATCCAAAGGGAGGTGGATAACATGGCTAAGAGCATTAGCTCGATAATGCATGAATATCGCTGTCTTTTCAGCGATATTCATGCATTGCGGCCGATTTTTATCGCATTTGCGATAAACCTTGGTAATACCAAGGTTTATCTGTGATAAAAATCGCCGCAGCTCAGCAGTAAATTTTTGTCTCTAACCAAGCAATAGCGATAGCGATAATTATCGCTATTGCTTGGTAATATGCCCCTAAGTTATTTGCCCAAATAACAGGATGTTGAACTTCCCTGCCGAGACTTGAACTTGGTTCCCCAGCTTTGAGGTCAATCACTATAGCTGTTAGGACGCATCCTCTAATCAGAATACCCAGATTGTACGTAATGTAATTATTTCCGGAACTGTCCCTTTAACACCTTGTCAGGGGAAGTAAGCTCCATATAGTTTTTTTTAATTAAAAGCACGCAGCTCACAGCTCAGTTGTTAACTCTTTGCACTTCTACTCATAAAGAATGAATCTTTAACATAATGCTTGAGTGATTCGATCAATTAAAGCCAGTACCAACTCCCAAGCATCCTTCACATTTGCAGATGATTAATACCTTGTTGCACACATTTGCTCTTCTTTCAGGCAAGCAGGCACCCTGGCAGGAAGGCTGTTTAGCTGTCTGCCTGGCTTCCGTTTCTCAGCACAGGATACTCACTAAATGAGACTTCAGCTGAAGCATTTTAAAACTATCGGAATTAACCGTACCAGGACCGTTGTCTTTTTGCAAAAAGTAGGGGAATGGTTTTTCATAAGTCAAAAAAGTAGGGGCACATCATGTCCCTTGGATCTCGTCCACTTTGACCACTGGTTTTAGCCCAATCTTTGTGACTCTGGTCCATAGAAAATAAAGTCCTGATACTTAAAAACATCGGGTGCATTTAGACATGGCAAAGGAGCTGCTTTAGAGTTTGGTGGATGACTTACTCTGTCACAAACATGACGGAAATCCCACATGCCTTATTGCACATGCATTATATCCTTTGGCACATGTAATAAAACAAATAAAATATCCATCAAATTTTGTGATAGAATGCCCATCCGCCAAAATTTAAATCAAGCCCTAGGAATCCCTGCCCAACTTGTTAAGATTCGTAGCAGTGGCCTCCAAACGACTGAAGTTTTGCCCAGCTGGCACCATGCTTAAAGTGTCTGCTCGTTAAACTCTTTTGTGTGGAGAAAATGTACTCTCAAGTCGGAGTTTGTTTTCTCAATACAAATATGGTCCAACACTCAGGGAGTTTTCTCACTGCGCGGTGGGGCCATTCTACATTTGACAACACAGGAAAGGAAAATGTCAACAACGGAGCAGCTGAGGCTACCCTAACTAGAGCAAGTGAACTAGTAGCTTGGAATGGGCGGGGCGCCGATGATTGATGGCACGCTTCACCAATCTCTAAATGACCCCAGTAAAATATTTTTGAAAGGGCACGCGGCTCTTTTTGGGAAAAGCCTCTTGAAGCAATAGCGATGGCACTGCCAGCTCTGAGGTGAATGTACGTTACATGCCCATGTATGCAGTAAAGGAATATGTTTTGTTTCCCTCTGCCCTCGTAAATAAATGCCTGTGCTTTCCCAACTCACCTTCCCGCCCATACCCTTATGCAGTCCCGGCCTTAAGTATTTAATATTAAACATGCTGTCTTTCATCAATAATGTATGGCTCTGCCTTCGCGGCTGAGGATCCTCGGCACATTTTATTGTTGACAAGCGTAATAATGTTCTCTCACCTTCCTAACTCTTAATATTAAATATTAATTTTCGCGCCAACAGTCCTGACCTCTGAAATGTGTAAGTGCGACGGGGGCTTTCCGTGTATCCCCAGATGAGCTATAAATAGTAATTGGGAAAGTGACGCGAGTGGGGTGGGTGGGGAGAGGGGTGTTACCATTACCCCAATTCAGTGACCTTTAGAAATCTTCTCAGCACCAGCACAATGGCATGGAATTGATGTGCTCCTAAAGGTGGGCGCTGATGCTCTACAGAGTTTCTGGGGTTTTGACTGAGTGCCTTAAGTGTAATATTCAGTGAGTACTTTTAACTGAATTTCTATATTTTTTTAAGCTTCAGATACGGACCCATCGCTATATTAGCCAATTTTAGTACACTCCTGAGTAATTACATTGTAAAGAATACATAAGTACAGGGCACCAAAATATTTATTAAGAGCCCATCCCTGAGTTAGCAGTATGCCAAGGTCACAGAATACTGAGGTCTTATCGAGATTATACGTCATGCCTCTTTCTTCCACCTCCCTACACTCTTTCTCTCTTTCTCTTTGCATTCCGGCTTTCTCCCCTCGTCACTGTTTTCCTGTCTTTCTCTTCGCTCTGCTTGCTGTCCTTTCTCTCTTATTTCTCAGGAATTTGAGAGAACAAGAAGATCTGTGCATAATGGAACACATCATGGCCTCCTCCTCACTTCTCCAGTTCTGCAAGAAGCTGGATACCCGGTTTTAGTTTTAATACCAACGGGACCACACACCTACACACCTGTCCAAGTGCCTGGATATCCTCTCAGGTGATTAGTGTGCTATACAAATCAATATGATGTAATATAACTTAGCATTGACCTGCACCCTTCTAGTGCATATTAGTGGGGCGTTTTCTGGATACCAACAAGCATCATGTGATGCAACATACAAAATTGAGCTACAGGATGGGTATCACATCTCATCAAAAGTGTAAACCATTGCGTACATACAAGTTGTGCCTTATGATGTAGCATGCATGTAATAGATTCATTATATGAATAATACTCACACACATTAAAAATTGTTGATCAATTTCCACCTTATTCTGGTGCCACTTCAGTTTCCACATCCTACTGAGTCCTCTTCACCCTCACTATCCACGTCCTTATTGTTCTACGCCTACATGCAATAACAATTTTGACAAGAAGACATGACTGAGGCATGCAATATCAAGGTATTACACAAAGTTAAGCTTCAAATGAGTGATGCAGAATCTGATGAATGAACCATGCTTTCATGGTTTGTTGACATTCCATTTTTCATTGCATACCACTGTTGCGCAAAACCCTAAAGTCATGGCAGGAGCCAGTAAACCAGGAATGTTAGTTGATAATACCAATGTTGATATCACACTTCAACTTGATGTGTAGCTTTGACACCAGGTTAGTCAATGGGCCTATAGAGTTCATTATGTCAGTCCAGCCACCTTTCATTCTGTAATTTCTGCATGATGACCAAGGTTGTTGCTATTTCCTTTCTGCATTTGCATATAACCAGCTCATCAGACATACCCTTGAGGTTCACAGGTTTGCCTGAAGTGAAGAGTCTTCAACTCTACTCTTATCAGATGGCCTGAGGCGGTGACTCATGTTTACCCCAAGGGTGTAGAAGGTTCATAGAGCGTACTTATACTTTCATAGCTCCCTTCTCCCTCTGGTTTATGCACTTATGTGTGAAAGGAAAGCTCCAAGGAGAGTATGAAAGACATATATTGTAGTAACATCACCAGTACAGATTCGGTGATGCAGCGGAGTAGAAGGGCTCTACAACTATACACCATTGGTCCAACACATTGTACCACTCGGGTGGCACAATGCATTATTGCCATGGAAGGCATGAGTCTTTTCACTTCATGGGTGGGTAGTGATGACAGTGAACTAGGTACATAGAAGGGGTTTACTTACTGAACGAGATTCATTAAGACAAATGGTAATCAATTTACACAGCAGAAAGGCCACTTAAAGGGGTGCAATTAAACACACCTACACCTACACCTAAGTGACTTCAAGAGAGATCATTCCTGTAATAGAAAAACGTAAATTAAATATGTCACCAAGCCAGGGGACATCACCACCAACACCATGGAAGACCAGGCAAGATAAAGGAAGAGAATCTTCACTGTGGTGGGATAATAGTGGAGTATGTGGTGTCTTCCTTCTCACAGCTCCTCTGCTGCTGCCTCATGTATTGAGGGACATGATTTCACTGACTTGGTAAATGCCTGGAGGAGCACTTGATCTAGCTACAAAGATCCTGATGGGGAAGACACCCACCTGACACCCTCTATCTGGAGCATAGCTGGATGAACAGGTTCACTTTTTCTGCCTTGGAACTTTTTTTACTTTAATCGACACAGGTATTGTTCACTTGGCCATTGGTCCTAGTGCCAGCAGCCCAGGACTGTCCTGATGACTCCCACCCTTTCCTATTTAGGAGCAGGTTGAGTCACTTCTCCCCCCATGAGCCCCACTTTATCAGGCAGTCAGACTGGAGCTCTCCTACATTCCTTGGAATACACCTCCCTGGCATGTCACTGCACTACCAGGCACGTCGGTGGCAACTCCACTACAGGGCGAAGGACTCATGGGTTCATGTTGCCATTGGCATGGATGGATTTGTTGCCTGTGAGACTTTCTTCCAGCAAAGGGACTCTGGGAGAAATCCAAGCCCCGGTTGCAATGGATTGTGGCAGGGAATATCGAATCCTAGTATCGAAGGGACAGAATATTGTTACAACAAAATCAAGGGAAAAATATTGAAAGGTAAGTGTACAGATAGAGATAAGGATTGTGGGGCAGCATCTCACTCATATGGTTAATTCTGGAGGAGGAGTTGACAACTCCACAACTACATACCTCAAAGATAGCTATATCACCAATGCGCCTTGCCTTTTGGCATTTTGTCCCTTGATATTCCCCGCCTACACCGTTGCAGTGGGGTATGGAAATTGTGACACATGCCATGGTAACAGTAACTTACATATTACAGAGTCGAGCCAGTTCCTGATGGAACAAAAATGATGTGGCACCAGTGAACTGAGTGTAAGGAAAGTCAAACAGCACAGGAACTCCATGCTACTAGACAGGATGACTGTATTTAAGTACCATCGTACAGGGAGATGGATCAATCTCTCATCGTAGCCATCAGGTAAATAGTTTGGCCGATCCCTGGCATTAGCCTGACCATGCATTTTAGGGGTAACAGGCATTGTTACTGGTAAGTCACCAGTATTCTCACCTCACTTATCATTAAATCTTTTAGCTGCATTTACCTACTCACTTCACACATGTTTGATCAACAACAATTTAACGCCCCCATATATCACACTACCATTTACTTAGGGCCTGATTACGAGTTTGGCAGTGCGGCACCGAGTTCGCCCCATCGCCAAACCCGTGGTCGGGCTGCCTGCCAGATTACGAGTGATTCTTGTGTCTGGCAGGCTATTTTTTACTTTCCCACGGCAGCCGCCTTGAAAATGAGCACCGCAATGGGAACGCCAAAAACAATTCCTGCACGGCATGGACTGAAAAGTCCATGCCATGCAGGAACTGGAGTGCATGCACACAGGGGGTGCACATGTTGTGCCCCCCTGCATGCACCCTATGTCACAGAAGCATAAGGGGGCCATGTAGGACCCCTTTGTTTCCTCTGCACCAATATTTTCATGGCGGAGGAACAGCCATGAAAACCGTGGCAGAGAGGAAATATGTAATATGCTTGCCAGTCCCACCAAGCGAATTCGGGCCTCCAGTCCGCCAGGGAACGGCGGTTCTCTGGCGGCTGTGGCGAGTATTGTGGGCCCCACTGCCCTAAAAGTAATAGGGTGATCGGAAGACCACCATCGTCACCCCCCATGAGTCTGGCGGTCCGTGGACTGTCAGACTCATAATTAGTCCCTTACTCTATTCATCAAAGTTAAGATGCATACTTTTTTAACCGAAATCTTTAAAACCCCAACTCATAAAGTATGCTTATGAAGGAATTAGTTATTGTGCATTGTATGTGTACAAAAGACCTTGAAGATGCATGTCATTGCCTGCCTTGGCTCAACATTCAATAAGTTGTGGAGGAGAGGATAAAACAAAGTATTACTGTGAGAGAAATGTCGGAATCGTTTTGTAAAAGTCAATCCGACTTCCAAACTTTGGAGAAGTGCAGTGCCCCGGAAATGGTAGATTGCGCGTTAACCCAACGCCAAACAACAATAAGAACAGCAATAAATCACAGCATAGATTGGGTGGTTGGAAAATAACAGAACACAAACTTTTCGATGTGATTGGATGCAGAATGGGAATGGGCTGCAGCAAAATGTCGATAAGGAAAAGCTAAATGATACAAGTGATGCAGCCTTGACATGGAATCAAAATGTGGGTTGAAAAGGCAGAAATAAAGCAAGTGGCGGATTCTAAAGATCTCTGTACACTGAAAACCACAATTCTCTGGTCTCCATCTCTCTAGGACCAATTTTGGAGCGCTTGGAGCAGAAGTTCCATTGCGGTTCTGCATTTTTGATGGCTATAGTCTCCATCTAAATGTTATCTCCAGCCACAACACTGATTCTGGGCACCCTGTCCGTCTGGGCAGCGGTGAGAAGGACAGGATGAGGGTTGGGCTTGGGCAATGAAATGGACCATTTTAGCTGTGGAGGAGAACCATAGACACCTCACTTCCCCCTGCTGGTCCGCTAGGCCGTAGTACAGCACATAATGTTTACTTAAGTGCTGGGCAACTACATTACCCTAAGTGGCCTTCATCATTGCTTGTCCAAGGGCAAACATGGTCTTGAAAGTGCCAGGAATTAAGGAAACAATTACTGGTGTGACCTAATGAAAAAGCATATGTTCTCTCTTCCAAGTTGACATTTGCATTCTAGAGGGCCACTGCTCCTCCTCCTCTTCATGGATTGATGCACTAACCACCATCAGCTCACTATCAAAGCCAGTTTCCTGCACCCCATCTGTATTTGGGGCCTGTAGCCCCTGGTTAGCATGGCTTTCTGTTTTCTCTAAGTGCCTGCTTCCTGCTCAGTGGTAGGCTGTCCCTTGGTGCTCCCTAAAGAAACATTATAAGATAGGCGTCTTTCTTACATATACTTCAGGTGAACATGCACATGTAGAAGTTCAACAATTTACCCAAATGTTCTTCACTTGCAACTATGTTTTATGTCCTCAGCAGGCTACTTTGACATGAAGATGGGAGGGCTTCCATCAAGGTAACCACTGTGTGCTGGCAAGTGTGTTTTTGAATACCCGGGAACTTTTGGCACTTTCGTTCACCCATAACTTATATAATTGGCTTCTGTAGTACTTGACCTTGACTTGTCCTTGGGATGAGGAACCAGTCAGTCCAATGGAAAGTGACATAGAGAGAATATGCAGGTGAAATCATATTACTATGTGAACCACGCACAAGAGCATCTGGGAAGTAAAGCATATCATGTACCACATTCAACTTCTATTCATTTCCAAATCAGTTATTCCATTTAATGTAAATGTATTTTTTTCATTCTATTTTTCATTTAAGAGAAATAACAGTTCAAACCCAAACAATGTAAAGAAAGAAATAATGGCACTTCGGGTGATAAGCACAGGGGGCAGTCAGCAAAGATAACAGTGAGTGATTGAAATATGGCAGATAAGCATTGTTTTGTTACCAAAAAAGAGCCAAAACAAACAATTATCATAATACAAAGCTATATCTAGTAGTAAATACCAGCTATAATAGAGGTGTGTTGTCGCCTTTGATCCTTGATTAACCTTTTCCATGCTCATGACGAGCTGAGCTTGATTTCTTTCTAATCTTACATGGACATCATGACCTAGACACCTTATTGCATTGCTATCTTTAATATTTCTTCCACTGTCTCAAATGGTATTAAATTTACCCCTGCATTGTCCTCATTTCAATTTTTCCTAAAGTTTTTGAGAATAGCACTAAGTTAATATTCTTAGACCCCATTTTCCTCACAGTCAGTATGGAGAGCTGATAACATTTTTGTAATGATTTGAATGATTTAAAATGATATAAATTGTCCATATCTGTAAATATTTCCTCAAACTGGAGGATTCTCAATTGATTATCAGTTGTTAGAGACAGCATTGCACACTCCAGTTCAGTGTCTTTTTTCTATTTAGCAGAGGAAATTGTTTGCTAGCCATTTTTTAATCTCATCCTTAGTTCCTTTACTCACTTGCGATAGGAACAATTCTGGGGATGTCAATGTACGCCATTACATGCTTCAATTACCACAATGATAATGGACAAGGGTGAAACACTGTTGCACCATTGAGAATGCTATGCCTTGAGCGCACATTTAATGCGTGGTGTACAGCAAGGCGGTTTGCAAAGTATGTATTGTGATATACCCTCTTTGCCATTATGTTAGTTTCTTTGCGGTGTATCATACATTTTACCAAGTATTGAAGAGTATTGGCATTGTAGGGAACAGACACTTACTCTAAGTTTAATGGCCTGGTAGAAGCGCAAACATTGTAAAGGCCCACACAATATAGCCATTCTATGATTTCCAGTCCTATGTTATGTGCTGGTGTAAGTATTGAGGTTTTCATTCCCTTAGATGGTGGATGCAACATTTAGAGGACTCTAATGTGGAACATTTACATGTCATAATCAAACACCTTTAGAGGAGCTGCCATGCCCTACCATGGCGACAAGATCAATCTCCCTGGAAGGACGTGACTCTGGAATGCTTGGGTTGGTGATCAATAACTGTAGCAGGAGTTGCCATACCCCATTATCTGGTTGAGATCATTCTCGATCGTAGAAGCTGGCTCACTATATTTCTCATTGGTTTTGATTTCTTTTTTTATGGTGAACACTCACCATGGTTGGATGGGGGGTACCTCGTCCCACCATGCAGTCGCGATCAGTCTCCTTTGATTAACCACTAGTTTTTTAAATAATTCATGTGGTAGAGACTGTCATGCAATTGGGTGTAATGGTAGGAGGTGACGTGTCAGTCTTTGAGGGAGGGATTGTCATGGCCTTTTATTTGATGGAATTTAATCTCTTTGTCTGACTGTGTGTGCTAGGTATTACAGTGTAGGCTTTTTTTCTCTGGCATGTGCTTTGCTCACAACAAAGAAGATTATGGCTGGTTGCAAGTACGGATAAGAGTAAAGTTAGTAGTAAGTGCCATTAACTGAATGACTTGTTGCTGTTCTTGGATGCCATGGGCAGAGGAAGGGGTTGTTATATGCACTCCTCGCAGTTAATTCTTTTTTTAAGGGAACTTAAACAATATTGTTAGGCAGTGAGCCCGCGCTGGATAGAACAGAGCATGAAATAACCCACAGTAGATTCCTTTTGACCTGTTTTGCACTAACATTAGGAATAGCGATTTCCAAATTGTGATTTTCCCGGATTTGCAATCAGGAAATCTCTATTCCTAATGTATTAACATTTTATTTTAAAATGACTGATTCCTATTGGGTCATAAATTGAAAAACCTCATGAATATTAATGAGGCAGGCCGTAGTGTGATACCCATTGAGAAAGATTGCCATCACAGGGATGGTGGCCCGCTGGAGTCCGCAGAACACCATGTCTGTCTGTGATTGCTTTTAAGTACATTTTTATAAACACTGTCCATTTTTCTTAAAGGAAAATGGGATGTGTTTAAAGAAAGAAAATGAAATGTTTAACTTAAAATGTTTTGGAGTAAGCAGTGGTTTTTAAAAAATATTTAAAAAAAATATTTTTTGAACATTCTCATTTAGAATGGCTTATCACCTCCTTTGAGGATGTTGTAAAATATTAATATTTTGTGACAGGAATTCGGTTGCACAACATTGATAAATACCACTGCAATTCAGTAATTGGAAGGGACACCCTAAACATGCCCCTTCCACTGAATTGGTATTTGGTCGCAAACGCAAATTGTGATTCTGTAATGTGTTACATCAGAAAAAAGCTTTTTTTGCAGTGGCAAACAGCTTGATTCTGGCTTTTTCGACAGTAAAAAGGCTTCGGGCATCTGGACTATAAGCTTTCTTTTGGCACATCTGTTTTCTTATTGTGAGTGCTACATTGCAACTATTTTATTGAGTTTCTCTGGTTAACTTGAAGATGTTTGTAGCATTATCATGTGTATGAGTGCTTTCTTTAATCAAATCTATTCTCTTATCACGAATGCTACTTGCTGCATAGAGTACCTTTGGAATGTTCAAACAGTCTTTATTTTATGCACGTAGTTACCTAGCGATGTAGGGTGTATCTGAATCTGGTGCGGTTTGAGCTTAACCTTGCACAACTTTTTGTGTGGCTACAGTTAAAAGACATTAAAAGTATCTATTTTTTCATTCGGACTGTATCCCTGCCTTATTTTCCTTGCTCAGTTGGAGCTAATGTATGTACTTACTGGAGATAATCGCTCTTGGGGCTGCTGTCTGATCTACGGTGGCCTGTGTGCTCGACATGATAGACGTATAACGAACCTTGCAATCAATGCTTAAGTTATAAAAAATTAAGTGCCAGGGCCCTTCTCGGAAGGCCACTGCAGCCTGCACCATGGATTGCCCGTGCCAGCGCTGCCAATGACAGGACCAACATAACACCTAACCATCTCCCTCCTGCAAGTATGACAATTGAGACTATTTCAGGCCACAAAAAGCTATAATAATGATGTGATACGCTGGTATTATTCATTTTCAGTGCAATTAAAATGAATAAATACAGTTGTTGTGCTTATCTCAAAATTAAACAGACAGCGCCACCATGTGGTGGTCTGTCACTAAAGGGGGGGTTTGACAATTAAGTGCCAGTACGAGCACCGGAAACCACAGGCTCAAATTAAGCACTGCTTACAACTCCTTGCTAGAGGGTTCCCAGATCTTGGGCCCCTGCTAGTACGGAGCTGAAGTTTTCCTGTTCCCGCTTGTTTTGATGCCCGGGAAAAAGCTTTCTCGATTGAGCAAAGATAAGGATGTCCCGAAATATCCCCATTTAATCAAAATGCATAACAACCTCATCACTGGGCACTGCTAAATATTTTAGACTGAGACCTTACTAGAGTGAGTTGTTTGAAAGTCAAAGAACAACAGGAGCCTAGGCAAACATTCGAAAAAACTTTAATCTGTGGAATACGCCATTTTTTCTTTCAGCATAACTGTGTTACAAATGCGCTTTTAAAACTTTGTTAAATATGTTACAAAGCAAAACAAATCAACATATGGAGAATGTTAACCTAATTTTGCTGTTAGCACCAGCGCGTAACTTATACAATTCCGTAAACTTTGTTAAATGTATTACAAATGCAATTTAAACAAGCATTTGCAATGCAATAGGTCTCGCATTAGGAAAGTTTAAGCTATTGGTATTGTAAATGACAATTTTTTTATTTATGTTTTGGTTTGGAAAATAGTGAATTGAATAGCTTTGTCATTTACAATGCCAATAGTTTTAACTTTCGCAAATGTGACACCTATAGCATTTGTAATGCAATATGTGTTGTATTTACGTCACTCAGATGTATTGATATTACAAATAAAAATGGCTTTTATTTTTTTAATAATTAATACTTAAAAGTTATTGTAATTTATAATGGCAATAGCTTTTGTAAATAACTTTTGTGAAGATTATGTTCATTGTATTTTATTGTGATGAAAATCCAAGAACAGAAGTGAACTATTAACATATTTTTGTGACATTTGTAATAAAGCTTGAAACATTGAGGGAACATATTTGAACCAGTTGTTGAATGGTTGCAAAGATTGATGCTGTTGTGGCGCGGAGTGATGTTGTGGTGACAAGTGATGCTGTGGCGTTCAGTGATGCTGTGGTAGCGCATAGTGATGTTGTGGTACCCCTGAGTGATGCTCTGTTGGTGCTGAGTGATGCTGTGGTGATGCGATGGATAGATAGAGTGAGTGCGATAGATAGATAGATAGATAGATAGATAGAGTGAGGGCGATAGATAGATAGAGGGAGGGCGATAGGTAGAGTGAGGGCGATAGATAGATAGAGTGAGGGCGCTAGATAGATAGATAGATAGATAGATAGATAGATAGATAGATAGATAGATAGATAGATAGATAGATAGAGTGAGGGTGATAGAGAGATAGACAGATAGATAAAGTTTATTTATGTTGCATTGAGTAGAGTGTAAGTATGAGGCATGTAATTATATGGCACTGAGTGGTAATATGGGGAGTGTATATTGTATTCAGTAGAGTGTAATTGTGTGCCGTGTAATTATGTGGCACTGAGTGGTATTTGGAGTGTATGTTGCATTGAGTGCAGTGTAATTATGTAGCGTGTAATTATGTGGCACTGAGTGGTAATATGGCGAGTGTGTGTTGCATTCAGTGGAGTGTAATTATGTGGTGTGTAATTATGTGGCACTGAGTGGTATTGTGTGGAGTGTGTGTTGCATTCAGTAGAGTGTAATTCTGTGGTGTGTAATTATGTGGCACTGAGTGGTATTTGGAGTGTATATTGCATATAACTATGTGATTAAGGTCAATGGTCCTTATTCTTGAAAGGACCATTGACTTGTCCTAAAGAGTTAGTTGAATTGCGTTTAATTATATTTTGTTAAACGAATCCCCTTGAAGGCACCTATACCTTTCTGTATATAACTATGTGGCACTGAGTGGTATTTGGAGTGTATGTTGCATTGAGTGCATTGTGATTATGTGGCGTGTAATTATGTGGCACTGAGTGGTATTTGGAGTGTATGTTGCATTGAGTGCTGTGTAATTATGTGGCGTGTAATTATGTGGCACTGAGCGGTATTTGGAATGTATTTTGCATTGATTGCAGTGTAATTATGTGGCACTGAGTGGTATTTGGAGTGTATGTTGCATTAAGTGCTGTGTAATTATGTGGCGTGTAATTATGTGGCACTGAGCGGTATTTGGAATGTATTTTGCATTGATTGCAGTGTAATTATGTGGCACTGAGTGGTATTTGGAGTGTATGTGGCATTGAGTGCAGTGTAATTATGTGGCGTGTAATTATGTGGCACTGAGTGTTATTTGGAGTGTATTTTGCATGAGTGCAGTGTAATTATGTGGAGTGTAATTATGTGGCACTGAGTGGTATTTGGAGTGTATGTTGCATTGAGTGCAGTGTAATTATGTGGAGTTTAATTATGTGGCACTGAGCAGTATTTGGAGTGTATGTTGCATTCAGTGCAGTGTAATTATGTGGCGTGTAACTATGTGGCACTGAGTGGTATTTGGAGTGTATGTTGCGTTGAGAGCAGTGTAATTATGAAGCATATAATTATGTGGCACTGAGTGGTATTGTGTGGAGTGTGTTGCATTGAGTGCAGTGTAATTATGTGGCGTGTAATTATGTGGCACTGAGTGGTATTTGGAGTGTATGTTGCATTGAGTGCAGTGTAATTATGTGGAGTTTAATTATGTGGCACTGAGCAGTATTTGGAGTGTATGTTGCATTCAGTGCAGTGTAATTATGTGGCGTGTAACTATGTGGCACTGATGGGTATTTGGAGTGTATGTTGCGTTGAGCGCAGTGTAATTATGTAGCATATAATTATGTGGCACTGAGTGGTATTTGGAGTGTATGTTGCATTGAGTGCAGTGTAATTATGTAGCGTGTAATTATGTGGCACTGACTGGTAATATGGGGAGTGTGTGTTGCATTCAGTAGAGTGTAATTATGTGGTGTGTAATTATGTGGCACTGAGTGGTATTGTGTGGAGTGCGTGTTGCATTCAGTAGAGTGTAATTATGTGGTGTGTAATTATGTGGCACTGAGCGGTATTTGGAGTGTATATTGCATATAACTGTGTGATTAAGGAACAGTGAGCAACCCAAAATACCCTTGAGGGCTTGGGTGAGTAAGTAGAAAGGTATAGGTGCCTTCAAGGGGATTTGTTTAACAAAATATAATTAAACGTGATTCAACTAACTCTTTAGGACAGGTCAATGGTCCTTATTCTTGAAAGGACCATTGACTTGTCCTAAAGAGTTAGTTGAATCGCGTTTAATTATATTTTGTTAAACGAATCCCCTTGAAGGCACCTATACCTTTCTGCATATAACTATGTGGCACTGAGTGGTATTTGGAGTGTATGATGCATTGAGTGCATTGTAATTATGTGGCGTGTAATTATGTGGCACTGAGTGGTATTTGGAGTGTATGTTGCATTGAGTGCTGTGTAATTATGTGGCGTGTAATTATGTGGCACTGAGCGGTATTTGGAATGTATTTTGCATTGATTGCAGTGTAATTATGTGGCACTGAGTGGTATTTGGAGTGTATGTTGCATTGAGTGCTGTGTAATTATGTGGCGTGTAATTATGTGGCACTGAGCGGTATTTGGAATGTATTTTGCATTGATTGCAGTGTAATTATGTGGCACTTAGTGGTATTTGGAGTGTATGTGGCATTGAGTGCAGTGTAATTATGTGGCGTGTAATTATGTGGCACTGAGTGTTATTTGGAGTGTATTTTGCATTGAGTGCAGTGTAATTATGTGGAGTGTAATTATGTGGCACTGAGTGGTATTTGGAGTGTATGTTGCATTGAGTGCAGTGTAATTATGTGGAGTTTAATTATGTGGCACTGAGCAGTATTTGAAGTGTATGTTGCATTCAGTGCAGTGTAATTATGTGGCGTGTAACTATGTGGCACTGAGTGGTATTTGGAGTGTATGTTGTGTTGAGCGCAGTGTAATTATGAAGCATATAATTATGTGGCACTGAGTGGTATTGTGTGGAGTGTGTTGCATTGAGTGCAGTGTAATTATGTGGCGTGTAATTATGTGGCACTGAGTGGTATTTGGAGTGTATGTTGCATTGAGTGCAGTGTAATTATGTGGAGTTTAATTATGTGGCACTGAGCAGTATTTGGAGTGTATGTTGCATTCAGTGCAGTGTAATTATGTGGCATGTAACTAAGTGGCACTGATGGGTATTTGGAGTGTATGTTGCGTTGAGCACAGTGTAATTATGTAGCATATAATTATGTGGCACTGAGTGGTATTTGGAGTGTATGTTGCATTGAGTGCAGTGTAATTATGTAGCGTGTAATTATGTGGCACTGAGTGGTAATATGGGGAGTGTGTGTTGCATTCAGTAGAGTGTAATTATGTGGTGTGTAATTATGTGGCACTGAGTGGTATTGTGAGGAGTGTGTGTTGCATTCAGTAGAGTGTAATTATGTGGTGTGTAATTATGTGGCACTGAGTGGTATTTGGAGTGTATATTGCATATAACTATGTGATTAAGGAACAGTGAGCAACCCAAAATACCCTTGAGGGCTTGGGTGAGTAAGTAGAAAGGTATAGGTGCCTTCAAGGGGATTTGTTTAACAAAATATAATTAAACGTGATTCAACTAACTCTTTAGGACAGGTCAATGGTCCTTATTCTTGAAAGGACCATTGACTTGTCCTAAAGAGTTAGTTGAATCGCGTTTAATTATATTTTGTTAAACGAATCCCCTTGAAGGCACCTATACCTTTCTGCATATAACTATGTGGCACTGAGTGGTATTTGGAGTGTATGTTGCATTGAGTGCATTGTAATTATGTGGCGTGTAATTATGTGGCACTGAGTGGTATTTGGAGTGTATGTTGCATTGAGTGCTGTGTAATTATGTGGCGTGTAATTATGTGGCACTGAGCGGTATTTGGAATGTATTTTGCATTGATTGCAGTGTAATTATGTGGCACTGAGTGGTATTTGGAGTGTATGTTGCATTGAGTGCAGTGTAATTATGTGGAGTTTAATTATGTGGCACTGAGCAGTATTTGGAGTGTATGTTGCGTTGAGCGCAGTGTAATTATGAAGCATATAATTATGTGGCACTGAGTGGTATTGTGTGGAGTGTGTTGCATTGAGTGCAGTGTAATTATGTGGCGTGTAATTATGTGGCACTGAGTGGTATTTGGAGTGTAGGTTGCATTGAGTGCAGTGTAATTATGTGGAGTTTAATTATGTGGCACTGAGCAGTATTTGGAGTGTATGTTGCATTCAGTGCAGTGTAATTATGTGGCGTGTAACTATGTGGCACTGATGGGTATTTGGAGTGTATGTTGCTTTGAGCGCAGTGTATTTATGTAGCATATAATTATGTGGCACTGAGTGGTATTTGGAGTGTATGTTGCATTGAGTGCAGTGTAATTATGTAGCGTGTAATTATGTGGCACTGAGTGGTAATATGGGGAGTGTGTGTTGCATTCAGTAGAGTGTAATTATGTGGTGTGTAATTATGTGGCACTGAGTGGTATTGTGTGGAGTGTGTGTTGCATTCAGTAGAGTGTAATTATGTGGTGTGTAATTATGTGGCACTGAGTGGTATTTGGAGTGTATATTGCATATAACTATGTGATTAAGGAACAGTGAGCAACCCAAAATACCCTTGAGGGCTTGGGTGAGTAAGTAGAAAGGTATAGGTGCCTTCAAGGGGATTTGTTTAACAAAATATAATTAAACGTGATTCAACTAACTCTTTAGATCAGGTCAATGGTCCTTATTCTTGAAAGGACCATTGACTTGTCCTAAAGAGTTAGTTGAATCGTGTTTAATTATATTTTGTTAAGCGAATCCCCTTGAAGGCACCTATACCTTTCTGCATATAACTATGTGGCACTGAGTGGTATTTGGAGTGTATGTTGCATTGAGTGCATTGTAATTATGTGGCGTGTAATTATGTGGCACTGAGTGGTATTTGGAGTGTATGTTGCATTGAGTGCTGTGTAATTATGTGGAGTGTAATTATGTGGCACTGAGCGGTATTTGGAATGTATTTTGCATTGATTGCAGTGTAATTATGTGGCACTGAGTGGTATTTGGAGTGTATGTTGCATTGAGTGCTGTGTAATTATGTGGCGTGTAATTATGTGGCACTGAGCGGAATTTTTGGAATGTATTTTGCATTGATTGCAGTGTAATTATGTGGCACTGAGTGGTATTTGGAGTGTATGTGGCATTGAGTGCAGTGTAATTATGTGGCGTGTAATTATGTGGCACTGAGTGTTATTTGGAGTGTATTTTGCATTGAGTGCAGTGTAATTATGTGGAGTGTAATTATGTGGCACTGAGTGGTATTTGGAGTGTATGTTGCATTGAGTGCAGTGTAATTATGTGGCGTGTAATTATGTGGCACTGAGTGGTATTTGGAGTGTATGTTCCATTGCAGAGTGTGTGAGGGTGCTGAGTGTGAGGGAATGGTGGCATGCTGTGCTTTAGATGAATATGTTTAAAAGTAAAGTGTGCCATACTGCGATTGCTACAATAGTTAATTGTGGATGCGTTAACAATTGATGTGTGCACCGATGGCTGGTGGTGTGTGTGCCTGTAGAAATGGTGCACTGATGTCTGGTGGTGTGTGTGCCTGGTGAAACCGTGCACTGACGGCTGGTGGTGTGTGTGGGCCTGGCCGGCTGGTGGTGTGTGTGCCTGGTGGAAGCGTGCACCGACGGCTGGTGGTGTGTGTGCCTGGTGAAAGCGTGCACTGATGGCTGGTGGTGTGTGCCTGGTGAAAGCGTGCACTGATGGCTGGCGGTGTGTGCGTGTGTGCCTGGTGAAAGCGTGCACTGACGGCTGGTGGTGTGTGCCTGATGTAAGCGTGCCCTGACGACTGATAGTGTCTGTGCCCGGTGAAAGTGTGCACTGACGGCCGATTGTGTGTATGCCTGGTGAAAACATGCACTGATGGCTAGTGGTGTGTGTGTGCCTTTTGAAAGCATGCACTGATGGCTGGTGCTGTGTGTGTGTGCCTGGCCGGCTGGTGCTGTGTGTGCCTGGTGGAAGCATGCACTGATGGCTGGTGGTGTGTGCCTGGTGAAAGCATGCACTGACGGCTGGTAGTGTGTGTACCTGCTTAAAGCGTGCACTGACATCTGGTGGTGTGTGCCTGGAGGAATCGTGCACTGATGGCTGGTGGTGTTTGTGCCCGGTGAAAGCGTGCACCTATGACTGGTGGTGTGTGTGTGCCTGGTGAAAGCGTGCACTGATGGCCGGTGGTGTGTATGCCTGGGGAAAGCGTGCACTGATGGCTGGCGGTGTGTGTGTGTGCCTGGTGAAAGCGTGCATTGACGGCTGGTGGTGTGTGCCTGGTGAAAGCGTGCACTGATGGTGTCTGTGCCTGGTGAGAGTGTGCACTGACGGCCGGTGGTGTGTATGCCTGGTGAAAGCGTGCACTGATGGCTGGTGGTGTGTGCGTGTGCCTGGTGAAAGCGTGAACTGACGGCCGGTGGTGTGTATGCCTGGTGAAAGCGTGCACTGATGGCTGGTGGTGTGTGTGTGTGCCGGGTGAAAGCGTGCACTGACGGCCGGTGGTGTGTATGGCTGGTGAAAGCGTGCACTGATGGCTGGTGGTGTGTGTGTGTGTGTGTCTGGTGAAAGTGTGCACTGACGGCCGGTGGTGTGTATGCCTGGTGAAAGCGTGCACTGATGGCTGGCGGTGTGTGCCTTGTGAAAGCGTGCACTGATGACTGATGGTGTCTGTGCCCGGTGAAAGTGTGCATTGATGGCCGATGGTGTGTATGCCTGGTGAAAGCGTGCACTGGTGGTGTGTGTGTGCCTGTTGAAAGCATGCAATGATGGCTGGTGGTGTGTGTGTGCCTGGCCAGCTGGTGGTGTGTGTGCCTGGTGGAAGCGTGCACTGATGGCTGGTAGTGTGTGTCTCTGGTGAAAGTGTGCACTGACAGCTGGTGGTGTGTGCCTGGTGAAAGCGTGCACTGACGGTTGGTGGTGTGTGTGCCTGGTGAAAGCGTGCACTGCTGTTTGGTGGTGTGTGCCTGGTGGAAGCGTGCACTGACGGCTGGTGGTGTTTGTGCCCGGTGAAAACGTGCACTGATGACTGATGGTGTCTGTGCCTGGTGAGAGTGTGCACTGACGGCCGGTGGTGTGTATGCCTGGTGAAAGCGTGCACTGATGGCTGGTGGTGTGTGTGTGTGTGCCTGGTGAAAGCGTGCACTGAAGGCCGGTGGTGTGTATGCCTGGTGAAAGCGTGCACTGATGGCTGGTGGTGTGTGTGTAAGCCTGGTGAAACCATGCACTGACGGCTGGTGGTGTGTATGCCTGGTAAATGCGTGCACTGATGGCTGATGGTGTCTGTGCCTGGTGAGAGTGTGCACTGATGGACGGTGGTGTGTATGCCTCATGAAAGCATGCACTGATGGCTGGTTGTGTGTGTGTGTGCCTGGTGAAAGCGTGCATTGACGCTGGTGGTGTGTGCCTGGTGAAAGCGTGCACTGATGACTGATGGTGTCTGTGCCTGGTGAGAGTGTGCACTGACGGCCGGTGGTGTGTATGCCTGGTGAAAGCATGCACTGATGGCTGGTGGTGTGTGCGTGTGCCTGGTGAAAGCGTGAACTGACGGCCGGTGGTGTGTATGCCTGGTGAAAGCGTGCACTGATGGCTGGTGGTGTGTGTGTGTGCCGGGTGAAAGCGTGCACTGACGGCCGGTGGTGTGTATGGCTGGTGAAAGCGTGCACTGATGGCTGGTGGTGTGTGTGTGTGTGTGCCTGGTGAAAGTGTGCACTGACGGCCGGTGGTGTGTATGCCTGGTGAAAGCGTGCACTGATGGCTGGCGGTGTGTGCCTTGTGAAAGCGTGCACTGATGACTGATGGTGTCTGTGCCCAGTGAAAGTGTGCATTGATGGCTGATGGTGTGTATGCCTGGTGAAAGCGTGCACTGGTGGTGTGTGTGTGCCTGTTGAAAGCATGCAATGATGGCTGGTAGTGTGTGTCTCTGGTGAAAGTGTGCACTGACAGCTGGTGGTGTGTGCCTGGTGAAAGCGAGCACCGACGGCTGGTGGTGTGTGTGCCTGGTGAAAGCGTGCACTGCTGTTTGGTGGTGTGTGCCTGGTGGAAGCGTGCACTGACGGCTGGTGGTGTTTGTGCCCGGTGAAAACGTGCACTGATGACTGATGGTGTCTGTGCCTGGTGAGAGTGTGCACTGATGGCCGGTGGTGTGTATGCCTGGTGAAAGCGTGCACTGATGGCTGGTGGTGTGTGTGTGTGTGCCTGGTGAAAGCGTGCACTGAAGGCCGGTGGTGTGTATGCCTGGTGAAAGCGTGCACTGATGGCTGGTGGTGTGTGTGTAAGCCTGGTGAAACCATGCACTGACGGCTGGTGGTGTGTATGCCTGGTAAATGCGTGCACTGATGGCTGATGGTGTCTGTGCCTGGTGAGAGTGTGCACTGACGGACGGTGGTGTGTATGCCTCGTGAAAGCATGCACTGATGGCTGGTGGTGTGTGTGTGTGCCTGGTGAAAGCGTGCACTGATGGCTGGTGGTGTGTGTGTGTGCCTGGTGAAAGCGTGCACTGACGGCCGGTGGTGTGTTTGCCTGGTGAATGTGTGCACTGATGGCTGATGGTGTCTGTGCCTGGTGAGAGTGTGCACTGTGGGCCGGTGGTGTGTATGCCTGGTGAAAGCGTGCACTGACAGCCAGTGGTGTGTATGCCTGGTATAAGCGTGCACTGATGGCTGGTGGTGTGTGTGTGTGCCTGGTGAAAGTGTACACTGACGGCTGGTGGTGTGTGCCTGGTGGAAGCGTGCACTGACGACTGATGGTGTCTGTGCCCGGTGAAAGTGTGCACTGACGGCCGGTGGTGTGTATGTCTGGTGAAAGCGTGCACTGATGGCTGGTGGTGTGTGTGTGCCTGTTGAAAGCATGCAATGATGGCTGGTGGTGTGTGTGTGCCTGGCCGGCTGGTGGCGTGTGTGCCTGGTGGAAGCGTGCACTGATGGCTGGTAGTGTGTCTCTGGTGAAAGCGTGCACTAACAGCTGGTGGTGTGTGCCTGGTGAAAGCGTGCACTCACGGCTGGTGGTGTGTGTGCCTGGTGAAAGCGTGCACTGCCGTTTGGTGGTGTGTGTGCCGGGTGGAAGCGTGTACTGACGACTGGTGGTGTTTGTGCCCAGTGAAAGCGTGCACTGATGTGATGACTGATGGTGTCTGTGCCTGGTGAGAGTGTGCACTGACGGCCGGTGGTGTGTATGCCTGGTGAAAGCGTGCACTGATGGCTGGTGGTGTGTGTGTGTGCCTGGTGAAAGCGTGCACTGATGACCAGTGGTGTGTATGCCTGGTGAAAGCATGCACTGATGGCTGGTGGTGTCTGTGCCTGGTGAGAGTGTGCACTGTGGGCCGGTGGTGTGTATGCCTGGTGAAAGCGTGCACTGACGGCGGTGGTGTGTATGCCTGGTGAATGCGGGCACTGATGGATGATGGTGTCTGTGCCTGGTGAGAGTGTGCACTTAGGGCCGGTGGTGTGTATGTCTGGTGAAAGCGTGCACTGATGGCTGGTGGTGTGTGTGTGTGCCTGGTGAAAGCGTGCACTGACGGCCGGTGGTGTGTATGCTTGGTGAATGCATGCACTGATGGCTGGTGGTGTGTGTGTGTGTGTGTGCCTGGTGAAAGCGTGCACTGATGGCTGGTGGTGTGTGTGTGTGCCTGGTGAAAAGTAGAAGGAAGCGCTATGGACTGTGTGTGAAATCCAATAAAGAGTTCAGAATGCAAAGTCAGAGGGCAGCTCGGGTTACAAGCTGCCTTTGAAGAAGATCAGGCAGCACTGGGCAACCATGCCAGCATTCCAAGGAGCAGATGGTCGTTCACGTTAGAAGTGTGATGCCCTGAGGACATATGGCACTGTGAGGACCCTGGGAGACACACGTAGACGCTAAGTGCCTGAGGAGATAAGGAGCGGAAGGAATTCCTTTGAAGTGTGATGCCGAGGCTCGGGAGAAAAGCGCATGCACGGGCACATGCACTGTGAGTAATCCGACTCCCTAAGACCTTGGTTTTAAGAGTTGGTTTCAACACAATAGTTTCGAGTAATAAATTACTCGACCTAAAAACCATTATGAATAGGACTTAAAGTGTGGAGCTGTTTGCCCGTGCTCCAGAACCTGTAATAAAGTAAAGACCCAAGTCTTACATCTTCCTTTATGATTGGCAATCTTAGTTTAAGAAGTCTGCTCGCTGTACAAAAGTTTCGAATAACTTGAGAGAGTGTATTTAAACAGGACGGAAAACTGTACCTGTCGTGTTGCATGAGGTGTAAGTAATGTTAGCAGTGTTAAACTAGCTGTTTCAGCCGTCCATGAAAAACGTTATTCATGACCAGAGGAATTTTTTTTCAAAGTGACCACCTTTTGCAACATTTCTTCATACCACACATCCCCTTGATGTTTCCAGTGGCCTTTTCTTCTTGCATCTCCCTGCTGCTTGAATTTGAAATTCTCTTCAGCTCGGCAGCCACTTCCGATCTCCACAGAAATACTTTGAGAGTTTACAAACACACAGAGGGAGTTCTAGTCCACACTGGAGGGATCTGATACCACACACTAAATTAATAAAACATAGAATTGACAAAAAACCAAGTAACAATTTCAAACTCCAACAGAAGGGCGTAGGATATATGCATTGCATGGGAATCTGGGCGACAATCATGCTGGAAAACCAAGGGTACCTCTCTGGCAAACACAGGGAAGCATATCTTGGCTGCGAGGTTTATGATCACCTAAAGTGTCTCTTCGCTGAGGATGTATGTCAGTACAGCGCGATCTAAAAGATCACGGTAATTGGCAACGCGGGCATTACAACGCAAGTCGTTACAACGACTTGCGTTGGAGGGCGCGGATTTTGGAATATTATAATTTTATATTCCAACACCAGTCCACGTAATAGTAGGGAAGGTGTTGGAATATAAAATTACAACATTCCTTACCCAACAGCGCCATCCAGGACAAGTCGTAGTAACGACTTGCGTTGTAATGGCATCGTTGTAAAGGCACTGCGCTGTAAACACCACGTTGTAAACGATGTTTACCCTTCGCTGACAACCACTCATCCCCGCAACATTGAGAAAAGCTTGAAGCACTGAAAGCATTTAGAGATTACAAACGCTAGTTCTCCTCACCAAGATCAACTATTTTAAAAACAGATCAACAAGACCTTATATCATGCCAGAGCTGTCCAGCAAAAATTGCACAATTCTGTGCTCAGAACATAGCCCCCACCCCAGTCCTTAGAATCATCCATGGGGTACTGGCGAGGGAATCCCTGGAATTCCCCATTTTTTGGTGGGCGGAGGGTTCTTGTACCGCAGGGGATGTAGCCCCTGGGCTTGCCAGAGCCCTTTGAGTTCAAAACTTATTTATTTATTTATTTATTTATTTATTTATTTATTTCAAGGGTTTTATATAGCTCTGCTGGACCCTGGAGTATCAGAGCGCTTTACAACAGAGTTAGACACAATAAGATAAAATAGCAATATATGCGGAATTAGCAACGGGATACAGTATTGCAAAAAGTATATGATAAGGGGGAGTAAGAGACAGGTACAAATTAAAAATAGGCGAAACAGTTAACAGGGGAGAAGATTTTGAATTCAGACAAGGTGGGGGGAGGGTATAAGGGTAGAGAGAGTGGACATGCTAGGTACCCCAATATTTGTTGTGGAGAAGTACTTTGAGTTCTTTTTTGAAAAGAGGGTAAGAGGGGTTGCAGCGAAGGTTTTTGGGGAGTGAGTTCCAAATGGTAGGAGCATTACCAGAGAATGCACGGGATTGAGTATTTTGACAATTAAGTCTGGGTGGGATCGGGAGAAGGGAGTCGGTGCTTCTCAGGGACCTGGTGCAGCCTGCTTTTTTTAGTTTGGTTGCAAGGTAGGCGGGGTGTTTTGATGAAGAGCTTTGTGGGTGATACAGGCAATCTTGTAAGAGGATCTTTCTTCAATTGGGAGCCAATTAAGATTTTTGAGGACGGGCGATATGTGGTCAAATCTTTTACAGTCAGAGATAAGTCGGGCAGCTAGATTGAGGACAGATTTAATCGGTGCAAGATGGGTTTTAGGGGTGCCGGCAAGGGTGACGTTAGCATAGTCAATCCTGGAGAGGACTAGCGATTGGACAACGATTTTGAAATCATCAGCTGGAATGAAAGGTTTGATTTTCATGAGGTGGGGAAGGGTGAAAAGAGCACTTTTGGCTGCATTATTAATGTGGGGGATGAGGTTGAGATTCTGGTTGATGCTGATGCCAAGGGATTTAACAGAGTTAGAGGTGGAGAGGGAGCAATTGAGAGCTTTGATATCATTGATCCAGATTTGGATGGGAAGGGTATTGTTTTTGGGGGTGAAAAGAATGATTTCTGTTTTTTTGGGGTTCAGTTTGAGATGGTTTAGATGGAACCAGGCTTGTACTTTAGTTAGGGTGTCGTTGAGGTGAAGGAAGTCGTTGTGGGATTTGATCTTGTAGTATAATTGGGTATCGTCGGCGTAGAGGTGGTAACTTATTTTAGCTTGTTTGAGAATGAGGGTGAGTGGTTCCATGAAAAAGTTAAAAAGGGTTGGGGAGAGGATGGATCCTTGAGGGACCCCGAGTGAGACAGGTTGAGGAATAGAAAGGAAGTGGCTAAGCTTGATTTGCTGTGATCTGTTTTGAAGGAATGAGCAGAACCATTTGTGTACAGTGCCTTCCAAGCCAAATCGATCTTTGAGGGTGTTTAGAAGGGTGGGATGATGGACAGTATCAAATGCCGCCGAGAGGTCAAGGAGGATCAGTAGTGAGGATTCACCATTGTCAAGGGAGCGATGAATGTCATCTGTGATATTTAACATTGCAGTTTCTGTACTGAGGAAATATAAATTTTTTGGTCATGTTATGTTCCCTAGCGCGTACCCCACCGACTCCATGTACCAGCTTAAAGTGCATGTAACTTCCCTCCTGTACCAGCTATGAAGACGCAAATACATTTGCGTCCAACGTTAACTTGTCCTCTTTCAGACCCACCCTGAATGGGTTAAATAGTCCGTTCCTAAGTATGCTATGCCAACGTCTTTTTGTAGTGTACTTTACATGTTTTTCCTGCTCTGACAGAGTAGGCCCTGAATTTCTGCCATCGAGCCTCTTTTCTGGCTTCGGACTATGGCAGCCTCAGCCCAGGTTGCATCTGTACCCGTGAACTCTGACTTACTTTCAGCGCGGCCCCTCGCGCTCAGCTCAGCCTGCTTTCTGCCAAGACTGACTATAACCTTCGAGTTATCTGTTCCGCTCCTCGAAAATGCATTCCTGCCTACCAGCTTCAGTAAACATCCTCCCCAGCTGCAGAGCCAAAGGGCCGACCTGTCCCAGTACAAGTAATTCATAGTCTCTGTTACCATGCTTCCATGGAAGGCCCCGTGCCCCCACGCTTCTCATGCAGACACTTAGGCGCTTATACACGCATCCACAGTTAGCATAGAATAGCTTCTGCTCTAGAGACCTTTCCGTCCAGATAATGTGGTTCCTAAACATCAGATATCAGATATGATAGAAGTACAAGTTGATCTGACATGCCAGACTTCTGTCTCTTGCCGTCAGTGTAAATGTCAAGTCCCCTGCACCCCGTCAATCACACGTCATGCAGCTGCGCGCGCATCCAAGCTTCCGATTTCTGCTGACATTGCAACAATTCTGTTAGCACCACCCCTTGGTGCCACCCACTTGCGTCACCTATCAGTGACGTTTCTAGCACACACCTCCAGTTCACGCCTCTTGACTACGTACTAGTACCACGTGTATACTGTTATCTTGTCTTCTCTCAACTGTTACGCCTCCTGCACCATTACTTATGATGTGAATTAAGTATATAAGCTATGTATTGTTAATAAACTGTAGCGCGCTCATCTATCCCTTCTGACACCCCTGTGGTGTTCAGAATCCGATATCCTGGTCACGACCATTCCTTTATGAGGAATAAAACCCTTAGAAACTCTAACACCACGGACTCTGTCTTTTTTCATCCGATCTGAGTTATTATTGATTAAGTACTTACCTGCATAGAAATTAAGAGAGTAAATTAATTATTTACGTCATTTTGGCGCCCGAATAGGGACCCCTCCCCCACCTCACGCGCCGGTTGGTGCGTTGCAAGCTCTGTCCCCTGCCATCAGTTAGACGGAACCTACGCGTACTGGCAGGATTTCCTGCATCTCCCTCTGGCCCACGGAGGTGACGAAGACTGCGATCAGTGCCCAGACGAGGCGGTGAGGAGTGCGGAGGATCCCGACCAGAGCCTAGCCGAAAGAAGCAAGGTCCGAGGTGTCAAGAGGCCCACCAGGTTTTCCGAAGTTTTCCGAAGTTTTCCGAAGTACCGAGTCGAGTCCAGTCGAGTTTTCCGAGGCCTTCTGTTTCCGTGCTTCCCGGTGAGTACCATTGCTGGGACGTATCTAGACGGGTTTGGGTACACAAGTCCGGTCTGCACTGTTTTTAGGCAGTGTATCTGTACTGTTTAGCAGTATATCTAGTATTCTGAATTTCTGCACTGTTACACCAGTGTATCTGTACTGTTGAGCAGTACATCCAGTATAGGGGGTAGTCATCTATGTCTCTAAATGTCTTCTTATGTGATTAATGTCTTGGTATGAATGTGACCGTTTAATGTGCATTTTTGCGTTTCTTGTATAAAGTAGCTGTAACCAGTATTAAGTAGTAAGGATCGAGTATTCAGTAATAAGTAAGCAAAATGCCGTTTTTCAACAAGTTAAAGCAGATAGGAACTAGGAAAGGGATACTGGAGGAAGAAATTCCTATTCCCCCTAGGGACACTCCAGGTAACTTTATGTATCATAAACATGGCATAGATGCCATATTGTATCTAGACTTATGGGCCGATTACACCAAGCACCTAGACGAAAGACACAGATGGCCTGTTACCGGAACATGGGATGCCGAGTGCATCATGAAGGTAGAAGAAGCATTATGGAAAAAGAAAGCTAGACAATCACAGAAAGACGCCATAGAATTTTGGCGTAAGGAATCACATAAGCGTGCTGAGAAAGCACTCCGTAGAGAAGACAGACTTAAAGAATCAGAAAAGGCCCAAGAAAACGAGTTAGTTACTGAAGGGATCCGAGTAAAAACAGAACAAATAGACAGTGCCCGAAACAATCTTGTAAACGGTATGTATCTTGCAGCCGAGGGCACACCTGAGGCCCTATCAGAAATACCGAAAAACTTACCGCCACCATTAGTTTCAACTAAAGTAATGCATAAGACTACTAAAGACATATTCCTAAATTCTTATCTAGAGGATGTAGCACCAGCTTACACCAATTTGCCTGTTCGTGCCCTGCCTAATGACAGGGACGGGGGTGGCACTCCGGCCCCAGATCATGTTCCGCCAGTACCGCGACAGACCTCCCCCGTTCCGCCAGCTCCGCCACTTCCCATACCGAAAACTGACCTACCGAAACCACATCTATCTGATCCTACCAAGCGACAAATTCAAGTTCAGATCCAGACTCCACAGGGAGATAATGCCCAAGCATCCGCTTCAGGAGGTGCGACTGCGGGTCTTCGGACCCCGCCATTAACACGCAGATTCAATTTCAGGGACACGCAGAGTCCTCTCACGTTCCAGTCACCCCGACTTGACGCATTTAAAGAAAACATTTCCGTTTGCAGATATGATCCAGTACCCGGTAAAAACGATTTAATTTTATTGGCATCACTACGGTTAAGATCTGCTACTGATATCTTGCTATGCTATGTAGGAATGAAGGACCGTCTAGATAGAATATATGAGTTTGTTCAGACAGGGAAAGATCCTGACAGTATCAGGGATGCCATGGAGAAACAGAAAGTTGACATTCAAGCACAAATACTACGATTTTTTATAAATTGCTTAATAAGAGAACGAGACAGGCCCGGAACAGATCAAAGTGAATTAGATGCACTAAACAAGTGGGGTCAAAATATAGCCGAAGGAAAACATGACAAGGGGGCTTGCATAGCCAGTATGTACAAGAAAATCAGAAAAGCAGTGATAACAGCACACCAGAAAGAAAAAGCTTCCTCAGAGGAGGAAGAAGAACCTGAAGAACCAGAAAGGACTACAGATACTATAGCGTATGTAGGTAAGGGAAACTACCTTAGGAAAGGCATCCGTCCAGAAAGCAAGAGAGTTTTTCTCTCTGCTCTAACAAACCCGAATTCTTCTGAACACCTGTTCCAGGAGACTAATAAAAGACTACGAGACCGAATGGGGTACCATGTACTCAATTCAATGGATGAACAAGAACTAGCCCGGTCAGCCATATTATGGGCTGAAAATCCAGACATATATAATGATGATACCTTAGCTCAGACATTTCTGAACCTTTCCCCAGACGAACAGAAATTAGCAGGTGTATACATGATTCAGCACCTCCTCACGAAATACAGAAATAAACATTCCGATCCAGGTCCCTTACACGAAACTTTAGAAGCACTACTCATGGATAGATGGAGAGGTTTCAGTACCAAGTTAATACAAATAATTCTAGAACAACGACATAGATATAACACCTTCATAAGTTCTGAATATGTTCCCGCTCCGCCCCCAGAAAGGAAAACGTATCACATGCAATGCCTGAGTGGCATTGAAAGTCAGAACCCCTTACGAGAAGTGCACCCAGTTATGGGTGAGGATCATGCCTTGAAACGTGTATATGTGCACACGCCACTGACTAAGTTAGAGCTGTTAGAAATGAAGAAACTAGTTCCGTGTCATGATAAAGACCCTGCAGGTTTTCACAGAGAGCTTAAAGACATGTTGTTAATGGGGGATTACACGTATGATGATATTATGAAAATGTTAAAGGTACTGTTGCCCACGGGCATTTACGAGAAATTAAAGGAAAAAGAATGGGAGGTGGGGGACACCAAGATTGCATGGGCAGAAATAGAAGACGAAGAAAGCAAACGAATCCCCGGAGTAGGCCTAGGGGACAAGACTAAAGCATTACCCGGATTAATAGTACAGGTTCTGCCAAGATTATTGACAACTAGAAAGGAAGATTGGGACGCCATCTCGTCCTGTAAACAGAAACATGATGAAGATACTAGTGACTTCTATTCAAGATTCGAGAAATGTTTCATTATAAATAGTGGCCTACAACCAAGTAGCGAATCATATCCACACCTTTTTGTATCAAAACTAGTCGAGAACTCCCTACCATTAGTTAAAAATAGAGTGTACAAGGTTGAAAGTACTTGGCAGGCAAATACGCCATCCCAGATGTTACAAATGTTACAATATCATCAGAACAGAATTAGAGAAGAACAAGATCAGGAACAGAAACGTATGAAAGACACAAAGATGAAAATGTTAGTAGCTCAGACGGTCCCAGCCGACGGTCAGAGAAAAGGTGGGACCCAGACAAGTCACACTACAGCTCCCGTTAAGGGGACATGTAATTACTGTAAACAGCCAGGTCATTATGTACATGAATGCCCAGTCCTGAAACATAACATCTCAACAGGTAAAACTAAAGAAAGACCGCATCCATCTAGACAAGATCAGGTTCAGCAACAGACCTCACAAAATGTACAGCCAATGCAGAATACACAGCCTATGCATGCTCCATCTCATACAGCACAGACAGTAGCAGTACCACAGCCACAGCCCATTGCCGCGACTCAACAAGTTTCACAACAGATGTACCAGTACGCCCAATCTGCATATCCAGATTACCCCCGATATACATGAAACAGCCTAGAGAGGGAAGGTGGTTTGCCTCTTATTGAAATTCCTGTAGATCAAGAAGGTCCTTATGTACACAGTCACGTATTGGGAAAAGACAGAAAGTTTTTAATTGACACAGGGGCAAGCCGCACCACTATCAGTCATAATGAAGTCCCAGGGGCACCCTTCTCAGGCTCGCAGAATGTTTCCCTTGGTTTTTCAGGACAGCCTATTGTAAATGAAGTATCGGAACCAGTACCATTGGCTGTGGGCCCATTATCACGAGTTACAGATTTGTTACTTACGAACTCATGCCCAGAAAACTTGTTAGGAATTAAAACTCTGAAGGCTCTAGGAGCTATAATATGCTGTTCCCCGGAGGGAGTTAGACTCTTTCTACGGGATTTCAAGGGTCATTATGTTTTACGAGATTTTGATGTCAGATTGAAAGATGTACCAGATCACCTATGGGCAAAAGGCCCAGCTGACGTAGGTTGTATGCATATCACTCCATACCGTGTTACAATCAAGACAGGAGTTGTTCTACCCAGAATCAGACAATACAAGTTACCACCCGATGCTGTAGTGGCTTTACTGAAAATCATTGAAGAGCTCATTGCCCAGGGAGTGGTCGTAGAGACCGACTCCAATATCTGTAATTCACCCATCATTCCAATTCTTAAACGTACAGACCCCAATGCACCGCCAGTATATCGGCTGGTGATTGATCTTCGAGAACTGAACAAATGCATTGTACCACAGTACCCTGTGGTCCCCGATATCTCTTCCCTATTAACTGCTATTGATTCAGAAGCAACGTTCTTTACTGTAATCGATCTCAAGAACGCTTTCTTCAGTGTACCTATTGATCCGGAGAGCCAATATCTTTTCGGATTCAGTTTAAATGGACGAAGTTTCAAATTTTCCCGCGCACCTCAAGGATTCACAGAAAGCCCCAGCATCTATAGTCAAGCACTGAAAAGACAGCTAGATTGTATTCAAATGCCAGTTAACACCGCTTTACTGCAATACGTTGATGATCTACTGATCACCGCACGAAGTGAGCCCGAATGTGAACAAGCATCATTGACAGTTTTACATTTTCTGGCAGACAAGGGACACAAGGTGTCTCCTTCGAAGCTACAATTCTGTGTTCAGCAAGTTGTATACTTGGGTCACTTGCTGTCCAAAGTGGGGAGACAGCTCACTCCCGATCGCATTCAGTTAATTGTAAATATGCCACGACCACAGACACAAAAGGAAGTGCGGGCCTTTATAGGCCTCACCTCGTACTGCAGACAATGGATTCCTCAATATGCATTTCTAGCTAAACCACTCATCCAGTTAACGACACAGGAAGCAGCAACTTCGATTGCCCTCCCTTGGACTCAGGAACACACACAAGCCTTTGAGGAATTAAAGAAAGCATTATGCCAAGCACCAGTTTTAGCGACACCATGTTACAGCAAACCGTTTACACTTTTTGTTACAGAACGTGACGGCACAGCATTGTCTGTCCTCACTCAAGATCAAGCAGGTTCACATAAGCCTTGCGCTTATTTTTCAAGTACATTGGATTCAGTAGCCCAGGCACTCCCTGCGTGCTTAAAGTCAGTAGCAGCAACAGCGTTAGCAATCAGACAGAGCGATTCAATTGTTTTAGGCCATCAGTTAACAGTACAAGTCCCACACTCTGTAGAGGTTCTGTTAAACAGAACCCAAACTCAACACTTGACTATAGCACGGCTGACAGGTTACGAATTGACACTATTCCAGCCACACATAGAAATCAGACGCTGCAGTATCTTGAACCCAGCAACACTGTTACCTACAGTTATGACAGATCCAGCTCCGCATGATTGCATAGAGATCATTAATGCAGTAACAAAGCCCAGACGAGACTTAACAGATGTTCCATTGACAAACCCAGACCTGACACTTTATGTGGATGGTTCATGTATGAGAACAAGTACAGGAGAATTAGTGGCCGCGTATGCCGTGACCACTGAAACTGAAGTTAAAGAAACACATCGTATTGATACACTGTCTGCTCAAGCGGCAGAGCTCATCGCTCTGACCCGAGCCTGTATTCTAGCCAAGAACAGAAATGTCAACATATACACTGATTCCCGTTATGCGTTCGGAGTTGTACACGACTTCGGCATGCTGTGGCAAGAACGAGGTTTCTTGACCTCTCATGGTGCCAAAATCCAACATGGCCCCCTCATTCAAGCACTGTTAGAAGCAATACATCTGCCTTCAGCCATATCCGTTATGAAGTGTAAAGCACATACTAAAGTCACAGATTCTGTTTCCCAGGGTAACGACCTGGCAGACCAGACAGCAAAACATACAGCACTGACTCACACTCAGACAACTGACGCAACAAAGACAATAGGACCGACAAATTGCATGACAGTCAGGGATCCCGCACTAGATGTTATTGATATTCAGACACACGCTACTCCAGAAGAAATAAAGAAATGGATTGAACTAGGAGGGATCCAGACAGATCAAGGTTGGATGACGAAGGGAAAGTCTACATGGTTTCTCCCTGACTCTATGGTTCAAGTCATGATAAATACAGCACATAGCCCAGCACACCTAGGAGAGAAAGCGATGTTAGACAGTTTACAAAATCTCTGGAACAATAAACACTTACGAGCAGCAGCGAAACAGAAAGTGCGTACTTGCATGATCTGTTGTCAGTTCAATCCAGGTAAAAGTGTCCCTGTAGAGCAAGGTGGATTCCATCCTCCCGATCACCCTTTTGAAGTTCTCCAGATGGATTATATCCAGATGGACCGTTGTCGAGGATTTAAATATGTTCTCGTAGTTGTCTGTGCTCTGTCCCGCTGGACCGAAGCATACCCAGTCCCAGATTACACTGCTCCGACCACTGCCAAGCAGCTGGTTCGTGAATTCTTCCCACGATACGGCTTGCCTCGTGTCGTGTACTCAGATAACGGTCAGCCATTCTCATCTGCATTAATGAAAGAAGTTTCTTTATTACTGGGATACCAGTGGAAATTCCATTGTGTCCGACATCCCGAAGCCGCAGGCCTTGTAGAAAGGCATAACCAGACACTAAAGATCCGCCTTGCCAAAATATGTCAGGAGAAAGGGGTCGACTGGATAGTCGCCCTGCCAGTGGCACTATTCTACATGAGAATGGTCGCCCATTCGAGATCAGGGCTATCCCCGTACGAGTTGGTCTTTGGCAGACCACCGAACATGTGGGGGACGCCCATTCCGAAAAAGATTACTGATGTTGATTGTAATATGTTGACAGATTATCTTGCCTCCTTGATGTCTGCACTCCAATCATGTCGTTCACAGGTTGCTGCAGCCTTCCCTGACAACACTGATGTAAAGCAACACGACGTCCGTCCTGGCGACCTAGTCCTGGTGCGCAATTTCGACAGGAAAAGTCCGTTGGAGCCCCGCTGGAAGTCCCCGAAGACCGTTCTTCTCACCACGAGGACGGCCGTGAAAATCGAAGGAAGAAAGGGGTGGGTTCACACGAGTCATGTGAAGAAATTTTTTGGACTGAAACCTGATCGAGACTCGTCCACCCCCACCAAAGACTGTGTCGAGCCAAAAGACTTTACAGAATCTGAACGAGAAAAGACTACCCAAGAAGATTATCGCATGAAACTCCGATCTAGCAAGTCAGACAGTTTAATTGTTTAAGTCCTCCCCTAGGTGAATCGGTTAAATAGTTTCTGACATGTATCCCCTAGATCGAGATAGAGAGAGAGAGAGAGAAGCCAAGAAACGTACATACTGTAAATCACTTCGTAGTCACTGTATAGTGACCCTATTAATCATGTTTATTCTGAGTATCTTAATTATTGTTGCGAGCATCCTTTTACCTATCTACTACCCTATTTTCAAGCGTGAACAATCTGTCTATAATGTATCTGCTGAACACACTTTTAGCGAGTTACCTCCACACGAGCTTTCCTACAGACTTGCGCTGCGCAACAATACATTCATCAGTATGCTACACCATTCTCATCAAACTAACAATGCTACAAATTGCTGGATATGTGGCCGACTCCCTCCCTACCAGAACTACAAGGGAGCTCTGCCCCTCTTTCCGTACCCATTCACTCACAATGGCTCTTGCGGAGCATGGTTTAAAATAATTAATTCCTTAGATCCTGATATTGCTGTTTTCGACGGGGGCTGGGTTTGGGGAAACCTGAACTTAGTCCTGCTCGACGTCTGTTACCCTGATAAGGAGGGACTCCCCACTAGAATAGGAACTGATCTAGAAAATGAAGTATATGGATTAGGTAACTATACAATTAGCCTTATGATTCTTACTGTTGAATCCGAAGACGCACCTGTTATACCCACTATGTCAGTATTGCCAGTTACTGGTGAATTGTGTATCAAGAAGAAAGGTTCAGTACACTTAGGTCATAGTAAATGTACTACTGTGGTCGAATTCAGCGATCATGGAAAGTCGTCCTTTAAAGCTATCAGTCATTCCTACTTTGTTTGTGGTCATACCGCATACATACGCTTACCTCCAGATTGGGATGGTACCTGTTACATTGCATTCCTTCTGCCACCTGTTTTCCTAGCTCCCCCTGATTACCATAGAAATACCAATCTAGTGAAGAATAGACCCAGAAGAGATATTCCACTTGTCGACTACACAGAAACGGCATGGGAACAGTACACCGATTTTAATAAAGGATTCTTTTTCTTTTTAGGACCTGTTCAGAATAGTAAATTAATACGTAGATTAACTAGAACACTTGAAGCAGTAGTAAATGAAACTGCCTCCGCCTTAGGTAACTTAACAGAAGAGCAGTCCGCCATGCGGGTTGTTGTCCTTCAGAACCGTCTTGTTATTGACGTCATCTTGGCAGATAGAGGTGGAGCTTGTAAGGTCATCGGGTCAAGTTGTTGTGTTTTCATACCACAAAACGCACCATCTGTATATCAAGCTATTACCCGTCTCCATAAAATTGCAAATCAGATACATCAGAATCCAGGCACCTGGACTTGGTGCGGTTGGTTCTGGACAACGTTAACCGCTTGGGGATGGAAGATCCTATCCTTCCTAGGCATTGGCCTAGTTCTAGTATTCAGTTGCTGCCTGTGCCTACAGTGTGGGCCAGCGATTTGTGGACTGTGTGCCACTTCTTGTATTGAACATTCCAGTTTTCTCTCAAAACGTAAACGAAAGAAAGAAGAACAAATGATGTTACAAGAACAAACTGATCGATTTATGAGGATCGATATAGCATGAAGGGTCCGTAGGGAACAAGGAGGGAATGAGGAAATATAAATTTTTTGGTCATGTTATGTTCCCTAGCGCGTACCCCACCGACTCCATGTACCAGCTTAAAGTGCATGTAACTTCCCTCCTGTACCAGCTATGAAGACGCAAATACATTTGCGTCCAACGTTAACTTGTCCTCTTTCAGACCCACCCTGAATGGGTTAAATAGTCCGTTCCTAAGTATGCTATGCCAACGTCTTTTTGTAGTGTACTTTACATGTTTTTCCTGCTCTGACAGAGTAGGCCCTGAATTTCTGCCATCGAGCCTCTTTTCTGGCTTCGGACTATGGCAGCCTCAGCCCAGGTTGCATCTGTACCCGTGAACTCTGACTTACTTTCAGCGCGGCCCCTCGCGCTCAGCTCAGCCTGCTTTCTGCCAAGACTGACTATAACCTTCGAGTTATCTGTTCCGCTCCTCGAAAATGCATTCCTGCCTACCAGCTTCAGTAAACATCCTCCCCAGCTGCAGAGCCAAAGGGCCGACCTGTCCCAGTACAAGTAATTCATAGTCTCTGTTACCATGCTTCCATGGAAGGCCCCGTGCCCCCACGCTTCTCATGCAGACACTTAGGCGCTTATACACGCATCCACAGTTAGCATAGAATAGCTTCTGCTCTAGAGACCTTTCCGTCCAGATAATGTGGTTCCTAAACATCAGATATCAGATATGATAGAAGTACAAGTTGATCTGACATGCCAGACTTCTGTCTCTTGCCGTCAGTGTAAATGTCAAGTCCCCTGCACCCCGTCAATCACACGTCATGCAGCTGCGCGCGCATCCAAGCTTCCGATTTCTGCTGACATTGCAACAATTCTGTTAGCACCACCCCTTGGTGCCACCCACTTGCGTCACCTATCAGTGACGTTTCTAGCACACACCTCCAGTTCACGCCTCTTGACTACGTACTAGTACCACGTGTATACTGTTATCTTGTCTTCTCTCAACTGTTACGCCTCCTGCACCATTACTTATGATGTGAATTAAGTATATAAGCTATGTATTGTTAATAAACTGTAGCGCGCTCATCTATCCCTTCTGACACCCCTGTGGTGTTCAGAATCCGATATCCTGGTCACGACCATTCCTTTATGAGGAATAAAACCCTTAGAAACTCTAACACCACGGACTCTGTCTTTTTTCATCCGATCTGAGTTATTATTGATTAAGTACTTACCTGCATAGAAATTAAGAGAGTAAATTAATTATTTACGTCAGTACTACAACCTTTTCTGAATCCTGATTGAAAAACATCAAGGAGATTGAAGTCGAGGATATGGTTTTCAAGTTGTGATAGGACACATTTTTCCAGGGCTTTAGAGAGGAAAGGAAGGTTAGAGATAGGGCGTAAGTTGTTAAGGCCATTTGGGTCGGCAGATTTGTTTTTCAGGATGGGAGAGATTTGACCAAGCTGAAGGGAGGCTGGGACGCAACCAGTGGCAAGGGAGGAGTTGATGATATTGGTCCAAATAGGGGCAATGGTAGATTTGAGGTCTTGGACCAAATGGGCGGGAAGAGGATCTTTGGAATGGGAGGAAGGTTTGAGTTTAGCCATGATGTTAATGATTGATGACACTGAAACTGGACTAAATTCACTCCAAGAAGCATTATTTTTAGTTATGAGTCTATTAGGAGAGAGGTCTGAATGCACGAGAGCAGGAAGGGTAAGAGATGGGTCGAGGAGAGTGGGAAGAGTTGACGAAAGAGATAAAGGGGTGTTGTGGAGGGTGTGTTGAGTGTGGGAGGGTTGGAGAGAGGGGGAGGGAGGAGAAGGATAGTTCTATCTTATTGACTTTGTTGCTAAAAAAGCTGGCGATTTCTTTGTATTTGTCAATAGAGGCAGATGTTTTAGGAGGGCCAGTGGAGGTTTGTTTTTTAACAATGCTAAAGAGTTCTCTAGGTCGGTTTTTAGCTTGGTCAAGTTGTGACCGGAGAAGGGAGGCTTTTTTATTGTAGATGTGTTTTTTGTATTGGACTCTGGCAGTTCTGAGGAGGGTAAGATTGTCATCGGTGGGATGATTTCTCCAAACACGTTCAGATTGTCTTAGGGATCGTCTTTCATTGTTAAGTTCAGAGTTGAACCAGGATTTGGGAGGGTTGTTTTTTTGTTGTTTGAGTTTAATTGGGGCAATTTCGTCAAGGGCTTGGAGAATAGAGTTATTATAATGGTTGGTTAGGTCATTAGTACTGTCAGAGAGAGGGAGGCGAAGTAAGCAGGCTTTAATTGTGGATTCCAGTTCATCAAGAGGGATAAGGTGAAGGTTGCGTGTAGATTTCTTAGGTAGGGTGTTGATGGGGGCGGGGTGATTCGTGGGTCTCTTCACGTAGAAGAGGACGAGGTAATGGTCGGACCAGTCGATAGGAAGTATACTAGAGAGGGAGGCTAGATCATTGCTAGTTATGATAGCATCTAGGGTGGAACCTTTATTGTGAGTGGGAGAATGGCAGAGTTGGGTCATGTTGGTGATTTCTATGGTATTCTTAAAAGTGATGATAGCAGGGTCATCAATTTTGTTCCAGTGGACGTTGTAGTCACCAAGGAAGATATTCTTAGAGTGTGATAGAGAGGATTGGATAATGAGGTCAGACATCTCTTCAGTAAAAGAGATACAATTTCCAGGGGGGTGGTAGATGGTGTGCAGCCGAGTGGTGGGGGAGTCGTGAATAAAGAGATCTGCGCAAAGGCATTCAAAGGATGAAGGGTCTTGAGACTCAACAAGCGTGATGTTATGTTCAGTTTTAAAAATGAGTGCGAGTCCTCCTCCTGTTTGCTTGATTCTATCTTTCTTGATGATTGAGTAACCTGGGGGAATGAGCAAGTCGAGGATCGGAGTGGAGTGGGCGGTGAGCCAGGTTTCGGTTAGGAATGCTATGTCGATGTTTTCGCTGAGGATCGTTTCTGCAATCTCAGTGGCGTGGCGGGAGGCGGATCAGCAGTTGATCAATATGCAATGTAGGGGAGAGGGGTCAGGTTGTTGTGTTGAGGGACAGGGGGGATAGTTCTCAGATGCTGGGGAGGTCAAGGTATTTCGTAAGAAGGGGGAGTCTGCTTGTACCTAGGAGAACTGGGATAGTAGATTGATGCGTGGGGATAGGTCTCAGATGCTGGGGATGTCTAGGGGATTTCGTAAGAAGGGGGAATCTGCTTGTACCTAAGAGAACAGGGATAGTAGATTGATAAGTGGGGTGCATAGTGGAAGTAGATTGAGGAGGAAGTGGCTTAGTGGCTGGGGGTGAGCAGGGAGCGTAAGGTAAGTTCGTGGGAGTTATAAGTTCTGAGGTTGTTAGGCACGTATACATTTGAGGATAGTGGGGCGTGATGGTATTATGGATTGGAATGATTGAGGAAGGTTGATCAGGTGTGGAATTGGTGGAGGAGCTGTTAGTGAGCGGGTGAGTGTTGTTTATGTTACTAATCATGTTAGGGGGAAGAGGGTTGAAGGGTTGGGATTGAGATTGTTGTTAATGAGTGGGGATATGGTGTATTGTGAGGGAGTCGGAAAATAGGTATGAGTGGAGGCGATGGCATTAGTTAGGAGAGAGATAGCGTTTCTGAGTGAGGAGAGTTCTGATACGAGGGATGAAAGGAGAGGTTCACTGTAAGGGGGTGTTAAAGTGTGGATTGGATTAGGTTGAGGGGGATATTTATTGGAGAGTGGGAGTGTATAGGAGGTGGATGTGGGAGAGGTATAACTATTGGGCGAGTAGTTAAGAGGAGGTGGCTTGGGGACAGTAAGAATTGGCGTAGATGGAAGATTGTGTGTAATTGAGGATAGTAGGGGGTGAGAGAGAGGGGTAATGTTCGAGGGGGTGTGGGGGCAGTTAAGGAAGTTTGGGGGTTGCATGAGTGTGGTGTGAGGGGACGAGGAGAGATCAGAGATGGGGTGATATTGGAGTCATAGGAAGGGAGGTGCGTATCAGAGAGTGTGATATTGGAAAGGGGGGTTACCGGGGGGTGAGTGGTAGAGGGCGAAGGGAGGGGGGTAATGAGGTTGGAGGGAGGAGAAAAGGAGGGTAAATCTTGAAGGGGTGAACTGAGTGAGGGGGGATGAGGGAAGAAGGTGGTAAAATTTGGGATGAATCAGAGAGACGAGAAAAGGGAGCAGGGGAGAAGATGGAGTTATAGGAAGGGAGGTGCGTAGTAGGGAGTGTGATATTGGAAAGGGGGGTTACTGTGGGTTGAGAGGGCGAAGGGAGGGGGGTAATGAGGTTGGAGGGAGGAGAGGAGGAGGGTAAATCAGGAAGGGGTGAAAGGAGGGTTGGGGGAATGAGGGGAGAAGAAGGTGATAAAATTTGGGGTGAATCAGGGAGACGAGAAGAGGGAGCAGGGGAGATGTTGGGGGGTGATGAGCCGTGAGAATGAGGCGGTGAGGGGGTAGGGTTCAAGGATTGTATGAGGGATAGGGAGATAGCGCTAAAGTGTTGTTCAAAGATATCGAGGTTATTTTCTGATGCTTGAATGAGAATGTTTCCGGATTTGAAGATGGAGATATCTATTTCACTCGGAAAGGAGGGAGATGGCGTGGTGGCGAGTTTCAGGCCGTATGGGATTTTGCGCGAATTTGATATAGGGAGGTGACTCAGAAATAGGCTTTTCCATTTGGATGGGCGTTTGGTGAAGAAGATGAAATTGGTGATAACTGAGGAGGTTAGGCTGTTATGGTGGTCGGCAAATAGGGTTTCTGGGTGGAGGCAGAGAAGTTTGTGCTTAGAGTTTTTTTTGCCATGTTTGGATAGATGGGAGGGGTAGAGGATGGACCACGAGTAAGGGCCAAATTTAGAGATGGGTGAGTTTGAGGTCCCGGGGGGGGGGAGCGAGGGGTGGGGGGGGGTGAGAGGGAGGGCTGGCATGATTCAGAGAATATGGAGAGAGTGCAGTAATCTATGAGGTGAGGATAACGGTAAAGTACCTAGTATAGTATAACATGGGTAATCAACAGAAATAGTGCATCAAATGAGGAGCAGTAAGCAAAAATAATAAATATTAATTAGCGTCATAAAGATTACATAAGGAAGGATATATCTTATCAGACGAGTAGTTAAGGAAAATAGAAATCAAATATAGCAATACAATAAGATGTGATGAGGACTAAATCGAATAGGTTAGGCAAATAGAAAACAAGTATCGCAATACAATAACATAGCCAAACATCAATAATAAGGTGCAAGTAAGAGAATTATGAATTGCAGTGTATACAAACAAATAAAGCAATAAAAGAGTATAGTCAAGCATAGATTAATAAAGTGTCAACAAATTTAATAGTTTAGGCAAATTGAAAACAAATATAGCAGTACAATAAGAAGTGATGAGGACTAAATTGAATCGTTTAGTAAATAGAAAACAAATATAGCGATACAATAACATAGCTAGATATAGATTAATATTAATAAGGTGCAAATAAAAAAATGTGAAATGTAGGGGATACAGGCAAAATACAGCAATAAAAAAAAAATAATATTGCCAAATATACAATAATAAAGTGCAAATAGAAGAATTAAGAATTGTAGGGGATAGATTCAGATAAAGGAATTATGAATAGCAGGGGATACAGACAAGTATAGCAATAAAAATATTATAGCCAAGAATTAAGAATTGTAGGGGATAGGTTAGAGGTCAGCTGAGGAGGGTGTGGAGATGTAATGAGGAAGTTGGGAAAGAGGGTGAGTGTAGTTGGAGGGTAAAGTAGTATAGAGTAAAAATAAGGGTGGGTAGTAAATTAGAGGGGAGCGACAGCAAAAAAAGATAAATGATGGGAAATGTAGCTAGGAGGGAGATAAAATACAATGAGAGATATTGGGGAGAGTGTATTGTGTAGAGGCAGCGGGCATGAGAGTCATCAGGGCTACCTTTCAAAGATGGCCGCCGAAATAATCGAGGTGCAGTCAGTCCCTTTTTTTTTGATGTCCGTGATTCAACAGAGCGAGCAAAATGGATGCCAGCTAGAGAGTGCCACAGATAAATGGATGTAGAGAAAAACAAAATGGGGAAACAAACACAGCACCAACAGAGATCATCTGATGGTGAAAAAGAGAGACTAAGAAAGCGTTCATGAGAGATGCATGAAAAACACAGGGCAGACGTGTGTCCTCCGTAAAATAAAAACACATAACCTGCATAACCTGTGAAATAAAATAAAACACATAACCTGTATAACCTGGAGAGGTCAGTGAAATTCGAAACCATAAATACAATGATGATGGTCAGCAAGCAGTTGTGGTGAGGTAGATCGCTAAGGGTGTATGCAGTCGCAAAATATAGAGTTAAATAGTTGTGGTGAGGTAGATCGCTGAGGGTGTAGGCAGTCACAGGTACAATTGACATAATAGTCACTAATCAGTGTCAGAGTCAACAGAATCAGTGTCAGTCAACAAAATTATAGGGGTGCAAGTCATTGGTTAGGACACTCCCATAACACATGTCACCAAGTGGAAAAACAATGAACACGGAGCTGTTAACAGTACTATAGATTGGGCGATATTCTGAGGTTATTCATCGTAGGATAGCGTCTTAAGTATGGTAGAGGATAAACAGCTGCAATGGTGATATGATCATCCACATGAGAGGGCTCCTTTTAAAGAAAGCCACCGTAGAGGCGAAGAGGTTTGAGTCCTTTTGCTAGCTCTACTCTTTGCTAAGATCAGCAAATCACGGACAACGACAACGTGCTCTGTTTCCAGTCAACAGGGTGAGGTTAAAATGGTGACGTAAATGACCAAGACACTATACAAAATGGATGACAAAGGGAGTGGATGTAAAACTTTATGAACAAGCAAATAAAAATATGTTCTGTTTCCTTGTGTTGCAACAGTAAAAATGATTAAAACCTAAACATCAGTCCACATGATTTTGATTTTCACACCGTTCACAGTGCCGCTGGTATCCGTTTCCTGCACTACACAACAAGCATCACACAATGGCTATGATTATGCTGGCTATTCCGATCCACAAATAATCAGTGACCTCTATGCACCTAGTGATTTCCCAGCTTACATCAGCTTTTCCTCCCAGTGCAGTCCTGGTTAAACTTGTATTCCTTGTATGTTTCGTCTGCTTACATTAGGTGCCAGCCGGTACATGTCTCCTGTACTTCCTTGGTCGCACATTAGCTCGAGCTGCAGCGCAACACTATGCTGGCGAATTCGTACATCAGTACCGAGCAGTTTCAGTGAAAGAGCGAGTGCTGCAGCATCTCTTGGTCTATGGTTCAGCTGTCCTATAAAGATGGCCATGGCTGAGGGAAAGGTGAGGTGATAGTAGGATTTAGGCTTCCCATGTCTAAATGAGGACTTCAGTTACTGGCCCTATCAGTAGCATTTACTAGAATTGGCAACAAGACAATACTCAACAACCTTTTCTCTAGAATGGGAATTGAAGGCAAATCACTGAAAAGGTCCCAATTTTTCCTCAAGTCAATTACACATTTTGTCAAAACTGACTTACTTGAATCAACCCCGCCTCTAAAATTGTTTAGTAGCCCTGGAATTGGGCCCATCTCTCTCTGCATATGACCTTGACATAGGCCCCCATGTTACAATGCTTCAGGAAAAAGGGATCTTGAGCTATAAATACATTGACGATACCCAAAGATACCTTAGATTCTTAAGTCCTTAAATCTTAATGAAAAATCCATTGAATGGATGGATACACGTGTTCTTCGATGTCAAACTAATTTGGATAAAAACATAATTCCTCCTCTTATTCTTCTGAGAGTCCATGCCGTCAAACATCAGAAAAAAATAGCAGGTCTCAGCATTTCACCAACACTGGTCCCTTTTGCTATATCACTAACCCTATCACAGACTAAAATATATACAACACAACATATTTTCAAACTTACTAAAACTGCCCCTTCCACTATTTTCTGCTCTCAATACTCAAACCATTTATTACTTCCGCCCACAATAGAACACCTGTACAGTCTCTTATTGTCTAACACACAGATGCTGGCTATGTGAATAGGATGCTGAAATCTCCAAATAGCACCTATTATTTCACAAAGCAAGCCTCCACGCTGTGACCTGAATCATCATAGACACAAAGAGACTGGCTTGAAGAGGGCATCAGTAGAAGGCTGCCTGAATGGAGTGACGTGAGCCAGAGTCTGGTTCAAAATGTCTTGTTTCACCCACAAAGCCTGGTGCCTCAGTCTACTCCTGGATCTTCAAGACAGGATGGATTTGCACCACAGGAGGATGGAAAAATACAAGAAGTAAAAGAATATGGTAAGGAATAAAGTCCCCTTTTATTCCCGGTCTGATTTTGCTGACTTTAGACCTCTGTGTGTATTACTACAAATACTAGGAATTAGGGGCCCGATGTAGGTGGCCAAATACCGGTCGGTAACGGCCGATTTCGACCATTACCGACCGGTATTTGGAGTTTGAGATGTAGGGCCCTTACCGAATCAGTAAATTTACCGATTCTGTAAAATAACGAATCGGTAAATTTACAGAATCGGTAAATCTAGATGTAGGTGGCACTGAAAACAGTGCAACAGGCCCTTAAGAATTCGTTATTTACCTCGAAATAATATTTCGTGGTAAATAACGAATTCCAGTGTACATGCACATCTGTGCATGTACACCTGTGCCATGTGGCACACATACATGCCCTAAAGGCATGTATGTGTGCCACATGGCACACAAGCCAGAATCAGGGGTGCAACAGGGTGTCAAAGTGACACCCTGTCCCCCTTGATAATTCGGTAATTTTACCGAATCGGTAAAATTCAGTATTCTAGAGTCGGTAAATACGTTTTAACTACATCGGGCCCTATATGTCTGTCAGAAGCAACTCTGTGTCATGGTGGACTGCACTTTAAAGGACCTGCAGTCAGTGGCTTAGCGGCTACATGTAAGAGCGGGGGGTTCTGGTGATTCCCGCGATGGCTGCCCCACACTGCTGCAGGTAGGAGCGTGGGGGTGCCGCCCCCAAAACTCATGCCGTCCAGGGCAGACCGCTCCCGCTACGCCACCGCATGCAGTAAAACATGACAAGGAAAAGTGACATTGTAATGTAGGAAAACCAATTTGTATCTACTAATCAGTCACCCCTAAAGTGTACCTTATCATCCCACAAGTCAGAGTGCCTAATATATAAATAACTGACACCCTCTATATTTAAAGCATGTGCCCTGATTCAAGGCCTAAAATTATTTCACTGTGTAGGCCCAGTTATATTTTCCATAGGACAGGCCTAAGTGTGATTAGATTATGTAATTGTATTTCTCTGACCAGGAAAATGCTAGCAAAGTTATTTTCTACTCAATTATGAAAATATGATTCAATGGTGAAATAGCTGAAGTAATCACCCCCATGGTCACCGCACTGGTTAATGAATCCCTAACCTCAGGAACTGTGCCCACCAAGTGGAAACAAGCCAAACTTCTCCCTTTAATAAAAAAACCTACCGCAGATCCGTCGATCACCACTAACTACAGACCCATATCACTCCTACCAGCCCTTGCCAAAGTCTGTGAAAAGGCGGCATTCCGGCAACTGGAGAGATTCGTGGAATCCTCTGAAGCTCTCCATCCTGCCCAATCAGGGTTCCGCACCTCTTTCAGTACGGAAACTGCACTGGTGGAAGTGGCTGAGGCCATCAGGGAATGCCTTGACGGAGGCGGCAGAGAGGCCCTTATTCTTTTGGACCTCTCTGCCGCATTCGACACGGTGCCCCACCTCCAGCTCTTAGCTAGATTGGAGGACATAGGCATCTCTGGCACGGTCTTAGATTGGATTAGGTCTATTCTATCTGACCGTACCCAACAGATTTGGCTTCCCCCATATCATTCCTCTAACAGAAGGGTAGAAACTGGCGTACCACAGGGGTCGACCTTAAGTCCCCTTTTATTTAATATTTATTTAACTCCTCTTGTCCGGCTAGCAGAGAGCTGGGGCGCCTAGACAATGGCTTACGCCGACGACACCCAGCTTCTCTTCACCTGGAAAAAGGAGAACTTGTGCACTTCTGGAGTACGCCAATGCCTTTCCTCTGTATTTGCCTGGCTAGCCAAATCATGCCTCAAATGCAACGAGGATATAACAGAAATCCTGCTCTACGGCCAATTCCCCATTGACTTTAAGGAGTCCATCTGGCCCTGTGAATCAACATGCCCTAAGGGAGAGAACGGGATTGCCAAGAACCTGGGAATTTGGTTCGGAGCCGACTTATGTTTCCGCGACCAGTTCTCACGCTTGGCGGGAACGTGCTTTGGAACTCTGACCACTCTTCGCAAATTCTTTCCCCTCCTTCCTCAAACGGCGAAAGAAACGGTTGCCAGGGCTCTGGTACTCTCCCGTCTGGACTACTCAAACGCCCTCTATTTAGGGGCTCCTGACTATATGATCAGAAAGCTACAGGTTGTCCAGAATGCCACGGTGAGACTCATTTTTAACATCCCCAGGAGACTCAGCGTTCGCAAACAGCTGAAGGATCTTCACTGGCTTCCTGTGGCACAACGAGTGCGCTTTAAAACTTTGGTCATCGTCTACAAAGCCCTCAATGGACCGTGCCCTTCATATCTAGCCAAAAGGTTCACACTCTACCTCCCAACCCGTCAGCTTCGATCCACCTCCAAAAAGCAGGTGGTCATCCCCAGATTTAGAAGAGTCCGCCTGGGCGGACAATCCCTCACGGTAAAGGGAGCTCAAATGTGGAACGCCCTGCCAGACGCTCTTAGACACGCTCCCAATCTGACCAATTTTAAAAAACTGCTTAAAACTCACCTCTTTCAAGTTCATGAATAGCATACTCCTTTTCCACTCTGTTTCAGTTTCTCACCCGCGCCAGGACAGTCTTGACTATCGGAGCGCGTTACAAAACCACATATAACATATAACATAACATAGCCTGAGTGGAAAAGCAAATTACAAAAATGTATTTAAGGTTCTTTGAACTAGAATAGCATGAAAACCAGTACTGTCACTCATCACACCACCATAAACATCATTGTCTGGGAGAGTTAGTGATCCTGGCTTAGATTACAATGGCCTTCCTCTGAGCACAGGAAGGATATAGAGGTTGTAATTGCTAGCCACTTATCTTGGATTAGCTATTGGGAGTGGATTGGTACAGTTGGAAAACCAAAGGTGATCCTTAGCTTTACGTCTTTTTACTTGAAGTTGCCAAAAAGGGCATGCCAGAAAGGGCTTCTCTCATTCATTGCCATACCTTCAAAGACATCCGGGCTCCAGTTACAGTGGAAAGGAGAACCAGTTTGGACCACGTCAGGTTGGAGGGGAGCTCTTCTAAATAGTGATGGGCCCAAGGTATAATTAGGAACTGGAAAGACATCCCTAGCTGTTGGCAGAAGGGGTTTGCCATGTTGCAACAAAGGGTGATTGATGCTTTTATATTAAGGCAAAGAGGACTACTGCAAAAGGAGGTTAGGGACTGTACAAAAATGATTAGGATTGGGTGGCAGAATTTTTCCATTCACCTACTAAATTTAGCACCCCAATCACCACCTATTCAGAATATTCCTAGATATGTGAATACTCCACCTGTAGAAGGTCCTCCTGGAAGAAGACTATTCACTGCTTCTGGAAGAATATGGTTCTTTCAGGAACTGAATAATTACTGTTGGCCCCTGGGGCTGGAACTACTTCCCAAGCATCAAGTGTTGGCCTCCTTTCTGCCTGCTGAGGGACAGGAAAAAGCAGAAGGACACTTGACTCCAAGAGAGCCCAGTTGAGCAAGGAGAACCGGACCGGCTGGTGACCTGAATGGAGAGAGACCTGGTGGCTTGTTGTCTACCCCTCAGAGCTAGAGGCAGCAGGCAAGACTAGAAAGCACTTTATCAGAGGTTGGAGAAAAGTGGGACTTGGTAACTCCTCCTACCCATGACTGAGATAAATAATGTAGGCTTGCCTAGGTGGTTGTACTCTAGGCAGCCACAAAATCCAGGTGCATCTCACTCAGAGTATTTTGAAGCAATTAAACCACACTCAGCTGGGCCTTGTGGTAAAGGTATCTTGCCTTGTAAAGCACTGCCCAGCTACAGCTTTCAGTTTTGCTCCGCTGGAGTATTCTGACTTTAAAAAAAAGTTATTAAGTCTGAAAAGTTAAACCTTAGACTAAGGTGAGGATGCAAATCTATCCGACTAGTAAAACATCCTGAGGGCTAAGAAATCTTTCTTTGCCCTGCTTGAAGCTTTTGTTGCCAAAACCATGGGCTTCAGTTGGAGTTCAAGAACAATGTCTATGACTTTGAGGAACCCTCACTGTCCACAGCACTGAAGGAAGATTTTGACTTCCATTTCTGATTTAAGGGCCTGATTTATAGTTTGGCAAGAGGGTACTCTGTTGCAACAGCATGGTCCACCCCCCTCATTTAGAGTCAGGCAGACCATCAGTATTTTGATGGCGGAGACTACTTCATCTCTGCCGCCAACATACACCTCAAATGGCTCAACAGAGTAAGGGACATCGGAGGTTTGGCCATTTGTCCACCCTCCCTATTTACAGTAAGCAGACGAATGGCCAGTTTTCACTGTCTGGCACCACCAGATAAAACCTGAGAGTAAGAGGCAGTGAAAATTGTAAAATAACCCCCATACCATGGGAGAAAACTCTCATGGTGAGGGGGCAATTTGTAATATTTTTTTACAAAAAGTAAGTCCAATTTGGTATTTTCTTTTTGAAAATATAAAAACCTTGAATGTTTGCTGCATGGCACCAACATACTGATGGAGCCGCCTGTCAACATTTTTTCTATAACACATTTTATTGATTTTTAGCTGAATTTCGACAAAAACATCCATGAGGACACCAAGTCCAGGCCACACACCCGCAAGAAAGCACTCGTTAATGTGCAAAATAAATGGAGAGTTACATGTTGCAATAAATATGCAAAATATCACTGAAGCAATAGCAGGTTTATATATTGTAAGTCATAAAACATTCCCGGTCTCAACAATTGTACCCCGTGTTCCCAGTCTGGACTCCCATAGTTAGTAATATTTCTGGGGACCCCCCACTCCTTATACACCAGCTTTTCTAGCGCCATGCAAGAGCCCATGCCAAAGGTCCGCTCGTGTATGGGTGGTGCATGTGCGTCCCTCCAGTGCCTGTCGAGGTATCTTTTGGCCACCATATATGCTGTTGCGGACTGCTATGGAGTCACCCACCGATTTCATAATACCTTGTAGGACTATCTTGGGATCACGCACTAAGGGAATTCCCCCCACTCACCTGATGTACCTATCGACGTGCAGAGCGGGAATATCGTCGTAAAAATATCGACTAACCTTAATATCGCCGCAGAAATATCTACAAGAAGAAATATCGATGTCAAAAATATAGTTTGACCAGAATATCGACACACAGGTAAGTAATATCGTTAACATTAATATAGTTGTAATAAATATCGTTTACAAAAACATCGTTTTTTAAATAATTATAAGTAATTTAGTGTTTTTAATGAGTATTGGTTGTCAAAGTCGTATTTTTTGTAGTATTTTATTAGCTAATAACGTATTTTATGTTGAATTTAGTGTTAATAGTTCCGTAGCGGGTTGTGGGTTTATAGGGGAGTAGGGTGGGAAGTAATTTAAATATAATAAATTAATTGACTAATTAATGTGTTAATTGAATATAAATAGTGTAATAGTTAATTAATTTCAATTAGTTAATTGATTACAAAATATGTAAATTAATTATGTTCATTGTTTAATTAATTTTAGGTGTGTGTAGTGGAATTTGTAAGTGAAAATGTAGTGAATTAATTACATTTTAATTGAATAATTATTTAATTAATGATTAATTAAATAAAAATAACGATTTGTTAATTTTTAAACAAGTAAATACATTTATTAATTTTTTACCCCTACACTATCCAACGCTTTCCCTACTGTTGCACCCATTGGACTGGGAATAGTAATTTTTACCCCTACGCTATCCAACGCTTTCCCTACTGTTGCACCCTCTGGAGTGGGAATAGTAATTTTTACCCCTACGCTATCCAACGCTTTCCCTACTGTTGCACCCTCTGGAGTGGGAATAGTAATTTTTACCCCTACGCTATCCAACACTTTCCCTACTGTTGCACCCTCTGGAGCGGGAATAGTAATTTTTACTCCTACGCTATCCAACGCTTTCCCTACTGTTGCACCCTCTGGAGTGGGAATAGTAATTTTTACCCCTACGCTATCCAACGCTTTCCCTACTGTAGCACCCTTTGGAGTGGGAATAGTAATTTTCACCCCTACGCTATCCAAAGCTTTCCCTACTTTCACCCTCTGGAGTGGGAATAGTAATTTTTACCCCTACGCTATCCAACGCTTTCCCTACTGTTGCACCCTCTGGAGTGGGAATAGTAATTTTTACCCCTACGCTATCCAACGCTTTCCCTACTGTTGCACCCTCTGGAGTGGGAATAGTAATTTTTACCCCTTCGCTATCAAATGTTTTAACTAATAATATATTTTATATTTTAATTATATGTATGTATTATTGTTGTTATATAAAGTAGTGTGTTAAATATATGTATATGTACACATTTATTAAGTTTATAATGAAAAAGTGTAGTTAATTTGTTTTAAATAGTCAAAAAATAAAAGTAATGTAATGTATTTTGTTAATAGTACTTATATTTATTTATTATTTAATGTAATTTTAATTAATTTAAAAAGTCGATATTTTTTACATCTATATTCATTACAACGATATTTTTGAGTAGATATTTATGTACTTACCTGTTTAGGTATAGGGTGTCGATATTTTTGTAAACGATATTTTTACAACTACATTTATGTAAACTATATTTTTGTAATCGATATTTCAACACCCTACCCCTATCGAAGGCAGTCTAGTACGACTGCCCCTCTGGAAAAGTCCAAATTGTGTGGTAAAGAGTGCCTGGCGTAGACCCATGCCACAAACATGCTGGGTTACGGGCCCGACCCATTCCCCACAGACACTCGGTGGAGTAATACATTCTATGAAAATAGTGGAACTGAATCAAGTGGAGATGCATGGAAATGGCAATCATCCTCGAGGCCACCTTCGCCTCCACCCATTCATCTTCCTCAATGACCCTCACATCCTCCTTTCACCTATCCCTCAGACAGTGGCGTCACTAGGGTTGGTGTCACCCAGTGCGGTAACTCATGGTGTCACCCCCTCACGACTTACCCCTGGAGCTGGAAAACAATTCAGGGGGGGTAAGAGACCCGTGCTGGGATACACAAGGCGGCGTTTGCGGTTTGTGAGGGAGCAGGATTTTGGAAACACCGTCCCCGGAGAATGCAGAATTTAAAGGCAGGCAGCCCGATGCAGGCTCTTTACTTAAGGTGCAAACGGCGAAATAAGGTGAGCTTCCCCGCTGGCCCAGCCGGTTTAACATGAGCTCCCACCCCTCGCCCGACGAGCCCCCGTACCCGAGCATGCACATATTCAAATATAGTTATACGAAAGTACAAGTTACACAAATGAAATAAACTATCTCTGTGAGAAAAGTAACACAGCTATCATCAAACCTCAAAATATAGTTTGCGAATATACAGCATGACTCATTGTACACATACACGTTCTGACTTTCCAGCAGGGATTAACCAGAGCTTAGTGCGTGGCAGTCTGTTTTCATGTATTTCCACATTAAAGCCAGAAGTACTGGCTTTGCCAATGCTTGTTTTGTTTTAAGCAGGTGGAAGGTGTGCTTATGTGTATGCGTGAACATATATATGTACGTGTGTGACTTTCTGTATAGGATGCAGGTTTGAAATAATAATGTATGAAATACAGAATGTTATATGCGAGAATGATGTGAGTGGCATTCTGCATAGTATGCATGTATGAAATAAAGAATGCTATATGTTATGACGCAGTGTATGGGTGTGGCTGTCTGCACAGTCTGCAGACATGATAAAGAATCCTATGGGTGATGATTCAGTGTGCTTTTGTGACATAGTATAGTCCCTCGTACACTGAAATTCAAGCACCCCATAGGAGGCAGTATGATACAGCCAATAAATAGCATGAGGCGAGACAGAACTACTCCTTGGCTAGTGGTAGGCTTTGCACAGCTGCCCAATGTACATCTCCGCCCTCTCCCGGCAGGCCACAGGGATCAGAGTAACAAGACTCTTAAGATGGGCTTACTGGCTGGACGGAGTTTTTGCTCAATTCATCTCTGCCACTTCTAATGATTATTTTAATTTTATACAAACTTTCAGCAGGCACTTACAATCAACTAGCCAGGCAGTTTACTCCTGAGGCAAAGTGGCCCTGCATTATGAGTTACAACTGCTACTCCCATCCGGCTGAGCCTGTCAGTGACGGCAATGCGCCATCTTCGAGCCCTTAGAAAAAAAACAAGAAGCTGAAATCCAGGCCCTTCTGCAGAGCCACGGACAGAGAATACAGACAGAAGACGCCCAACGGCGAAGTGAATTGAGTGCTCGTAAACAGCAGCTCGCGCAGGAAGGCGAGGGCCCCTACCCTCTTCTGGGCCCCAGCGCCAACTGTACAGCTGCACTGGCTGGACTATGGCAACTACGCCCCTGGCTCAGCTGGCACCTGGGGGGTCACATCCTACAATAAACAGGGTGACTGGTCTTGTATGGCATAGGGATGGGAAGCCTCTCAATACTTTTATTTGGTTGTATGTTCTTTCAACGAACTCCGTTGTAACGCATGCCTTTACCACGCATGCGTTACAACGGAATACTATGTTCACGCTTGTCCTTCTCCACGTTTTTTTTCCGTGGTGACGTCATACGTAGAAAAAAAGAAACGGCCGTTTTCTTCCTCTGCGACGCTGATTGAATTCACATCTCATCTAAAGGTTAGTGTTTTTTTTGGGGGGGGGGAAGCCCCCCCCAACCCCCCTTTTTTTATTTGTACCCTTTACCACACATGCCTTTACTACGTACCTCGTAGTAAACGTATGCGTGGTAAAGGCTGTCGTTGTAACCACGCATGCGTTGTAATGCATGCGTGGTTAAGGTTTTCGTTGAAACGGCCTCATTGTAGTGGCCGTTTCCCCTTTTATTTATGAAAAAGGCAGCTATATCTTGAAGCAATCAAAGATTCCAACACATCACCCTTTGCTTTAGCCGTACACCCTGTCACTCTAACACTGTAATAACATGAATTCTAGCCCCTCCCCCTCACCATTATCCTCCCCTTAAAGTTCAACATTTCCTTCCCTTTCCTTAATGCTAAACATTTCTAACAGGTACTTAATAAACGAATCTTTAACTATAGAGCTCTAGTGCCTTTCTTCACGGCCAGTCTGTAATAGCACCAAGCTGTATCCGTTCCTTCTCATTTTAAAAATTATTTTCCCGTTTCTCTCTGCTCCTACACCTTTCCTAGGAGCTCCTAGACTTAACCTGACTTTTCTCTTTCCACTTACTCTCCTCTCCATATCAACAATTAATCACAATAAACAACGAACCGTCACACGACCTTGATCCTAACCAGCCGTATGTTTTAAGAATGCTAGTGTGTGCAGTACCTGCCGGTTGCGACACGATCCACGGGAGGCAGCAGCTCAACTCACTGTCTATCTCGAGTCCCCCGCCGCTTCTGACGACCAGGGACCTCACTTCCTGTGTTCAGGCAGCAAAACGTGAGGTCACATCCGATTATAATCCCCCACGGCGCCAAAACCGCGCCACGGCATTAAATCTAGCCAGGGCAGTCCGTCGCAGATTCTAACATTGTAGCACCTCACTGACTCTCAGAGCCAGAGAGATTTAACTGTTTATTAACTATCTGAGCCAGCTGCTTGCAAGTGGGCCTGCAGCGCCCGGGAGGAGCAGAGCTGGCACACAAGTCAGCACGAGTTTTTAAAATGCGTGACTGTCACACACCTGATGCATGATACTGTGTGGGACTGCACGGTGTCACCCCATCAAACGGTGTCACCCGGTGCGGTCCGCACCCCCGCACCCCCCTAGTGACGCCGCTGCCCTCAGAGTCTACAGAGGGTCAGACATATGATAACCAGAGACTTGTAAAGTCGATAGATACCTTCCCCGCCAGGCTCGTCAGTCAATAGTTTACATTCGAAAGGGTTGAATTCTAAGAGCGTAGTCAGTCTATCCGCATAGTAAGTCATAGCATGCTGCAGCTGAAGGTAGCAGTAAAATTGGGTGAAGGCTGAATTCCTCTGCTAGTTCCTGAAATGAACGGATATGCACATCCCTCCAGACATCTCCTAATGTGGAGAGACCGATCCAATCCCACAGCCGTAATCCGACCAACCTTGACGTCTCAGCGTACCACTTCCTGTGCCAGAGAGGAGTAGCTCCAGTAAGAATGCCATACCATTTAGTGTAGTGCAGCGCTGAGTACCAAAGGTGGATGGGGACCTGCGTAACCAGTGGAAGGGAACGTGGAGGCTTACAACCATAAAGTAGTGATGCAGACCATAGAGGTGAAGGAGAGCCAAATCCAACTGGAAAGCCCGTCTGCCCAATTTGCCCGAAATCAGACGTCGATGTTAACCAGTTGTGAGACGCAGTAATAGAGTCGGATATCAGCCCACCCTAAACCAGCATCAAATGAGGAATAGTGGCACATCGGAAGGACACCCTGGGGGTCTTCCCAGTCCATAGAAAAGCAGTTATGTGGGACTGCAGTTCGGGAAAGAAAGAGGGTTGTATGATGTGGGAATAAGTTATATCGGACAGCCAACATCTTGAAAAGCGCTCCGCAGCCCACAATTGAGAGTGGTAGCTTAGACCATTCTTTCATATTTCTCCGTGCCTGAGAACCCAAGGCAACGATATTAATGTTCTAATAGCTGGATTGAGAAAGGGAAACCATCATGCCCAAGTAATGGAAGCAATCCCCACGATCCTTAAGCGGAAATCAATTCAGTCCAGAGACAGTTCCCCTCAGACAGGCACATGGATAGATTTGCTTCAATTAACCATGAGGCTTGGGACATCCCCATAATCTCCAAGATTTCCATGAGCCAGGGCAGTGAAGACCAGGGCTCCTGAATATAAAGAAGCAGATTTCCACTAGGAGAAGCACCACATCTCCCTTCAGCTCCCCTGTGTGGGCCAGGGCCACGTGCAAGCACTGTAAGCAGTGGCAGATGCCCCAGCGTGGCATAAAACCCTTCTGATCTGCATAGACTACTGAACGGACCCCCACCCCCAAGTGCGTGGCCAACCCCTTAACTTCCAAATTAAAGAGAGAAATGGGTCCATAAACCCCACATTCCTCTAGGGATTTATCCAGCTTCAAAAGGCCCTTGATATTTTCCACTAATAGATCATGCGGGTGTGCCCCACTGCGGACTGTCTCCTCATATAATTCCAAAAAGTGGGGAATAAACAGATGTGTGTAATGTTTACAGAACCCCAGCAGAAATCCACTGGGGCCTGGCGCTTTATCCAAGGGCATGTCAGAGATTGTATGCTGGATTTCCTCAGCAGACATGGGCTAGTCTAATCCCCTACACTCCGAGGTCAACACCATTCGCACCGGCACAACAGAAAACAAGGGTATGTCTAGCTCTTTGGAGGGGGCACCCAAGCTGCAAATAGAGCCTTGAAATGGATGGCAAAGCCTTGTGCCAAGCCAGATAATCCAGTAATAATCTTCCCTCATGCTGACCTTAACTCGGCTATCATGGTGCTTTGTATAGGGTAGTATTTATTATAAACAGGTATTTGATATGTAGGTGGGCAGATTTAGTGTTGTAGATACACTCCATAATTAAGAGCAGCACGCCATTTTATCTTGGGAACTTCCCAGGCTTTCTAGCTTGTGGTTTGCATAAACATAATAACAATAAATAACAATTATGGCTAATCAGAAAAATCAGAAAGGCAAAAAAAGCCTAAGGCAATAGATAAAACAAAGACTGTGTGCACGTCACAGTTATTTTTTTCGACCTGCCATATGAAGGTTTTTTGATTGAGGTTCTAAATCTTGTACATTTGTCCATTTCTATATATTGTGGATTGATAAAGCTTGCTTCATACTCAAGAATGATTACCAGAATTGCTGCAAACTGAGATGGGGATGTAGTATATAATCTGGTGATGGTTTGCTGTAATTGCACTGATGCAAAAAAATCATCTTACAAAATGGAGGGCCATTTTGCATTAGCATCTCCTCAATGAAAAGCGATTAGCCCCGGAGTTACTATACACTAATTCTGCAACTGAAGACAAGTTTTCGATTTGTTTGTGAAAATGTTTAGACTAGATGCAGAAAAGGGAGCAGTGTGTGTGGTTTTATAAATATTACGCGGTTTTCTGCCAAGTTGGTGCTTTGGGAAGAATGACCTGGCTAAAACATAGGCACAGATGGCCTCTTAAATCCACATATATAACTACTGTTGGTTAAAGCATGATGGAGTAGTTATGAATGCAAGTACCTACTTTTGTGAATCCAGTTCCTGAAATGTATGACCTATAGAAACTGCTACACATTATACCAATGTGCCATAGGAGGTGAGGGCGGCATTTACCTGCCGAAAGGAAGGAATCACTGACACTGAAAAGCCTATCTATGACTCCATCAGGGTCCTTGAGTCCCTTCTGATCTAACATGGATATCAACTAAGAGAGGGCATAACAAAAATAAACAATATGGCCATTATACTTCAGATAATACCCCCCAAAGCACCAAGATAGCATCATGGAGTAGCCAAGGGCTTTACAATGCAGCTTGGATGCCAACTATGCATCTGCAAAGATGGACCTAGCTGGAATATCTAGCTGTACCTGCCATGTTTTTTGAGGATAGTATCCCAAAGTTAGAGAAAGCAAATTTGTCAAAGACCAACATACTTCTATCGGCATTTTTACACTCTCTCCCTCTGCAACTTCCCTAATCACCTTCTGTTGTAGGTAGACACAGGTTATCGTTACAATAGGGACTGAGGTCCTGATGAAAGCCCCTCACCCAGTCTTGAGCAACAGCGGTTGAAACAGGTTGACTTAAACTCTCGAGGGATTTTCTCTACCCTTAGACCTGTTTTAACCTTACCATAAGGAAGACCATAATAAAGTAATTGTGCATAGCTATAAGATCATTTTAGCATTTTCTGGTCTCTTTTATCCACAGTTTTTAGTGTTTCTACAGGATAGTATAATAAACGTTCTGTGACAAAACACCAATGTTTAGTACAGGAGGCATTTCTACATTTTTAAGTCTGCTTCTAAGACCCTCCAGTCAGTGAGCTTCCGCTGGTTAATTATGAACTTAAATAAGGATGAGGGGCTGTCCTTTAATAAGACACTGCAGTCAAAGTCATTTACAATCCTTTAAATACGTGTATTTACACTATGCCTATGCAGGAATAAACCATTTTCTCTAGTTGTATTGACCAAATTGTTTCTGTTATAGTTTCTTATGAGGGTCTTTGGCTGGTTAAAAAGCTAAGTAGCTTTTAGTTGCTCTGGTTTTGTTTTAACAGGCAGGTGTACAGGTGACACAAATCTAGGCCTAAAAGTAAGAAAGGCTAAGCATGTCAAAGCTACCAAGGCTTTGCTACAACAATATAAAAGACACTGTACCTGAATTCCTGGTTAGGTTTAAAGAAAAAGAGTGGCATAGTGGAACAGAGGGTGAGAAGGGGACGGAAGGAGGCTTGTGTGTACACATGTATGGGAGAAATGGGGTTTATTGGATCCATACATATCAAGAAAGGCAAAACAGAAATATACTGCAGCGAGCAACAGTTGTAACTTCTATATCAATGTGTCAAACACTAGTGTCTAGTCAGAGCATCGCAATCCAGATTAGGTACTTAGAAATGGTTTCAGCAGAGGTGTGACACAAAGTGACCGAATCCCACCAAAAACATACTGCTATTTTTGTCACCCACAGCATACTACTTCCACGTAAAGCCTATCAAGTTCCAAAATCCCCTCAAGTTATGGCCAGTATTTTTGCGACCAGAGTTGTATTTTGCGAATCAACCTATGTACTAATAGGTCAGTTTCCAAGTGCTGATTCCTGGTGCTTCACAATTCAACCTAACTCATAAATAATAAGGAGGCAGGTTGCAAATTGCAACCCTGTAGGAATCACAGTCATCAATGAATGAGATGATGGCCTGCTGAGGTTAGCACACCACCATGTCTGTGATTGCTTTTAACCCCTCCCCTGCTGATGACGGAACCGCTCCGTCATCAGCCGCGGTGACGCTGTGCTGATGACGGAGCGGTTCCGCCATGCCCGCCCGACGCTCCTGCGCGGCGCGAATTTCGCGCCTGCGCTGAGCGTTCTATTGAGTGGGCGGGGCCATGATGGAACCGCTCCGTCATAAGCACAGCGCAACCGATGATGGTGACGGAGCGGTTCGGTCACCAGCATGCGCCCGCCGCATTTACGCCCCGCCCCCTTAGCACTGCGGCGGAATAGTCGCCGCAGTGAAGGGGTTAAATAAAGCTATTGTTTTTTTTAATATATCCTGTTTCCCTTAAAGGTAAAAGTGATGCGTTTTAAACAAATATACATCAAAAATATAAGTAACATTTTTTATGGGTAGGCAGTGGCCCTTGAAGCCACTGCGTACTCTTAAAAATATTTTTTCAACATTCACAAAGGGGAAAGGGTCACTTGGAAACCCATTCCCATTTGCAAATGCCTAACCACAACAATTGAGTAGTCTAAAAAGCATTAATAATTTGCAATCCGATTTCGGTCGCAAAATATTAACACATACCAATCCAATTCGGCATACAGAAGGGTAGCGGTAAACATTCCCTTCCAAATACTGAATGAATATTTGGTCACAAATCCAAATTGTAATTCGGTAACATGTTACTGAATCGCAATTTGTGTTTCATGCTTAATAAAAAAATCTTTATGTAGTTGAAAAAAACCCCCTCCTATGAATCGGGCAATTTGCGAATGCAAAAAGGCTTCAGACACCTGGCCCCAAGTCATCACTGTGTGCGATCTTCAGGAGGACATTAAATTGTACATAGCAATCAGGACAGTAATACTTGCGCTGAATACTCGTTTCTTGTTAGAACAATGACAGGGCGTCCCAAAGATGGGCGCCTGCAAGTCAGCTTTCAGGGCATTTAAACTTGACAATTACAAGTTGTCAAGTGCCAAAGGAAGGTTCCTTCAGTGGCGTAACAAAAGTTTGAGGGGGTCCCCTGCAAAGTACATGGAGGCACCCCCTCCCGATTTAATCCGGAGCTCTCAGGCCTGAGGATTGTGTTGAGGGGGCCCCTTGCACCTCGGGGACCCCCGCACCGCTGGGCTGTGCGGGCCTGTGTTACACCACTGGGTTCCTCGTAAAATAGCATTGTTTTTTCACGGCCGTCAGCATATAGCAATCCCCGGTTGAGTATTTTTGTCTCTTATAGTGCATTGCAAGGACAGTGTTTATCATGCTTTTATTTTGTTGCGATGGTAACATAGAGTGGCCTTATTGAAAAGCAACTCCATTGCCCTCTGTACCCTTTGTATCTCCATTACGGCCAATTGAAATGGCGACGTTAGTCAGAGTGCCATTGTTTCAGGATTTCACCAATTCTGCCTTTATTTGTTTTGACCCTGACCACTTGTCCTTCAAAGGGGGCACAGCCATAAGGACACTTTTTTATTGATTCCTTAACCATTCCAGAGTATTTTCTCGCGTAATGCTTTTAACTGGCAACTTGCCTCACTTCAGCAGAAGCCAAGTTGCAAGGAAACATGTTACATGCTTTTAAGTGCAATGATAACACTGCAAGGGACATTATATATAGAATTACAGATGGATAACATGGACGTTTTTCACCAAGGGATTCTGAGTCACATCAAATAGACAACGAGAGTGCAGCGCAAGTTGTCTATGATCTCACTCAGAGCCTCAAGGGGAAAAACATCCACTTAATTTACTTTTTACCCATCTATAATCTTATGCTATATATGTACCCCAAAATTACCCCCCTGTGCTTTCAACTGCTACACAGGTGTAGAGGAGTAATGGAGGAATCATACATAACAAGGCATCTCATCCCTGACCAACATGTGAAAAAATACTACACCTGACACACTTAACCAACCCCATCATCTCCCTTTCTACTTCAGCTGCTGTGCTTTCTGCTATCAGTCAAAGCAGATAATCTATTCTGCGCTGACAGTCTGCGGTATAGCAGGGGGGGCGGTTTGCCCTCGGTGGCACGTGTTTTGGGGGCAGTAGCCTCTCCCACCTGCAGCCGTTGCAGGAATCACCAGCAACCTACGTTCCCCACCTGCTCTTACATGCCGCCACAGGCGGCAAACTGAGGGACCGCCACGGGCGGCACATGGGCTAGCTACGCCACTGCTGACAGGCTCTGTGACAGCCTGATTAGCCTGGTCTGGAAGGCCTTTATGGGGAGCAATAGTGGCTAACAAGTTTTATTGTGAAACTGTTGCTACATCAAAGCAGGGAATTAGCAGGTTTAGAATCTGGCATAAGCAATAGAGTTTCCTGTGGAAACCATGCATAACATAATCATTTGGTCTGACAAAGGTCACATTATTTGTTTTTTTAGGCATGATAGCAGTTTTAACAAAACAATACTATACAGAATAACCAAATGATGCCTAAATTGGTTTGGTGTGTGAATTTGGTAGTAGTAGTGAAATTGAGATGAATGGTCAGTTTGCCCACGGCATACGGCCACTTCATTTCCTTCATTTAAATCTCCCATCCACCTTTGCCTTTCTCCTTCCTCCCCCCTGCTTCCCATACAATCTTGCACATCCATCCTGAACTTCTACTATCCTTTTTTTGTAGCTAAAATCAAGATTTTGACTTAACAGCAACCATAACAATTTGATTACAAACGTTTTACTGCAGAAGGCAGCAAACATGAGAATTGAGAGTGATGTGGTTAATAATAAGCAACGAGGATTGTCTGAGGACAGGTCAAGAACAATAAAGTGCATGAATATCAGGTGAAGACAGACACACCCATATTCTTCGAGAGCCTTTGTTACTGTTAAGCCGTGCAGACAGCCGCGTTCAGCAGTACGAGTTCCTGCAGGGCAGTGACGTGGGGGGGGGGGGGGGGGGGTGCAGGGGGGGGTGTAGTAATGTATGGATTACGGAGTTTGACAGGTAAGGTTAGATCCTGGTTGTTATCGTCCTATATCTTTAATAGATAACACCTTGAAGATTTTAGGAAGGGTCATTTTTAACAAATTCGGACTTGGGCTGAGGAAAACACGATTTTACACCCATGTCAGCTAGGCTTCAGAAGCAATGTAGGGACGGTGGAGCAATGCTTAAATCTAAATCTATTGCTGGCCAAATACACTATTGCCAAAAAATCCCCTTTATATTTGGGGTTTATGGATTTTAGTTCAGCTTTTGATTTTGTTATTCGTTCCCGCCTTTGGTCTGTCTTGCTAAACTATGGGTTAGACGAGTCACTTGTTTATTTTTTTGCTCACTTACATAGTGACTTGAAAGCATGCGTCCGAATTAATAATGACGGGGAAGTTTCGGGGGATATCTTAATTGGTAGGGGGGTCAGACAAGGTTGTGTTCTGGCCCCTCTCCTATTTATTTTGTACATAAATTAATTGAGTATCTCTTTATGTAAATTGACTAATGATGTCCCGAATATTAACAAAAAGCCACTTCCCGTACTTTTGTATGCGGACGATGCGGTCCTTATGGGCCGCACACCCAATGCCCTACGCACTTTAATATCAGGTTTTGTTTTATATATGGCTGACCTTGGTCTTTGCACCAATTTTAGTAAATCTTTTATTATGTCATGTGGGACAAAAAAGCACAACATTTCTCAAATCATCTCAGGTAATAATGTTTTAAAAAGCACAAGCACTTTTCCTTATCTAGGTTTATTGTTTTCAGACTCGGGCTCCTGGCAACCGCATGTTGCCAGGGGGAGGAATAAAATGGGTAAAGCTATTAACTCGCGTATTAGCCTTCGGCAACCTAAATATGCCGAGATCACAGCACCATTGCTACAAATTTACAAAACCCAATGTATACGAACTGGAACCTATGGTACAGAGGTGTGGGGCTACTCCAACTGCACCAATATACAGACCGAGGAGAATAGATTTTGTAGGAAGGTTCTGGAGGGGTGATTTCTGCTCCAACTTTTATCTGCCACAGGGAACTGAATCGACTCTATGTGGAGGACTTCATAAGATCAAGGCCTACTCTGTTTTGGTTGAAAATATGGCGGAATCCTGCTGCTTCTCTAACCCGCAAAATCATAATAGATTGTTTAAAATGTGAACGGGGTAACTATATACCATGGATAAGAGAAGTAGAGAAAAGTTTATTAAGCGTGGGAATGGGGCATTTATTTTCATCACCCGTAACTATTGATTGTGCCCATAAGAACCTTGTAAAAAGGGCTCTGTATGACCTGTATACAAAGGATAGGGAAAAGTCTGAGTATGCAAAGTCTACTATCCTAAAGTATATGCCACTTCTTGGAACATCCGACAGGTCTAACAATATGCCACAGGGCTACCTGCTGAAAAAAATGGCCAGATGGAACAGGAAGAAAAGTGGAGGAGGCCCCCTTATCTGTCGATTCTGGGACAGGGGAGAATGGATGTAAAAACAGGGAAGTCCCACTGGTAACCCTGATAGGTTAGTATAATATAGTAGGTGCCCAAAGTCTTATTTTTTACTAATACCAATCACACAGTATTATTACCAAACCTTATCTGCAGTTTCATTAGATTACATATCGGCCAACATTGTAATGCAAAAGTATCAGATATATTTAATAGCTCCTAAGCTCATACTCTACTTATATTTTATCAAACTTAGAAAGGACAGGAAATTTAGTTTTAGAAAAATATAACATTTGTGTGTTTATTTCAAAGTCGCATGTAAATCACAATAATCACAGTTGATAAAAACTATTTTTACAGTAACATATTTAAAAACATTCAAAATCATTGGTATACACAGTAAACAAACAATTTATACATTTCATCACATATGTGATGACATATCGAACTTTTTCTACAAAAAGATAGACGATATTTACATAGCCCTAAAGTCGCAGAGGAACTTGCTCAGTTCGGAGGACTCCTCGCAAATTACACGACTGGAAGCCTGGAATGAAGACTCCCCTCAGTCCCTTGAACACTTCCCGGCTCTTACGCTAGAAGATCTCAATAGCCTGCTGGATAAAACAAAATCTTCATCCCCCCTTGATCCTGTGCCCCTTAAGGTACTTAAGAACTGCAGAGAGATTATTCTTCCCCCGATGCTTGAGGTAATGAATGGAGCCTTGGAACAGGGCATCTTTCCGTCACTCTGGAAGAGAGCCATCGTAAAGCCGCTTCTGAAAAAGACCACCTTAGACCCTGGAGTGCTGAAGAACTTTAGACCCATCTCTCTGCTGCCAGCCCCTGCTAAGATGTTGGAGACCCATTTGAATTTCCATCTTTCAAACTTCCTTGACACCTCAGGCTTCTTGGATGGGTCCCAACATGGCTTTAGAAAGCTACATAGCACGGAGTCTGCCTTGACGAAAGTCATGGACAACATCCGCAGAAAAGTAGATTTGGGTCTCACCACCGTACTGGTGCTGCTTGATCTTTCAGCAGCTTTCGACACCCTGTCTCCCCTGACGTTAACATCTAGGTTAAGGGAGGCAGGGGTAGTTGGACCGGCGCTCAGCCTCTTGAGCTCCTTTTTACAACATCGAGAGCAGCGTGTCATGCTAGGTGAATACCTCTCCCCTGCCAAGTCTTTGCAATGTGGGGTGCCACAGGGGTCGGCATTGAGTCCGACCCTGTTCAACATCTACGTGGCCCCCCTTGCAAGACTTGTAAGATCTCAGGGGATGGAGGTAGTGTCGTATGCTGACGACACGCAGATTATGGTATCCCTGACCCACTCTGTTAGTGAAACTGCTTCTAACTTTAGGGCCTGCATGCAACTTGTTGCAGAGTGGATGGTCTCCAACTCCCTAAAGTTGAACGGGGACAAGACAGAGGTCCTGGTCTTTGGCAAGGACCAGGACATATGGTCAGGTGACTGGTGGCCTCCTTCTTTAGGTAGCTGCCCTATACCTACCAAATCTGCCAGGAACCTAGGCGTCATCTTTGACACCCAGCTCTCCATGGAGCTACAGGTTAACAGAACGGTGGCGACCTGTTGGGGTGTCATCAAGACCCTGAAAAGGATCGTGCACTATCTGTCCCCACAGGCGCGGAAACAGGTGGTGATTGCCCTTGTTGGCTCAAGGCTTGATTACTGTAACTCAGTATACGCCGGGGCCAACAAGGGCCTGCTTCAGCGTTTGCAGGTCATACAGAACGCTGCAGCGCGGTTTGCTCTCGCTTTGCCCTGGTTGGCATCTATGACCCTAGCGAGGAAGAACCTCCATTGGCTCCCCATTCCTTCAAGGATCACTTTTAAACTCCTTTGCCTTACATATAAGGCTTTAACTGCAGGCTCGGCTGATGCCCTTGGTTCATTACTCACCAGATATGTTCCGAGCAGATGTTTACGATCCAGCGAGCTTCACCAACTGGTAATTCCCAGAGCCAAGAAGGCTAGATGGGGGAGCAAAGCTTTCTCCATATTGGCACCTCTGATGTGGAATTCACTCCCCCTTGAAATCAAACTACTTCCTTCCCTCGACCTCTTTAGGAAGTCATTGAAAACTTGGCTCTTTATTAAGGCATACCAGTAGGCTCTGTTTCTGTCTGCTAACAGCTTTTTATTTGGTTTAGGCGCCTGGACGCCCACTGGGCATAGTTGCGCATTATAAATAATATTTCACATTGTTAAAAAAGTTCACAAGAACAGGGGTCGACGCGGCGTTTCGGTTTTGGAGAAACAATTAAAACCTTCTTCAGGACCAAGTTCTTAGTTATAAAAGACTGTCGTCCAGATAAATCATGGAGGACTAGCTGCCCGAATATACTTTCCGGGTCTCAGCAGTGCTGCATATTGCCAGGTATATGGATATGTCTTTACGTAATTGTGATACCTTGTAATTTCATGAAATGGATTCGCGCTCTGGTAGTAGGAGCCACCGATATGGGATTACTGTAGAGCCAGAATTTGGATTATTGGATCTTCAATTTAACACGACCTTTTCAATTGGCTTGTGTTAACGATTGCTTCTATATATTAGCAGGATACTCCTTGCACTTGAATTCGTGATTCGGCCTCCCTGCTCCTACTACGGCGATACTTCCGGAATCTGAAGTCAGAGATGACTGCAGATTCCGGAAGTATCGCCGTAGTAGGAGCAGGGAGGCCGAATCGCGAATTCAAGTGCAAGGAGTATCCTGCTAATATATAGAAGCAATCGTTAACACAAGCCAATTGAAAAGGTCGTGTTAAATTGAGGATCCAATAATCCAAATTCTGGCTCTACAGTAATCCCATATCGGTGGCTCCTACTACCAGAGCGCGAATCCATTTCATGAAATTACAAGGTATCACAATTACATAAAGACATATCCATATACCTGGCAATATGCAGCACTGCTGAGACCCGGAAAGTATATTCGGGCAGCTAGTCCTCCATGATTTATCTGGACGACAGTCTTTTATAACTAAGAACTTGGTCCTGAAGAAGGTTTTAATTGTTTCTCCAAAACCGAAACGCCGCGTCGACCCCTGTTCTTGTGAACTTTTTTAACAATGTATAAATTGTTTGTTTACTGTGTATACCAATGATTTTGAATGTTTTTAAATATGTTACTGTAAAAATTGTTTTTATCAACTGTGATTATTGTGATTTACTTGCGACTTTGAAATAAACACACAAATGTTATATTTTTCTAAAACTAAATTTCCTGTCCTTTCTAAGTTTGATAAAATATAAGTAGAGTATGAGCTTAGGAGCTATTAAATATATCTGATACTTTTGCATTACAATGTTGGCCGATATGTAATCTAATGAAACTGCAGATAAGGTTTGGTAATAATACTGTGTGATTGGTATTAGTAAAAAATAAGACTTTGGGCACCTACTACATTATACTAACCTATCAGGGTTACCAGTCAGATGGAACAGGAGCCTGTTGTTTCGTTTCAGGGATGGGAGCATCAAAAACTTACTTTGCTTCCCATTGGGCTTCAATAAAAACCTGGTAAATCTATGCTGTCCCTGTAATCTAGGTGGCATACAAAGCCTTTTACATTTTATGTTCTTCTGTGGTTTCTATGTAAAGTACACCAAACATTATTTAATGCCATATCTCAGAGAACGCTTTGAGAAACTTCAACTTAGCCCTTAGAAATTTTTTAATGTTAGGCAATGATGTTGTAATTTTTAGAGTTAGCCGTTTTCTCCAATCGGCTGTTCGTTCTCGAGCAACAATGAATATGGTCTGAAAAAATCTGTTTTTGTATCTTTATTTATAGTGCATATGTGGCAATTTAAACCAAATCCTTGCTGCATTTTTAAATATTGTTACTTGAGCTCACTTTATGTAAATTATTTGTGCCATCTCTTATCAGTTTTTAAAATGATTTCTTTTATGGCTTTTATCTGGATGAATTGTTGTGATGTATCAGTACTTTTATGGATGGTTTTACATCCGAATAAAGATTCATTGAATTGAATTAAATTGACAGGTAAGTAAACATATAAATAAATAAAATGAATTTCATTGTGCGGACTGCATCACCAAATGCGATTCAGTGCGCGCAACTAAATTAGTTTTATTTATTTATATGTTTACTTACCTGTTAAACTCCGTAATCCATACATTACTACCCTCCACCCTGCCCCTCCCCCTCCCCACGTCACCGCCCTGCAGGAACTCCTACTGCTGACCGCGGCTGCGTGCAGATGAACACTAACCATATTTACAGCTGTGTGGAGTAGAAAAGTCAGTATTCAATCTTCTCTTTTAAGTAATAAGAACTGGAATTTAATGCCTTTTTTTAACTCTTGGAGCAAGGGAGATGCTTGAATGTCTAGTGGTAAACGTGTCCATTGAAGTGGACCAGGAAGATGAAATTACTGGAACTGGGAGGCCGCGGAGGACGGTTTTCACTAAAAAAGGGCCTTATTACGATGTTGGGCTTGTCAGTGGTGGTCCTGCCAACATCTGAGGCATCAGTCTGACCACATTATTGTGATACAGGTGGTTCAACCGATGCCTGTGGCGGGAATCCATTCCCCCTCCTACAGGCTCAAGGAGCCCAGCGGGGCAGAAGGAGGATCGTATTCCCCAAAATGGAGGTAGTGCCTTCTCAGGACCAGCATGGGGATTAGGATGCACGTTTCTGACAGCTTTTTCATGTTGGTTCTTCCGCCATGAAAAGACTGTCCAAAAGGGTCTTTTGGTCCCCCTAGCAGGGCAATTGTCTCATGTGGTCCTCAGCTATAGGCCCTGGGGGGCTCCTGTGGGCCCCCCTAAACATCCTTGCATTGTGTAGCAGGCACCACATGTTGCCTGCCACACAGAGCATGGATGTTTAAAAAGTGAATTTTTCCTATTGTGGCCTGTGCTACGGCCCACAACACAAACTGAAATAGGAAAAATACACTTTCTGACCACCATGAAGGCGGTTGAATTGTAATTTGGGAAGCGTGACTGCCAACTCCTTGTCGGGCGGTCCCGTTTCCAACACGATGCCGGTAGGATGCCCATCCGACCGGCATAGTAATGAGGCCCTTAATATCCATTCATTAGTATTGCTATTTTTAGCTGACAGCCAGTCAGCTTATCGACAGTGTGATGCAGTGGATGTATGCATGGAGTTTCCTTCAGCAAACATCTTACTAGCTTCTACCATCGTGCTCCTCAATTTGGCTCCACTATTCTGCAATACTATAGGGCTTTTCACTTTTAATAACTTTTGATATGTTTTTTTATTTCAAAAGTTTTTATTGGTTGTTTCCAAAAATAATACAAAAGGTAAGTACATACAATAATAAAAACCAAGGAGCAAATGATGGGTACAATAAGAATGGCGGCTGACTGTAGAAATAAAAAGAAATAAATGCACGGGTGATAATACACATTAGGAGATCAATATGGGAACATGGGACAAACAGAAAGATAAAAGATGCATGACAACAATCGTATACATTGCATAGGTAGTATCAACACAAGTACAGTGATCTGCGGGCATACACATTCATTGAAGATGATGGGCCTATTGGTTTAGCACGTAGAGAGCGTGTAGGGCATAGTGAGCTAGAGTCGGCAGAGAACGTGTAGAGTAGTGCTTAGCTGGAAATGAAGAAGTAGGTGGAAAGTTCAAGGAGGTTTATGTGCGCTGAAATAGTTATCAAGAGTGACCCACATTTGATATGTTTGAGCTAGAAATATTTTTGGGGTTAAAAGCTGCAAATGATGCCGCAGATTATGGACTATGTGGCAAATCCATAATTATGTGGAAAACACTGCAGTGGCCCTGATCAACCCAGCTGCCTCTGCCCCTTTTTCTGTCACCACACTGACCATCTTGCATCCCTCACACATTGATTCCTTATTTGCATCGAACTAGCTCCTTTCCTCTCCCAATGCCTACCCTTTATCCTCTACACATGCACCAGCACGGTAGCGCCGTCATGCAATCTGCAATTCCTCTTCCTTCCCACATCTGAATTCCAAACTTACCTCATGTGTCTCAACCACTCCATTCCTTCCCTCTGCTCCCGCAACCTTATACTCTTCTCCTCCTCCACACCTGCTCCTTTATTCCTTTCCATGTAACTCTCCTTCAAACTACCTTTGCTCTTTTCCTCCTCCGCCCATCCACTCTATAACCATGTGAAGTCACAACACAACATGCTGCAGTCTGATACTGAATTTATCTCTGCTCGCCCTCCTCTCCAAACATCTGACTTTCCCACAATATACCTTATCTTACTATTAAGATCTACACATCACCTTAAATGCACCCTCTTGAATACCAGATCAATTAATAAAATCTGTCTGAATATCCACAACATGATATCAGACTCCAGCTTTTAGCTGCCATTCATCATAGAAACCTTTCTAAACTATTATGTTGTACTTACTTTACAAATACCAATACCCCTGGGATAGAAATAATCTCAGTAAGACTGGAGGAGGACTAGTCATTGTCAATGAAAACCCTCTACCTATCAAAATCACCCAAGATCTCACGGTCTATCACTGCAACTTTGTAGTTTGTCTAATGCTTTCTATTTAAATTCTTAACACTATTCATACTGATTTACAGACTTTCCCCATACCAACTGCGCTATCCTATGGTGTTTTGGATTCTGTCTTGGAGATCATTTTACAACATCCCAATATCTGCGTGTGGAGTCAAGACAAGACCAGGATGGATGGCAGACTGCCCATCAAAGTCTAAACTATGCCCTAAAATCCCTCGTCTCTAACTCGGAATTACTTAATACAGATATATTGTGATCCGGTTTTACGCCCACAAATGCACGTACAATTAATGCAATAATCTGCCTTTAACCCCACATCACCATTACAGGAAATAATCTCATCACCTGAACTGATCATCATTCCATTCATTTTAACATCACCTTTCCACACAATCTTCATAATAAGAGGTAGATATCTGAAAAAACTTGAGCAATCTACTTTTCAATCTCAGCATACAACATGCTTATCTTGAAACCTATCAATAACAACCCAGCAGTTCACTTCCTGCTGACATTCATCAGTTTACAAATGCATCTCATTGAAAACTTCCCAAAACCACTCAATGCTTTTGGAAAGCCATTTAATTGACAACTGATCCAAAATAAAAAAAGAATATTAGAAAGATATTCAAAGAAAGTATGCGGCTGTAAATATAAGCTCACAGTCTAGTGTCAGTCTAGTGTCACTCCAGAATCTAGAACACTTTCACCAAAACAGGCAAAATGACTCCATTATTTCTGCCAGTTTACAGAACATCCTACCCATCAAAGGAACTTCTCAACTTAATTGCTGAGTTCCAGGATCCAGAATGCTGTGCCATCAGTCACTCAATCTCAACAGCCATGCAACTCTCCTGCAGACCACTTCATTGCACAAGACAAAGAACTGTAAAATAACTTCATATGCAACCAAAGAGGATAAACTAATAAAGGCAGTGTCAGCTCACTGACTTCATGAATGCTTGTATCTCAGCTGGCTCACAAGAAGATCCATGCCTGGCACATAATATCACCTCCTACTTACTAACTCAGCAGCCACCCAGATGCAGATGTCATCAACCATCCCTTAGCATCTGTGTTATTTCTAAAGGATTCCAGGACCTCCTATATCACACCTATTAAAAAAAAAACCAAGACAGAGACCCAAGTGATCCATGTAATTATCGACCAATATCTACTGGACCACCCATAGAGAAACTAATCAAAAATATTATTTTCAGATAAAAAACACTTAACTGCTGGGGCTTTCCTCCCCAATGCTGAGCTCTTTTTTGGCTATTTGGGGTTGTTGGCGCTTAGGGCTCTATTACTTTTTTCCACATAAAGTATCCACACCAAATTTGTGTCCCTTTTTTCCAACATCCTGGAGATTCTAAAAGTACCCAGGGTTTATGGATTCCTCTGGCGGGGACCAACAAAATAGGCAAAATATAGCTGAATTTTGAGTTTTTGGGGAAAAATAGGAAAAAGTGCCCTGGATACAAATGTTTTTTTTTCTTCCTAAAAACGGCATCAGCAATCGGTTTGCTGTGCTAAAGTCTCCATCTTCCCAGCTTTTAGGAACATGCAGAACTGAATACAAAAAAAAATTATCAGGCCAGAAGGGTCGCAGTGCAGCAATGGCAGGCAGCGGCTGACTTCACTATGGAAGACCGAGGCGACTGGTAGCTTGAGTCACTGCATAGTGGATGTACTATGAGCAGTGACTCAAGCTACCAGTCGCCGGCCCCCTCAGTTTGGACACAACCCGAGATAACCCTTGGTCTTTCAAAGTGAAGTCAGCCACTGCCTGCCATTGCTGCACTGCTACCCGTCTGGCCTGATTCCCACTGAGGAATTCTAACCCAGTGATCCCGGCGAAGTTCAGTACTATTATCTCCCTCTAATACTGTGATAGGTTTTGAGGCACCTTACTAAGTGAATTGAGCCGAGCAACCTCGCCTCGTCGTTCGTTGCCAATGTTGCGTCTCTAATCCGCAACAACTACTAAATGTACTCCGACATGATTAGTGTATTTGTCTTGAGCTATTTGTACACAGGCATGAATAACATAATGAAAAATGAAAAACAAGGTTTTTGGAGCACACAAGCACAGATAAAGTCTAAGTTATGTAAAGTCATAGAATACACAAAGCAAATTTATTTGGCAATACAATGGAGCTCTTGTAAATCTTGTCTATATTTTCAACACATTCCAATCCGTTGTGCCTCGCAGCACTTCTAATAGACACAGGTCATTATAGTCCACATTATTGGCCTAACGGGGATTTGTGTAGCCGGATTCACTCATTATTATGGAATAGAAGACTCTATCTGGCATCTGTATATTAAAGATTATAATTGCCACATTTATATGTTTGCTGAGATATGAGCTCCATGGGAAACTGTGTCTGGACTGAAGTTATAACTTATTGAGGATTGATATTAACAGTGATAATAACAACAGCGAGGCATCGTAACGCTTGAGAAGCTTAAGCCCTGACGAAGCCGCAGGTTTACACAACCACAGCGAAACGCTTTGGCACAAGGGATTGGAATGTGTTGAAAATAAAGACAAGAATTACAAGAGCTCCATTGTATTGCCAAAGAAATTTGCTTTGTGTATTCTATGACTTTACATAACTTAGACTTTATCTGTGCTTGTGTGCTCCAAAAACATTGTTTTTTGTAGCTTTCAATTTTTTGGAATTCAGGGGAGTATGGTGTTCTCTTCCCAAAATTTTGGATGCACCCGAAAATTGGTCTAGATAAGAAAATTAGTGCTTACTACTATATGAGCGCCTCTAAATCCCACACACCCACAAGCTCTGTATGAATAACATAATGCCCTGAAGATGATCCCCCTATCTTGTCACAGGAATCGAAACACCGTCGACAATTTGTACACCATATGCATGTAATACAGTGTGTAGCCTATTATGTAATGGTGTTTCCACGCTACTCAAGTCAGCTATATTCTATATTATATAGACGCGTTCCCCTTGCCTGAACCGTTCCCCAATTGTTGTTTGTCTATTTGTGTTAGTAGGACGCCGGCTGTGTCCCACCTAGCCCCTTTGGTGCTCATGACGAGCTCAGCTCATCATGAGGCACGGTGCTCGTGTGCTCATGACGAGCTGAGCTCGTCATGACCACACCCAAGATCATTATGGCCCAGCACAGGAGAGGAATATCCTGCGTAGCCAAGGTGTTAAATTTTGTATGAAATTCTCTCCATGTATGTTGTGTTTGCATTCTTAATTGTACTATTTGTTTAATTGTACTTGTTCCAGTTATGTCATTTTCAGAATATGGAATGTTACATATGTCATGTACTGTGCATCTTTTGTAAGGGACAGTTGTTCCTGTGATGCTGAACTTACTGGATGGCATGTACTGAGCTCTTCGTCTTATTAAAGGATTTACTTCACTTCAATCCTGAATTTATTCATCATTTCACTGGCGACGGGATTCGAAGAGCAGAACCTACGTGGGCAACTTATTTGAACTTTATTTTGGAATTCATCATTTTTTTTTTCTTCCAATTCGAGTTAAAGTGGACTGGAAAAGACTTTGGTAACTATTCTGAATACCGACTTTGGTAAATATAATGATTACCTCATTGGCGATTTTTTAATCACTTTAAGATTAATTTATGTGTGCTTGAGCTGATTTCTATCGTTGACTTTCAAACTTAGACTTTTAAACGTATTGAATTTGATGCACTTTTGGATATATACTCGTGATTGCATCAAGTTAAAATCGTAATGACTTTGTATTCATCGTGTTAAGTTTGTCAGCGCTTTAGGATTCAAGTTAAGAAAACGAAGTTCTTTACCGTTTTCAATCCTGTTGTCAGCGCGTTACAGCTTGCACCATATTTTAAAAATAATCGCCTGCAATATTCCATCGCTGACGGACCTCTCGAGAGCTAATCGTCTTCCGGTTCCATCTTCGAAGGTCTTCTTCCTTGGAACTTTCCTGAGTCTCCTGGATTCGGCGCTCCGACGTCCTGAAGTGTATTGTGGGTACGCTGGCTACGCTTGCGTGTGACGTCACACGCATCGGCGGCCATTTGGGTAAAGTGTGAAGGTTTTGCAACGAGCATTTTTTCACCAACGATCTTCAACGGTGATTCGCACACCTTGTGCGATATCTTCATCTGTGATTACTCATCTCTTTTGGATTACTTCATCGGTGATACGCACACCAGTTGTGAATTGGCATTAGTTTTATTATTATAATTTTATCGATTTTAACATTATTATTTAAGGCATTTATACAACTTTGATTCTACTGTATTGAAGTTACTTTGATTATTTCTGCATAAGTCATCCAGTTTTGTTCTCAGTTTTAATTCATTATGTCTCAGCCCAATTATAATATAAGTGCACCTCAGGCTTTTTGGGTTTCAGGCAGCGAACCTCCACTTAAATGGTTCGAGTGGAAACCTTATTTCTGTAATTATATTGATGCATTGGATGAGGATGGTAAAATGTCCCATGCTCAAAAGAAAAGATTACTTTTACATTCTTTAGGTCCTGTTGGATTGAAAGTGTATGAGACTATGACTAAACCTTCTTTTCCTGGTGATTTAAATGTGTATATGTTGGCGCTACTGCATTTAGACATGTATTTTGCGCCTAAAGTTTGTATAGGTGTAACTAGGTACAAATTTTTTTCAAGGAAACAAGCTAAAGATGAAAATATTGATCACTATCTTTCTGACCTTAAGAAATTGTCATTAGACTGCAAATTTGGTGTGTTACACGAAGAACTTATTAGAGACCAAATGGTTATGCATTCTTATAATGCTTCTATTCAAGATAGATTGTGGATTAATGGAGATTCTCCTTTAGATGACATTCTAGAAATCGCACGTAAAGCGGAAATGTCTGGCAGATGTGCTAATGTGATCAAACTTGATAATACTTCTATTAATAGTGAAGTTGTAAGCAAAGTTAATGCTGTTGACAGAAAGAAATTTAACTATAGCTCAAAGAATAATTTGAGTACTAGTAACAGACCATTTTTTGCAAAACAGTTTCAGGGTTCTAAACTTAAGTGTTACAGATGTAATAGTTCTGAACATTTAGCAGACTTTAAAGGATGCCCTGGCCTCAAAATGAAATGCGCTAATTGTGGATTAAAAGGTCATTTAACAAAAGCTTGTAACAGGAAGAAGAAAAACAAAGTTAGTTTTGTGAATGATATTGATGAGGATGAAGTTCTGGAGAATGATCCAGAAGACAATTTGGTTATGAATTTGCACGACAAATTGTTTTTAAAAATCCGTGATTAAGATGTGGTTAACAAACCAATTTGTTTGATGAGTATTGGTGGGGTGGATATCAAGATTTACGCTGACTCTGGTTCGCCCTATACAATTATTAACGAAGAAATGTGGAAATCTTCTTTTGTCCAACAAGTAGGAGACAAAAAATATTGGCTCCAGACATTCACCCTGAAGGCTATATGGGGGAACCTATTAATATCCTTTGTTTCTGTTGGTTTGTATTTAGATTCAAGGGTAGAGAATGTAGAGGGAAATTATATATTGCAAAAAAGGGTCCACCAGTCTTAGAGTGGTTTGACCAAAAACAATTGCACATCATTCTAGACCCAAATAGTCGTGAACAAGTTTTGGTGGTGGATGACAGTACTACTGTGACTAAGGAAATTTTACATAAGTTTCCGAAAGTGTTTAGTAAAACTTTGGGGAATTTAGTTGGATTTGAGCACAAAATCATAATTAAGGACGATGCTTGCCCTAAAGTGCATAAATGTAGAAATGTTCCCATCCTTGTGAGAGAGGAAGTAGGTAAAGAATTGGATAAATTAGTTTCTACTGATATAAATGAACCTATTGAAGCTAGCGAATGGGTTTCTCCGATCGTCATTGCGAGACGGAGCAATGGAAAAATTAGGCTATGTGTAGATCTAAGGTATTTAAACAACAACATTGTGGTTGACAAGTTCCCACTGCCTAAAATCAATGAAATGGTCTCTAGTCTGGGAAATGCACAATGGTCCTCGACCATAGATCTATCATCGGCATATCATAACATTTCCTTGTGTCCTGAATCAATGAAATTTACATCTTTTATAACCCCTTTTGGGTGCTTCCGTTATAAGCGGATGCCTTTCGGCATAGCCTTGGCGGCCTCTGTCTTCCAGCATTTAATTTATCAGCTTTTTAAGGAAGAAAAAGGTGTCAGATTTTTTCAGGATGATATACTTGTGTTTGGGGATGATGAAAGTGAGCATTTGTCTAGATTGGAGAGAGTTTTGAGCATTCTTGAGAGCAAAGGCCTTACGGTAGAACATTCCAAATGTAAATTTGCACAAAGGAGTGTGACTTACCTAGGTCATATTATTGATAAGGAGGGTGTTAGACCTAAACCTATCTGGTTTCAGCTATTTCTGATGCTCCTGTTCCTACGTGTAAGGATGACATTAAGTCATTTTTAGGCATGGCTGAATTTTGTTCAAAATATGTTCCTAATTTTGACAATGTCACTTATAATATTCGGCAGCTGTTAAAAAAAATTTACCATTTGAATGGTCTAGTTCTTGTGATGAAGATTTTAAGAATATCAATTTCGATCCATCTCTGGAAAGCATAATTACAACTGATGTTAGCAACAGAGGTCTTGGAGCTGTATTAGCTCAAGTGGATGAGAAGGGCAGGGAGAAAGTTATTGCTTATGCTTCAAGAGCCTTGTCTCCTTGCGAAGAGAAGTACCCAATAATAGAAAGGGAAGCCTTAGCGTGTGCTTGGGCATTAGAACATTTTAAATCTTTTGTTTGGGGGAAACTGTGTTTATTACGTAGTGATCACAAGCCGTTGGTAAAAATTTTAACAACAGAAGGTGTGATCAATGCATCTGCGAGGTTGGCTAGGATTTCAATGAGGTTGCAGAATTTCATTTACAGGATTGTATACGTTCCAGGCAAGAGTAATGTACTGGCGGATTTTTTGTCAAGGATGCCTGTCATTTTAGAAGAGTGTGACAATAATGAGTGGAATGGTTTGCAAGTTGCTTTTGTCCATGATGAAGGTCTTTCAGCCTTCAGTAAGGAGGAGTGGAATAAGGAGTATTCAACTGATGTTGTTTTGCAGAAGGTAATTTCATTTACTGTGGATGGTTGGCCTAGTAAAAAGGATTTGTTGGATGAGGCTATCAGACCTTTTTGGGAGGTTAGGTCCGAACTTTCTGTTGTGCAGGAAACACTTTTAAGAGGTGAAAGGATAATTCCTCCAGTGACCTTGCGTGAGGGGATTATTGAACTCTGCCACGAAAGACATCCAGGTATTGTGCAATCAAAGTCATTGATTAAGCATTTGTTTTGGTGGCCGGGTTGTGATTCTCAGACAGAAAAAGTGGTTAGAAATTGTGTTATTTGTGCGTCTGCAGATAAGACTTTGCATACTTTTCGTCCTCCAATGTTAGAGTGTTCCTTTCCTGAACATCCTTGGGAGTGTGTAGCAGTTGATATTATGGGTCCTATTCAAAGGGGAGATGATTCCCATCAATTTTTAATTGTTATTATGGACCTTTTCTTGAAATGGCCTGTGGTTAAGGTGGTTGAGAAAGCTGACACGGATTCTGTACTTTCCTTTCTTGATATGACTTTTGTTACCGGGGGAATTCCTTCTTGCATCCTCATGGATAATGGGGTTCAATTCTTGTCCATTAGAGCAAAAACGTACTTTAAAAAATTAGGTATTAGACACAGGACTACATAGCTTTATAATCCTAGTGGGAATGGTGTTGTTGAGCGTTTTAACAGGGTTTTGAAGAATACCATTCAGTTGTCCTTGAGTAATAATTTAGATTGGCCTACGCAAGTGGGAAAGGTAGTTTGGAATTACCGTATCACCAATAATGACTCTACTGGAGTTTCACCGTTTGCGTAAATGAAAGGTAGGAATCCAAGTTCAAAGAGCATTCCTGCTTGGCTGTTTACTAGTGATGTGGAACCTTGGTCTAGAGAAGTAGTGAAAGCACGTATGGAACTCAGGCATGATAAAAGTAAAAAATATCATGACTTAAAGCATGGTTCTAAGGAAGTTCAGATTAAGGTTGGGGATTGGATTAGAGTCAAGAAACCTTTAAAGGTCCGGAAAGGTGATTCACAATTCTCTGAGCCCTTTAAAGTAGCGGAGGTTTTGAGAAACTCTGTAAAACTTAATGATGGGAAGGTTTGGAATTTGAGTAGGATTGCGAAATGTAAGTCTGGTAATTCTCAGGTTCTTTGGAAACCAGAGGATTTGGATGTTAATAGTTCTTCTGAGAATGATGAGTCTCAAGTTGATTCTGATGTGGTTAATAGCCCTAGTATTAGTGAGGTTCCTTCTACGAGTGATGTTGTTGTTTCTTCTGGTGGTGAGTTTTCAGGAGAAAATGTTGTTCCTGAAGAAGGGAGTTCTATTTCTGTGGATGAGGATTCTTCATTGTGTCGTCATTCCTCAAGGAGGAGGATGGTTCCTCTTTGGTTTAAGGATTATATTATGTGTAATAAGTAGTTTTCAGAATCTATTTTCTTTCCTGTATTTATATGTTGCAGTATCAATTATATTCTTTATGTTATTTTTGTTTCTTGTTTTTTTAATTATTATTAGGAAAGGGGGATGTGTTGTGTTTGCATTCTTAATTGTACTATTTCTTTAATTGTACTTGTTCCAGTTATGTCATTTTCAGAATATGGAGTGTTACATATGTCATGTACTGTGCATCTTTTGTAAGGGACAGTTGTTCCTGTGATGCTGAACTTACTGGATGGCATGTACTGAGCTCTTCGTCTTATTAAAGGATTTACTTCACTTCAATCCTGAATTTATTCATCATTTCAATGTACCTATTGAATATTAGATTCTGTCTGGCTGGACAAACAATATAGAGCCTATTTAGTCTATATATGTATTACCTTGAGTTTCTCTAAATTGTCGAGAGACCCCTGTCTTTAGAAATTATATACGCACCCAAGGTCCCTGACCAATTGCCTATTGGGTTCCCTTGTCCTTTGAAACAGAAACAAATAAGTACATCTATAAATTTCAAACAGCACTATGATTACCCAATGGGATGGCAACCAACACATCAGCAATGGAAAGATAACAATTTAAGTTTGGCATGCCAGGAATTGAATTTACAATATGTGCAGGGCCACTGGAGTTATGCAGCAGGGGTGGGTCAAATTGTGCATTAGGGTCGAGTAAATTATGCGACAAAAAAAGGCAAATTATGCAGAATTAAAGGCACATTTTGCATATTATTACTTCATTATTTTTTCATTTTAAGGATGTTAACACTGTATGGGTAATAATTGTACGTCATTAGCACCAGTTTATCACCCAAATATAGTAATAAGTTACAGAAAGGTGACCAGTCAACCTTTGCAAAGGGACTCTCACTACACTGCATTTTTACTACCTTTTGGACCGTTTGAGCTAGAAACACATATTTTTTAGTTAAAATCTGCAGATTATGCGGCAGATGATAGATTATGTGGCAAATGCGGCTAATCTACAATTATGTGAAAATTGCTGCAGCAGCACAATCGCATAATTCCAGTGGCCCTGCTTAAGATCTACACATCTCACCAGTAAGGACTAAACTCGCTGCATCAATCAGCCAGCTGAAAACATACAGAGGGAAACCCCAGCAATATGTGCTCACTTTCACCTGAAACATGTCGATACATTGAGAATGGGAACAATAAGTTGTCAGTGAGATAAGAGGTATCAACCAATCTGATCTCATCGGGAAATCGGACCTACTCATATAGGTCCCAGATAATCACAATGGCAAGTCTCGACTGCAAATAAAGTGACCCGTCCCTGAGTGGAGCGTGAAGAGGTGGGAAGGGTGTGAAGGCATTTTATAGCCAAAAGCACACAGCCCCAAAAAAAATTTTGTTTCATTTACTGGCGAAGAACCTTGTTATATTTTGGGGAGCGGAACATTACTCTTCTACAGAGTGAGGGCTCAGCCTCATAGGAGAGGAACAGAGGTGAGGAAGATGCAAGAGGCGATAATAATAGGCTATTAAAGATAATATGTGTGGTCAATTTCCTAATTTTTCTAATGGGAAGAATAAGCAAAGGTGTAGAACAATAATGAGACTGTTGTATTAGTCTAATGTACTCATGCAAGGTGTTGCTTAATATTTAAGTTGGGTAAAAAGGGAAGTGGGACAGACTTTTGTGTGATCCTAGCTTTCTGAGCGTTTTCTACAGAAGTGTATTTTTTGCATTCCTTGTCCCTGCTATTGATGCAACATGACGTTACACTTGTCTACAAATATGGAAAAATGTGATCTATCAGTAAAAAGCACTGCCAAAAATCCTAATTTATCCATCAAAGCCCAACCCGCATAGTTTCATGAGCAGTGTCAAATGTTTTTCCAACTTCACACAGACCTCGGCAAACTGTAGTAATTTTTCACAACGGTACTCATTTTATAGACCTCAGAAGGATGATAGGCTGAGTGGATCCAACAATATTTGAACCTGTGCCCATGAGGTTTGTAGGAAGGTGGATATCTGACTATATGGTTACCCCCACTTTTTGCCTGGTGTTTTGCTGGTTTTCGACTTAGTTGGCTTGGGACCCTGCTATTCAGGGCCCCAATCTATCTGCTTTCTCTATAAAATGTACTCCATGTACTTTAGGTACATACCAGATTGGTTACTGGGTCACCCTTGTGAGCCCCTGTATAGTGTACCCTAGGTACCCAGGGCATAGGTTCACCGTAGGCCTACCAGGAGCTGCAGCATGAATTGTGCCACCCCTGGTTTTCCTTCCAAACTGACACCACAGGTCTGTTCACCCAACCTGGGTAAGGTGGTGTAATCACCCCTTACTTAGATATAATATACCTATATCTATATATACATATAGACAAAAATACACCTATAAGTCACTCCTATGGCAGGCCTTAACAATCCTGGAGGCAGAGCGCTTGGTTTTATGTGAGGAGGGTGCCCTAGCATGAGCTGAGCCCCTCTGCAGCTTTCGGAACCATCTCCTTATAGCTGTCCTATGACATAGCCATACCATATACTCTTAAGTGCATTATAATCCTCTTGGTTAATGCCAACTTTGGTTTGGATTTATCAAAACATGTTGTGTAAGGTGTCAAACACTTTGGAATACTACCCCCCGCCAGCCCTGGCGGCGGGGGTAGCATTCCACCCTTCTAGAGGGAGAAGACATGTAGTTACTGGTTTACCTGGTTAAAGTTAAACAGAGCCTCAGCATCCCAAAATGGATGCTGCTGCCACAGACACGAGTCTGACCTCCTTTTGCTGGATGAAACTCCATCAGGGGAGGGCTGGACAATAGGTTTCCTGTCCAGGGAGGTGCCAGCATCTCCCCGACAGGCTTTTGTGTATTGGGGCAGGGGGGCTGCATTCAATGAATGCTTTCCAGACTCTGCCTGGAGCACACTAGGTGCTCCATGCATTTCCCAGTTCAAACCGGTTGCTGGGGCACTCTGCCCCAGCTCTGGCATGAAACTGGACAAAGGGAAAGAGCTGTAACCACCCCCTTCTCAGGTCCACCCATAGGAAGGACCTTAAAGATAGTCCAACCCCTAAACTTAGTATAAGTATAGGAACCCAGTCCCTAGAACTTCAGATAACCCTGGACGAATCTTTGCAAGACATATCCTGGACCTTCGACAATCCATTTCGACTGGAAGATGGAAGACATCTCTCTTGTAGTCAAGGAGTGACCACCCTGTTCAAACAGGCACCTACAGCAACTTTGCCAGTCTGCATTTTCGAGGCTCCCGCCGGATCCCGAAGATTCTGCAACACAGGACATGGACTTTCAGACATCTCTGACCCCGACCCACAACCACAGCAAAGCTGAGATCTGTTGCGGACACGAGAGGCGTGGGACCGGAATTCCTGGACATCCTGCATTTTGCAAGCTGCACTCCTTTTTCGAGGCATATTAAAGTTGTGCATTCGGGTGCTTGAAGCCTCAGACCCGAGTACCATTTGCAACGAAGCTCAGGCCTTCACACTCCACGAATGTCCCGTGGGGCCCGCTCCTGCATTTCAGCTTGATGCGTCTTCCCGGTTCCTTGCCCATTGGCTAGTGAGCCCCCTGAAGACGCCATTTTAAATTTAACTTGCTTTCCTTGTTGCTTCAGGCTTGCTCTAACTTTCCTGCAAAGGAGAAGTTCCTCAGACCTTGCTGGTCTGCACCGAAGCCAATCTCGACATCCTGCGTGGGTTGCATTTGCCAAGGCTTGTTGGGTCCAATCCGGATACCGACAACGCAGTCAACTAGTTCCTTTGTGGGACAGCTCGAGTCCAGCTGCTGCTTGTCTTCGATGCCTCCTGGTCTTCATAGCTGAAGAGACAAACTTCACTTCTTCACCTGGAATCACCCGACATCGCCTGGTTGCTTCCTGGTCACTGGCTAGTGACCCAGACTCTGTCCCTTCTGCTTTCGGGTTCTTAAGATCTTCGATCCACCCTTGGATCCACCCGGACACCTTTCCTCTGGTCGCCTGCAGCACTTCTTTGCAGCTCTGCATTGTAATTGACGACGAAACCCGACACGAAAAGACACCCATGCACCTGGCTTCCCTGGGTGAGGTAACACGAGTACTCCGGTGCTCCCGTGGGTCTTGACTCTCAAAGTGTCCTAGTTTAAAAGGTTTCCATCGTAGTCCATCCAGAAGTGTCCATAAATTGTATAATTGTAACTTTTACGTTTCCCATAGAAAGTCAATGGTAACCCGCGCCTGTGTTTAGACACTGCACGCGTCTCCCGCTACTTCCTAACCTTTGGTTGTTTAGAGTAGCCCCAGTGATTCCACAGGCCCCAGGCCTGCTTTCTAATTCTCTTGCGGTTCTTATACTACTATTTTAGTATATGGTTTGTGAGGCCCCTAGGGCATAACGTATACTGTGCAACTTATCGTATATTAACTCAGTGACTTGTATTGTATTTTTACCTCTGACCTATAAAGAGTGCAGAGGGGTTGTGTTTAGAATAAATACATATATATTTGATACATACCGTGTGTGGTGTCCTTTCATTTGGTACTCAAGGGATTATAATTGGTAAAACAACTTGCTTAATACGCTCTCTGAAGTCTTAGCCTGATGACTGCTGGTCCATGCTATCACTAGGATAGCTTTCTATAAGGTAGACTTTACAACCACCATCAATAAGGGTCGATTAGACTGGTGCAAGGTGCCCACTAGAACTAGTGGACATAATATGCCAGGCTAACTTCTCACAAGGTTTAACACAAGCCCTTAGAGTGGACGCATTAGTCCACTAAACCACCAGACCCAGCGAATTATATTTTATCAGAGAAATACATAAATCCCGTTTTACAACATATTACATCATATAAAATACATTTGGAGTAATTGGTGTAAGATTATTCAGACATTGTAAACAATTCAAACTTTTCAAAAATGTTAAACTTCTCTGTCTGATTTTTAAGTCTTTGCACAAAAATTGTCCACAATATCTCAGAAATAGGCTGCAGCCATACATTCCAGCTCGCACTCTCAAATCTAGCAATCTGCTTCTTTCACGCCCTAAGCATATTCATACAGTTAGGTATGGAGGCCGCTCTTTTTCTTTTTCTGGCCCCCCATACATTGGAATCAACTACTCCTTCAGTTACACTCTTGTCCAAACCTATCCTCTTTTAAGAAACCTTTGAAAACTTGACTATTTTATCTCTTAAACCTCCATTGGCTGCGACCTGTGTGGGCTGCTAAAGTGCTGAGAGATCCCCTCGGGGGTGAATTGTGCACTAAATAAATTAAAGAAATAAAATCATCTTCAAATTAATTTAAGAGAAATAAATCTTGCTTCATTATTCAATAAGTTTTCATCAAAAAATCCCAAATTCGCTTAAACTGTTTCATTCACCTAATAAGCACCTAGCTAAACTTGTAGTTGAAAGTTGGAGGCGATGCATCCCTCCAGTGTTGCATACAATTGACTGAGAAACTAGCATCGCCCTAAAAATAAATCTGAATGTCAGTCTGGCTAGCCCTTTGATGTGAAGAGTGCACAGCAAAGATCAGTTCTAGGAACCAAAATCTACCTGTTGGTAGTGTACATGCGACGATAGTAGACCAAAAGTCTCCAACTAAGGACTGGTGCAGCGCAAAGATTGCCTATCCGTTTCTCAACATAAATGTGACTGACATTCGAGAGTGCACTTAACACATGACTCATGTATGGTTAAATGAGCAAATTTAAGTGTTGCACTTGATATTATTGAAGCATGTCTTCACTGTAAGCTCAGAGAACTGACTCACCTGAATGTTTTACCATAAGCAAGTGTGAATAATAAAGAGTTTTCCATATTTAGTAGGAAATATATATTCAATATAGAGTTGAAATGTAACTTTCCAAATGTGTGAGCTACTTCACGTGAATAACATTTAGCAAACTCAACCTGCGTTCAGAATATTTCTCATAGATGTAGGAAGTAAATCTGTTGAAAATGATAACAGAATTGTGTGATGTATACATTAATATTTCAGATCTTTGAGTTAAAAAGATTCTGGAAAAGTTCTGGAAAAACATGTTAAAGTTATATCTGACCATGCAGAGAGACACAATTTGTTGCACCCTTCACATTCCGGCTTCAGGGCTAACTTCAGCACCGAGACCGCCCTATTGAAGGTAACCGAATATATGAGAGGAACACTGGATCAGGGCGGCAGGGATGTGCTGATATTACTCGATCTGTCGGCAACTAATGATACAGTCCCGCACGAGAGACTCATTGACAGACTGAGGAGTCTGGGAATCGACGGGACAGTACTGACCTAATTGGACTCTTTCCTTCAGGACAAAGCCCAGTAGATATGGCTTCCCCCTTTTTCAGCCGCTATGCCAGGAATAAGGCTTGGAGTTCCTCAAGAATCCATTCTTAGCCCTACTATTTTCAATCCATACTTGTCCCCCCTGGTACATATAGAAGAGGCAAATAGTGCAAAGATCGTATCCTACGTAAATGATACGCAGTTGATTTTCACCTGCGGAAACGGAGAAGATTTTGACTGGGCTAATATCAGGACCTGTCTCTCTAAGTTTTTCCAGTGGCTGAAGGCGAACCAGCTCAAATGCAACTCGGATAAATCAGAGATTGTCTTCTTAGGCCAACCTGCTGACAGTAACTGGAATGCATGGTGGCCAGAAGATTATTCGCTGCAGCACACAAAGCAATGAGTCGTAAGTAACCTCAGAGTTTTGCTGGATAACACCTTGTCCATGAAGTCTCAGGTTCAAGCACTGGTTGGCACTTGCTTTGACATTCTGCACATGTTGAGAAAATGTCTTCCCCTCTTGACAATCGAGTCTAGAAAAATAGTAGTCCTGGCCTTGGTGGCATCAAGACTGGACTACACAAATGTCTTGTATTTGGATCTTCCATGTTATCTTATACAGCACCTACAAGTGTGACATAACGCAGTAGCCAGGGCGATTCTACAACCAAAACCAAGGTCTCCGATGTCCCCCTCCTTAAATCACTTAATTGGCTGAGACTGAAGGAGAGGATCAAGTTCAAACCTCTTGTTGACTTCTTTAAAGCCCTTTATGGGATAGGAGCTGGCTATCTTAGCAAACAAGTTAATCGTTATATCCCGGCTCGATCCCTAAGATCCTTCTCCTCCAACCATGCTTGTACTCCTAAAGTATATCTAGCCCGGATGGGCGGAAGATCTTTTGGGTTCTTAGGGGCGCAGGCTTGGAACAGGCTTCCAGTCACCCTACATTCTATTTCATATGTCTCAGTCTTTAAGAAACACTTGAAAACATGGCTTTTTAAATTCTAGTAGCGTTCCACAGCTCCCTTAACCGCTTTCTGGCAGCGCCGGACACTCTTTTGAGTAGCCATCTTGCGCTATAACTAATATGTTTCATTCATTCATGTAATTCTCAGTAATACTTACCCACGTTTAATATGATGGCATATTAAATATTAAATGTAGTCGCAGGCTTGGTTCTAGCAGGTGGGCAGGGTGGGCTAGACCCACCCAAACAAGAGACTTGGCCCTCTCAGTGACGATGTAAAGGCCAATAGAAAAAGGGTGCTATAATTTAAAACGTTGCTCCAAACGTTGTTTTTCTTCCTATTCTGGGAGTTGCATGATTGAGCCTGGACTCTTTGACGCAGCCATCCCAATCACCCAACTCCTTTTAGAACGGTGGGCTGTGTCGTGCAGGTACAATATGGGCATGGTGAAGGCACTTTTGCCTACCATCCTGTGCTGCGTGGATATTTCCATTTTTGTTCAGCATTGGCGAAAATATTTATTTATTTATTTATTTTTAATATTTGTAAAGCGCTGCATATACCCGTAGGCGTCTTGGCGCTAAAATAAGTTTGTTTATTCTGATTCACCTGTCCTGACTCCTGCAGCTGCTTATCAGATCAGGCTGTGTCACAAGGAGTAGGTAACAGAATGTGTTACTATTTGATTTTATTTTTAAAATCTGGACAGGCCCAGCAAGGCACATACTTTGTGTATGCTTCATTTAAATTGTTCTTATCATTATCATGGCCATGAATGCAAGACAACAATAAAAATATCCAGAGAACTGGTGATTAATGATCCTACTGGAGAGCAATCCTTTGCCTGTCGGTAGTTTTGAAATGTAGATAAACTGTATTTTATTTGGATAGTTCAGTGGGTTACTGCCTTTGTCACAGAGATTCTTGTATTACTTGCAGTTTAGAAGTTACAATCCTAACATGTGACAGTGACCTATGAACTGTCATCAAAGAGCTGCATACAAACATGAATGGTATAGTTAGAACTTCACTTTTTTGTGTTACTTTATAGTTAGAACTTCCCCAGTCTTTCATTATTTTAATGTTGCTAAAAAGAGTTTAGGTCGATATACATTTTTGTTAGTAATGCCAACCCCCAATCACTGGGGTATGCTTTAAATCCTGAGTTTGTGCTTCCCCAGCCAAAACCCTCTCAAAATATACTGCCCACCAGTATGGATAACATGTAATTCCTTGTAATCCTCATTGGCCTATATGACATTCCCTATAGACTGATTTACATACTTGTATGATTCACTTTCTCTGTATAATGTGTGTGTGATGTAAAGTACTGTGACACCCTACACTGATATGAGTAATGCTACACAACAAATGAAATGAATATGAGAGGGGGCTACAGAGAGATGAAGGGCACTGTTGGAGGGTGGTAGTAATGGTATCTGCGGAGAAAGAGGTAATTGGTGAGGGGCCAAAAAAGACTTTCGCACTAGCGCTAAAACCGGCCCTGTCATGGCCTTTTTGTTTTAGTTAATTAGCAGTCAGGTCATTAGGGCAACTATGGAACATATTTTAAAGTGTGTGCTAATTATATTTACTGCTATATTCAATGTTTTAAGTTTCAAGGTGATTTTAGTCATGTTTTTTACGGGAATAATAGAAGTAGAGCTGGATGGTGGCTGACATGAGGCTGTGGCCCAAGGTCAGCTGTGAGATAAGGTACATGCTCTGTATACACAGATAAATGATCTGTTGTATCATGGTGACTGTTTGCAAGTAGATATAATGCAATCTAGGGCTTGAAGGCTATCACAAGAAGTGACAAATTGGGCCTGCAGAGGTCCACCAAAATGCACCCTTGGCCCACCCAACTAAAAATCCCTGGAGTCAGGCCTGTGTAGTAGGGAACCTAGTGTACTAGTAATGAGTATTCATTTGTGTTTCATTGTGCACATGCATGTTAAATATGCCCCATAAAAATAATGCTAAACTTAAGATGAGTAGCCCTGCATTTCACCATTGTGCTTAAAGCTGATTTAATTTGTGTGCTTACTCGACATTTCTTGAAGGTATTCACAAGCATGATTAGTTTAGAACAGATACATTATTGTACTAGATATAGGGAACTCAGGAGCCCGAGAAAAGACCTTGAAAAACAGAGCGCTAACTGAATGAGTCATTGTGGAGAAGTTGCCATTTATGTGTGCCTGGGTGAAGGAATGCCATTTTCATGTCCAGTGTGGGATAAAACTGCAATGATGCAGTCTGCAGTACAATGGACCTCTGATGGTGTAATCAAGGAGGTGTTGACAATTGGACTTTACACATTATAATATACCGTTCCCTTTGGACTTCAGATCAGATCCCTTGCAGATTCCTTGCAGATGCTTCACAGATCCTCCCCGATACCCTCCTGACTCTGTGCAGCTTCCCTTGCAGATCTTTTCCTGAAGCTGCTCAGATTCCTGTGGACATCTTTCCTTGATTCTCTCCTTCCTTGTGTCATTGCTATCTGAATTGACTTTGAGAGAGTATATACCTCAATGCTTCCCTTTGATTCTTGCTTAAGTGTGGCTTAGGCTGACACTTATTCCTGACCCACAGAAGCTCTTGACTGAGGTTCTGAGATGCTGACACTTTCTACTGATTTCCTTTTTATCCTGTCCTAACTTTATGGAATTTCTTTAATTTGTTGAGGTCCCTTTCCTCAAACCATCCACTGGACTTTCAATTCTAAGATTACTAATGTATAGGAGAGAGAGTCTTAGATTGTTCGCTGAGCATCACATTTTAATGTTACTGTTTTGTATTGCAGTTACAGAACTGCTTGTTTGATACTAATTTGCATTAATTTATTTTGTTGTCTGGGACTCCCAGTTGTTATTCTATACATCTACAGCTTGGTGCCGAGCGAAATGTATTTGAATCTGATTATCAATTTGTAACAAATCCTTCTTAACCCAAGCTACCAATTACGAGTCCTCATTGTGTAGCCAAAAGGGTTGCACTGTTACTGGAAATTTTGATTGATTGTTAATGCTAAATCCCATCACCTCTCAGACGGATAAAAAGGTTCATCGGAGGACCAATGGTAAGCAAGTTGACCAAGAAAACGCTAGACCAGGACAAATGCATCGGATATGTACCAGTCCTTCATATTTTTATTCTTTTAATTGGGAACATTTTGAGGAACATTCTTTGTCTCTCTGTGGAGAAATGTAAGTGTTTAATTTAATACCCGTGTACTCGTCCACTCTGTAATGCTCAGACTCTTCCTCTCTTAACACACACTGCTTCTCCATCATTTACAGTCTCTAAGCTTCAATCCAACATTGAGCGACTACATTTCTGACCTTCTGGTCAAATCCAATCTCATGATGCATTGCACAAAAATTCTGCATTATTCTTTTACCTCATGAACTTCACTCACTTAGGTTGAAATAAAGTTACTGCATCACACAAATGCAACACTCAAGTGTCCGTTCCAGAAACAGCTCCACATCTCTCTGGGGCGGCTAATGAAAATAAGAAGGTAGGGCTGCTCAGACCATTAACACGGTTGCTGCAAATGAATCTACATACTGTTAAATCCATCATGGTGCGCACATGACGTTAACTTTGGTAAAAAACTTAAGCAAACAGCCTTGACAAAACTGTAGAAATATCAGATATCTAAAAACACAAGTGACTTGAAAGTACAGAGAAATGCTAACAACTTCATGTTTCAAGTATGAGGGAGTACACAAATGCTCAAATAATAACAACATCTTGCCAGCCAAGAGCATTCCTCGTGACCCAAAAATACCTTCACAATGGGGGCCTCATTTACTACAAAATGATGTAGCGTGGCGCCACAAGCAGTTTTGTTACGCCAGGGTATCATTTTCAAAGCACAGGGATGTGTCATATTAACAACAATAAGAAGCATCTGTGTGCTTTCCCCTGCACTGGCGCACAATTGGCTGCCATGGACCAGCACAGGCACCCTTGCGTCATGTTACAAGGGTTCCTGCGTTGCAGGGATGATTGTTTTTGTGCAGGGACAATCATTGATGGCATTTTCGTCTTTCTATGCGTGCTGCAGAATAAGAGGAAAAAACGAGGAGAAATAGAGTATGATTCAGACACATTCCCAGGTTTACAAGACTTTGTAAATCTCGGAATGTGTCAGGTTCCATGAATGTTGCGTGGGAACACCCACCGCAACACCCATGGAATGCCCCTTTCACACAGAGCAATAGAGTAATGTGTGAAAGGCAGGGCCAGACTGGCCACAGCGGGCACCTAGTGTTTCCCCGCTGGGCCGGAAGGATGGAGACCGTTTTTGCGGCCGTGGGGGCTGCTTTTGTCACTGGGGGCCGGTTTTGCAGCAGTGCTGCAGTATCGGCCCATTCTAACAAAAGCGGGAGCGGTGTTTCTTACAAGCACTCCACAACCGCCCCGCTCCCACGATCAGTCGAGCAGGAATCTGCCAGTGCCAGTCCGGCCCTGGTGAAAGAGGCCAAATTTTACAAGGCCATGAAAAGTCATGAATGGTGACTGTACGTGGCCTTGTAAATATGGGTAGGCACACTGAGCCACTAGTGTGTCAAAAAAAGTGACACACTGGTGGCACAATGGCCTTGTAAATGAGGTCCTGAGTATATTGCTGTTTATAGGTTCATCACACAAGTTATGTTAGATGTATATTCAAAATGTGTTTTTCGTTACAGAAGGACTATTGATGCAAGTACATATAAAGTTTGACCTTACAGTTGGCATGGTCAGATTGATTCAAAGCTATATTTTCAGTTTGATGCAGAAGCTGTGGGATTAACAGAACAGAGGTGATGTACATAATTAGAAAATGTTGCTTTGTACTATTTGTCACTAGGAAATGTGCTCAAAACAATCGTGTGAATCAGTACTTGGCTTAAGCCTGCTAAGGGTGAAACCAGCTTAAATCTGCCAAATGGACACAACACTGCAGTTTCCTCCACTCCATTGTTTGCTGCTAAGAGGATCACCATCTTGAAGTGCTGGAGAGGCTTGTGTTGCTACGGGACCTGGAGAGCTATGTTGGCAGAGTTTAGACTCCTGTCAGGGTCGCCCAAACTGGACTGGTCAAAGGATAGAGACCAGACGAAGCGCGATCCACTGGCCATCCAGGTTGGCGTTTAGGCACAAAACTAACAATCTTGTCCCATAAAAAAGCATTTGTTACGGAAACAGCAGCAAGAACCACTAAATGGCTAAAGTGGATAAAGTAGCAAAATCCCTTTACTCAGTCAGTTGTATTTGCATATGTTAAAAGGAACTGTGGAAGAAAAACATGAATATATCCATTTGACTCAATTTTTAGAACTCATTTCGGCACTAGCTCTTATCTAAAACATGTCCTAAAGCAGGAGGAAAAGGTCAAAGCTTAGTAAATCACATAATTTATTCTTCAGAAGTTTTGCGAAATGGCAGTAAAATTATGTGAGATTACGTGCAATTTACACAAATGGCACTTTGCTGTATCTCGACTGAAAATTGGGCGCAAAGGCCTAACTCAAAGGTCACTTAAGATACCTTTGGAGGACTGGTTTGTACAGAAAATGTCTCTTGCAATATATTTTTTGCTTGATCATTTCTCTGGTGAGACATGTTTTGGCTTTAATCAGTCCTGTGCAGCAAACATTTGAGAGCAATTTTGCACTGGCATCATTTCCGACATAATGTGAAATAATGTAAAAGCATGTACATTCTTGGTTTTTAATAGAACATTTGCACAGGCCTGTTATGGGCTGTGTGTTGTTCTTAGAAGGGTTAACGATTTTAACATTAAATGGAATAGTATACACCCAATATTCGAGTTGACAATGTTTCATTTACAAACAGCTATGGTATTTGCTGTGTTAAAGAGATGATGGTGACGTCTTTGCATATCATTAGTTTTATGAAGTGCTATGAATCATTAGGCGAAAGAGAGGCACTATGTAGTTTCTAACATTATTTCAGAAGCAGGCTTTAGCAAATGTATATGTTAGCCTTGAACAAAATCGCTTTCTGTGGTGGTTGAAAGGACTCAGGTCAACTAACCTCATTGTGCCGAAACTGTACAAACCTCTTCTTATGTATTTGCACAGGATCACACAGTGTGCGGTCTTCATACTAAGGGGTAAAATGGAGAACTGGACCCACTTACAAACATCAACCAGCGTTGCCTTGGTGTACAGTTGTTGTAAATATGAGTCACCCAGTGCAATTCGTAAAAGTCGTCCGGCAGACCCCTCAGACAACAATATCACACTATCACAGCACAATGAGCATTACTTGCCATCTAACAGTAGTGAATGACTATATATATTTCACTCTATTGCCATTGTCTGCGTCACTTTCTTCTTGTTTCAGAAATTCCCTACCTGCCCTTCTCAACCTCTGTGCGTGCTCTCTCGAGCTCTCTCTGAACAGATTTACACCAAATCACAAAAAACACAATCAACATACCAGGATTTAGCTTCCTGTCAAATTTGGTGTAATTCTGTTGAACAGTTTTTGCTATTACCCTACTATTAGGGCTCAGGCATCATGCAGCATATTTTTGAGTCCAAAAACAGGCAGTTTTAGTGCATGTTCTAGATTCAGTTAGTCCACTGTTTTCAAACACTTTTTAGACGGCCACTAACTCACGTAAGAGTTCGCCTCAGCCGTAAGCCGTTGCTTGGCTTACTGTTCCTGTCACGTGACCACGCTCCCTTGCTTCATTCCCGTTCCTGTTTCTAGCTACGTTGTATCCATCTAGTTATCGTCTCACGTTCCCGAGATACTTTATTCATTACTGGCAGTCTAGACCGAGTCATCCCGCGGCTGCCTAATGCGACCCTCCTTGTGAGATTTCCGCCCGAACGCGTACATGTTGCTGCTCCTCTCTCTCCCTGCCATTTGAGCCGGCCAGCATGCTGCGCTTGCGGTCCTTCCTTCTATCCCTGATTTTTTCCGCCTGAACGCGTACGCGTTGTTGCTCTGCTCTCTCCCTGCCATTTGAGCCGGCCAGCACGCTGCGCTTGCTGTGTTTCAGCCTTTTCCTATGCTTGCTCGCTACACTCCTTTCCTTTACCAGCCCCCCTCCTATCCGGTACAGCTAACAAACCCCACTCACGTTATTTTACTCCCTCCTTGGCATCTACAATGAATCCCCCGTAGTCTCTGACTAGTTTAGTTTGTGTGTGTATGTGTGTGCCATTCCTCATTCTAAGAATCTTAGGCAACACAGATGATTCATTTGGCAGATAAGTGACGTTAACTCCTGCTTATCATTTTTATTACGGCTGTCTTGGATACTCAAGCTGGTAAGTGGACTGTGTTTACCTGAACTTGAGATGGATTAACATTCTCTGATGAATTATTAGTTCCTTGATTATTATCAGAAAAACCAGTCTGTTTTGTAATTTCAACCCTCTCTGTATCCGGTTTCACACACCAGCGCTACCTGTTTCTACATCTGGGGAAGAGTGATGGTCACTCTATGATTTATTCCCACTACTTTTAGGGAACAGTTACCTGCGAGTGAGTCATCCTATTTTCCTCTGGGTGCTGTTTTCTGGGAGTTTTTGGAACAGTATCTTCGATCCTGTGGAACCATGCTTGGTGCAGGCTGGGATTCAGCCTTCAGACCCAACACCTGCGTAATGAAGTCTATGGAAAATGCATGAGGATTTTGGATTTTGGGACCCCTCTTTCCCCCCCCCCCTCTTGTTGGATCACTCCAAAACTTTCCATGCACAAACTAGACAAAATAGAGCACTTTTGGGGAAAGCGGAGATTTGTCAAACGGTGCAAAAGTAATTAGCAACTCAAAAAACACATTTTCTATAGAAATATTGACCTAGCTATTCCTACCCAGTGCTGACTGCCACTGGGTTATTTATTTATCTATCTATCTATCTATCTAGCGGTAGCCAGTAGGTTGTTATAGTTAGGACCTAGTTTCCATATGAAAAGCGTTTTTTTTTGTTTGCTTATAACTTTGGTCCCGTTTGATGATTCTTAGCAATAATAATGGGGCGACCTAGTGTCCCTCAGAACCTGGGTATAAGTGTTAACCCCTTCGCTGCGGCGGCAATTCCGCCGCAGCGCTAGGGGGGGGCCGAGCGGCGCTCGCATGCTCGTGACGGAGCCGCTCCGTCACGAGCCGCGGTTGCGCTGTGCTCATGATGGCGAGGTTCCGTCATGGCCCCGCCCGCTCAATAGAACGCGCCGCGTAGGCACGAAATCTGCGCGGCGGCAGGGCCATGAGGGAACCGCTCCGTCATGAGCACAGCGCAACCGCGGCTCATGACGGAGCGGCTCCGTCATGAGCATGCATGGGGTTAAACAAAAACAATTGGTTCTGTTGGGGTATACAAATTAATTTAAAGTACTCGAGCAGCACAAGCTTACTTGTAGTAAACACCAACAATTTAAAAGAAGAAAATGACATAACACACACCGAAGTATAGAAATTAATGCTTTATTCAAAAATGCCAACTATTCAAGGCTGTCGCAATTTACAAATTCAATTGCAGAAGGAATAGGTGACTGTGGTGAAAAACGTGACATGTGGTGATTGGTGACATCAACAATACACTATATACAGGACAATTACGTGTGAAACATACAAAAGGGGAAAATAATTTCTGTTTGTCCCTATGTTTGTGGCACATAAGCTACAAGACCCATAAATGATTTGGACTGTAATCATGAGCGTAGTGCAGACATATGTGTCGCGTCGACGTTTCGACCCCTTAAGTAGCGCAATTATGTAAAGTGCGTCAAGGTGGGTCTTCTTCAGGAGAGAAGAGGGGGTAGGCAGCCTAAGGGATAAATTAAAAGACTTGATCAGGTGTGTGTTGTGTCACAAAAGTAACAATTGAAGGGTCTGGGGGCAAGTGTTAAGCTTACCGAAGTGTAGATGCATGAGTATATCTAAAGGTAGTGAAGGACTTCTCGTTCAAGTAATTGCTTTAAGTTCAAAATTCTCAGTTCTCCAATGGGTGGTAGGAGCCTGAAGGAGAGTGACAAGCTATGTACAGTCACTCACATACAAGTAGGTTGAACGTATTATTTGTCTGTTATATGCAGTCAAGGCTATTTAACTTCCTCACCGCCAAAGATTAAATCATTACAGACATCAGTCATAATGTGGCAAATACTTGCAAGTGTACTATGTATCTGTTATTAAATGTAGTTAAAGCTTATTCAAAACATCAGCAAACTCTCTATCTGTGAGGCGGCGTGACAAGCTGTGAAAAGTCACTCACATACAATTAGGTTGTGAGCCTGAGGGAGAGTGACAAGCTATGTACAGTCACTCACATACAATTAGGTCCGTTATATGCATTCAAGGCTATTTAACTTTCTAACCTCCAAAGTTTAAATCATTACAGACATCAGCAAACTCTCTATCTATGCTGCGTTCATATTATGGCCAATTACTTGCAAGTATACTATGTATCTGTTATTAAATGCAATTAAAGCTATTAAAAACATCAGCAAAACTCTCTATCTTTGAGGCGGGGGAAGAGTGACAAGCTGTGAACAGTCACTCACATACAATTAGGTTATATCTGTTAATAAATGCGGTCAAAGCTGTCTTTACTTTCTATCCACCAACGTTTAAAACATTACGAACACTAGCAAAACACTCTATTGTTGTGTCGCTGACCGCCCTTAGACCAGGGCCTGGGCGACACTAATGGGGTACTAATTATTCTATTGCTCAGGGGCCTATAAATGAATGTTCGGAGTCAGGAATGATGCTTACTGGTCTTGCCGCCGTAGCCAACTGGCGTACGTGCATGCAAGCCCACTTTTATTAACTTGGGGTCATGTGACCCTTACGCTCCACGCCTGTGATGTCACAGGCAAAACACTACATTCCTCCCCAACAAACAACAAAACAAAACGTTAGCAGGTGGGTCTTCCGCTCTGCTCCTGATGCTTCAATTACAACTGGACACAATTCTCAGAAACACATTTGAGAACAGTGTTACGTGAAATGGTCCCTCAGTCGGCAGGATGGTGCTGGGTTTCTCCGCAGCTGGTGTTGTGACAGGCCCCGGCTCTGTGTTTCACAGATTCCAGCATCAGGGGTGGTTTCGCTTGGCGGGGGCTCTGGGTGATTGCGGCTGCCCTCCAGCTCCACACTCCCTGCTCCGTCCGGCTGCGTCACCACCCAGTCAGGCGACCCCCCGCACTCCGGAGGGGAAGACGTGTCCATCAAGCCGCTCAAGTTGACTTCTTCCATTGACGGAAACCACAGGCTATGCTCAAGCCTTCTCAGGGATGGCACAGACCCCTCAGATTGGTACTTCTTGAAATGGGACACATTGCGGGTCACCGTTTCCCTCCCACGAGTAGCAATGACCCGGGTTCCTTTGACACTGACCACAGTCCATGGCTCCTTTTCATAAGGCAGTCTGAACTTGCCGCTGGTGATGTGATTCTTAAGCAGTACAGCATCTCCTCTTGTGATCTCGGGGTTTTTGGCCCTTCGTCGACGACTGACCTGAGCATGCGTCTTGTGGCGTCTGGCATCAATTTGACTGTCATCGGGCGTCTCCGGTCGCCACTTGGGGTGGTGGGGTATGGAATAGGTGACCACACGGCCCATGAAGAGGTGCACTGGGGCTACACCCATCGTGGTGTGGGGTGTTTGGCGGTAGCTTCTCAGAAACGTGAAGATAGCCAGCTCTATGGATTGTCCTTTGTCATGAGCGATTTGAATTACCTTATTTAGTGTTCGCATAAATCTCTCCACTTCGCCATTCGCTTGTGGCCACCTGGGTGTGATCCTGGGGTGTTGGGTGCCAAGAGCGCTCGGGTAGCTGGCCAGTTCTTGCCCTTGGAAGGGAGGTCCATTGTCAGTCCTTAACTCACGTATGAGACTGTGAGCCACCATGATTTTTTCAAGTTTGGGAATTACCTCTGTGGCACTGGGTGCTGATATGATTTCCACCTAAGGATATTAGGAGTGATCATCAATGGCGACCAGCGTGTGGCGGCCATCCGGAAGGCTGCCAAAATCAAGGCTGACGCAGGACCATAGGGACTTCGGCCTGGGTTCCACTATCATTGAGCCTAACGAGGTGCTTCTCATGTTACTTGGCAGGCAGCGTAGGACCGGACAGTGGCCTCCACCAGTTTGTCCATCAGAGAGAACCACACCTTGGTTCTGACTCGTGACTTGGTCTTGACCATGCCTTGGTGCCCAAAGTGGGCAAGTTGAACAACTTGGGTGGTCAATGACGTAGGGATCACCAGCCGGTGTCCTCGTAGTAGGCATCCGGTGTCGTCTTCAGTGAGCTCGTCCCTCACATGATATAGGCTGTCCATGACATGCTGTGCCTCAGTAGTCAAAATCTTCCATTCCTCTTTGGCCTTATGCCAGTTTCCATTCTGCAAAGCTGCCTTGGCCCTTCATAAGCAGTCGTCTTTACTTGTGGCGTCAGCTAGGCTATCCATGGAAATTGGTAGAGGACATGATCGGGCGGTGATGCACCGGACATATTCTTCGGTATCGGCTGCATCTTCCATTTCCTCGATGGTGGCTGCTCAGGGATGCCGCGACAAATAATCAGCTGTATTCCGAGAGCCAGGTTGATATTCCACTTTGCAATTATAATTTTGGAGCTACAACATCCACTTCTCGATCCGGGGCGGCGGATTTGTGGATGTCCCTGAGAAGAGGGCGACAAGCGGCTTATGGTCCGTTGCTACCACGAAGGGCTTGCCATAGACGTATAGGTGGAAATGACAGCACCCCCAATGTATGGCGATTGCCTCCTTCTTGATTTGGGAGTATCTCTACTCCGTCTCGGTGAGGGATTGACTAGCAAAAGCCACAGGGGCCCAGTCCTCATCCTGATGTCGCCTTTGCATCAGCACAGCCCCTAGTACCTGGGGGCCTGCGTCCATGGCCACAAGCGTCAACTTTCGTGGGTCGAAAAAGGCAAGCGTGGTGGCTTCCGAGAGTGCTTCTTTGATCTCCAGAAAGGCTTTGGCTTGTTCTGGTCCCCATTTCAAAGGAGTGGAGTCTTTGTTGAGTTCCCTTAAGGGAAGGGTCAGGTAGGCGAGATCGCGGATGAATCACCCACAGTAATTCACCATACCGAGGAAGCTCCTGACCTTGGTGACGGTGGTGAGGGCAGCAGCGTCCTTAATGTCCTTCACTTTCTAGGGGTCAGGGTTGACTCAATCGGTGGAGAACGTGTATCTGAAGAATTGCAGCTTCCGCTTTAGGAGTTCACACTTTTCTCGATGAAGAATGAGTCCGCGTCTCGCAGGAGCCTAAGTACCTGAGTTAGGCGATTGTTGTGCTCCCGGATAGTCTTAGCATGTATCATAATGTCGTCACTCACGTTGATTACTCCGGGATTGTCCATGATGAGTTCCTGTATGATGTTCTGGAAGTCTTCGGCCGCACTGGATACTCCGAAGCTCAGCCGTGTATATCTCCGGAGTCCCACATGTGTTGAAAAGGTTATGATGTTGCGGGATGCCTCGTCTAATACCAGCTGATGGTAGCCGGAACGTAAGTCTAGCTTGGAGAACCAACACCCCAATGAGGTCATCTATGGTGGGGGTGATGTGGCGCTCCCGCTTGGAGCGCAACATCACCTTGGACAGCCGCATGTCCAAACAGATCCTCACCGCGCCAGGCTGTTTGGGCTTCCGTGTGACTACTATTGGAGAGACCCAAGGAGTGGGACCAGTCACTTTTCGATTATTCAGCGGCCTCCAGCTTCTTGAGCTCGTCCTCTACCAGTGGGCGCAGGTGGAAGGCTATGCGCCGGTGTCTTAAGGCTACCGGCTGCCCGGTCGGGTCAACATGGAGATTAACCTTTTTACCTCTGAAATTCCAGATTCCTTTGAAGACTTCTGAGAACTCCGTTAGAAGGTGCTGAATTGACTCCTGGTGCACCCCGAAGGCAAATGTTACTACCCCTAGGTCTTTGGCAGCTCGGCATCCCAGCCGCATGCCTTGTCCATCTTAGGTGACAAAGACGTTTGTGGTGATGGACTGCTCTCCATGAGATATGGATGTTCTGAACTTGCCTCGTATTTTCAGGGGTGTGTCTTGACCATACGCAAACACGGTGATGGCGGAAGGGTGTAGCATCGGCGGAGGATTCATGGTTTGGTGGAGGGCAGAGGCCATGATGTTTATGGTGGCGCCTGTGTCTACCACTGCCATGACGTATTGGGAACTGACGCGAACACTGCACTGGGGTAGTCGTCGTGCCTTGCTAGCGGTGGTACCAATCATGTGTACTTTATGCACCACCCGCTCTTCATCCTCGTCATCGTCCATGTCACTTTGTCCTCGGTCTCCTTCTGGCACCGCGTTGACCACCTGCCTGGGCTTGCGATACTTCTTGGGTCTACAGACTTTCTCAAAGTGGTTGAAACGTCCGCACCCCGAACACCTTTTGCCCTTGGCAGGACACTCGGCCGCCTGGTGGGGTGGCCCCCCACAATACCCGCAGGATTTGGATGGTCCTGAGGTCGACGTTCCGGGTCCCTTCTTGACCCACCTCGTCGGGGGCTTTGTCGTCACCGCATTTACTGGTTCGGCCTTTACAGGCGCCTGGAGGGCCGCTTCCATGTGGGCAGCCGTGCTTTTGACAGTTCCTTGGTGCCCCCTATGGTTAGTATGTCAGCAAGGGACTTTCCAGACTCCTCCAATATCCGCTCCCGGAGCTAGGCAGATGTGCAGCCTTGAATGACTTGTCCCCATATTTCCTCCGTAGGGTCGGCAAATCCACATGTGGCCGCCAGGTTCTTGAGCCGGGCGTGATACGTGTCCAGTGACTCTTCGGGCAGTTGCCTCACCTGTCTGAATATGAATCTTTCATAGTGTTGGTTGGCCATTGGTTCGAATTGTCCATTAAGGGCATTGATCAGCGTGTGGTGATTTTTATGGCGTGACTTCCACCAGAGTTTTTGCGATGTTATGAATGTGTTCCCCCCTAGGTGGAGTAGCATGGCCCTTTTCTGGTCCTTGTGGACCTTCATGGCTTCGAAGAATATGAGTAGGCGATCCACCAAATCCTTCCACTTGGGGGCGAATGATGAGGGCGCCCCTCTACTTTAAAAGGCTCTATTGGGGGTATTGTAGACATGTTGGGTGCCTTGACTGGTGAGTTTGCCGTCTCTGGGGAGTCCTGTGCCGTCCCTCTGGCTCTTCCTGACCCCCGCCTCACTAGGGCTCCGCCTGTCCTGGGTCTTGGGGTTGTTCCCTACAGAGACTGCAGCCTAGATATTGGCTCTGCCCTGTCTATGCCAATGCTTGATGATGTAATTTTATGTGTATGTTTGTTTTCTTGTTGGCGGCAATGCTTGTTTAGTTTCCCTTTTGCCTGTAGTGCACTCTTGGCCCACTGCGATAGCAGCTTGTGTGCTCCAGGAGGAGGGGGCAGGGAGTGGGCTGCCCTTGAGATGAGCTTTTCCTCAAGTCTCCTGTGTGCCCCGAGGCCTGTAATAAGGGCCTTCCACTTCTCCTCCCATCTTTTGCCGAGTGATGTGCGGGCCTGTGACCCCAGCCAAACGCCCTCTCACGCTTCCTGAGGCCTCCAGGGGAAAGACAGGCACTCGGAGCACTTCGCCGCCTCCTCAGCGCTCGGGACCAGCAACAGGGGCACAAGCGCCTCCCGGACGGGGCACTACGTGGCCAGCAGGCCGATGCGTGGCAGATGGGAGGCGGGCGGGGAGCCGTCGCACTTCTCACCTCTCAGGCTCCGTGGCTCAGCAGGGCCGTAACAGGGGAACCGCCGGCCCCAGGGAACTCCAGAGGGGGGGGGGCCTCCTTTGAAGATGGGCGCAGCGCGCCGCACGCCGGGGCACGAGCGCCGCGAGCCGATGACAGAGCTCGCGCCCGCCTCACCGCAGGTCGATGCGCGGCGAGGGCACGCCCACCCTCGTCGCCGGCAGTTGTGTCGCTGACCGCCCTTAGGCCAGGGCCTGAGCGACACTAATGGGGCACTAATTATTCTATTGCTCAGGGGCCTATAAATGAATGCTCGGAGTCGGGAATGATGCTTTCTGGTCTTGCCGCCGTAGCCAACTGGCGTACGTGCGTGCAAGCCCACTTTTATTAACTTGGGGTCATGTGACCCTTACGCTCAACGCCTGTGATGTCACAGGCAAAACACTACATCTATCTATGTGATTAGATGGAATCCGCCCTGTTTAAAAACGTACCTAAAAGGTGTCCTAATCTGGACTTCCACCCGTCGGTTGGAGTCTCGTTGGGAGGCCAGTCGAGTGAATTACTGAAAAGAAAGGCGCAGTGATGTAAAATATAAATTGTCTACGCAGAGACATGCTGCCTGGAAAGTTTTCAGATCATTACTCACCGAGATCTGGCAGCGAGAGGCGTCCGTTCCGCACTCGTTTATTTGGAAAGTGAGGGCAGGGGCAGGGCCGGAGATGCGTGTGTTAAAAAGGCCTCCAGAAACGTGAGCATGACGTGCACGTTAGGCCGTATGTGCTGTGTGACTGCAATGTGTGAGATGACCGAGTGTATCTGTCATGTGACGAGTTGAAAAGGGCATATTTTGTCAATCATGCAAACCGTCCTGGTGTTTAACTAGTGCGGTGACATAGTACAGTTAATCCACCAATTAACAACTTTAAAAGCATAAAATGACCAATTGAAAGTGCATATTTTGTCAATACTGCAAACCGTCCTTGCAGTTGGCTAGTGCAGTTACGTAAAGTGTATCGATCATTTAGCAACTTCAAAAGCATGAATTAATGAGGGCAGAAGCACTTGCAAAGTAACCCTGCGATGGCATAAATCAATGATGACATGATTAAATATACATTTCAAGTTACCAATCCAAAGAAGACATTCAAAAATGTATGCCTCGAAGGCTAATATTTCAAAAAGGGGTTTTTGAAAGGTGTGTTGTAGAGGCTAACAATCATATAACACAAGTGATGTCAACGACGATATTTACAATAGGGTGTGTAGTACATGAGGTGGCCTGATCTTTCAGTGTTAGTAACTACACTCACTATAGGCTGATTCCATCAACTTGTACCAAGGGCATGTGATGTCAGCTACTGAATTTAAGACTACTGCTGAGGTCATATGCACCGCTGAGCAAATCTGTGGATTGGTGTTCTACAGGGATTAGAGTCTGACCATTTGTCTGTATGTTTCTTCAAGTTCGTTCAACCCTGTATTCACTTTGTCCAAGAGATGGATCCAACTGTATTCTTTAAAGTTTAATAGTGACAGTATGCTGCCTCCTCTGGGGTGAGGGGTGGCTTTCTCCAAAACCCACCACTGTATGTCATCGGCGGTGTGGCTGTTTGTGTTAAATGCTTCACCAGGGGAGCACCTTGGACCTTGCAGCAGATTCTACTGCGATGTTGGAGAATCCTCGTCTTGACCTTTTGGGTGGTTTGGCCAACGTAGATTCTGTCACAAGGGCATTGTATGGCATAGATGACGTTATGATTGTTGCAATTGCTGTGCTGTCTTAGATGGTATGTTTTTCCCATGTGTTGGAAAGTTGAACCAATCATTGCAAACTCACAGGCTTTGCAGTTGCTACATTTGAAATGACCAATTAATGGTGAAAGATTGAGTTGTTGTCAGTCGTGGCTGGTGACATTTGAAAGTGGCGGGGCGTGATGACAGTATCTATTCCCACTGCATGGCTCAGGGACGTTGCAGACCAGCCCGATACAATACTGGTTCATTGCTGGCCCCCGCGCCACAACCCAAGTCACTACGCTCAGCTCCCGGCCTCCCAACAGAAGCGTCCACCGGAGCTCAGTTTCAATCGCGTGACCTCTGAGTCCAGGGTGGGAAAAGCTAAGCATATTGGCATCTGACAGGCAACCACTGTCAGGTAACAGTGACTCATTCCAGCAGGGCCTATTTAGTGCAGCACAAACACAAAGTCATTCAAGAGGCACAGAGAATGTCGGTTTGACTCGAAGGGACACGGAGGGAAAGTGAGCATCAAAGGGCACTAGGGCAGGAAACGGAGAGGGACCTCCCGCTTCATGTGGAAACGTCGGAAGACATTTCAATCCATAATAAAACAACAGTCATAAGTCAATAAACTTAACTACTTACCTTAACCTTCCGGCTTCCCGCCTTCAAGTGAGCTCCGACTCCCGCCGCAGTTCAGTTCTTGAATTCGTCATCAGACTCGTCACGCAGGAAGCCAGGCAGCCTCCCTCCCCTCCGGCTCCACCACAGCACAGCGCTGTGATTGGTTCGGCCGGCTGCCCCAACACCACGTCATTTCTCTGTATGCTGCAGCATACAGAGAACAGGGAGAGTGGGAGGGGTTACCCGAGGGCAGGGGGGAGCGGCTTTCCCCGCTGTTATTAATACAGTTAATACTGTCTGTTTGGACAGCCTCTCAGGCTGCCAAACAGACAGTATTAACAACAGTGGGGAAAACCACTCCCCCCTGCCCTCGAGTAACCCCTCCCACTGTCTCGAGCATGAACTTCTGCTTTCTCGCCGTGCGAGAAGGCAGAAACAAATGGTAGTTCTCTACTATTTGTTTCTGCCTTCTCGCACGGCGAGAAAGCAGTGGGGCGGCGCCCAAACGCCCCCATGGAGGATCCGCCTCTGGTTGTTGTCTAATATCCATTGGTTTCTCAGTCTCAAGATAGGCGCTTATAACAAAGTCTTTTATATTGTTGGCTCTCTTGGAGGCAAATAGTGGCTTATCTTGGATTCCAATCTCAGTGCTAATCAAGTTCCAATATTTCAGTAATGTTTTCTTGATTTCGTGACTACGTGTATTGAACGTGGTCACACAGACCAACTTCTCAGTGTCCTCCTTCGTGGGTTGAATCTCAAAGAGGGTCTCTCTTGGGCAATAGCATGCCCTTTTTCTGGAACGGTTTAGCAGGCCTTTGGGGTACCCACAATCCCTCAGTCTTGTAATCAGAATATCTGTCTCCTTGTAGAAGTCACTTCTTTTAGAGCAGTTCTGACTCAATCTTAAAAATTGTCCATATGGCAAATTGTCTCTGAGGCTTCTTGGAAGGTGTAAGTCATACTTTAGTGTAGTATTGCGCTCAGTGGGTTTTCTGTATAGTGTGGTGAAAAGCTTTCCATTTTCAATATTAAGTGTGATGTCTAGGAAGCTGATTGCCTCATTGTTATAGGTCATGGTGAATCATATATCTGGACTGCGCTCATTTAGCCATGCTTTGAATTCCAACAGTCTCTGTTCTGTGTCTGTCCATATGGGGAACAGCCTTTATAACGCGATTAATACAACGCACTACCATTACAACACTGCTATTACAACGCAAGTCGTTACAACGACTTACGCTGGGGGGTGCTGTTGGATAGGGAGTAGTTTAATTTTCTATTCCAACACCTTCCCTACTGTAACGTGGGGTGGAGTTGGAATGGAAAATTAAACTATTCCACTATCCAGCGCTTACAGCGCAAGTCGTTGTAACGACTTGCGTTGTAAAAACAGCGTTGTATCCTCATAGTCATCCATGTAGAGGTTCGCTAGACTTGGGGCAAATCCAGACCCCATTGCCACGCCTTTGCATTGCAGGTAATAGGTGTTTTGGAAGACAAAGTAAATCTTTTTCATGGCTATTTGTAGTAACTCAACCAAAAAGTCAGTTGGAATCCATACTGGTGTATGGCTTTTATCCAAAGTTCTCTGTAAAACATCAATCGCATGTTCCTGTGTGATGCTAGTGTATAGGGAGGACACGTCTAGTGTAGCTAGAAATTGTGTTGCCTTATCAAATGGTTGGTTTTCCTTAAGTTATTTGGTGTGCATAGTGTCTCTCAAAAAGGAGCGCGTCTCCACCACAAAAGGTTGTAAAAAGCTATCCAAAAATGGACTAAGGGGTTCCAGAACCGAACCACAGCCCAATGCAGGAGGTTTTTCCAAGTCTTAATGGATTTTTGGTAGCGTGTAGATCGTGGGTATTCTGGGATCAGTTTTGTTCAGATAGTTATATTCATGTTATTACAGAAAGCTTTCCGTCAAACCTTGATGTGTCAGTGTTCGAATGAGCTCAATAATTTCTTCGGTATCCGTTGGTAGCTTTCCTTGCAGCTCAGTTTTCGGTTGATTTCTGCAATGTAGTCCCGAGTGTTTTGAATGACCACAGCTCCGCCTTTATTAGCAGATTTCACTGCAATTGATGGGTTCTTATTGAGCGAATTTAGAGCCTGCTTCTCATCCTTGGTGATGTTGTGCTTGATGCATTTCCTTGTAGCTTATATGCCAGAATCATAAAGACAAACAGAAATTCTTTTCCCCTTTTGTATGTTTCACGCGTAATTGTCCTGTATATAGTGTATTGTTGATGTCACCAATCACCACATCATGTTTTTTACCACAAGTCACCTATTCCTTCGGCAATTGAATTTGTAAATTGTGACAGCCTTGAAAAATTTCAGAAAAGGGGGTGGTGATGAACAGAGTGTCTGAATTAAGCAGACCACTCTTACGCAGTCCAAAGATCAGGGCTTGATCCATCACCGTTATTTATCTCACTGCACCATCCCAGCTCAGAACCTGGCTATAAGCAAATCAGTCTGTCCCTGGCCCAGTGCATCATGGGAACAGGGCAGACTAAACTACCAAGCCAATTCTTCACCAGAAAGGAGACAAGCTACTGGGGACCGGTTTCTGGCATTTCAGCCTTCTTCGGCCCGGCTTGCTTGAATCCTGATGGTGCAGTGAGAAAGGGACTCATGTCTGAGTATACCCTGCCACACCTATAGTGGCCAAAAACGATTCAGAAAAGAGGGTGGTGATGAACTTGAATCTCTTGACTGGGTGAGAGTATTCTGCTTAATTCAGAAACTCTGTCCATCACCACCCTTTGTTGTTTAATTATTTTGTCCACCATAAGCGTGGAAGGGTATACTCAGATGTGAGTCCCTTGCTCATTGCACCATCAGGATTCAAGCAAGCCGGGCCGAAGACGGCTGTAATGCCAGAAACCGGTCCCCGGAAGCTTGTTTCCTTCCCAGTGAAAGAATTGGCTTTGTAGTTTGGTTTGCCCTGTTCCCATCATGCACTGGGACAGGAACAGACTAATTTGCATATAGCCAGGTTCTGAGCTGGGATGGTGCAGTGAGCTAAAAAACTGTGTTGGATCTAGCCCTGATCTCTTGACTGGGTGAGAGTATTCTGCTTAATTCAGAAACTTTGTCCATCACCACCCCTTGTTGTTTAATTATTTTGTCCACCATAAGCGTGGAAGGGTATACTCAGATGTGAGTCCCTTGCTCATTGCACCATCAGGATTCAAGCAAGCCGGGCCGAAGACGGCTGTAATGCCAGAAACCGGTCCCCGGAAGCTTGTTTCCTTCCCAGTGAAAGAATTGGCTTTGTAGTTTGGTTTGCCCTGTTCCCATCATGCACTGGGACAGGAACAGACTAATTTGCATATAGCCAGGTTCTGAGCTGGGTTGGTGCAGTGAGCTAGAAAACTGTGTTGGATCTTGCCCTGATCTCTTGACTGGGTGAGAGTATTCTGCTTAATTCAGAAACTCTGTCCATCACCACCCATTGTTGTTTAATTATTTTGTCCACCATAAGCGTGGAAGGGTATACTCAGATGTGAGTCCCTTGCTCATTGCACCATCAGGATTCAAGCAAGCCGGGCCGAAGATGGCTGTAATGCCAGAAACCGGTCCCCGGAAGCTTGTTTCCTTCCCAGTGAAAGAATTGGCTTTGTAGTTTGGTTTGCCCTGTTCCCATCATGCACTGGGACAGGAACAGACTAATTTGCATATAGCCAGGTTCTGAGCTGGGATGGTGCAGTGAGCTAAAAAACTGTGTTGGATCTAGCCCTGATCTCTTGACTGGGTGAGAGTATTCTGCTTAATTCAGAAACTCTGTCCATCACCACCCCTTGTTGTTTAATTATTTTGTCCACCATAAGCGTGGAAGGGTATACTCAGATGTGAGTCCCTTGCTCATTGCACCATCAGGATTCAAGCAAGCCGGGCCGAAGACGGCTGTAATGCCAGAAACCGGTCCCCGGAAGCTTGTTTCCTTCCCAGTGAAAGAATTGGCTTTGTAGTTTGGTTTGCCCTGTTCCCATCATGCACTGGGACAGGAACAGACTAATTTGCATATAGCCAGGTTCTGAGCTGGGATGGTGCAGTGAGCTAAAAAACGGTGTTGGATCTAGCCCTGATCTCTTGACTGGGTGAGAGTATTCTGCTTAATTCAGAAACTCTGTCCATCACCACCCCTTGTTGTTTAATTATTTTGTCCACCATAAGCGTGGAAGGGTATACTCAGATGTGAGTCCCTTGCTCATTGCACCATCAGGATTCAAGCAAGCCGGGCCGAAGACGGCTGTAATGCCAGAAACCGGTCCCCGGAAGCTTGTTTCCTTCCCAGTGAAAGAATTGGCTTTGTAGTTTGGTTTGCCCTGTTCCCATCATGCACTGGGACAGGAACAGACTAATTTGCATATAGCCAGGTTCTGAGCTGGGATGGTGCAGTGAGCTAAAAAACTGTGTTGGATCTAGCCCTGATCTCTTGACTGGGTGAGAGTATTCTGCTTAATTCAGAAACTCTGTCCATCACCACCCCTTGTTATTTAATTATTTTGTCCACCATAAGCGTGGAAGGGTATACTCAGATGTGAGTCCCTTGCTCATTGCACCATCAGGATTCAAGCAAGCCGGGCCGAAGACGGCTGTAATGCCAGAAACCGGTCCCCAGAAGCTTGTTTCCTTCCCAGTGAAAGAATTGGCTTTGTAGTTTGGTTTGCCCTGTTCCCATCATGCACTGGGACAGGAACAGACTAATTTGCATATAGCCAGGTTCTGAGCTGGGATGGTGCAGTGAGCTAAAAAACGGTGTTGGATCTAGCCCTGATCTCTTGACTGGGTGAGAGTATTCTGCTTAATTCAGAAACTCTGTCCATCACCACCCCTTGTTGTTTAATTAGCCTTGAAAAGTTGACATTTTTTAATACAGCATTCTTTTTTATACCTCGGTGTGTGTTATGTCATTTTCTTCCTTTAAATAGTTGTTTTTTACTACAAATAAGCTTGTGCTACTTGAGTACTTTAAAGTAATTTGTATACCCCAACAGAACAAATTGTTTCTGTTTGATGAATCGTCACATTTTCCCCAAAAAAGTGAACTCCTGTTTTAGTTGTGCATGGAAAGTTTGGGGGTGATCGGTCGAGCGGGGTCGAGCAAATGGGGAGGGGCTCAAATAATGTGCATTTCCAATGTCATTTTCCATTGAGATTTTAGACACAACTGCAGCCCGAACTGCTGAACGGAATTACACCAAATTTGGTAGAAAGCTAGATTGTGGTCCAGAAAGAATGTTCCTTGTGATTTGGTGTAAATCCATTCAGTAGTTTGTGAACTATTAAAAGAAAAACAAGTTGGTATATCTCTGAACTCTGAGTCATCGCTGATCCTTCGTGGGACTCTGTGAATCCTCGCACCAACAGCAATACTACGATTGACTGGCAGGAAAGTTGCGGCCACCATCTTAGATAAAGCAGAAAATTCCTGGACTGAGAAAATTCAAATCAAATGTAATAGAAGGGTTCAGGATGGAGGTACCCTGACATCAGGGGTGCAATATAGTGGTCTGCGAGACACCTCTGCTGGGCAGGAAATGTTTTCTTTCCACATGCAAGTTTTTGCAAATCTACTAGGACACTCAGAGTGACGTGTAAAGTCATGGGGAATCAACGAATACAGCTTTAAAATTAAGAAAAAATATATGCACTCACAGATGCGCTCAGACACTCTCACGCCCACTGACAGACTCACTCATACACTCACATACCCACTGACAGACCTACTCAGATACTCTCACACCTACTCATAGCCCCACTTAGACACTCACACACCCAGTCACAGACTCACTCACACACCCACTGACAGACCCTCTCAGACATTCATACACCCACTCATAGACTCACTCACACGCCCACTGACAGACCCTCTCAGACACTCACACACCCACTCACAGACTCCCTAAGACACTCACACACCCACTCAAAACTTCACACACCCACTCACAGACCCTGTAAGGCACTCTCACATCCAATCACAGACCCACTCAGACACACTCACACCTTCTTACACACCAACTCACAGACCCACACATACAATGACACACACTCACAGACCCAGTCAGACATTCTCATACATACTCACAGACCCACTCACACACTTACACATTCACTGACAGACCTACTCAGATACTCTCATACCCACTCACACCCCACTCAGATACTCACACACCCACTCACAGACCTACTTACACATCCACTGACAGACCCACTCAGACACTCTAACACCCACTCATAAACCTACTCAGACACTCACACACCCACTCTTGCACACACCTACACACCCACACAGACATTTACACACCGACCCACAGACCCACTCAGCCACTCTCACATCCACTCACAGACCTACTCACATACACACTGACAGACCACTTAGACACTCACACACCCACTCATAGACCCACTCAGACACTCCCACTTCCACTCCCAGACCTACTCACACTTGCACTCCCACCCGCAGGCCCACCCACTCTCGCACCCACACACTGACCCAGTCAGACACTCTCACACACACTTAGAAGGTATGGCGCCTCCCCCTACCCCTCCCGCTGGGGGCTCAAAGCTATTAGAGGACCGTACCGAGGCTGAAGCGATTCCACTAGAGTACATGACCCTTGATTCAGATGGGTCTTTACTCCTGATATGGCTGCAGGCCAGTCTGCAAACAATTGACAGATTGCACTATGCTTGTGCAAGTTTTATTATAGACGGCAATCTTGTATGTCCACTAAGGGGAGCCCAACGGGGTTTATGTGACCTTTGAGCTTTTGATTTGTTTTACCACAGACCGGATTACACACAGTGGGGAGCCCATTTTGTGATTTCCTGCAAGTACTACGTAGTTGCCTCTACAAGCTTCATAAAATGGCAGCAATAAATTTAACAAGTGAGAAAGGAATAACCACAGCATGGATCTAACTAGAAACAGACAGAGGACTGCTATATAAAATCACCACATAGAAAACAAAGAAAGGACCACTCATCACAGTGCATATGAAAATGGAAACATGACTACACCCCAATAGGACCAATTAATGCAAAGTGTGAGAGGACTTCCCCTCTGTAACAGTTCTTTGTAGTAAACGGGCGGCCATCTTGGACTGACCCACTCAGAATGGTTTGGTTCCCAGACAACACAGACAACATTCTCGATTCTCGATTCCCTACTCAACTAATTCACAGGTTAGAGTTTTTTCCCTGACCTAGCTCCTCCTAAACCTCATAGTGCTCACTGCCTCACTTACCCCCGACCCTTCTCTACCCCTTCTCTATTCCCTCCTACAAGCTTCAACTTCACTATGGAGCTCACCGGTCTACACACCTATTACATTAAATACCCCCCTTACCTTACAAAAAAGGCAGCTAAAGGCTTTAAACAGAATTTATTAAAATCTCACCCCGAAACCTCATCTCTGACCCGTACTTCTCAACTAACAAAGGACATATAACTAATGACATCATATTTTATACTAAAAGAATAGCCCAATGGAGGAAAGCCTTTTAGCCCTATTCTTGATCGCCTTCACTAGGAAAACGGTACAAAAGGGGGTGGTGATGGACGGAGCATCTGAACCAATCAAACACTCACACCCAGTCAACAGATCTGGGTTTAATCCATCACTGTTCTTTAGCCCACTCTGCCACCCCAGTTCCTGCATGGCCATATGCAAATCAGTCTGACCCAGTGCCTCATGGGAACAGTCCAGCCCGAACTGCCAAGCCATGTTTTCCCTGGACCGGAAACAAGCTTCCGAGGACCGGTTTCTGGCATTTCAGCCGTCTTCAGCCCGGCTTGCTTGAATCCAGTGGCAAAGTGAGCAAGGGACTTACGTCTGAGCATACCCTGCCAACATATGGCGAACAAAGCGGTACAAAAGGGGGTGGTGATGGACGGAGCATCTGAACCAATCAAACACTCACACCCAGTCAATAGATCTAGGTTTAATCCATCACCGTTCTTTAGCCCACTCTGCCACCCCAGTTCAGACATGGCCATATGCAAATACGTCTGAGCATACCCTGCCAACATATGGCGAACAAAGCGGTACAAAAGGAGGTGGTGATGGACGGAGCATCTGAACCAATCAAACACTCATACCCAGTCAACAAATCTTGGTTGAATCCATCACCGTTCTTTAGCCCACTCTGGCACCCCAGTTCAGACATGGCCATATGCAAATCAGTCTCACCCTGTGCCTCATGGGAACAGTCCAGCACGAACTGCCAAGCCATGCCTTCCCTGGACCGGAAACAGGTTTCCGAGGACCAGTTTCTGGCATTTCAGCCGTCTTCAGCCCGGCTTGTTTGAATCCAGTGGCAAAGTGAGCAAGGGACTCACGTCTGAGCATACCCTGCCAACTTACGGCAAACAAAGTGCTACAAAAGGGGGTGCTGATGGACGGAGCATCTGAACCAATCAAACACTAACACCCAGTCAACAGATCTGTGTTTAATCCATCACCGTTCTTTAGCCCACTCTGCCACCTCAGTTCAGACATGGCTATATGCAATCAGTCTGACCCTTTGCCTCATGGGACAGTCCAGCCCGAACTGCCAAGCCATGCCTTCCGAGGACAGGTTTCTGGCATTTCAGCCGTCTTCAGCCCAGCTTGCTTGAATCCAGTGGCAAAGTGAGCAAGGGACTCACGTCTGAGCATGACTGGGTGTGAGTGTTTGATTGGTTCAGATGCTCCGTCCATCACCACCCCCTTTTGTACCACTTTGTTGCCATAAGTAGCAGTCCTCGCGAACATACCGAAACTAAAGCCCAACCACATTGAAAATCATGATACGCTCAAAAATAAAACCTTGCATTGGCTTTCCAAACATTGTTGCTTTCCCATGTACGGGGCAAATCAGATAATCATGACTTAAAGAGTAGGCTGGTTGGGCCCCCTTGAAAAGAAGATTGAGGGTGACTGCGTAGTTATCAACTTTAGAACACCAGACTGGGCAAGGGATTCCATTATGAATGCACCTCCCCCGTCCAAATGGGAGTACAATACAACTCTACTCCCATTAGATTTTTTCTATAGGCATCAGATAGGCAATCAAAACAAAGTGCGTACTAATGATCGTCCCAGTGTCAAACATTACCCCAATACCCATAGTTTGTTTCCATTGTCTAAATTCCAGGACTGTTTTTCCATCTCAACTTTTAATAGATACCAGGCTTTCGAATCAATGGAGGATATTGATTGACTTGCGGGACACTACGATCAGATGCATGATGTCGATACTATAAGCCCTGAAAGGGGAGTTGTAGACCAGGCCTGTATAGTCAATCCCGGGGAGCAATCGCCTAGTATTACAACTTATTCCAAGGCTGCCAGACCATATAGCGGAGCAAGGAGATCCCAGGTGGTGGCTTCAAATAATGATATACAGAAGGTTGCAGCTATGGTACAACATAATATCCCACCGCTAGCCGCTACTAACTTATCCAATAGTTTAACAACACACCAAACTCAACCTATCTCATAGGCCACTATTGAGGAAGGCCTCAATATTATTACCTGGAATATAGCGGGTATTGGTGGGAAGCTGTTTACTCCATTCTGGAAGGATTTTATCACACAAGGGCACGATATTATTTGTCTCCAAGAGACTTGGTATAAGAGCCAATTTATGTGGAGGGTTGTACATCTTACTGGGTAGAGGCAGTGAATTCAGCTGCAGGCAGGGCAAAAGGTGGCCTCCTAATTCTGATATCGACTAGGTTAACTGAGTTTAAACTTAGGAGTCACTCTGAGATTGCCCCTTATTCACAGTTACTACGTTTAGAGCATCACAAAGGTAGAGATTTGGTCATAATTAACTTCTATAATAATATCTTTGATGCAAGCAGGGGATCCATAGTACAGGACATAGGGAGGGAGACAGACGAAATCCTGGCCCAGTCAAATGACCAACCGGTCATTCTCTGGGCTGGAGATTTTAATATGCAGGCTTGCAGATTTGCACAAAAGGGGACCGGTGGTTCCCTGGGGGAGCAGGACCCCAGAGGCAGAGCTCTATATAATCATTTCCCACATAACAATTACGGAACGGCATTGAATAACTTAGTAGCCAAATTAGATTTAGAGCTATTGGATTGCAGTATGAAAAAGGGTAGCATTAGATGCCCAACCTTTAAAGGAAGGGACGCCCACTCTAATATTGACCATATTCTTGTTTCCTGCGGTACGACCTACTCTAATTTATGGATAGTCGAGCAGGCTGTAAGTGATCACAACAGCATTTGCCTATCATTATTGTGCTGGGGGTATAAATCCCATAATTCTAGTAGCCCAATTAGGGACATTGCCGCAGTAAGACCTAACAGCATGAGAATCAAGTGGGTTAATGTTAATCCTGACCGACTTTTGGAGGATGTTAAAGTTAAATGCAGTGCAGAAATAAGTTACTGCTTAAGCAATGAGGTAACCCCTGCTACACTGCTCTCTAAGTTTTATAGGATAAACTTGGTCATAGAGGGCTTATTGACAGGCAGGAGTCGGAAATCGAGGACTACACAGGCCGGTTGGTTTGATAAAAATTGCACTCAAGCTCTATCTAATTTGAAATTGGCTTTAGCTGCCAAACCAAGAGACCCAGCACAAATTAGGGACGAGCGCTACAATTATAAGATCTCCTTGGAGGTGCAGAAAAAAGAACTACAAAATGAGGCCTGGTCCAACCTTGATCTGGCAGCAGCTACAAAAAATAACAAATTATTTTGTGAGATTATCAATTGTCCCTTTTTAAAGAATGATAACAGCCCTGAACTAACTTCCCATGTAAACTGCAACACCTGGATAGATCATTTTACAAAGATTTTTAATCTGGATGGGTTGATTTTAGATTCTTTTTTTAACAAATCCATATGGCCTACTATACCGTTACTTATTAGCCTGGATGAAGTATATGAGGGGCTAGCAAAGAGCAGCGGAGGTAAAGCCCCGGGCCCTGATGGTGTGCCAGTGGACTTATATAAATAGCAAGTAAAGGGCTGGCTCTAATCAGTAAGGCTGAGCCTGGTATGATAAACAACAAAAAAGGATGCCAGTACTGATACTAGATTTCTAACAGCGATTAGTTACCAATGTATAGACCACAGTTCAATACATGTATGTGCTATTTAATAGCCATTTATTCAAAAATGTTTCGCTTGTACACAGTTGTTTAGTTAGGGCTGCAATTCAAACGATATTATAGTGCAAAAATGAAAATAAGGACACAAAAGTGGAATAAAACCTCATACATACAATCACTCATTACTCTTCAGACATATCACAATCAAAACACTCGCATTCACTCATTCAAACTTGGTACCCCACACAAACTGGAGGATGAATACACCAGTAGGTGGAGTACTTGGTCTACCACAAAATCAAAAGCAATCCATATTACTCAACACAATACACTATATACAATTCAGTTCAATTACAACATTTTGACATATACATCAAAATTCAAGTGTATTAATGCCAGTACAGATGCAAAACGAATTAGCAAAAGGGCAAAATCAGCAGACCCATTGGCCTACGCGTTTCGAATCCCTATGGATCTCGGGATTCTCTTCAGGGCGAATCAGCTCAGTCTAGTCTTAATCAATAAGTAGCGTTCACAGATGGAGGCTCCTAAGGAGGGGTCCACCTTGTCCTCAGGTCGTGTAATTAGGATTAAATCAATGAGCACTGTTGTCAAGGGGCCAAAGTAACCGTCAATATCCAAACGCTACGTGAAGGATGAAGCAATTCGAGGCGAACGTCGGGTCAGTCGGAACAAAAACGCCACACGTAGGAAGCACCAAAATGGCGAAGAGGCAGCCACGTCCCTGGAGTGAATCAGAACAGGAAGCACAGCATTCAATGCGCATGTGCTATGAAGTGGACTTATATAAGCATGAGATGAATTTATGGGCACCAATTTTAACACGTTTTTTAATGCTGCTATTGAAGGCAACCTTCCACTGACTTGGGGCCAATCTACAATTGTTCCACTTTTTAAAAAAGGCTCTAGGTCAGAAGCATGTAATTACTGTCCCATCTCCCTTCTGGATTCGTCAATTAAAGTCTTGAGTAGAATCCTCCTAAAGAGACTAGAAATATGGGCGGAGGAAAATGCCATCCTATCGCCTGTACAGTACGGGTTCAGAAGGGGGATAGGTACAATGGAGCAATGTATAAACCTCGATCTTATTATCAATAAATATACCACGGTTAAAGAAGGAAACTTATTTTTATATTTCGCTGACTTAAGTAGTGCCTTCGATTTAGTTGAACATTTTCTTTTATGGCCTTTTTTATTGGAAATGGGAGCGCCAAAAGAGATCATACATTTCCTGGCAAGACTTTATGAAAGATTGTCTAGCAAAGTGCGCTTTGGGCCTGATGGCGAATGTATTCCCTTTTTTAAGTTCAACAGAGGCATCAGGCAAGGTTGCGTTTTAGCACCCCTTTTATTTTCTTTATTTATTAACCAAATTGACGTAATCCTTAGAAAGACCCCAGCGGATGCCCCCTTAATAGATGGTAACCCCATCCCAATATTGCTGTACGCAGATGATGTGGTCCTTCTATCACGTACCCAAATTGGCCTCCAACGTTATTGACAAATTTCAGTTGTTTACGGACAGTAGGAAACTGCTAATCAATAAAGAAAAAACTTTTGTAATGTCATGCGGGAAGAAGACCAAGCAAAATAGGACCTTTTACTTAGATGATGTTAAAATTGAAACCGTTAAAATGTTCTGCTATCTTGGCATAACATTTTCCGGAGATGGAAGGTGGGTTAACGAACAGGAGAATGTGCGCCTCAACATGGTTAGGAACACCAATAGCGTTTTTAGATTTGCTGCGAAATTGGGAAACCGCAAAATTAAGGATATGGTGTCAATTTATAATGCAAGGTGCCTATCACCTACATTATATGCGGCGGAGTATGGGGTCACCATACCGATAGCGGCAAGCTAATTCAATACGAGGAAAACGTATTCCTGAAACGCTTGCTGTGTGTCCGAGCTTCAGCCTCTACTGAGATAATCCACAGGGAAGTGGGCCTAAATTATATTAAGGACCTAGCAGCTTTGCGTCCGTTGACACTATGGCGGTCTATCTGGTCTAAACCCGAAACAAAATTTACACAGAGTGTAATCAATGACTGTTTAAAGCTAGACCATTGCTCACGCATCCCATGGCTCAGACATAATCAACATTGGTATAATTTACTCTTTGATCTAGACCCTTTTCTGGAGACGGATCAGGTTGTATCTATATCAAAAAAGAGCTCAAGGAATCCTTTCTAGAATACACAAGGAATGCCAGGGTTGCTGAATGTGAGAAACATTGTACCCTGACTTTTTATCGTGAGCAAAATGTAAGCGAAGGTTTTCAGCCCTATTTAACAGAAGTCACAAGAAACTCCCATTGTTTCGTATTAACACGTTTACGACTAGGCACTGTCCATCACCTTGTGGCATTCCCTCACATTAGACGGAATAGTACCTCCCCATGCCCTTGTGACGGTATTTCCAAACAAAGCTGTTGCCATTTTATGTTGTTTTGTAAATTTTACATTTTTCTAAGGAAATTCTACCTAAAACCCATCTTTATAAAATATAAGGTACGATCTACCAAGGTTGCGATGCAGATAATGTTTACTTTGGGAAGTTCTGATATATGTTTTTATGTAGCTACATACATTTTAAGATGTATGACTGCCAGGAAATCAATTATTATTTGAATATTAACTATTAGGAATTAACATATGTAACTTTTAGGAGGAGAGCCGAGCCTCTATTTTAGCCCTTGCAAGGGCAGAACGCCACTGTGAGGAATACTGTATCTATGTGATTTCTGGTTACTAGCACGCGTCACTTTACTTTTGCGAGTTTGCACATGCGTTGTAAAGGAAATTGCACTTTATTAGTCGTGTTTGCATTTATAAAGTACTGAAGCGTCTGTACATATTTATTGCACTGCCTTTTTGAATTACTGTACATTAGACTTTTATTGAAAATTGTCCTCAGTGTGGACTACGCATTTTGTATGGATATTGCAAGGTTTTAAGCACAAAAATTGTATTATATTTACAGTGCGCGTTCATATGTTTTATGCTTTATGTCTGCTATATGGTTATGTATATATACCGAATAAAGCATTTTGAAACTGAAACTGAAGCCTCCTTCTTTACTATGAAGACAGAAAACATAAAGATAGACCTGCTCAATGATCGAATATCCCGTACCGACTCTCACATGGACACTTCAATTACCCTGCTCGGTGCCACACTCAAATGCCCCTGCAAAGTTTGACCTCAAAAACAACGCATCCTGGTCCTCCTTCAACACCTACAGTGAAAAAACTATATTAAAAATGCTCACAGCCCTGAATCCCTCTAGCCACTTCACAGACACTCTTCTCTCAAACTACATAAAAGACTTAATTCCACTGTTATTGCCTCTCTGGACCAAGATTATAAAAACCTCTCTCCTTCAAGGAACCATCCCAGAAATCCTTAAAGCAGGGCAGGCATCCTCTATCTTAAAGAAGCCATCGGCGGACCCATCATACTCAAATAACTATCGCCCAATATCCAACATCACCACTCTGGCCAAACTCTTTGAAAAATGTGTCCACACGCAGCTTGGCAAACACATAGATCAGTTCAGCCTGCTTAACCAATACCAATCCGGCTTCCGTGCAGGTCACAGTACTGAATCAGCCATTACCCACATAATAGATGGCGCATTAAAAATCCTTGACCAAAATGAAGCCTGTTTACTAATCTGGCTGGACCTACCTTCGGCAATTTGATAGATTTCCTGAAACAAAGAAGGGGTTTATCGGATCTGTTCTAAATTGGTTCACCTCTTTCCTCCAAAATAGATCACAAAGATTCAAGGTTTATCAATCATTATCCAAGCCCATCCCAGTCACTTTAGGAGTACCGCAGGGCTCATCCCTCTCACTTACACTTTTCAACCTTTTCATGGCACCACTCACCGAACTTCTCAGCTCATCGAATGTCCATTATCACATGTACGCAGATGACACACAGCTCTACATAAAGATCCACTCACTTGAGGACATCAAATCTCTCAATTGAATGCTTCAAAAAACGCAGACCTGGTTGGCCGAAAACCATTTGAAACTAAACACCCTCAAAACTGAATTCCTCGTAATCCCTCCCTCCAACCAATCGACCACCATCCTCGAATGGATGAACCACCTAACAGCACTCAAAGGTCAACCACTCATTATTGATCCAGCGAAATCGCTGGAAGTGACTCTGGACAGAAACCTAAACATGCAGAAACACATCAGAGCCTCTACAAAAGGCGCAAAATTTCAGATGAACACCTTGAGAAGAATGAACATCTTCTTGCCTGCAAATGCCCTCAAAAAGGTAGTTCAAGCTCTAGTAATCCTCAGAGTGGAATAGGGGAGTGTCACTCTCTGCCGCCTTCCCAGATCGACAACGGCCCCTTTAAGAGCTTCAATCAACACAGCTGCTAGACTCATCACAGGCACCAAAAGAAACAGTCACATCTACCCTGACCTTCGAGCCCTCAACTGGCTACCCTTCGAGGCTATAATCAATATGAAAATTGCTTGTATGACACACAAGGCACTACATCACAAAATTCTGAGTGATATAGCTCAGATATTAGTGCTTTCTTGTGGTAACAAATCCACCAGAAGCTCCAGTAATCTTCTACTGAAACCACAATGATTTGTCAAGAAGAAAACATACAACCTGACCTTCTCAGGAACGGCTCCCACGATTTGCAATGCTTTGCGCCCAGAAACGAGACAGAATCCTTCTACTGCATTCTTCAAAAAAGAAGTGAAAGCTATTCTCATGGCTAAATTTACTTGAACTATTTATATATACCTTTAATACATATTTGCTAGTTTGTATTAGTTGCTATTTTGTATTAGACTCACCTACATTTTTCTATACTTGTTTTTGTGAGTTACATCTTCCCTGTAAAGCACATATCCGTAAGGGTCTTGTTGGCACTATACAAAACCTTCAAAATAAAATAAAATAAATAAATAAAATGAACTTACAGATCCACACAGACATTGACACACCCACTGACAGACCCACACAGATATTCTCACACCCACTCACAGACCCACTCAGACACTCACACATTTACTGACAGAACTACTCACACACCCACTGACAGACCCACTCAGATGCCATACACCCACTGACAGACCCACTCAGACACTCACACACCCACTCACTCACACACCCACTCTCAGACACTCTCACACACACCTACATACCCACACAGACATTTACACACCAACTCACAGATCCAATCAGCCACTCACACACCCACTCACAGACCTATAAACACACACACTGACGGACCCACTCGGACACTCATACACCCACTCATAGACCCACTCAGACACTTACACACCCACTCACAGACCTACTCACACATGCACATCCACTTGCAAACCCACTCAGACACTCTCATACCCACTCACAAACACTCAGACACGCAGACATTCACTGACAGACCCACTCAGACACTCTCAAACCCACTGACAGACCCGTTCAGACACTCACACACCCACTCACAGGCCTACTCAAATACCCACTGACAGACCCAGTCAGACACTCACACAACCACTCTCAGACCCACTCAGACACTCTCACACACACTTACAGAACCACCCAGACATTTACACACCAACTCACAGACCCACTCAGCCACTCTCATACCCACTCACAGGCCCACTTACTCACACACCCACTCACAGACCTACTCACACACACACTGACAGACCTACTCAGACACTCATACACCCACGCACAGACCCACTCAGACACTCTCACACACACTTACAGATTCACACAAACATTGACACACCCACTCACAGACCCACTCTGACACTCTCACGGGCACTCACAGACCCACTCAGATACTCACACATTCACTGACAGACCTACTCACATACCCACTGGCAGACCCACTCAGACACTCACACACCCACTCAGACACTCACACACCCACTCTCAGACACTCTCACATACACACTTACAAACCCACAGAGAAATGTACACACCAACTCAGAGACCCACTCAGCCACTCTCACACCCACTGACAGACCCACTCAGACACTCACATACTCACTCACATACCTATAAACACACACACTGGCAGACCGACTCAGACACTCATAGACCCACTCAGACACTCACACACCAACTCACAGATCTACTCACACTTGCATACCCACTAGCAGACCCGCTCAGACACTCTCACACCCATTCACAGATCCACTTAGACACTTACACATTCACTGATAGACCCCCTCATACATTCTCACACCCACTGATAGACCCACTCAGACACTCACACACCTACTCTCAGACCCACTCAGATACTCTCACGCACTTACAGAACCCCACAGACATTTACACTCCAGCTCACAGACCCACTCAGCCACTCTCACACCTACTCACAGACCCATTCACTCACACACCCACTCACAGACCTACTCACACACACACTGACAGACCCACTAAGATGCACACTGACAGACCCACTCTGACACTCATACACCCACTCGCAGGCCCATTCAGACACTCTCACACTAACACACAGACCCACTCAGACAATCTTACACACACTTACAGACTGGCATGCTGGGCAGGTTAAAACGGAACACCATGAGTTTTTATATCAAGGGTTTTATTAGCAGGGCAAACACATCATCAAATTAACACCGGCCAGGCGACGTCTTCCTCAGGGGAATTGAGGTGTCTCCTCCTTGGCATCTTTTCCGGAATGTAGATTGTCGGGGGGTTAGGGACGTAGGGAAAACAAAAACAAGAAGGTGCACTCTGATTAGTGCTGTGGTCTATTTGCAATAGGGTGGAGGGAAGGTGTGAGGGAAGGGTACACCCGATCGTTCTCAGGATGGTGCAGGGAAAGGGGCCGTCACCAAGGTAGATAGGGATTTATACTGCACGCTTTCCCTCCTGTCTTCCTAGAAGGGACTTGCTTTACACGCTTCCCCCACCTCCCAAAGGTAAGGACCCCAGCCTCCCGGCTCCCCAACAACAGGCACTCACCTGTTCTAGCCACGTCTCTCCTGGAACGTGGCTGGGCACTGTGTGTAGCCATTGGCCTCATGGCCGCTCCTCCTTGGTGATCCGCGATTATTCTGGTGGTTCCTCTCTATCTCTCGCTATGCTCCACGCTCTCCATCTCTCACTTTGCTCGGCCGTCTTCCTCCTTCCGGGTCTTGCAGCTGTCCTTATAGGCTCCTGGGGTCTTATCCAGTGCTGATGCTACATAGTCCCACCTCCAGGGGGTGGAGCCACCGTCTTCCTCATCCGCAGCTGGAAGGAAGAACAAGCATTGGAAATGCATTAGGACTCGCATTAGGAAAGTTTGAGCTATTGGTCTTATAAATGAATTTTTTTTATTTATGTGTTATTTTTTAAAATAGCTAAATTAATAGCTTTGTCATTTACAATGCCATTAGTTGTGACACCTATAGCATTTGTAATGCAACATGTTTTGTATTTTGTATTACGTGACTTAGATGTATTGATATTACAAATAACAATGGCTTTTATGTTTTTTTAAATAATTAATACTTAAATAATTTATTTAATTTGTAATGTCAATAGCTTAAACTTTTGTAAATAACTTTTGTGAAGATTATGTTCAGTGTTTTTTATTGTGACGAAAATCCAAGAACAGAAGTGAAATATTAACATCTTTTTGTGATTTGTAATAAAGCGTGAAAGCTTGAAAACAGCTTGAAACATTGAAAGAACATATTTGAACCAGTGATGCTGTGGTTGCGCTGAGTGATGCTGTTGTTGCGCTGAGTGATGCTGTGGTTGCGCTGAGTGATGCTGTGGTTGCGCTGAGTGATGCTGTAGTTGCGCTGAGTGATGCTGTGGTTGCGCTTTGTGATGCTGTGGTTGCGCTGAGTGATGCTGTGGTGGTGCTGAGTGGTGCTGTGGTGGTGCTGAGTGATGCTGTGGTGATGCTGTGGTGGTGCTGAGTTATACTGGGGTGGTGCTGGGGTGGTGCTGAGTGATGCTGGGGTGGTGCTGAGTGGTGCTGTGTGGTGCTGAGTGATGCTGTGGTGGTGCTGAGTGATGCTGTGGTAGTGCTGAGTGATGCTGTAGTTGCGCTGAGTGATGCTGTGGTTGCGCTGAGTGATGCTGTGGTTGTGCTGAGTGATGCTGTGGTTGCGCTGAGTGGTGCTGTGGTGGTGCTGAGTGATGCTGGGGTGGCATTGAGTGATGCTGGGGTGGCGCTGAGTGATAATGTGGTGGTGCTGAGTGATAATGTGGTGTTGCTGAGTGATGCTGGGGTAGCGCTGAGTGATGATGTGGTGATGATGAGTGGTGCTGTGGTGGTGCTGAGTGATGCTGGGGTGATGCTGTGGTGGTACTGAGTGATACTGGGGTGCCTATGAGTGTTTGTTATTTACTCTAGAGTACGTTGTTTATGGCACGGAAGATACAAACTCTGTGTTGAAAATGGGCGACATGACTTATGTGGCAACATACACTGGGTTCAGTCTAGATCCCAGCTTGTCAGTCATTGTTGCAAACTCAGATGTGTGTCTGTGTAATAATGATCAAACAGTGCAAACCAAGTACTGTGCATACATTTAGAGTTTAGAAAACATGCATATTGATATCTACTATATATCAAGTGTAAGGCTAAATCATGGAAATCAAGAATATATGGTGTATATCATGTATATCAATAGTACATATTTGAATACACATTTACAGTTCCTTACGTTATGCATTTTATTTTGGGCACAGGGAGATTAAGGCCCAAATACCAAGGTAGATCATTATCACACCAGGATAAATGTGATATCCTGGGGTGCAGTATTTACCCAGTGCGCCAATAATCTCTAATCCAATTTTCCCCTGGAAAACGGACCGCTTTTTGCACCAAATCGATTTGTCTTGGAATTTATATTTCTGCAGGTCACCTGGGGAAAAACTAGCTCAATCCATGACAAAGATTTTTTTCTTCCTTTTATTAAATACTGTAAAACCCTGCATGTGTGTTAGGCAGGGGCTTCTGAATGATAGAAAGGGCTTGGATTAGAGTCAGTCACCAGTGAGGTTCTTCACCAGTGAGCTCTACTTGTCGTGCGACTGATATTTCCATCACTCTTGACAAAGACTGCCTCTCATAGGGACATCTCTTGCTTTCCAGGGTTCATCGGAGTCGTGATTGCAAACGTTTGTTCGTTCAGTTATTCAATCATTCAGTGTGGTAAAGCATGAACTGTCTCGTAAAATACATGTCCGCACGCTTTGCAATCAGGGTAGAGGGTTGCAGTGCAACAGATGTTCACAAGCATTTAACAAACGTATATTGGGAGGGTTATGGTAGGCATGCAGCTTACACCATCCGATGCAACAAGAGTGTATAGTGATGAGTGACTCACAAAGCAGTATGGCAGATTACTATACCGTAAAATCTAAAACAAAATTCACAGGTGTTCATTAAATCATACCCTCAAGTGAAACAGGGTTACAAGGCTATGAAAAGTCAGTGCAGGTATTGAACCATAATTATTGTCTGGCTTAATGCTTATTAAAATGAGAAGTCGTCCACCACCCAAGGCGTTAAACAATAATATAATAAAAAGTTGTAAGGCAATTCTGTTGTACATTTCTGTTTGATTAAAAGTTATGAATGGATTCAAGGGTCGACCTATTGGCCATGTAACGTCCTTTTTTAATGGGAGCCTTTGTTCTCGGGTTATGTATTTGAATTCTTTCGTGCATATCTGTGACTCAAAAGCGCCATCCTGATCGAGAACAGGGATTGTTCACAGTCTGTCTGGTTATCTATCAGAAGATTGCCAGCCTGGAGCATTGCACGTTCTTCAATCATCATAACAATGGCAATGGTGTGAATATATGGAAATGTGGGAAAAGACCACAGGATAGGCTATGGAATAGGGGAGAGTAAGGGTGACGAGACTCACGGGGAGCAGCAGCCTTTGATGCGCCGGCCGGCAGTGGGCAGTGAATAATTAGGGAAGGAGATATAAAAAAAAAAAAAACTTTTAAAATCTTAAACAGTCTCACAAAAAAACAAAGGTTCTTTGAAAAAACCAGAGGTTAGAGGAGCATTACAGTTAGCAAATAGAATTTTTTTTTTAAAACGTAGTCATTTTCTACAAAAGCAAAAGGTTACAGAGACGTTATGGTTAGGCTCAGATTGCACTAACTCAAAAATATAGAAATTCATCAGTAATAGTTACCTGAGCTAACTATAATGTACTCTCCTCCAATGTACGGCATATGACCTCACATATTACATGACTCATGTGACATCACTGATGACATTATCCACAGAACCACTCCCATACCCACTCACACCCCCATATAACTTCTCAAACATCCCCTTATACACCCACACAACCACTCACATACCCATTCAGAGACCCAGACAACTAATCACACACCCACTCACTCATCCATAGAGCCACTCACATACTCATTCACTCACTCACTTATACATCCATTCACACAACTACTCACTCACCCAGACAGCTAATCATACAACCACTTACTTACCCATACAGCCACACACTCACCTATACAGCTTCTAACATACTCACATATTTAGCAATACAGCCACTCACACATCCACTCACTCACCCACACAGCCTCTCAACATACACATTCATACAACATGTACACACCCACTCAGACACCCACAACTACTTACATACACATTCACACATACATACTCCACTCATACATCCTCTCACTCACCCATACAGCCACTCACACAGACACTCACTGTCCAATACAGACACTCACACACCAGCTCACTTAGCCAAAACCCCTCTCCAACAGCCACTCACTCACTTATATAGCCACTTACATACCCAGTCACTCACTCATACAGCCCCTCACAAAGCCACTCAGTCACACATATAGCCACTCAAACACCCACTTACACACCCATACAGTCATTCACACACCCACCCACTCAGTCACCCATAAAGTAACTCTCACAGCCACACACTCACCAATACAGTCACTCACATAGCCACTTACCCATATAGCTACTCACACACCCACTTATGACACTCAGACACCCACTCACACACAAATACACACAATCACACAGCCACTCACATAATATATGTTAGAAATAGTATCACTTATTAGTATACAAAGTATGCTAATTTAACTTTTATAGTAGCATAGTATATATGTTTAACCCTCATAAGCTTTTATAAAGCCCTCATAAACACTGCATGATGCCAACAGGGATGTCATCAGTAATGTCATTTGAGATGTCATCAGTGATGACCATGTCATGAGTGATGTACTTTGTGAGGTCATAAACACTGCATTGCGGGGGTGGAAGTTATAGTTATCTCAGGTAACTATAACTGCAGAATTTCTATAGTTCTGTGCGTGTTCAATCTGAACCCAACTTTAACATTCCTGTAACTTTTCTTTGAAAAACAATATATATATATATATATATATATATATATATATATTATCGCTCCAGGTTGTCCACCTTTGAGTAGCACATGAGCAGCAGCTTGATTTATGTGTAGGTGAGGACGGGGATCCGCTTGTAAATGCCGCTCTGTAATGGATCTGCCCGACGCGTTTCGAAGCTCCATCTGCTTCTCTTCAGGGGCTTTAACGGAAGCGGTGTGCGCAACCGCTAACCCACTTCTCCATTTTCCATACGACACACCCACCGATTGGAGGCTCAAATGAGACTGTGTATTATGGGAAGTGTGGTGCGGAAGGCACATAATCAAGTCCTGTATGGACCCCGCAAATGGGCCCGTCCTCGATCCCATGTACGGCTGCTGTTTCACTTCCGTGACCCCCAAGGATAACGGGGTGGTGCATACTCCGCGGCTGGACTGCCACGTGTAAATTGTCGCTCCAGGTTGTCTACCTTTGAGTAGCACACGAGCAGCAGCTTGATTTATGTGTAGGTGAGGACGGGGATCCGCTTGTAGATGCCGCTCCGTAATGGATCTGCCCGATGCGTTTCGAAGCTCCATCTGCTTCTCTTCAGGGGCTTTAACGGAAGCGGTGTGCACAACCGCTAACCCACTTTTCCATTTTCCATATGACACACCCACCGATGGGAGGCTCAAATGAGACTATGTATTATGGGAAGTGTGGTGCGGAAAGCACATAATCAAGTCCTGTATGGACCGCGCAAGTGGGCCCGACCTCGATCCCATGTACGGCTACAGTTTCACTTCCGTGACCCCCAAGGATAACGGGGTGGTGCATACTCCGCGGCTGGACTGCCACATGTAACTTGTTGCTCCAGGTTGTCCACCTTTGAGTAGCACACGAATAGCAGCTTGATTTATGTGTAGGTGAGGACGGGGATCTGCTTGTAGATGCCGCTCCGTAATGGATCTGCCCGACGGTGGGTGTGTCATATGGAAAATGGAGAAGTGGGTTAGCGGTTGCGCATAGATATATATATATATATATATATATATATATATATATATATATATATATATATATATATATATATATATATATATATATATATATATATATATATATATATATATACTTCCAATGACTCCCACTGAGTAACAGGAAACCTCGGCACTCTGGATTGGTTGCAAAATCATTAATTTAGCAGAGTAACGCAACACTAACACATTTCGGTGCTTCCTAGCACCTGTGACAAAGGTGCTAGGAAGCACCAAAATGCATTGGCATTGCTTTACTCTCCTAAATAAATGATTCTGCAACCATTTCGGAGTGCCGAGGTTTCCTGTTACTAAGTGGGAGGCATTGAAAGTATTAGTAGCAGAGTGTGTCAAAGTGCTTCATAGTCGGCACCACCAGCGTTTAGGCAGCCGGAAAGAAACTCACAGACACCAGGACTATATATATGTGTATGTATACATATATATGTATATGGGGCAGGTATTCACATTCTCCCGCAAATATGATCATGCTAAAAAATGCGATTTGGTAACACCACAAAAACCACCATAAATGTAAATGAAGGGGCAACAACAAGCAGAGCAACGCAAACGTGTCTGACTCAGATTTAAGCTCTCCAACTAGCGATAATGATTCCGAAGATGGACAATTCAATGCATACAATGAGCCAGATTAAAGAAACAAGCTAAGTCAGCAGAAGAGCTGAATTTTTTATCGGTAGACTGCCGACAAACGTTGCGCCGACGGAACCTGTAAAAATCTCTAAATAGCGAAGAAACGAGAGGCTCAGAGCAATGCACAAGCTCCGGAAGGGGAAAACCAAAGAAAACTCAATGGCGGAGGTGGTAACTCCAAATGACAACACCATAGTCAATCTGTCATCTGAAGTTGTTAGTCCTCGGGCTCTCCTACTACCCAGAGAGTAATTTTAATTACGGGCGCACCAGAATCGGCATATTCAGTTACATCAGAAAATTGAAACTGTTTTTCACGATCAAAGAAGGAAATAAAGAACATAGCAACATTGCAAGACAAGAGATCTATGATAACCCAAGGCATAAAAATCTCAAAGTCTGAGATGTCCAATTGTAACTCACTTTACATGAGTTGAATGATGTCACCAATTCAAACCAACAAGATCAATTGGAACAGGGATCGACACAGGCCAGACTGAAGCGCTCAATATAGTTCATTCTAGTGCTGGAATCAGCCCGTTCAAGGCCAAGTCTACATTTTAGCCTACAATGTCAAAAGACGCTATTGACATTTTTCACGACGGAGTGACAGAGGATTTGAAGCAATTACATCATAAAGTGAATCAAGGCAAAAAGAGAATGAAATATAATGACAAACAGTATGATAATTTAATAAAAAAGTAGAAAAATAATGAAGAAATCATGATAAACAAATCTGAATACGGTGGCAATATAGGCATCTGGCCACGTAGGGAATACGAATCTCTGATAGAATATCGACGGACAGAATATCGACCTACAGCAACATCGACGCTGGAATATCGAATGCAAGTATATCGACACCCTATTTACAACATGGTAAGTACAAAAATATTGAAACTAAAATATCGATGTTAAAAATATCGTAATTAAAAATATTGTTTTTTTTCTGTAAAAAAAGTTAAATAAAGTAAATAATACTTATAAATAAATTAAACATATTTAAACATATTTAATAATGTTTAAAATTAATATATAATACATATTTATTAATAAAACGTTAATTAAAAATAAACATACATATATAATATATAACAATATTGATTAATTATTTTAATTAATTATAAAAATGAACAAATACCATAAATTACAAATACATCTACACACATAAAATAATAACATAAATAAAAATAATTAGTTATATTTAATAAATAAAAAAAAATAAAGTCCCAAAAAAACGACATTAATGAAAACATTGGATAGCGTAGAATGTAAAATTACTGTTCCCACTCCAGAAAATTAAACAGTAGGAAAAGCCTTAAATAGCATAAGGGTAAAAATTACTATTCCCACTCCAGAGAGTGCAAAAGTAGGGAAAGTGTTGGATAGCGTAGAGGTAAAAATTACTATTCCCACTCCAGTGAGTGCAACAGTAGGGAAAGCGTTGGATAAAAATTACTATTCCAACTCCAGAGGGTGCAACAGTAGGGAAAGCGTTGGATAGCGGGTGGGTAAAAATTTGTATTCCCACTCCAGAGGGTGCATCAGTAGGGAAAGCGTTGGATAGCGTAAGGGTAAAAATTACTATTCCAACTCCAGAGGGTGCAACAGTAGGGAAATCGTTGGATAGCGTAGGGGGAAAAATTACTATTCCAACTCGAGAGGGTGCATCAGTTGGGAAAGCGTTGGATAGCGTAAGGGTAAAAATTACTATTCCAACTCCAAAGGGTGCAAAAGTAGGGAAAGCGTTGGATAGCGTAGGGATAAAAATTACTATTCCAACTCCAGAGGCTGTAACAGTAGGGAAAGCGTTGGATAGCGTAGGGATAAAAATGACTATTCCAACTCCAGAGGGTGCAACAGTAGGGAAAGCGTTGGATAGCGTAAGGGTAAAAATTACTATTCCAACTCCAGAGGGTGCAACAGTAGGGAAAGCATTGTATAGCGTAGGGGGAAAATTTACTATTCCCACTCCAGAGAGTGCAACAGCAGGGAAAACGTTGGATAGCGGGTGGGTAAAAATTACTATTCCCACTCCAGTGAGTGCAACAGTAGAGAAAGCATTGGATAAGGTAAGGGTAAAAATTACTATTCCAACTCCAGAAGGTGCAACAGTATAGAAAGCGTTGGATAGCGTAAGGGTAAAAATTACTATTCCAACTCCAAAGGGTGCAACAGTAGGGAAAGCGTTGGATAGCGTAGGAATAAAAATTACTATTCCAACTCCAGAGGGTGTAACAGTAGAGAAAGCGTTGGAAAGCGTAGGGGTTAAAATTACTATTCCAACTCCAGAGGGTGCAACAGCAGGGAAAGCGTTGGATAGCGTAGGGGTAAAAATTACTATTCCCACTCCAGAGAGTGCAACAGTAGAGAAAACGTTGAATAGCAGGTGGGTAAAATATACTATTCCCACTCCAGTGAGTGCAACCGTAGGGAAAGCGTTGGATAGCGTAAGGGTAAAAATTACTATTCCAACTCCAGAGGGTTCAACAGTAGGGAAAGCGTTTGATAGCGTAAGGGTAAAAATTACTATTCCAACTCCAAAGGGTGCAACAGTAGGAAAAGCGTTGGATAGCGTAGGGATAAAAATTACTATTCCAACTCCAGTGGGTGTAACAGTACAGAAACCGTTGGATAGCGTAGGGGTAAAAATTACTATTCCAACTCCAGAGGGTGCAACAGTAAGGAAAGCGTTGGATAGCATAGGGAAAAAAATTACTATTCCAACTCCAAAGGGTGCAACAGTAGGGAAAGCGTTTGATAGCGTAGAATTTAAATTTAACATACTTATTAATAATTTTCATATTTAAAATAATGTATAATTACATTTTTTAATAAATCTACATCATTTACAAACAATTAATAATTATAAAAGCAATTACATTTGAATAATTAATTAACAATAAATTACCAACAAATACCAATAAATATTAATTATTAAATACTACTCACCACATAATTAATATTAAAGAATTAAATATATTTCATTACATAAAAATATATTTCATTACATGGCATCTGTGCATTTACACCTGTGCCATGTGGCACACATACATGCCCTAAGGGCATGTATGTGTGTCACATGGCACACAAGCCTGAATCAGGGGTGCAACAGGGTGTCAAAGTGACACCCTGTCCCCCTTGTCAATTCGATAATTTTACCGAATCTGTATTTACCGATTCGGTAATTGCCATTGGTTCCTATGGGCCTCAAGGCCCATAGGAATCAATGGCAATTACCAAATTGGTAAATACCGATTCGGTGATTAGCGAATATTGCCGATTCATTAATTTATTCGGTAAATATACCTACATAGCATTTACCGATTTATAAATACCGAATCGGTAAAATTCAGTATTTACCAATCGGTAAATACTAATTACCGACATCGGGCCCTGTGACAGCTAAGCAATACGGAGTGTTATGAGAAAACAACCGTGGCGGAATATCACAAGTCGAAGGAATTATTGAAAAAGGAATTACAATCATGGAAGAGACAAGGCCTCATATATGCAGCCAAGTCTACAAATACTTGCATAATGATTTCCCTGTGAGACCAACCATGTATCTCATACCGAAAATGCATAAAAATGTGACACCAACACCAGGCAGACAGATCATATCTGCTTTAGGAGGAATAAGTGACAACATAAGCAGATATGTGGATTATTTCCTTTAAAACCATATTCTGACACTTCCCACTTATGTAAAGGATACAAGCAATTTCTTAAATAAAATCAAACCAATACAATGGACGGAAGTTCTGCTTTTAATCACATAGACCGTCATGCAGGTTTAACAGCAATAAAACACTACTTTTCATAGTCACAATATTTTATATATTTTTATGTTTGTGAAGGATTTGTATGAACAAAAACGTGGTGTAGCAATGGGAGTCTGTTTCTCCCAAGCTATGCATGCTTGCACGTTGGCTGGTGGGAGGAACAGGTTCTAAGGGGGAACCACGCAAAAAATGTTACCACCCATGTACAGTATTGGCTATGTTTTATTGGTGACGCTTTTATAGTATGGAAGGGGGATCACTTAAGTGCAGAAGCCTTTATTAAAAAAATCAATGTCAACAACATCAATTTAAAATTCACGTCACACATTAGCCAACACAAGGTAGACTTTTTAGACACCCCTATATATGTGGTTGGAGGTAAACTAGAAACTACCCTGCACAGGATACCCACAGTCGTTAATGCCACCTTGCACGCCAGAAGTTCCCATCCAAATCACTTAATCAGGAGTATTCCATATGGGGAACTTCTTAGATTGAAAAGGATATGCAGCACAAAGGAAGAACTGCTTAAATACACACAAGAGTCTATACTTAGATTCAAAGCAAGAGGGTATAGCGAAAGCATATTGAAAGAAGCCAAAGAAAAAAACAGAATTAAAAACCAGGACAGCTCTATTAGACCCAGGCAACATCAGAAATAATGTAGAACTAGTTCCTGCATCAGGCACAATCATGAATAATGAGAAGAATGACACACCTCGCTTAATTACAACTTACAGCAGGCAACAAAGACAACTAAAGGTAATTGTCAATACAAACTGGCCCATACTATTAACTGATGCAGTATTGGTACCTAGTCTACCTTCCAAACCAACACTCACCTTTAGAAGAGCAATATCTATGAGGACTCAGTTGGTTAAGAGCAGCCCCGAAATCATATCTAATCCGACTTGGCTCCAACCAAAACATGTTTTTTTTTAAATGTACGACATGCAGAGCCTGTACGTTTAAGGAGAATAGGACCCATTATGAGACACCTTTTAGAAACAGAATCATACCAATAAAAGGTCACTTTAACGGTCGCACAGAGTATGCAATTTATGTGCTAACATGTACTTGCGCTTTGCGGTACATTAGAAGTACCAAGCTGCAGGCACATGTACACATTCTGCAGCATCTGAGGGCAATAATGAATAATTATGCCACTTATCCAGTGGCTCGCCATTTTAAGGCAGTACATAACAACAATCTAAATTGCCTGAAATATTATGTAAGAGATGCGATTCCTGTGCCACGACATGGGAGTAAAATAGAGTGCAGGTTGCGACAATTGAAAACTCGTATGATTATGGAGTTTAACAGTAAGGCCCCAACAGGACTTAACACTAAGGGCTCGATTCCGATCCGGTAAGAAAAATCCCCCGTACGAATCGTATTCGTAGCCGAATCCGTACGAATTGTAAAAAACCATCCGACCTGCGTAGTACAATCTTTTTGCGCCTATTCCCATACGAATATCAGCCATCCGTACGAACAACAGTCAAAGCCCCCGTACGACTCTGCGCCGGAAATCAAACCGTACGATTTGTAAACCTGCCGTACAACCACACAAGTACGATCCGGTTGGGGAACCCTGTACGCGATTCGTACGAGCCAAATTAGTCGCGCATGAAGATGGATTCGTACGGGATCCCATGCCTCACAGCAAGCGCAATCAATACATACCACACGTGTACCTCTCGCGCAAGCCTACGCGACCGCGACCCCCCCCATGGCCCGTACTGGATCGCACGCACATGTACCGCACGCACACACCCCCAACAAGTGTACGCGAGCCCCCCGACCCGCCAACGGCCCGTACAACTTGATCGCACGCCCAAGTACCGCACGCACACCCCCCCAACATGGGTACGCGAGCCCCCCCGACCCGCCAACGGCCCGTACAACTCGATCGCACGGCCAAGTACCGCACGCACACCCCCCCAACAAGCATACCCGAGCCCCCGACCCGCCAACGGCCCGTACAACTCGATCGCACGGCCAAGTACCGCACGCACACCCCCCCAACAAGCGTACCAGAGCCCCCGACCCGCCAACGGCCCGTACAACTCGATCGCACGGCCAAGTACCGCATGCACACCTCCCCAACAAGCGTACCCGAGCCCCCGACCCGCCAACGGCCCGTACAACTCGATCGCACGCACAAGTACCGCACGCACACCCCCCCAACAAGCGTACCCGAGCCCCCGTCCCGCCAACGGCCCGTACAACTCGATCGCACGCCCAAGTACCTCACGCACACACCCCCAACAAGCGTACGCGAGCCCCCCGACCCGCCAACGGCCCGTACAACACGATCCCACGGCCAAGTACCGCACGCACACCCCCCCAACAAGCGTACCTGAGCCCCCGACCCGCCAACGGCCCGTACAACTTGATCGCACGGCCAAGTACCGCACGCACACCCCCCCAACAAGCGTACGCGAGCCCCCCCGACACGCCAACGGCCCGTACAACTTGATCGCACGCCCAAGTACCGCACGCACCCCCCCCAACAAGCGTACGCGAGCCCCCCCGACCCGCCAACGGCCCGTACAACTCAATCGCACGGCCAAGTACCGCACGCACACCCCCCCAACAAGCGTACCCGAGCACCCCACCCGCCAACGGCCCGTACAACTCGATCGCACGCCCAAGTACCGCACGCACACAACGCCAAAACCCAAAACACCACAACAACACCAAACATGTCTCCTGTGTACACACCATTGAGTAAGAATGAACTGGTCACAGCTAAACAGAGGTCAACACTGACACCCACCCCATATATGACACACCCAACCAATTCAAAATAAGCCACACCCACATCTTCACCTATAAAAGGCTCCACACATACAACCCATCATCCTTTGCAACATACCCATTATAGCAAAGAAACTGAGAGCACACCAACAATTGCAGCCACATACCTTCACACATACACCCTATCACATCTACACCCACACCACCCCCTTCACAATCACAACCACACACCCTCATCCATACACGCCCTCACCACCTCAATCACATACACACCACACCATGGGCACACCCAAGAATCCAAAGTTCACCAACCCGGAGATGGAGATCCTTACCGATTAAATCATCAGAGTCGAGCCACAGCTGTTTGGCACATTGGTCAGACAGACCAGCATGGCAGAAAAAACTCGCCTGTGGGAGAGGATCATAGACCGGGTAAATGCTGTTGCAGCCATCAGGCGCACCAGGGCGGATTGCCAGAACAGGTGGTACGATCTGTGGAGGATGGTCAGGAGGAAGATGGACCAGGACTACGCCGCTGCACACCACACTGGAGGTGGTGGTCCCCGCAGACCTCCTGTATACCATCCCTGGGAGCAGAAAGTCATGGAGCTGCTGGCACCGGCGGGAGTGCACGGAATAGCAGGAGCCGTTGAGCCTGGTGAGTGTACAAGAAAAACATGTGACAGGGGTGGACTTACAACAGTGTCCAGCAGCATGGGGTGGGTGGCCATGAGTCCCAGCATGACTAAACAACATGGGGATTGATGCAAGGGGGAGGCACAAAGGGTGGAAGGTGGAGGGTAGGAGGCTACTCCCATCCCATATGTCCCAGGGACACACCCAAGCACCATGCCCAATGCACAGGGATAGGGAAATATCACACAAGATAGTATACTACAGTTGCCAAACAATTTCATGTGGTGGACACACCTCGCGCAATAAACAGACCACGCAGTGTCAGCGTAAAAGGCCATTTCATTAGACCAGAACTGCAAATCTGAACATAACAGTAACATCAACATAATAATAACAACAAACCCCCACTCACACTGCCCCCTCATTCGTTTCACTCGTCCCGCTTCATCACCAAGCCCTAGAGCCTCCAACCACGCTTTATTCTTGTCCCTCAATCACTCGTCATCCAGCCCCACTCCTTGCGTCGTGCCATTCACGCTTCTATCCGCCCTACAAACTCCCCCCCCCAAGGGATGGGTGTGCCCGCTCTTGACCCCCTTGTCCCTTAAAATCCTGCCAACCAGTGAACCCCCTGTAGGGTGGTTCACTGCCCCCCCCCCCTCAGGGCTGCCCATCCACCACACACACACCATTCACTCCCTGCGACACCAGATAGCCTCATTCCACAACTTGCTCACCACATCTCTCATCTCCATCATGTAGTACGCATTGCCCAGCTGGGACAAGTGCACCCCGTCATCCCTGAAAACTAACGGCTCCTCCAGTCGTATTCCGCCATGTGCAATAACCTTAATGTCCTTGTCCGCACAGTAGAGTCTCATAGCCCTATTGAGCTTCCTCCGAGCCTTCTCTATGGCTCCATGCTTCACAGCCCCTCTCCACACTTTTCTGGGGACCAACTCCGTCCAGGCAATGCAGGTCCCCGCAAGCCTCTATTTCAAAACCTCCAGGTCCCGCTGCATGAGTTGTAACAATGCCAATGCAGACAGTTGCACCATGTCGTTCTCCCCCAGAAGAATGATCAACAAATCCGGCCATCCCCTCTGTGGGACCACTTTTTGCGAGCCAGGGCAGTAGTGCCCCTCATCGCATTCCACTTCTGCCCCACCATTGTACCTCGTGCAAGTGTCCTTTCAGTCCCAGGTTACGGCCGTAAACCTGCTGCTCTGCATATTTGGATGCCCAATGCACGAAGGAGTGCCCAACAATCCAAGTCACTGTCCTACCGCCCGGTCCACCCACGCAACCTACGAAGAAAAAGATGTTAGAACAAGAAAAACAGTCCAAAACAACCAACATCCTGCCTGGGACCATCCTACTTCCTCACATACCTCTCACAACAGCGCAACTTCCATCACCCAATCCTCCTAATCCTATCCCAGGACCAACCCAACCTTGCCGCAGCAGTCGCAGCCCCAATCCGGAAAGAGTGGGTCCCAAAACCAGCCTCATCCATGCCCAAACGCCTCAAGGCCTTACGCAACACGGCCAACAACTGGCCCGCCGTCACTCTCGCGCCAGATTTGTGACAAAAAATCTCCCCACAACGAACCCCCCCTGTCCCCAGGAAAGTTCGCCATTCCAACATTGGGCAAACCGCCACGCCAGACTCGTTCAACCACACCCACTTGCCTCTGCCCAATTGATCCGTCTTGGAGCATCGCAGCCAAATACCCAAGCGCCCCTCATCCACACGAACCTCCTCAAACAACCTCCCAGCCCCACTTCTCATACCCAAAAGCTCAGACACCCAGAACGCCCCGAAAAACATCCACACCATGCACAAGCGGAAAAGACCCACCTCACCCAGGTCATAACAGCATTCTGGCAACACCCCCACCAGACTGACCAACAACTCAAACGTCACCGCCTCTCTCAGCCTACCCCCACCCACCCCACGTTGCCTGCCCCAACCCTGCAACATTCTGGCCAGAATCACATCCTTAGTTGGGTCAAAGCCCAGGAACAAAACACAGTAGAACGATATCCCTGCCAACTTTCCATATATCGTAGCCGCAGTCAAACCCCAATCCATGCAAGCCAACACGTAACTCCTCAGCCCTTGTACCACAGTTGACTCCCCACTCACTACCCCATCCACCGTCCAGCCCATGAAAGCGCTAAATTCAGACCATGCTAAATGATAAGTCCTCCTTGTGGTCGCAGCCAGTGATCCTTCCACCAGCCCAATCATCCTCACTCCCCCAAGGCCCAGATGCCGGCCGGCAGCTCGCTCTTGCACGTATCTGCTCCCGGTGCCAGGTGTTGAAACCGCTGCCACTGCGGACGAGACAAAGCATCCGCAATGTCATTATTCGCCCAAGGGACATGCTTAGCCCGAAACACCACATTCAACTGCAGACACGCCAACATGAACCTCCACAACAGTCGCAGCACCCTCAGGTCCCTTGCCCTCTGATGATTCACCAGCTCCACCACCGTCATATTGTCGACGTGGAAGAGCACTGACCTATTTCGAAATTCCTCCCCCCACACCACCAGTGCCACCAGCAAAGGGAAGAATTCCAAGAAGGCAATGCTCCTGCCCTGTTTGATCCAGGAGGTCGGCCAGCTCTCCGCACACCACCTGCCATCCCACAAGACACCAAACCCCGCTGACCCAGCTACATCAGAGTAAATTTGGCATTGCCAGACCGCCCTTTCCTCATCAAAGTCCTAAGACACACCGTTGAAGTCCTGCAAGAAGGTAACCCATGTCCTCAAGTCCGTCCTCACACCCATGGAGATCCTGACCCTGTGATGTGGAAGCACCGCCCCCGACATGGCCATGCCGAGCCGCCTGCAGAACGTCCGCCCTGCCCGCACCACCCTACACGCAAAGTTCAGGAAACCCAGAAGCTTCTGCACTGCCCTCAAAGGAATCCGCCGTTCCCCCACAGCCCACTCCAAACATGCCAGAATCTCCCTCACTTTGGCCGCAGGAAGGTGCGCCAAACAACGCACCGAATCCAGTTCTATACCCAGGAAGGTGAGGCAACAGCTGGGACCAGCCGTCTTCTCGGGCGCCAGAGGCACCCCAAAATGCGAGGACATCTCCTGGAACCACAACAGGGCCCTGCCGCAATCCCCGGTCTCCGCCCGTCCCAGGAAGAGGAAATCATCCAAGTAGTGAGTGACTTCACGACACCCACTTACCCGCACCAAGACCCACTGCAGAAAATAGCTGAAGAGCTCAAACAGAGCGCAGGAGATGGCGCACCCCAAGGGCCAAACCTAGTCCACGTAGATGGCCCCCCCAAACTGCATGCCCAAGAGCAAAAAATCCGCCGGGTGAATAGGCAGTAAACGGAAAGCAGACTTGATGCCACACTTCGCCAATTCCGCTCCCGTCCCACACACCCTCACCAGGCGGATCGCATCGTCCACCGACGCGTAGAGCACTCTCGAATCTTCCACTGCAATAAAGTTGTTCACCGAATGGCCCTCCGGCCATGACAGATGGTGAATCATCCTGAACTCCCCTTCCTCCTTCTTCGGCACCACCCCCAACGGGGAAATGATCAGGTCCCGCAACGGCCAGTCAGTAAACGGCCCAGCCACCTTTCCTTCCTCAATCTCCTTCCTCAACTTAGCAGACACTACCCCCGGCAATTCATTGGCAGATCTCAAATTCTCGGCCCAACGGCGCTCCCTGGGACCCTGGTAGTCCACCCTAAAGCCCTCAGTGAAACCCCAGAAGAGCCGCGCCGCAGCCTCCTGATACGGGTAGCACGAGAGCCACGGGGGCATCGCCTCCACCCTAACCGGTGTAGGCGCCCTTCGGTCCAGGTTGGCCCCGCCCCCTTGAGGTGCCAGGTTTTTAGAGACCCGGTGGTGCCAGGGGACCACACCCGAAGACCTCTGAGTTCTCCCTGTTCTGGACTTACAGAAACACAGAGTCTTCTAGTTGAAGTCAGTGATCGAGTTTTATTTGCTGCAACCAAGTAACATGCGTCCTAGAAGTACGACAACACGGGCCGTAAGTTCTCAGGAGACTGTTCGTTTTTACAGAACCAGCCTTCTCCTTATATACATAAATAATAGCTGTAGGCAAGAATTCTTGAGTTTATGATATGGCTATACAAATATTTCCACAATAATACAAAGAGCGAAGTCATGCTGGTCAGCACATATTTTAGATGTCCAGTTGGTGATGGATTACCCCGCCAGATCCAGAACTCCCATCAGATATCGATGAAACACCAATAAGGTCGGGCACCCTCCCATCATAAAACGGGTTGTAAACAAGAATCATGGACAGGTGTATGTGTATGGGAAACAGGGTCTGTATGTAGTGGATGGTTTATGACATGTTGTGCCTTGATGATATCTTGCTCGGCCACTGGGCGAGGAGCTGCCCAAACAGGCTTGGCTGGAGGCAGTGGAGGCAGCTTCGGCCAGGTCATGGGGAAGTCAGCTACAGAGGACGTGTCCTTTTAGATCAAGCTCGGCTTTAATCAATTGACTTATATGAGGGCAAGCCATAAGATGGATGCCGTTTACAAAATGGAGTCCGAGGGTTCGGGACGGAAACTACGATTTAAGGGTGTTAGCATCACTCAATCGTGACGCAAATGCATAGGGATAATGTCCTGATCATTACCGGTTCGTAGATACCAAATTCGTCATGGTACGACGATATTTTATGACACGAGTGTTGGACCTCGATATCTGTAAAACAGCGGGGTCCAGATTTGCAGTACCACAGACCCTCCTTTTGCCCTCATATTAGGCAATAACTCACACTAATCTGAGTCCAAATCTGTATTGATGAATTCACGGAGATGCTGCTGTAGCATCATTCTGTTGCTCAATTCGTCCCTTGACACAGGCTTCCTTACACATGAAGTGGCGCAGAGGCCACATATTGCAGGAGCGCACTGTACAACTAGGCAGAACATAAACAGAACGGATAAGATCATCCCGATGAAGATCTGAGTTTTCCACCCCCAGGCAGAGATCAGTTCCCAGAACCACCCTAGCAGAGACCAGTCTCCTTTCTCCATGTGAAGGGAGTCGGAGATTTTGTGTAATTTGGAGATGGCCTGGTATACCGTCGGAGCATTATCGGGGATGAAAATGCAACAACTAGATTGGATCACTCTACATACACCACCACGGTCTGCAAGTATGACATCTAGGGCAACCCGGTTCTGAAGGGTCATAAGTCGATCCGACTGAAGCTCAGCTGTTAAGTTGCTAAGGGCACCGGCCGTTTCAGTCACGGCGGATTCAACTATTCTCGTCAGTTGTCGAATGTTCCTGCTGTTCACCATGGGCCCCCAAAATGGCAGAAAACCCTTTGCGAAGTCTCCAAACTCCTGACCCGCGGTGTCGTCTTGACTCACGACACCCCTAACTATCCTTGTCCGATGGCAATCTGCCCCGGCCGTGTAGGTGGGTGGCAGCAGAAACAAGATGAAACATGTGCCCGAGAAGTCAGGGGGCAACCATGTGTAGGCTTTGTCATGGCAGACGAAATAGGTGCCTTTAGCCGCCAAGAAAGGAGGGGAAGTTCGGGAGGCAAACACATACGTCTCCGTACATATGCTCTTCCCCAACTGCGCTTTGGGATCCCTGCCAATACCTTGCAGACATAAGTGACCTCGGTGGGGTACTATCCAGACTGGGGAGGATTTCTTTGATTGCTGGCTCTCACTTAGGGAAATCCCATACTTGGTGATGTTCCACCTGCTGTATGGGGTAAACTCATCTTTGGGAGTTGCTCTAACCGTGTCAATATCTCTACTCATATTTCGGATCCCTGCCACTAGTGCCTTATTGTTTGAGTTTTCCCCTCGAACGTAGGGTTCAAGGGAATACAGGAACATAGTCTGGAAAGCCCACAGGGAACCGAAATAACTGAATGGCAGGACAAAGTAAGGGATGCCCTTATCTGCAGTGTGTGGCATGAGTCCGCATATCCAACAATTCGATGTGTTCATAATAGACTGGTGCTGGTGTAGGAGCTGGACGAAGGAGTTATTTGCGAATTCCAGTCTTCTGGCAGACTCGTGTTCAGGTAGAGGGTGAAAGGAGTGTGTGGGATCAGTGGGAGAAGGTGTGAGTTGTGTGTTGTGTATGAATGGAACTCGAAAAATGGACTGAGCAAAGCCAGTCAAAAACATTATTATACTACACAACATTAAGATGCTTAACACTAGAGTTCGTCTTCTTGCCATTATGGTACATATTTTCTTTTCAAAGGTCATGTGTCTAGCAGGTCTCTCAACCCCTGGAAACTCCATCCTCTGGTTGCTGCCCGTGGTGGGAGGTTGCTTCTGCCAAGATGTGCGCTCTGTCCAGTCCGGGGTGATTCCCTCAGACTGACCAGAACCGTTGACCTAGGCGTCCCCGGCTGCACTCCTCAGACTTCAACCGTGGCCTTAGCAGCAGAACCGGATGGCGGTTCGAAAATCAAAAATGAGCTAGTTCCCTGGGCGAGAGAGCTGTGGAATCAAAAATAGTTCATGGGAAGAGGGGGGAAAAAATCGCACAAATTCGGTTAAGTCAGTTCCTCGGTTTTGGCCTCAGATTATATCGTTCCTTTCCAGGCACGGCGTGATCTTCAAACAATGTCTCAGGTTCTGTAGTGTTCAACTGCATCGACGGGGGCACAGATCCTTGTAAAATACAATCACTCTCTTTGTCGGTACCAGTTCCTTTTAATCGTGCATCGCTGAAGGGGACAAAACGTGGCATAAACTCAGTCTCGGAGTCAGCGACTCCTTGCTGGACCCATCGGTCGTATGGAAGGGGCAACGGGACCCTTTTGCAATGGGCGCCGTGCACCCAATGTTTCTTTCCGTGGACACGTACTGCAGAGCGGGTGGACAGTAAAACCTGGAAAGTCCGGTCCAGCGAGGCTCCTCGTTCTTGGTACGTCTGAAATTCCGAATCAGGATCCAGGAGCCAGGCTCGATGGCGTGGCCTGGATCGTCAGACGCCGGTGGAGAGGAGCTGTGGACCTGTTGATGTAAAGCATGCAGTTTAGTTGTCAATTTGTGCAAATAGTCAAACAGTGCAGGGTACTCGATCTCACTGAGCCCTCTTGGCCTCGGTACTCCCCATATATTCGCTGGGCGCCCAAACACGATCTCGTGTGGGCTAAGTCCCAGTCTAGAATGGACAATCATCCTGGTAGACAGGAGTGCTAAAGGCAGGGCATCTGGCCACTTGAGGCCTGTGCTGGCTTGGATCTTGGCCAGTTTCAATTTTAACGTGCCATTATAGCACTCTACTAATCCTGCCGATTGGGGATGATTTGCAGCATGGAACTTTTGGCGGATGCCTAGACACTCACACACTCTCTTCATCACTCGTCCCACAAATTCACTTCCGTTATCACTCCAGACAATCCTAGGCATCCCGAATCTAGGGAATAATTCCTTGACAAGGGCTTTGGCAGTTGACAATGCAGTGTTGTTCTTAAGGGGGTACGCTTCCACCCACCTGGAGAAGGCGCAAACGACAACAAGGACATATTTCAGGTTATTGCACCTCTCCATGTGAATGAAATCGAGTTGCAAGACCTCGAACGGGTATGTTGGAGGGGCGAAATGACCAGCTGGGGTTGGGGTTCCCCTACCGGGATTGTGTTTCAAACACACCATACAGTTTCTGACCAGATTCTCTGCACATTTTGGGATACCACTATTCTGCCATACTGGGGCCAACAGCTCACATATTCCTTTCACACTGATGTGTGCCATTCCATGGGCCATCATTACCACTGCGAGTACATAGGCGTTAGGTAACAACCATCGCTGATGTTCTGACAGTTCGACCCAATAACCATTCGCGTCTAACCTACCCTTGCTTTCTCTCCATTCATTCACTTCTTTCTCGGTAGCATCAGCTTGTATAGCCTTTACACTTTCAATGGTGTCCTCACACATACCCACATCAGGGGTCCATCTAGCAGGACCTACTACATACATCCGACTCATTGTGTTCCTTGCAGTCTCTTTCGCGACCTCATCGGCAAATGCATTCCCTCGACCAACATCATCTCGGATTTTCCTATGCACGCTGCACTTCACAATCGCAACCTGTTGGGGCAAGGTCAGTGACTCGAGAAGATCGTGTACTAGCTGGCCATGTTGTATTCTTGCACCATGTGACGTCAGGAACCCACGTTCACGCCCTAATCTTCCGAAACTGTGGGCGACGCCAAAGGCGTACTGACTATCAGTGTACACATTCACTCGTTTTCCTTTCGCCAACACGCACGCTCTTGTGAGTGCGACTAGTTCTGCTGCTTGTGCAGAATTCTGGGGGATGCGAGCTGTCTCTACAATCGTGTGTAATGTTGTCACGGCATATGCTGCAGTCGTATCACCATTTGGCAACTTGAAACATGAACCATCAACCCATAAATTATCATTACATTCAGGGAAGGGAGTGTCCTGCAAGTCTACTCTCCCTTTGGTCTCTTCCTCTGTCCTAAAGCAGCAATCATGTTTGTCGACCTTATCCGTCTCTGCTGGTCGAATGGGTAGTAACGTAGCGGGGTTGAGTGTATCACACCTCTTTATGTGAATGTGGTTTGCTAACAGGGTCAATTCATAGCTGGACAGTCGAGCACTAGTTAGGTGCTGTGTTTTCGTCCTGTTCAGTAGGATATCTACTGCATGTGGGACCATAACGGTCAGAGTATTATTCATGACTAACCCAGCCGACTGTCGAATACAGACAGCCGCTGCGGCAGTGGCCCTCAAGCAACTCGGTAATGCCTTAGCTACGGGATCTAGAGTCGCGGAGAAGTATGCACATGGGCGTTGTTTGTCCCCAAAGTGCTCTGTCAAGACCGATAATGCGCACCCTTCCTTCTCATGGACGTATAATGTAAACGGCTTGCTGTAGTCGGGATTGCCTAACACAGGAGCCGAACATAATGCTTCACGCAACTCATGGAAACTCGCCTGACAATCTTCAGACCAAGGCAAAGGATTGGGTGTGTCTTTACGCATTAATGCCAGCAAGGGCTTGGCCAACAGTGAGAAATTCGGTATCCATTGTCTACAGTATGATGTAATGCCCAAGAAGGCACGCACTTCTCTTTGTGTCCTTGGGACACTTAGTTCTGCAATTGCCTGTATTCTTTCTGGGGTCAGTCTCCTTCCCTCCTTCGATAAGATGTGACCTAAGTAGGTTACTTCTTGTCGGCAAAATTGTAATTTGGAAAGCGAGACCTTGTGCTTCATGTCACATAAATGACGCAACAAGGACAACGTGGCTTGCTTGCAAATCTCTTCAGTATCTGCAGCGATCAGTAAATCGTCTACATACTGAATCAGAGTCGCGCCACCAGGTAGAACAATCGTATCTAGTTGCGTTTTCAGAGCCTGACTGAATATTGATGGACTCTCGCAGTAGCCCTGAGGAGCACGTCTGAAGCGGAAGCTTCGACCTCCTAAATTGAAGCCGAAGATGTCTCTGCTCTCTTCGGCAATCGGGATGCTGAAGAAGGCATTCTTCAGGTTGATCACTGAAAACCAATTGGCTGAGGCTGGAACCATTGTCAATAAGGCAGTAATGTCGGGGACGACTGGAAACTGTGGTACAACGATCTTATTCACTTCCCTTAGGTCGATCACAAATCGATACACAGGGGGCTGTGAAGGATCGGTACGCTTTAAGACAGGCAAAACAGGACTGTTACAAATGTTGCCTGTAGTCTCTTCAATGACATCTTTCGCAATTAGATCGTGGACTATTTCTAGCAAAGCCTTTTCACATTCTTTTGACATTATATATTGGGGAATACGTGGCAACCTGACATTAGTTTTCAATGTTATGACATACGGTGCTATCTCCAAACGACCTACATCATTTGAACCATTCGCCCAAAGTACATCTGGAAGAGATGACAACTCAGTCGGAATGCTCTCCTTTGCCAAATACATCGGGGAAATCACTTTCTTACCAAGGGTGAGTTGTACTCCCGAAGGAGAACAGTATAAAGTCGCATATAATCTCTTCAGCAAATCCAAACCTAACACATTTTCGCCACAACTTGTTGTAAGAATGAGGGGTGCTTCTAATTCGCATGGGCCAACAGAAAGGGGCATGGGATTGGAGATCGGGTTTCTAACAGGGGCGCCAGAAAAACCTACTGAAACATTCATTTCGCCGGACAAAGGTGTGCCAGGAAGTTTTGAGTGCATAATAGAACTTTTTGTAGCACCAGTATCCAGCAGAAATGGCTCCGACACTCCGGATGTAATCACCTCGACATAAGGTCCATTCTGATCTACTGGAACTGAAACAACTCCCTCTCTTTGTCCATGGCTGTCCTAGCAACTATTACCCTCATTCTCGTTTTCTGCATAATAGTCATCTGCATAGTACTGAGCTGACCTGGAGGACGCATTATTCTGTTGGTCAAAGCTATTCATAGAATTCTGAGGCGGAAAAGAATTGGTGTTCTGGGGGAAATTTCCACGGCCCCTACCTCTAGGAGCCTGTTGAACACCTCTACCTCTTGCGCCGGAGACACCGTTTAAACGTCGTGCAAGAGCTTGGCAATTACTTTTGAAATGACCCTCTTCTTTGCAATATGCACATTGATTCGGGCCATATGGAGAACGCTGGTGGGAAAACTCGTTCCCTTGCGCGTTTCTCGAATATTGCTGCGGTTGCTGATAATTGGGCTGACAAGGAGTGCGAGGCGGATACGCTTGATGGAGAAGAACTTTAGTCTTTAGTTCTCTAGTCTTCTTGTCTGACTTATCTAGCTCGTCTTTGCGTCTATTTTCATAGTACTGGGCTGTGGCTAAAATCTGTACTGACGTGGAGACAGCCCAAGCACTCTCCGAATCTTTCAATTTATTGCACAATTCAGGAAGCAGGTTATGTACAAATTTGTCTACGAACAATCTTTGGCCACCCTCGGTAGCCATGTCCTGACCACTGTGATCAGTGAAAGTCTTCTCAAACCTCGAGAAAAAGTCAGACACATTCTCATCTTTCTTTTGCTTGCACGCAGATAGCTTGTCCCAATTTACGCGTAATTCAGGCATCAACGTTTTCATGTACGCAATAATCCTACCGGGAAGATCTGCTATTAAAGGCTCGGGTTTAGAACCACCAACTTGTCTGGCATCAGTAGCAGCAATATTAGCCCATGAGTCACCTAGTTCTTGATCGTGATCCGCATGACGAATTTTACTCCATAAAGGATGCGGAACAACATTCCCAAACAACATGTCTATATCTGCTAAATTCATTATACATGAGCTGGCGGTCTGTGACAACTCCTTGTAATACCCTGCTGGGTTTTTACGGGGATCGGGTAGTGTCTGTTTGAGTGCTAAAACTTCGGATCTTTTCCAGGGGACATGTACCCATACACGCTGGAAATGCGGCGGAACAGGCGGTTGCGCGTTCGCATCGCCTTCCCTCCATACCGGGGGAACCTCTCTCATGGGGTACTGTCGCGCCCTTTTCCTACCAGACACATCATCCTCATCAAACGATCTAGAGCTGTTTCCCGTGCTCCTATAAGATAACAACAAATCCATTGCTTTCTCAACATCTGCGCCTATAATCATGCCTTCATAAAATTTGAATCGCATGCGGGCTAGTTCCTGCATTCTGCGTTTTGGGTCATTGTCTCGTACATCTTCCCAGAGGTATACACACATTTCCTCAAATACGTATCTTTGAGTGGATGGATCCCACTGACGGAAAACTTCCATAACAGACTGAAGGTCATACCTTACAGTATCAGTAACCCATTTGCGTGCTAACTCATTCAGTACTTCTCTTTCCTCGTAGTCGGGTAGTTGACTACGCAACTGTCTACGTTCTGGTTTAGGGGTCATTTTAGGCGACCCAAAGAAGGGCGAGAATAGACCAGTGACAGTACTTGTCACTCTCTGTCTGACAGAAGGAGAAGCTTGCGGCAAAGCGGATGCGCCAGAAAAGACAGGCTGATGTAAAGAGGAAGTCGAGGCAACAGCAGAGGAAGTATCGTAGTGAATAGTTGGAGCAGTAGGCAAAGTTGTAGAAGTAGAAGGAGTATATAGCAAAGGCGGCGGCCCTTGAGAAGGCTGCGCCGGAGAAGTAGGAACCAGCGGAAGAGGAGCTGGTGCTTGTGCAAGAGCTGCTTTTCATGCGCTAGGGCGCGGTATAACAATACGTCTCGGGGGTCCAACAATACTCGATGTATATGGGGGTGGTGAGTTCAATAAATGGGTCATTAATGGATCTTTCTCAGGTGTTCCCTTTGAGTCTTATCCCCCATGTGGTAACATCGGGTAGCATTTATCTATTGCTAGTTTCTTGCTTCTGAGTATTTGCTCACTTTCCTGCTCTTCCTCATTATCCCTGTATGCGACGGCAGCTTGTACCATCGACATACCTCTTTTGTTTTTCTTTGCTAATTTCATTTCTTTCTGTTTGGCTTCTTTGCGCCATAAGCGAAAAGAGTCAAACATCGCCGGCCGGGCTTTCTTCTTGAACAATTTGTCAAAACTACCATGTTGGGGCCATTTTAAAACACCATCCTTGCGGGTGTATTTCCTCCATACCTCGTTATACGTGATAGGACCTACTCCATGCTTTATATTTAACTCATATGTTGGAGTTCCAATCGGAGGAACCGGACACGAATCCTCTAATCGGGAGTCCTTACTACAACCAAGACAAAACAAGTTTCCAAGTCTGCTGAGACCAGGCATCTTCGCTCACTAGTCTAGCTTCAAACTTCAAGGGATTATCTAATTATGATATTGTCGTGAACACACAAACCCCTCGGTTTTGGTGCTTGCAAGTACCAATACAAACCGTATCTCTGGGATACCAAAACTAAGAACCAAACTAAGAACTGGGAGACGCTCCACTTATACTTAACTGAATATTGAAGATCGGTGACGTCACTAGAAGACTCGTCTATCGTTTCGCTCTACCAAGGATCACTGGGTCCAAAACAGGGCGATAGTCAGGGCAGCAGTCCTTCGTAGCCGTCGGGACGCGGGGAACCTCGCAGCAAAGACCTTCGGAACCACGTCGACATGCAGGGGTCGCTGAAGTGGCTGGCCGTCCTCCGGAATTTTCACACGAAGCTCCTCACGAACATCTGGCTTGGACCGTCACCGCTTGATATCGCCTCGAGTTGGGCGCCAACTGAGGTGCCGGGTTTTTAGAGACCCGGTGGTGCCAGGGAACCACACCCGAAGACCTCTGAGTTCTCCCTGTTCTGGACTTACAGAAACACAGAGTCTTCTAGTTGAAGTCAGTGATCGAGTTTTATTGGCTGCAACCAAGTAACATGCGTCCTAGAAGTACGACAACACGGGCCGTAAGTTCTCAGGAGACTGTTCGTTTTTACAGAACCAGCCTTCTCCTTATATACATAAATAATAGCTGTAGGCAAGAATTCTTGAGTTTATGATATGGCTATACAAATATTTCCACAATAATACAAAGAGCGAAGTCATGCTGGTCAGCACATATTTTAGATGTCCAGTTGGTGATGGATTACCCCGCCAGATCCAGAACTCCCATCAGATATCGATGAAACACCAATAAGGTCGGGCACCCTCCCATCATAAAACGGGTTGTAAACAAGAATCATGGACAGGTGTATGTGTATGGGAAACAGGGTCTGTATGTAGTGGATGGTTTATGACATGTTGTGCCTTGATGATATCTTGCTCGGCCACTGGGCGAGGAGCTGCCCAAATCAATCAATCAGTGACATTTATAAAGCGCGCTACATACCCGTAGGGTCTCAAGGCGCTGGGGGGGGGGGGGGAGCCGCTACTGCTCGAACAGCCAGGTCTTCAGCTTCTTCCTGAAGGAGAGGTGGTCTTGGGTCAGGCGCAGGTCGGTCGGGAGGGAGTTCCAGGTCTTGGCGGCCAGGTAGGAGAAGGACCTTCCTCCTGTAGTCGCTCTTCGGATGCGGGGGACGGCGGCGAGGGCGTGGTTGGCTGATCGGAGGTGGCGTTTGGGAGCGTAGAAGTTGACTCGGCTGTTGAGGTAGCTCGGGCCTTGGTCGTGTAGGGCTTTGTGTGCGTGGGTGAGGAGGCGGAAGGTGATTCTTTTGTTGACGGGGAGCCAGTGAAGGTCTCTCAGATGTCCGGAGATGTGGCTGGTTCGTGGGATGTCGAGGATGAGTCTGGCTGAGGCGTTCTGGATCCGCTGGAGTCTCTTCTGGAGCTTGGCGGTGGTACCGGCGTAGAGGGCGTTGCCGTAGTCCAGTCGGCTGGTGACGAGGGCCTGGGTGACGGTCTTCCTGGTCTCGGTGGGGATCCACCAGAAGATCTTCCGTAGCATGCGTAGGATGTTGAAGCATGCCGAGGAGACGTTGTTGACTTGCCTGGTCATGGAGAGGGAGGAGTCCAGGATGAAGCCCAGGTTGCGTGCATGGTCTGTCGGTTTGGGTGCGGTGCCCAGGGCGGGAGGCCACCAGGAGTCGTCCCAGGCGGAGGGAGAGGAGCCCAGGATGAGGACCTCCGTCTTGTCCGAGTTCAGTTTCAGGCGGCTGGTCGTCATCCACTCGGCTACCTCTTTCATCCCTTCGTGCAGGTTGGCTCTGGCGGCGGCGGGGTCGTTGGTCAGGGAGAGGATCAGCTGGGTGTCGTCGGCGTAGGAGATTATGCTGAGGTTGTGTTTGCGTACGATGGCCGCGAGGGGGCTCATGTAGACGTTGAAGAGGGTGGGGCTCAGAGATGATCCTTGGGGGATGCCGCAGATGACTTCGGTGGCCTCTGACTTGTACGGTGGTAGGCGGACTCTCTGTGTTCTCCCGTCGAGGAAGGAGATGATCCATTCCAGCGCCTTGTCCTGGATTCCGACGTTGCTGAGGCGCCGTACTAGGGTGCGGTGGCAGACCGTGTCGAATGCCGCGGAGAGGTCTAGGAGGATGAGGGCACCCAAACAGGCTTGGCTGGAGGCAGTGGAGGCAGCTTCGGCCAGGTCATGGGGAAGTCAGCTACAGAGGACGTGTCCTTTTAGATCAAGCTCGGCTTTAATCAATTGACTTATATGAGGGCAAGCCATAAGATGGATGCCGTTTACAAAATGGAGTCCGAGGGTTCGGGACGGAAACTACGATTTAAGGGTGTTAGCATCACTCAATCGTGACGCAAATGCATAGGGATAATGTACTGATCATTGCCGGTTCGTAGATACCAAATTCGTCATGGTACGACGATATTTTATGACACAAGTGTTGGACCTCGATATCTGTAAAACAGCGGGGTCCAGATTTGCAGTACCACACCCTGGCTTTCCGCCATTGCTCCAAGGGGGTGGCGAGCGTGAGGCACTGCATAAGGGCATGCTTCCCGCCGCACTTTTAGCACTCGTGCTTGAATTTACAGGGATACCTGGAACAATACCCCCTATTGTAACTCCAACAGGCCCCCGTGGAATAACCCCCCTGCTTGGACAGCTGCCCTGAGACAATGGTGCTGGCCACTGTTCCACCCCCCGCCCCGCCTTGGGCGGGACGCGGCGGAAAAGACCGACACACCACCGGTAGGCCGCTGGCCGTGTGAGTGGACGCCGTGGAGTGCGACAACGCCATCCACTGCATCCAAAGCTCCTGATCCACCTCCCCCCAACACATCTCGGCATTCGCGCTAACCCTTGCTCAAAACTCCTCATCATAGCTTAACCAAGAAAAACCTCCGAACTGCATCTGTGCCTTGCGAATGATATCCATGTACTCAAAAAGTGCAATCGCCCTGTCCAATTACCTCTGGCAATAAACGCTGGCATAGATCAAGAAAGCTGACGTCCAATTCTCCATCGTCACCGGCACCCTAGGGCACCTCGTCAGCTCCCACTCCTCCTCTTTAGACCCCTCCATAGCCTGTACCTCCCTATGGAGCAACTTAAAGACATCGACAAACTCATGTTTCCAGATCCGCTCCTTGAGTTTCTCCGAGAGATGCGACCCCAGAGGCATCGCCAGCCCCATATATGGGAGCTTCTCAGGCACCTTCACTCCCTTCTCATCCTTACCATCCCCTTTGTCCGTCTGCACCCCCAAAGTCACCGACTTACCATCCACCTCCTTACCATCCCCGCGTGGATCGCCCGATGGCCTCACCGCCTCCCGCACTGAACCGTCCCCCACACCCACCGACCTGCAAGTCCTCTTCCGACCTTCCCCCCCCCGCGGGGCGTCCTCCCAAGCTGCCCACCAGGCACCCTCACCTGTGAGTCCCGAGGTCTGCTCCCGGGGCCGTCCTTTGGACTCCGTCACCTGGACTGCCGCCGATCCGGCCTTTGTCTTCGTCGCCGTTTTGACCTGTAACACACCAAGGTCGCCGTTGTCCGCTGCGCCGCCTACGCCTTCCAAGTCATCCCGCACCTCCCCGTCTTCCAGCTCATCACTCTTGGCATCATAATCCAACTCAAGCACCGGTTCCAGATCCACACCCACATTGTCCACCTCCTTCACCGCACGTTTCACACCTTTCTGCACACCTCCCCGCCCACACACTCCAGATCCGCCACGCGTTGCAGGTGCCCGAGCCCTCGGTGGAGGGACAGCCGCCGCGGACTGCCCTACTGCTTCCGTCCTGCGTCTTGGAGCCGTCTTACGCCCCGCCAGGCACCCCCGGGCTCTGCCGACAGCCACCGGCTTGGATCCCCGCCCACCCCTCAGGTTGCTCAAACCTGAGCGGGCCCCAGCACCATCGGGCCTCAAAGCCATCGGGCCGTCCCTACACCTGCCATACCCCCCCTGGGGGGGTGGACCTGCACTGCCTTCCTGGCCCTGACCCTCCTAGACTCCTCCTCCCTCTCCGCTTTCCTTTCCTCCTCAGAGGTCGGGGTGGGAGGGCCCTCAAACTCATGGCCCCACACGGCCCCCACCCTGGCCCGTGTCTCCTCGGCCCACCTGACCTCCTGAATCTGCTCCAAGATCCTCTCTCCCCGGGCCCTGTCCTCCCAGGAAGCGGCACCCCAGATCTGAGGGGGAGGGTGCGGGCAGTAGCCAAAAAATTCAGCCCCCTGGGGGAAGAAACCCACCTGCGGAAAACCAGGAACCCAACCAGGCCCGCCAATGGGAACCAGAGTGGGGGTCCCACTCCGGCCCCCCAGGTCCCCCACCGCCACCTGCCTCGCCATGGCCAGCGTGCCAACCCTAGAGCCGGTGGACAGGTCAATGTGGGCCACCTCTTCCAGCCCTTCTGACTCTTGCAAGGCGTCCCCAAGCACATCCTCCCCAGGATCATTGAGAGCCGGCCGCCCGGAAAACCCAGGCCCCCCCCAACCCGGTGTTCCCGCCTGCTCCAGGGCAGGCCCAGAAAGGCTGTCTGCCTGCCCCTCACCCTGCGTAGCGCCGGCCGGCACCAGCAGAGGCCCTTGGGGCGGAAGCGCGGGGGGCGCGGCCCTCACGGCCGCCCCCGAGGCCCCAGGCAAAAACTCGAGCAGAGGGAAGGCCCGCGGGGGCAGGCTCCTGCGTTTCCCGCCTCGCGCCGGGTCCTTGGGCACTCCGCCCCCCCCCTCCCTTCGTCAATCCGGGCCCACAGCGTCCTGCTCATCATCCTGGCAGGCCACCACCGCGGCTTTAACCCCGGCCAAGGCAGCGCGCGTGCCCCTGGTGGCCCCCACCCAGGCCTGGACCAAAACCCCCAGCTGGATAAGGTCTTCCCGACCGGCCCTCGCGAGCAACAGCAAGGCCTCCCGGACCTGTACCGCGGATACCCCCGACATCTCGCCAAAAACCATGCTACAGGCTTGTACAAAAAAAACCCAGCTGCTGTGACACAGCTCCGGACGAACTCCTACCCAAACCTGACACTACGGTAACTCCAAGAATAACTAGCCCTAAACTAACTTCCTTTTGATCTCCCTCCCGATGGTGCCAGGCGCAGAAAGAGGAAGTTCCCTTCCTCCCCCGCGCCTAAATACCCACCCCCTGACTCCTCCCCTTCCCCTACCTGGCCTATCCCCTGCGCAAAAGACCCCGGGGGAAGACTAGTCTGCGACTCTGCTTCCCCCGGGGCCCGGCATTCCAGAGAAGCAACATTTTGTGGCACAGTAAGGCAGTGTAGCGAGCAAGCACGCACAAACAACCTGGCTCCATCCCTGTCTCCCTCTCTCTCCCACTCCCACTGTCGCCCACTCCCACTGTCGCCCACTCCCTCTTTTGCCCTCTCCCTCTGTCGCCCCCTGCCCCTGTCGCCCCCTCCCCCTGTTGCACTCCCTCCCTCCCTCTGTCTCCCTCCATCCCTCTGTCTACCTGCCTCAGTCACCTCACCTCAGCCCCCTGGGCACGCAGACAGTTGCACCCAAGCACTGCACAGGCCTTCAAAACACCATAGAGATGAATGTCCAGGGACAGCAGTCATCTACTAATTGCCTGCAAGACACCCACCATTTGCAGTGGACAATGTACTGTGTCAGGACACACATTTGGGAATGGTCTGTAGTACACAATGGGCACAGGTGTAGGCACCACAAGTCTCTCATGTGATCACTGCAAACACAAACACCAGGACAAGGTCACACATCCTGTGCATGAACCCAAAATCACAAATATGCCAGCATGCCACATCAGGGGGCAGCCAAATTATTAATGATGGAGGCTTGCTAATCACACGCAAACTACTGACATGGCCTGTCATACACACCCCTTACAGAAACTCATCCCCTGGGGATAAGCATAGGAGTGCAACAATGTCACAATTGTCACAACGTAACACTCACTCATATGAATATGCATACAAGTAAGACATGCACATTGCAGAAGCTCCAGTCCATTGTGCCTTCCAAACAATGCACATGCCCCATCTCATGACTGATGTGGATGCACGTAAGTAACAACATGGACATGGGTATTGACAAGGTGATGCGTCTTAGAGAAGTGACACGTTCAAAAGCCATGATCGATAAGTGTGTGTACAGGTCCAGGGGTGTTGGCATTGTGTGGCCATCACGGAACAGCAAAATACATCCAAAGTAGTTGATGTCATGCAAATTTATGATGCCCTGTCTCTTACATCAACATGCTGCATCTAAACTCTGTGCATGCTTGACGCAGGCATAAGGATTTTCACCATATCCTGGATGTTGCGTCAACCTGAGCAATGCTTAACATGTGTTGTGCCGGCAATACAAGACACAGCAATGGCTGTGTCAGTCATTGTCAAGAGAATGGAAGAATGAAAATACCCCTGAGTACATGTCAATTTACTAACACTACAGGCACAACTGAACAATGACAACAATGTAAAGCATGTGGAACAGTGATGCAGATAATGGATAAATAAACAATATGTCACTTGATAGTGCCTTAACAGTGTCTCTCTCTCTCCCACACACAGGGCAACGTGTGGAGCCCACCACCCCCCCAGGGGGGAGAAGGATCCCAGTCCCAGGCTCAGCCGGACACAGACCCCACCGACAGCACTGTGGATGACCCCAACCAACCTGGCACCTCTGGATCCCAAACACCTGCAGCAACTGTAATTTAATTTAATTTAATTTGCGTGTTTATATAGCGCTAGAATCACTCCTGGGGGAGTATCTCCACGCTTCGACCGCTGCGAAACCCTTCCTGGCTTCCCTGAGAGATGGTCCCTTAATGGGTATCTCCAGGGTGAGACCAGGCATCCCTGGTGGTCTGGTGGGGCCGTTTGTGAAGATGAGGCAAGCTAATGCCCAGAGTTGCCGAGTGTGATCGCTGATCAGAGTGGGCACCGAGGCGAGAGAATTATCGAGTCCGCTGACCCTGGTCCAGAAACCTGCCGCGCCGGGAATCGAACCCTGGTCCCGGGCCGTCCTCTGCTCTCGGGTCTGCCGCCTCTAACCAGTGAACTGTACCAGCTACATCTCTGCCAACCACCGGAACCATTCCCACCACATCACAGCAGACAGGTCAGAGCCTTGCACATGATCCATCAGAGGGCCTGTCTGAAGATGAGGGACACCCTTTGTCGGGCGCTCCTGAGGTGGCTGACAACCTCCACTCTGCCAGCACTCGGGGGGCCCGTCGACCGGATGTGCCCACAAGTGCAGGCGGTGCACATGTGGGTCAGGGTGGTGGCAGAGGTGCAAGGCGGAGGCGGGAATCTGGACAGCCAGCTGCAGGGACCGGTATGCCTGAACTCGCTAACATCCTGGAGGCATACCGGCGGGACACCAGGGAGGTAGGCCAACTTGCGGAGGTCCTCAACCAGGTGAAAGAACAGCAGGCAGAGCAAATAGCCAGGCAACAACAACATTATGGACGGGTGGAGGAAAGTCTGGCTCAGCTCTTGGCGGTGCATCGGGAAATGAGCCAATCGCTACGTCAGATAGCTGCCAACATGCAGCACCCTCCCTGTGTCACAAGGCCATCAACATCACGGCAAAGTGTGACACCAGCCGCAGGGAGGGGGGAGGCGGAGTAGGAGGAACTCTCTGACGTAGCTTCCCATGCATCGTCCAGGCCTGCACCTGAGGGCCCCCCAAGGAAGGTGGGTCGTCCACGGCTAAGACGTTGAGGGGCAGTGGCCCATGCACGACTCCCAGGACACAGGACCTGGCATATTGCCCCTGGGTGCACCAGTATCCCCTATGCGACTCTCCCACATGGACTTGCTGGTCACAGTCTACCCGATGATGCCAAGCACTGTGGCCTGGACTCTGTTGAGAGTAACTGTAAGGCATCTCATCTCCACCACTGAACTTTGGATTCAACCCCTTTATGTACAGCACCTATTCACGTTTCCAGCACAAGATCGCCAAATAAATACACTGAACCACATACGCATTTGTCTATTTATCTTTGAACCACAGCATAAAATGATGTGTGTGTGCAAATGTATACAATGCAAGGGTATGCAACAAACAGCAGCAATCCACACACTTGTATCAGATTCCGTGTGAGGACACACATCGGTCAGAAATCACTAACAACTACATACATGGATGGCAAGACACAACTGTGTGGGATAGTAAATGCTGGAGGGGGTTTGGATGCCAAACTGCTATCACAGCCAGGCCCAGGAGAGTCACATTGAGGTGTACAGATCATTGTGACAAAACTAGTTGTCCACGTAGGGAGTACCTACAATTGTGTCCTAGGGTTATGTGAACTATCATTTGAATTTAAATTTTGAATTTAAAAACATTTGTATAGCGCGCTTATACCACGCGGTTTCAGGGCGCTTTTCAGATTGCGAGGAGACAGCAGGAGCAGAGGAAGTTAGACTGCGAAGGCTCGAGAGAAGAGCAGGGTTTTAAGGCTTTTCCGAAACTCTGTGTAAGAAGGTGTCATGCGGAGTTCCACAGGGAGGGAGTTCCAATACACAGGAGCAAGAACCGCAAATTTTGTTCCGCCAGCCTTTTTCTTTTTAAATCGGGGGATGGTTAGGAGTGCCAAGTGGGTGGAGCGAAGCTCTCTACCCGGTGTGTAAGGCTTAATGGCAGAGCAAATGAACTCCGGAGCGGTGCCCATTTTCGCCTGGAAAGTGAGGCAGCCAAGCTTGAACAAGGCTCGCTCTTTCACCGGCAGCCAGTGCAGTGCCTGCAGTAGAGGAGTGGCACAATGGAATTTAGGCAGGCCATGGATCAGGCGGGCAGCCTGATTCTGCACTAGTTGCAGACGGTGAATAGCATAGGCCGGCGCGCCATTATAGATAATGTTGCCATAATCAAGGCGCGAGAGCACCATTGCCATCACTATAATCTTTAGGGCAGGAAGGGAAAAGAAACGAGAAATCTTCCTAATAGTTCTGAGGGAGAAAAAAACAAGAGGAAACAACAGAACTAACCTGTGAGTGGACAGAAAGTGAGGGATTAAGGAGGATACCGAGAGTTTTGACTTTGGGAACGGGGAGTGGGGGGACACCAAGTGAGAGAGGCCAATGAGACGGGGACCAAGGGCTGCAACCACCTCCGGTCAAGACTAGCTTCGTCTTTTCCGGATTGAGTTTGAGGTGGTTGCAGTTCATCCAATCCTGGATGAACAACATGACAGATTGAACGTTCAACATGATGCAGTACTGTGGATGTCATGAATGGTGCAAAGGACAAGGGTGGCAGGACAGACTGTGGGCAATGGGCTGTTGCTCTCTACACAAGCACACCTGACTAGGTGACCTACCCCTATGTAGCTACAAGTACTAGACTCCTGTTATGGGAGCAACGCATACAGAACAACTACCCACGTCTGACACATGCCTACACCAGACTGGGTAAATCACACCACACCCAAGAGACGTGGTCATGGTGTGTGTCCCCTGTGGCAACTTGACTGACTGTGACAGCTATGTCGAAGTGGTGTGACCAGGTTGTGTACTGCCACGTGACTGTTAGCAAGATGATTTTTCCTGCTGTGGTGTTGACAAGGTAACAATGTACAATATTGTGCCTATGGAAGCTGTGTGTGTGCTGTACACGGCACATGACCTGGTGGTACGTAGACCCAATGTCATGTGAATCACCAGTATGTGCTGCACACACAGACACATAAGCTGCAGTGGCTGAGTCAGAAGCATTGTGATACCAGGAGGGTGATTGTCTGGTGTTGTCTGTGTGTAGGGTGGCAGGAGCATGCTCTACAAAAGGATGGAAGGAGGGTCATCCTGTGGGTGTCTGTGTACCTGGATCGTGTGTGCTGCATCGTGCCTGTGCATGCAGCAGCAATGAGTGAAGACATGACGGCAGGAGGGCTGTGACAAGTTGCCAAATGGGCACATACCGCAAGGGCATTTGCAAGCCACAGAGTTACATGTGAATGTGAAGGCTGGAGTGTCGGACTCACTCGGGGTCAATGCAAATAAAATGGCACAGTAATGACCAAAGATCACAGTCACTGTATCAGGGCCCTTACAGACAAGTGGGGCACAGGACACACAGCGTCAGCGGGTGTAGACTACAGCTAGGGTGTGGAAAGCTGAACAGCTGCTACAAAGCCATCGACCTTACACAAAATATAGTATTACAGCCTTCCCATACACCATGCATGTGCCCGCTGGACACGTCAACACAACAAGCATAAGCATACTACATGCCAAATACTAAACATGCACATTAGAAGGACATGTCCGTTGACATGAAGGCGGCAGAATCTTAAAAATAAACACACGTCATGCACAACATGAGTTAATTACATTGTGAGCCCATGGAGCACTGTCAAACATACATGTGCATTGGCAAGGACTCAAAATGACACTATTAATGATGTCACCTGTAATGCAGCAGTAATATTGGGTAGAAGCCTGTCAAGGACTGGCCGTACCTTTCTTCATCAGAGTGGTGTGATGCTCAAAGGGTTCCACCTCCAAATAGCCCCTTGGTCTGAGTACAAATGACAGACACAAAAGGGTGATCAGGCGACGGAAGGAGAGGATGGGAACTGCTGGGAGGGAGACCTGAAACAGAGGCAAATAACCATTAGGAGTACATTCCATTGTCACCGCTAATACAAAAACCTCATGTGATACACTGTACCAGTCACACCTGTGAAGTAAAATGACTGGAGACAACATTACATTAGTCATCATGCTATCACATCAGATCCGATGCAATGACACGGACACATAAAACCTAGGACAGTCTGTGATCCATTAGAGTATTGTGAAACGCTCACAAGTGAGCAACCATGCAATGTGACCTATGTTGGTAAAAATACATTCACTGGCTCTGATGCGGTGGACCTCACAAACAAATGAAAACAGTTGGCAATGCTACTTACTCAGACTGTAATATCTGTTTTTGATCATGTGTACCCATAAGGGCCATGTAGGCAAAATTTACTTCACCCACAACAGCTGTAAGAATCACATATGATGAGGAAGCTAATGACCTACATGCAATGAAGGCACTCTGTAGCCAGTCTTTTGATCTATCAACATAGCATTACTAAGCTAAACATGAGATGCTGTTAGAAGAAATATCAACTGGAAGTGAAGTTGAACCAAACCACAATATGATACCCTACCATTGCACATAAATGCTGCACGGGACTCGAGAATCATGTGCATGACCGCACTCCACTGGTGCAACACAATAATTGAGATATGCATCATCCCAACATTGTCATGTCTCAAGCAAAACATACATGGCATCGTGTGATTCAAAACAGAAGTGCTACTCACTGTGAAGGCTGGTGGAGCAGTATTTTCAACCTGCATGGAGGTAACGACATGACAGTGACATGAAATAGTGCAACAAGGGGCAATGCATCCATGTCCACAGATTCACAGGACATTTCTCAGGAGATGTGGAACATACAGTGGGCAACACCTACACGACATGGTGGAATGGCAACCAAACTGGACTGTCCCACAAGGTGGAGGCGAGGATCCAGTCACATTCAAATGCACACAGTGATGCTGCAATCCCCCACAGAGTCCGTGTTTGAGACCTCTGACACAATGTCAAACCATGGTATAGGCAATGTTGCAGTGGCAATGTCTACACACATTGATGCATCCACCAGAGTATACAACTACAACAGATGACTGTCAGATGGGGTGACTATCCTGTCATGGGAGTGGGCATACATGTAATGAGTAACATATTGTTGTTGCATGTATTCATGGTTGCACTACATGCACATGAACATGTACCACACGTTTCAACACATACCAACGGTAAACAGCCTCGTATGAGTCCTTACCCAAAATGACTTCTCCAAATGTCCATGCATGCTCCGTTGATTAGGCTGACGTTGCAATCATCTTCAGCAATAGCAGGTTGACCACGATGACCCAAACGGACAACAGGCAGGGTGAGCTGTGGATGAGAGTGGCACACAAGGGGTCAAATTCTGTACAATGTCATTCAGACAATGTCCTGTACAATATCCAGTTGTTGTAGTACACCTGTACATTCCAAGTACACACATAGCACGTATGTGTGTTGCATTACATCTGCACCTGTGTGACACAGCACTACAGACATCCAAGTGACATTGCATACAGTCTGCTGCATACACATCATGCTACCCATGCAACTCTCTAATACATGTATTACATATAACCAGCTATGACTCACCATTATGAGAAGAAGTTGCGGATGAGGTGACTCCGGATATCATCTTCTACCTCCTCATCACTGGTATCCTGGGCAAGGCCTTCATCCTCTACGGGCGGATGTTCCAGCTCATCAGGGTCAAGGTAGAGCGGCACGGCCTTCTCCACTGCCATGTTCTGAAGCATGCAGCACACAGTGAAGATGTCACACACCTTGCGTGGGCTGTATTGGAGGGCTCCGTCTGTCCTGTCCAGGCACCTGAACCGGCTCTTCAGGACTCCAAATGTCCGCTCAATCACCCGCCTGGTCTTCCCATGAGCATTGTTGTACCGCTGGTCTGCAGCTGTCCTGGGGTTGCGTAGTGGAGTCATGAGCCACGGCATGTTTGGATATCCAGCGTCTCCTGCAAATCCACATCATGGAAATGAGTGTGTAATATGATTCAGATGAAGAAGGTGTGACATACTGACATACATAGCTGACAGAGTATACTCACCAACAAGACATGCCCGGTGGTTGTGCAGCTGCAGCATCATCTATGGCACCCTGCTACGCCTCATGATGAAAGCATCGTGGCACGATCCTGGAAAACGTGCAGAGACATGTGAGATAATCATGTTGGCAAGACACACCACCAGGGCATTTATTGAGTGGTAGTGTTTCCTGTTGCGATACGCTTGCTCCTGAGCCTGTGGTGGCACCAGACTAACATGTGTACCATCAATTGCACCAATAACATGTGGCATGCGTCCCATGGCATAGAATTCCCCCTTGACATCTGTCAACTGTTCTGGAGTAGGGAATGTGATGAATTCATCAAGGTGGAGCAACATCGCAGCCAAAACATCTGTCAATACACGGCTGAACATGGTCTGAGACATCCCTCCCACATCAGCTATGGTCAATTGGAACGTACCTGTGGCAAAGAAATGGAGGGCTGCCATCACCTTTACCTTGAGTGTCAGCGCCGTTGGATACCTGTGTCGTGGTTGCAGGTGAGCCTCCAGTCTGTCCGTCAGGTCCTTGATCATCTGTCTGGTGAAGCGATAACGACGGATGCAATTGCGTTCCCTCATGGCTTCCAAGTCAGGGAACGGCCGTTCCAGAGGGGGTGCCCTGCAATACACAAATATTAGGAAATGTGTTCAACTGTCTGACTAAGACAATAACAATGTACATGGCACAGGCAACACTGCTTCAACAAATCTAGACAAGTGTGAGTGTGGCGTGGGAGACACACTGTTGTAACATGTTCCAACTCCCAGCCACTCCTCCGTGAACAGTACAAGACCTGTGGTCTGTGGAATGGATATGACATGCATACAAAATATCTGATGGAAAGGTCTTATTGAGCATGACAATGTATCATCTCAGTGACACACGGCATGTGAATGTCAGTAGGAGGTTGTCTGCACATCCAGACAGCTTACAGCAATACACACACCACATGTGGCATCATTTGCACAGTTCTGACATAGTCATGTTGCGGTGTGATATTTCCCTAACTATTACATGAACATCATCATACTGCATTAATGTTTGATTAGTCACAAATGGTCTGTGATGCCATCACACATATGAGCGCTTCATTAACACAAGTGGCATGGTGTGCGTACATTAGAAACCCTGTAATCACGGCAAGGACACAATATGGATGCTCCTACAGAAGATGTACTGAAATTTATGTACTGGTTACTTACCTTTCGTAACAAAATATCACAATGGAACAGTAGTAAGTAGCATGTTCCTGACTTTGAATACATACCAATCATCAGACAAATTTGCCTCCCTGGATGCCATCTATGTGAGTCGGGGATATTGAGCCATCACTGGATGAAATACGGTGTTGCTGACTGGCATCCTACAAGTGCTTGGCCAAGTATTGCCCGTACCTACAACGCACACTCTGCCAGCAGTTACACAACCATGTCCCACAGACAGTGTGGGAAGCAGACAAAGAGGCATGTGATGTTGTAAGATCTCAGTCCCAGACTCAGGGAGGATGATGACATCTGTCCGTACTGCTCAGACCTCTTGGATACCCTCTACAGCGGAGCTACGGGGAATGTGGTCTGTGATTTGGCGGGCAGGATGCCCATGCTCTCTGGGGTGGGGTGGGAGGACAGGGCACATGGCCGGTCCAGGGAGGGGTGTGGTCGTCTGACAACGTGCCTATCTACAGCCAAACATGCAGCGTGCCTGTACATGCAGAACAATATAGATACAGTACATTCCTCAGGATAGGCCTGCAGACGCTCAGCGGAGCGTGACTGCACTTGAAGGACCTCAGTGAGGAGGTTGGTCCTCACCACGGCAACGGGGAAATGATTGGGCAAGGCTATGGCCGCCCACATAAACATTACACTGTACGTTGGCCGCTCATCCATTAACACGTTTGGAGTAGAGACATCACCAGTGTCTGGCTAGGTGTCCAGACCACTTGCATGCCCCAGTCCACCTGTCCTGTCACCTTGGGACCGACACTCATGTGTCAGTGGATCTTCAAGACCCTCCCAATACTCATTGACACCCATGTCATGATAATCAGACCTGTCATGAGCTGTGGCCGGCTTGTAGGAGTTGAACCCCCCCCTGCAGCATTAATGGCGGTATACTGCCGCACACTTCCCACGCCAGTGCCGTACAGGGTGTGGTATCGGGGACACCACCACCCGAGAACGCCGCAAAGGCTGGCACCAGGGGGACAGTTGCCAGTGAGGTTGTGAGGTGAACCAGCGAGGACCAGGATCAACATTCAGATCCTTTCTGTCACAGCGGGTCTGGCACAAATGCGCCGCCTGCGTCAGGGACGAAGTGAGTGATGGCATCACGGGCAAATCACCAGACGCGCAAGTGCCCCCCAGACGGGTCCTCTGGGCCAGAATCCGCCGCGTAGGCCTTTGGTGGTGTGAGGGACATCATGGACATGAGTACCACAGGTCGTGGTGCAGGCTACAACGGCTGCAAATTTGACAGAGCCGCGTGGGCGGTGTCACCCGAATCCCATGCAGCATTGCACGTGCATTGTGTAGATTTGGAAGTGTGATGACATCTCTTTCACATATATGGGTTACCTGACGACTTGGCCCTGGAGGACTGATGTCAAATCCAGGGGCAATGATGTCTCAACACCCACGCCCAGGCACTCCTCCTACGTCCAGACCATGAGCCATTGTGCTGCAGGGACAACTGCTGGAATCTGAGCGGCATGTGTGACCAATCACACCTGCATTCATATGTCTGGTCCCAGCAGTCGGAGCAGCTCTACTTGTCTTGCTTGACGTGAACACTGTGGAGACACCGACCGTGAGGGTCAGTCACCAACATGAGTGGGTTGCAATCCTCACAGGCTTTGAAATGGACATCCCTATTGGCACCGTCCTGAGTCAGACAATCCAAGTGAAATGGTCAGAAGTGATCGTACTATGATCTTGTTTCAAAAATGAGTTAGGTTACACTTATACGGGACCAGCGCAGGTGTTGTTAATACAGAGGACCTGACGTGAGCACGCTGAGGTCATGTATGAGTACCCAGACAACGTCATCACGGCACACACAACACCAACAACACACGGTGGGCCGCAGGACATGCCTACCGACACACAAGTGTACTACTGAGCGGAAATTGGCATGTCCAGGATGACACGTGGGGATATTCTAAGGTGAGTAATATGATACTGTCCTGAACATTTCATATGCAAACAGCAGGCACAATATCACATATGGCACACACATTACGTGGTGACTCAGGGTCATGCTGTGCCTCTATTACACCTCTGTCACAGTGGGCATGTTGCTGTCATCATGTGCCAGTTCCCTGTACTGAATGGTGTGGCAGTCCAGTGTTCATGTGCATCGCAATATGTTGTAGACGTTACGCCGGTGCAAAGTGTTGTATGCATGTGATGCACATGTGCTGAAGGAGTAATGACAAGTCTTGCCAGCTCTTCACACATCAACTGAGGCACTAGGTCACAGTCCCTGTGCTTCTTCAATGTCTGCCACACTTGGGGCATGCTGATGTGAAGATGCCATGCTGATGTATGCATCCACATTGTCAACATGAGGGTAGAGTACATCCCTGCTATGTGATTTCCTGGAGTCACTCTCCCAATGGTGACATGAAGGAGGTCAGGAACGCAGCCTACACAAACGTTCACTTGAGCATGTCTGACGCACTGTACATACGCCTCGTTTCCCTATTGCTTTTCAGCCCTACGCGAGCAAAGCGTACCCCAATGGTACGTGCGTGTGTACGCCTCGTTTCCCTATTGCTTTCAGCCCTACGCGAGCAAAGCGTACCCCAATGGTACGTGCGTGTGTACGCCTCGTTTCCCAATAGCTTTTCAGCCCTACGTGAGCAAAGCGTACCCCAATGGTACGTGCGTGTGTACGCCTCGTTTCCCTATTGCATTTCAGCCCTACGCGAGCAAACCGTACCCCAATGGTACGTGCATGTGTACGCCTCGTTTCCCTATTGCTTTTCAGCCCTACGCGAGCAAAGCGTACCCCAATGGTACGTGCGTGTGTACGCCTCGTTTCCCTATTGCTTTTCAGCCCTACGCGAGCAAAGCGTACCCCAATGGTACGTGCGTGTGTACGCCTCGTTTCCCTATTGCTTTTCAGCCCTACGCGAGCAAAGCGTACCCCAATGGTACGTGCATGTGTACGCCTCGTTTCCCTATTGCTTTTCAGCCCAACGCGAGCAAAGCGTACCCCAATGGTACGTGCGTGTGTACGCCTTGTTTCCCTATAGCTTTTCAGCCCTACGCGAGCAAAGCGTACCCCAATGGTACGTGCGTGTGTACGCCTCGTTACACCATTGAATGGGTTGCATTGGCAACGGCAATGTCACCTTACTTGTGTGGGTATTTGATTAAATACATGGGGGACATCTAGGGGAACAGTGGACAGATCAAAATGCAACCAGTTTGTCATGGATACTGAATTTCTTGAGCCTCCTACAGGTGTTATAGAAAATTCAGTTGGGCAAAAGTATACAATGTTGCAAAAGTTGTTGTTCAGCTCAGGCTCAGTTTTCAAACCATGCATATGTGTGTCATGTCCTTATGTGTGAAGTGATTGGATGGAACGTAGGATGCTAACTATGGTGGCCTATCAGACACTACTCCTTGGACTCACAGCCCCTCTGCAGCACAGATATAAGGCAGCATGTGGCTGTGGTAGGGCACTTGCCTGCACAACATTGGTGTGGTAACCACAGCTGCTGTCTCTGAATCCTCTGGACCCTGATTGGCTTAGCATGGAGAGGGCACCTGCATTCACTGATGGTGAGAACAAGGCCCTGCTGGATGCCCTCCTGCCTAACTACAGCAAGCTGTATGGGAGACCAGAGGATCAGGTGAGTGATGTGTGCAATACCTTGGAGTGTGCACCTGTTTTGTGTGTGACATTATAGCCACTGTGTGTGTATAGTGTCTAGATGCAATGTTGTTGGGAGTGAATGCCAGGGTGTACAGTGTTGTTACTAGAGGCTTATTTGTTGCAGTGGGGTGTGTGACAGCGTGTCACGTGCTGCAGTGCACCCAGACGTAGCATACATTGCTCAGTGAGTGCCATGCTCGGAGAGTGTTTAGCACCCATCATGTCATCTGTAGCCTTTCAATGGCATGTCATGCAGTGGTGTTTGCTCACACGCCACATACTCGTGCCCAAAAATGCTAATGTGTTTAGCTTAAAATGCCCTGTTATCATTAAGATTTTTGTGCACATATGTGTGTGTTTGGAACATGGACCAGGTGTACTGATGCTGTTTTACTTTACATTTGTGACAGGTATCTGCCTATGAGAAGGGTGAAATCTGGCTGGACATCGCCAGGGCTGTCAGGAGCGAGGGGGGGCCTCGCAGGAGGCTCCGGAACATCAAGAAGAGGTGGCAGGACATCCGGTGCTGGAGCCGCCGCATCGCCAGAGTACAGCTAAAGCTGGAAGCTCCACGCCGGCATGGCGGCACCCGCCACCTCACCCCCAACATGCTCCGGGTCCTGGAAGTGGTGTTCCCAGACCTCCATAGGCAGTTGCAGGAGGGACAGCAGCAAGTAGTGGGTAGGTGTATGTCTGTTTGTTGTGATGTGTGTCACATGCTCCCTGCAGTGCTCAAAGGCATGGTTACACTCCCATAGTTTGAGTGTTGTGGTCAGACAGGCACTCCATGCATTGGCCTCAGAATGTCCCCGTTTCTGCAGCTGCTTCTTTACATGCCTTGCCCTAATCCACTTTTGACCTGCGCTTTGGATGATGTTTGTTTTTCACATGTACTCCTATGGTGCAATGTCTATGTATGCATCTTCCTTTGCACATCATCATGTTGGAGGGGGGGTCTGTGACACCTGTTGGAACCTTACATGTGGCACCACATGTGCACTGTGTCTGCTGTTCTACATATTTAGGCACTGATCTTGAGTCTAAACATGTGTCTTCTGCACGAGTCAGCCTCAGTGGCCTTTGTCCATGGTACTCTTTCAAATAGTCATGTGTTGGCTACAGGTGCACAATGTACAAGTGCAATATTTTGGGCTTATGCATACTCACACTGGGCAGTGCGTGTGTGCATAGTTGCCACATAAGTCAAATGTTCTTTGTAATTACCATTGATGGTCAGTCACACAATGAGGCTTGGGGTGTCAACAGCTGTGATGCCAGTGTGAGGTGATGTTACACTTGGTTCAGGTCCCAGGATGGCATCACATGTCACTTCAGGAAGGACTTTTCCCATGTGGCACAAGGTGTAAGGAAATTCAACATGTGCAGGTCTGGGTTTGGGTGGCAGGGTGTGTAAATGAGCTGTGATGCTTCATCAGCTATCCTGTTGTCAGGCAGTCAATCATCATTGTGTCGCTCATGATAGATTTTTCCATTCACTGTTGCTTGTATCCTACTATACATTATGCGTAGTGTCTCTCGCAATTGGCCACAACTAGACTTATCATTGTGCAGTGTTCAGTCTCCTGTGACTCATGATGCATGCCATGTTCAGAAATGAAGCCTAATGAATTGTAGCTGACATGTCTGATGTGTACAGGTGACTGATATGTTATTATTCTTCTCCTTGCCCACAGCATCATCATCTGAATCTGGAGGGGACACAGGCGCGGACCACGAAAAGGGACACACTGACAGTGCCACCTGCTTTGAGGAGTCGGAGGGAGGCAGTGGCACGGAGGGTGATGAGAGTCTGCTGGCCGGACGACATGTGACTGACACATCTTACCATGCCGACAACTCCGAGTCAGACTCTCAGGAGGAGGGGGAATATGCAGCAATGGTCTCTCCATCATCTTTGGCTGGCGTCCCCTCCTCCAGTACCATCTCCACCCTCCCAGTCGTTAGTGTCCCTAGGGTCAGTGCTAGCACCCGTGTCTCCTTTGTTCCCGGCACCGCAGCCCCTGCCCCTGTGTCCCCTGCTGCCCTCAGTGCTGAGACTGTGGACCTACTCCGACAGATTGCAGTAGGTCAGACATCCATACTGACTGTCCTCCATGGACAAACACTACTGATTACACAGTTGGTGTCGTTCATGGAGGGCATGTCGTCGGCCATGTCTGATCTACGTCGGAGTGTGGCTGCCATAGAGTCAACACTGACGGCAGCAATGTACTCCCAGCAGCCTCTGTCTCCCCCCCATCCTTCAGACCCATCCACCTCTGCCTCTCCCATATCTACACAACATACACGCAGACGCCACAGGTCACACACACCCAGCACACCCACACGTCAGAAAAAGCTCAAAGCTCCACGCACGCAATCTCAAGGGGATGTAGGCACACCCACAGGGAGAGGGGACACAACGCACACACGCATCCACACACCCAGGAGTACAGACTCACAGCCCTCTACCTCCACCCCCAATGTGTCCCCGGGTTCAGGTGGTAGTTTTTCCACACTGGCTGAGGTGTGCAGCCAGGTTTTCGAAGCTACTTTTGGCAATACACCAGCCAGTGTGGCTGAATGCACTACACCTGCACTCACTCCGCCTGTCCTTCCCTCTCCTGTCCATGCGGTGCCGGAGGATTCCACAGATGGTGGCCACATTGTTACCACTGGGGATTAAACGCCATGTGCAGGCACGTTTGGGTGTGCCCACACCCATGGAGCTACAAACTGTTGCTCAGACTTTTTTGGACTGGACATTGGCCTTTAATGAGCAGGGACTCTTATTTGCGTTTCTTTTTTGGAGCAGCTGAATAAAGCAATTCTTGTTATTTTCTGAAGTTGACTTTGTGTGATAATGTCTGTGACTGCTGTGTGCCTGGGAGCTGGTGTCATGTTGTAATTTAGGTATGTTCATATGTGTCAATCTCCAGATGGCAATGCGGTTCACAATGGTATGTGTTTTTGTGTAACAGCTGGGCAGGGGGGGGGATGTTAGCCACACACACTCTGATGCTGGGCACTGGGGGGCACTGGGGGTGGGGGGGGTGTTAGGCACACACTCTGATGCTGGGCACTGGGGGGCACTAGGGGGGGGTGTTAGGCACACACTCTGATGCTGGGCACTGGGGGGCCCTGGCGGGGGGGGGGGTGTTAGGCACACACTCTGATGCTGGGCACTGGGGGGCACTGGTGGGGGGGTGTTAGGCACACACTTTGATGCTGGGCACTGGGGGGCACTGGGGGGTGGTGTTAGGCACACACTCTGATGCTGGGCACTGGGGGGCACTGGGGGGCACTGGGGGGGGGGTGTTAGGCACACACTCTGATGCTGGGCACTGGGGGGCACTGGGGGCACTGGGGGGGTGTTAGGAACACACTCTGATGCTGGGCACTGGGGGGCACTGGGGGGCACTGGTGGGGGGGGTGTTAGGCACACACTCTGATGCTGGGCACTGGGGGGCACCTGTGGGGGGGTGTTAGGCACACACTCTGATGCTGGGCACTGGGGGACACTGGTGGGGGGGTGTTAGGCACACACTCTGATGCTGGGCACTGGGGGGCACTGGTGGGGGGGGGTGTTAGGCACACACTCTGATGCTGGGCACTGGGGGGCACTGGTGGGGGGGTGCTAGGCACACACTCTGATGCTGGGCACTGGGGGGCACTGGTGGGGGGGTGTTAGGCACACACTTTGATGCTGGGCACTGGGGGGCACTGGGGGAGGTGTTAGGCACAAACTCTGATGCTGGGCACTGGGGGACACTGGTGGGGGGGGGTGTTAGGCACACACTCTGATGCTGGGCACTGGGGGGCACTGGGGGGGGTGTTAGGCACACACTCTGATGCTGGGCACTGGGGGGCACTGGTGGGGGGGGGTGTTAGGCGCACACTCTGATGCTGGGCACTGGGGGGCACTGGTGGGGGGGGTGTTAGGCACACACTTTGATGCTGGGCACTGGGGGTACTGGGGGGCACTGGGGGGGTGTTAGGCACACACTTTGATGCTGGGCACTGGGGGGCACTGGGGGGGGGGTGTTAGGCACACACTCTGATGCTAGGCACTGGGGGGGCACTGGTGGGGGGGTGTTAGGCACACACTCTGATGCTGGGCACTGGAGGGCACTGGTGGGGGGGCGTTAGGCACACACTCTGATGCTGGGCACTGGGGGGCACTGGTGGGGGGGTGTTAGGCACACACTTTGATGCTGGGCACTGGGGGGGTGTTAGGCACACACTCTGATGCTGGGCACTGGGGGGCACTGGTGGGGGGGGGTGTTAGGCACACACTCTGATGCTGGGCACTGGGGGGCACTGGGGGGTGTTAGGCACACACTCTGATGCTGGGCACTGGGGGGGGGGGTGTTAGGCACACAATCTGATGCTGGGCACTGGGGGGCACTGGGGGGGGTGTTAGGCACACACTCTGATGCTGGGCACTGGGGGGCACTGGGGGGGGTGTTAGGCACACACTCTGATGCTGGGCACTGGGGGGCACTGGGGGGCACTGGTGGGGGGGTGTTAGGCACACACTCTGATGCTGGGCACTGGGGGGCACTGGTGGGGGGGTGTTAGGCACACACTCTGATGCTGGGCACTGGGGGCACTGGTGGGGGGGTGTTAGGCACACACTCTGATGCTGGGCACTGGGGGGCACTGGTGGGGGGGTGTTAGGCACACACTTTGATGCTGGGCACTGGGGGGCACTGGGGGGGGTGTTAGGCACACACTCTGATGCTGGGCACTGGGGGGCACTGGTGGGGGGGTGTTAGGCACACACTCTGATGCTGGGCACTGGGGGGCACTGGGGGGTACTGGGGGGGGTGTTAGGCACACACTCTGATGCTGGGCACTGGGGGGCACTAGGGGGGGTGTTAGGCACACACTCTGATGCTGGGCACTGGGGGGCACTGGGGGGGGTGTTAGGCACACACTCTGATGCTGGACACTGGGGGGCACTGGGGGGCACTGGGGGGGTGTTAGGCACACACTCTGCTGCTGGGCACTGGGGGGCACTGGTGGGGGGGTGTTAGGCACACACTCTGATGCTGGGCACTGGGGGGCACTGGTGGGGGGGTGTTAGGCACACACTCTGATGCTGGGCACTGGTGGGGGGGTGTTAGGCACACACTCTGAGGCTGGGCACTGGGGGGCACTGGTGGGGGGGTGTTAGGCACACACTCTAATGCTGGGCACTGGGGGGCACTGGTGGGGGGGTGTTAGGCACACACTTTGATGCTGGGCACTGGGGGGCACTGGGGGGGGTGTTAGGCACACACTCTGATGCTGGGCACTGGGGGGCACTGGTGGGGGGGTGTTAGGCACACACTCTGATGCTGGGCACTGGGGGGCACTGGTGTGGGGGTGGTAGGCACACACTCTGATGCTGGGCACTGGGGGGCACTGGGGGGGGTGTTAGGCACACACTCTGATGCTGGGCACTGGGGGGCACTGGTGGGGGGGGTGCTAGGCACACACTCTGATGCTGGGCACTGGGGGACACTGGTGGGGGGGGTGTTAGGCACACACTGTGATGCTGGGCACTGGGTGGTGTTCTGCTCACCACTTACACTTACAATCACATTGCAGGCGAATGTGCCACACGTCAATTGCACTGGTGTAGTGCAGTGACGTACCGTACCCCGTGGTCGATGACGTAGGTACGGCCGGTCTCCGTATTGCACTGGTGTAGTGCGGTGACCTGCCGTACCCCGTGGTCGATGACGTAGGTGCGGCGTATTGCGCTGGTGTAGTGCGGTGACGTACCGTACCCCCTGGTCGATGACGTAGGTACGGCCGGTCTCCGTATTGCACTGGTGTAGTGCGGTGACCTGCCGTACCCCGTGGTCGATGACGTAGGTGCGGCGTATTGCGCTGGTGTAGTGCGTGACGTACCGTACCCCCTGGTCGATGACGTAGGTACGGCCGGTCTCCGTATTGCACTGGTGTAGTGCGGTGACCTGCCGTACCCCGTGGTCGATGACGTATGTTGGACAGGCCACATGAAGGGCTCACTCCCTCCCCGCCTGACAGGGCCCGGACACCGGCTCTCCAGGTACTACCCACCGAAGCCACCCGCAAACCGTCCCCTACGGGACCCCTGCTCCCGGACATCTCTGTATCACTGGCCCGGGCCACCGTCAGCACCATTGCCCGACCCAGCCGCCATCTTGGACACTGCACCACGAGGCCGCGTGGCCTCAGCTCGACCCCAACCCTGGGCCTGGCCAGGCCCCGACATCCCGGCACCACCATCCACCCAGGAGGTGAACGGACCACTTGGCAGGTCAATGGGAGGAAGAAGTGTCGATGGCTCTCCCCCGCCAGGTGCCGATCGCCCCCAGCCTCCCCGGGCGCTGGCTCCACCCCCCTGCTGGGTGTCTGGACTCCCTCATCTAGGACCTCCCGACCTCCAAGTGCGAGGGTCCGGACATCAAAGAGGGCCAGACCTATAACTGAGGCAGCTCCAGAGCAGGAAGGCAGTTGTATCTTGGAGTCGAGAGACACCGTGAAGAACTCATCCTTGACGGACTGCTGGCGCTGCCGCAGCCCTGCCTTGTGAACTGTCGTCCTGCCTGCTGGCGCTGCCGCAGCCTTCTGCAACCTTCATCCTCGTTGGACCTGCTGGCGCTGCCGCGGCCCGTTCCTATCTACGACCACCTCGGGACCTGCTGGCGCTGCCGCGGCCCGTCCCTCTCGAACGCCGAGCTCGAGGATTGTGAGCTACCATCATCGCATCGCAGTACCAGATTGGTAACAAAGACTGTCCCGCTACCCCTTTCCCTGTCAAGAGACTAGAATTAAGAGGATCCTCGTGTCCTGCTCCCATTGTATCGTATCACCGTACTTCAAGAATTGCCTATAAAGAACGTTAACCTTATCCTTGTGTGGTGTCCATCTGTGGGGGGGAAGTTACTTGTCTGTACGATCGCTGGAGACGGCCCTCACCGGAGGCCTCTCCCCTTGTCCTCGGCCGACCCTCCCTGTCCCCGTCTAACATTGGTGGCAGCGGTGGGATCCGAACCAACGCGTAATCGTACAGAAAGCAACTCACCCCACGACTAAACCACAATGTCGACCAAAGAGAGCGGATCTACAGAGAAATTCCAAATGGAAAAACTGGAGGAGTACAGCCATCGAGAATTAAAACAATTTTGTATGGAACTGGGCATTGCTACCACCGGTCTGAGCACAAAAGATGACTTTAAACATGCCCTAGAATTGTGGGCAGAAGCAAATGCCGCCGGTCCTCGGGACCAAAACATCGAAGCACCGGAGACGAGCACCGCTCCGTCCGAAGAAAGGAGAGCGGGTCTCTCCCGGGAAGAGATCCAAGAGCGAGAAAAAAGCAGACTGCACGAATTAGAGTTGGCAGGGCTCAAGTTGGACGGAGAACTAAAACTAGCGGAACCAAAAATGAACCTAGAACACTTACGGCTCCGAGAAGAGCGGGAAGAAAAGCAAAGACAAAGAGAGCTCGAAGAAAAAAGACTGGCATACGAACACGAGCGCAAACTGGCAGAGATAGAACTACGGAAGCAAAACAAAGACCTGGGGGTGCCCGAGCAACCGCGCACCCCAGGAGCTACGGTCCACATCCCCAAAGATGTCGTCCGAGAGTATTTCCGAAACGACGACATACAACAGTGGTTCAAGGCCTACGAGATCGCCATGACCTCCCACCGGATCGATCGAAGTGACTGGGGAGCCGGTCTATGGGGGAGGTTCGTCAATGAAGGCCGCGATGCCCTGTTACAGCTCCCGGACCATCAAATGACGTCCTATGACCACATGAAGGCCGCCCTCCTCACTCGATATGGGCTTACACCCGAAATGTACCGCCAGAGGTTCCGCGACTGCACCCGAATCCCGGGTACAACTTGGGTGGAATATGTGAACTATTTCAGCCGAGCCTTCGAGGGATGGATCAAGGGGAGCCGCGTAACGACCTACGAGCAGCTTTTTAACCTCATCGTGTGGGAGCACCTCTCCAACAACTGCTTCGTCGAGCTCAGGCAGCACCTCCTCGACAGTAAATTGACTGATCCACGGCAGCTCGCCGCCGAGGCTGACCGATGGGAGAGCACCCGAGTGGGCCGGGGTGGGCCGAACGAACAGAACAGGAACAACCAAGGTCATAACCGTCCCCGACGAGGAGGAGGAGGCCAGGGCCGGGGGAAATACGCCGTCCCGGCCGCTCCCGCTACCAGCACCCCACCCCCGGCCGGCCGGGGCAACCCCCCGATGCGCCCGGGATTCCGAGCCAATGTCACTTGTCACCGATGCCAGCGAGTAGGCCACTACGCCAATGACCCGAACTGCCCAAAGAACCAGACTCCGGGGCCCCGCCAGGTAGCTGCCGCCGCCCTAGGAGAAGAGCAAGTCTCCGAAGAGCATGAAGAATACGAACAGGAGCAACCAGAGTGGGAACCGGCCGCCATGGTCCTGGCGTGCCTAGGGGGAAGAGACATGATCCCGCGGGCTCCCCTACCCGCCAACACCAGAAAATACAGTCAGTGGGTGAACATAAATGGGCGCAAGGCTGAAGCCCTACGTGACACGGGAGCCAGTGTGACGGCCGTCCGCTGTCACCTGGTGACCCCGGAACAAATCCTGCCGAACGTTCTCTGCCCCGTCCGTTCAGCCGACAATTCTAAGAGCCTGTGTCGGATGGCCTGCGACCCATTCGAATGGGGAGGAGTATCCGGCATGTTGAAGGTGACGGTCCGCGATGATGCCCCCGTGGACTGTCTCCTGGGGAACGATCTCGAGAGTTCCCCGTGGGCCGCCGTGGAAAGAAGAGAGCACCTGGGGATGTTGGGCCTCCCGGACTGGGCGTGCGTAACCACCCGATCCATGGCCGCCCACGCCATCCCCCGACCGGAAGAACCCGAATGGCCAGCACCTCCTCCCCCGATCGCTCCAGTAGGGGACGCCGACCATACCGACCCCCCGGAACAAACCCAAGAAGGGCTCGCTCAGCCCCAGGACCTTCCAGACCTGGCTCAGTGGCATCAAGAAGGGGGACCCACCCAGGAACAATTCCGTCAAGAGCAAAAGACCTGTCCCTCCCTCGAGGGACTACGACAGCAAGCCCTCGCCCAGAGCGCGGGAGATACCGCCGGGGCCCACTGGATCTATTGGGACAATGACCTATTGTACAGCGAACAAAGAATCGCGGAGTTGGGGACCAGTCGAGTGTTGGTGGTGCCCCTCCGTTTTAGAGACTTCCTGTTGAATTTGGCCCACGATGTCCCCCTGGCTGGACACTTGGGACAGGACAAAACCTAAAACCGCCTGGTGACCCACTTTTACTGGCCAAAAATGAGAAATATCAAAACAAAACAAATGCCAGTGCTGAGAGCCTGAATGAAAGGCGAATCTGCTGTGGAAGAAAAGGTTAATATGAATAAAACATAAAACCTGCTTTATAAATTGCAACCAATGACTTTATACTATTTCTTTTTAGAGTACAAATAAAGTTGAATTATTTTGGTACATGGGAATACAAACAACGATTTATATACATACTATGTACAACATAAAACTTATGATGAAGAATTTTTCAAACAATACAAACACTCTTGGCCAATTCAATCATCCATCCAATCATTCATACTACAAAAGAGAACATACAAAAAACATCAATTGGTCTTGGTGTCAATTCCGACTTTGAACAATAAGTTTTGGAGGACAGAATCCTCAGTACGGTCTGCCGCTGTCAAAGTCTTTTCATAAATTCAATTTGAACAAAAATTCACTCTGTTTGTGTTCACAAACATCCGTTTGTGAAGAGGCACATTATTTGAATGACCCTGAGCTGTTTGAATGTGAATGTGAATGTGAATTCACACTAAATGTCTGTTGTGGGTTTTCTTTGTCATTTGTAGCCCCCGCTCACCACCTCTTTCAGGAATACCACCTTAGATGAGTTGGAAATTCGATTGAAGAGTTAAGGTATGAGAGTGTTGTTGGTCGAAGCACAGGGGCCAGTCTCGAGTATGGAAAGTAGTCCTAAAGCCATGTTTTTTATTGTTTCAGTGGCATTTCTGGTCCTGAGGAGAACCCCGACATTCACGGGGTTTGAAACGCGTAGACCTATCTGGTCTTGGGTCATTCAAATAATTTGCCTCTTCACAAACGGATGTTTGTGAACACAAACAGAGTGAATTTTTGTTCAAATTGAATTTATGAAAAGACTTTGACAGCGGCAGACCGTACTGAGGATTCTGTCCCCCAAAACTTATTGTTCAAAGTCGGAATTGAGACCAAGACCAATTGATGTTTTTTGTATGTTCTCTTTTGTAGTATGAATGATTGGATGGATGATTGAATTGGCCAAGAGTGTTTGTATTGTTTGAAAAATTCTTCATCATAAGTTTTATGTTGTACATAGTATGTATATAAATCGTTGTTTGTATTCCCATGTACCAAAATAATTCAACTTTATTTGTACTCTAAAAAGAAATAGTATAAAGTCATTGGTTGCAATTTATAAAGCAGGTTTTATGTTTTATTCATATTAACCTTTTCTTCCACAGCAGATTCGCCTTTCATTCAGGCTCTCAGCACTGGCATTTGTTTTGTTTTGATATTGATATTTTGGCTCAGCCTTGCTGAGTTTTGAGTCAAGGCCCTTTGGTGTTTTTTGTCAAAAATGAGAAATGACGTCCTCAACCACTGCCGGTCCTGCCCCACTTGCCAGGCCAGCGGGAAGAGCGGCCGCAAACTCAAGGCACCTCTGCAACTATTCCCGGTTGTTACCACCCCGTTCGAAAAGGTGGGAATAGACATTGTGGGGCCCCTGGACCCCCGAACAGCACAAGGGCATCGATTCATTCTGGTACTGGTGGACCACACCACCCGCTATCCCAAGGCTGTTCCCCTTCGAACTGTAACAGCACCGGTGGTCGGCCGAGCCTTAATGGGGATCTTCTCCCGGGTGGGCTTCCCCCGGGAAGTCGTCAGCGACAAGGGCACGAACTTTATTTCAAAATATATGAAATCCCTCTGGCAGCAGTGCGGGGTCACCTACCGATTCACAACCCCCTATCACCCGCAAGGAAACGGACTGGTTGAGCGGTTCAACCGCACACTCAAGGGAATGATTATGGGGTTGGAAGAGCCCCTCCGCCGCCAGTGGGATGTGGTACTCCCGTGCCTCCTCTTCGCCTACCGAGAAGTCCCCCAGAAGTCCCTCGGCTTCAGCCCCTTCGAACTCTTGTATGGACACCCTGTTCAAGGGCCCCTCAGCCTAGTCAAAGAAGGTTGGGAGATGGCCCCCTGAAAACCCCTCCAGACGTCTACAAGTACCTCCTGACCCTACGCAATCAGACCAGACGATTCAGAGAGATCGCCAAAGCCAATCTTGAGGCCAGTGTGGTAAATAAATTACCTGGTCTATTTTTCTGTATAATTATCATTACAAGACAGCTCATTCAAATGAGAGGCAGAGTCCGTGGTATCTGAGTCATACGGGTTTTAATGAAAAACCTCGAGGTTGGAGATCATGTTCCGTCACACTAGGGTTCGGGAAGGGATAGTCAACGTTTTATTAACATTACACATTATATATAGTAAAATAACATCATTGAATTCAATACAGTAGGCGTAACAGGTGAAAAGAAGAAGATAAGAACATATGTGCGTAACAGGGGGCGTGAAAGAAGGCGTGTAATAGGCGTACACGGAGGCGTATAATGTGGACGTAATGTAGACGTCACAGAGGATGTCATAAGTGGGTGTGTGCACAGAGAAAGTTGCAGAGTCAGCAGGAAGTGCGGATGCGCGCGCAGCTAGCATGACGTGACATAGATGTGGTAACAGGGGAGAACTTTAACACTAGTAGAGGAGACAGAAGTCTGGGATGTCAGAACGACCTGGACCTATAACTTATCTGGTATCTCATGTTTGGAGGATGTATTATCTGGAGTAGAAGGTCTCTCGGGCAGAGGCTATTCTATACTGAATGCTAGTGCGTGCATATGTGTCTACGTGTCTACGTGCAGGGGCCATAGGCCTACTATGGCAATGGGAACTGTAAATTACTTGCATGGAGACAGGACGGCTTGCTCTTTGCTCTGCAGCCGGGGAGACGTTTACCTAAATCACTAGACAGGAATGTATTTTCGAGGAGGTTGAACAGATAACTTGAAGGCAAAATACTGTCTTGGCAGGCAGGCCAGGTTGAGCCAGGCACCGCTTCGCTTGGCAGGAAGTAAGGCAGAGGTCAGGGATACGTGTCCATGCTGCAGCTTTCAGAGGCGGAAGGCAGAAAGCAGAAAGGGCTCGGAGACAGAAATCAGGGCCTAGCTCGGCAGAGCCAGGAAAAACGTAGAGTGTACCATGTAAAGACGTTGGCATGGTATGGTTAGGAACGGAATTATCGATCCATTCATGGTGGATCTGAAAGAGGACATGTTAACGTTGGACGCAAATGTATTTGCGTTTTCATATCTGGTGATGGAGGGAAATTACATGTACTTGAAGCACGTACATGGAGACGTTGGGGTACACGTTAGGGGACATACTTGACCATAAAAATTTCAATTACCTCATTCCCTCCTTGTCCCCTACGGACCCTTCAGGATATGTCTATTTTCATGAGACCATCTATCTGTTCATATAGCATCATTTACTCATCTTTTTTCATTCGGGCACGAGAACGTGGATGGGGATGGGGAATACATGATGTGGCGCACAAGCCGCAAATCGCTGGCCCACATTGTAGACATAGGCAACAACTAAATACTATGAGTAGGGCTATTCCAAGGAAGGATAGGACTTTCCATCCCCAGGCTGATATCACGCTCCAGAGCCAACCGGACCAAGTCCAGGTGCCTGGATTCTGGTGTATCTGACTTGCAATCTTGTGGAGCCGAGTTATGGCTCTGTATACTGACGGTGCATTATTTGGAATGAAAACACAACAACTGGATCCGATGACTCTACAAGCCCCGCCCCTATCTGCCAGTATGACGTCAAGGACGAGACGATTTTGAAGAACGACAAGTCTCATAGCAGACTGTTCGTCTGTTAAATTACCTAGGGCAAAAGTAGTTTCATTCACTACTGCTTCAAGGGTCCTGGTCAATTTACGCATCAGTTTACTATTGGAGACAGTTCCTAAATAGGGAAAGAATCCTTTATTGAAATCTGTGTATTGTTCCCATGTGGTTTCAGTATAATCGACAATCGGGAGTTCTCTCTTGGGTCTGACATGAACGAGACGAGAATTTCTATGGTAATCAGGTGGGGCTAGAAAAACAGGTGGCAATAGGAATGCAATGTAACAAGTACCATCCCAGTCTAGAGGTAAACGTATATAAGCTGTATGGCCACAAATGAAATAGGAATGTCGGGAAGCTTTGAATGTAGACTTGCCTTTATCACTGAATTCAATAACTGCATTACAATCGCTGTGGCCTAGTTGTACTGAACCTTTCTTTCTAACGCATAGGTCACCCTTCACTGGTAAAACTGATATTGAGGGTAAGTTCGAACTAGTTTCTGACTGGACATTCAAAATCATGAGGCTAAGTGTAAAATTACCTAAACCATATACTTCGTTTTCTAGATCGGTACCTGTCATTTGGGGAAGACCCTCCTTGTCAGGGAAACATGCCTTATTCATAACTGTATTCAGGTCTCCCCATATCCAATTACCTTGGGAAACTTTGGACTTACTATCTAACGAGGACATTAATGTAAACCATGCACCACATGAACCATTATGTGTAAACGGGTAAGGAAAAAGAGGCAGGGCTCCCATCATTTTCTGGTACGGAGGGAGTCGGCCACATACCCAGCAATTAGTGGCATTGCTGGTCTGGTGTGAATGATGTAACATGCGGATGAAAGAATTGTTACGCAGTGCAAGTCTGTAAGGAAGTTTGTGCGGGGGCAGATCACTAAAAGAGTGGTCTGCAGTGGCATTGAAAGAAGAATGTGCTTGTATAGGAAAATATACATGTAACATATAGCTTAGGCATATAATCGTAAGACTCAGAAAAAACATGACAATTAAAGTAACAATACAGCGACTACGGAGATTCTTGCAATATTTCTGTTTCTTGATCTCCTGTCTATCTCTCTCACTATGGGGGTCTAGCTTGTACATGTCAGAAACCTGTCTAACCGCTTCACCCAGGGGGGGACTTAAACAATTAAACTGTCTGACTTACTAGACCTCAACTTTGATCTGTACTCCTGGGACGGAGTTTTCTCTACCAGGGGGAGTTTAGTATCAGTCTCTGGAATGCGAAAGTCCTGGGAAACAGTTTTTGGCGGAAGTCCATAGCACTTCTTGACGTGGCTCGAGTGCATCCAGTTTTTCCTGCCCTCGAGTTTCACTGCAGTTCTTGTAGTCATTAAAACGATCTTCGGCTCCTTCCAACGGGGCTCCAGAGGGCTCGACAGGTCGAAATTGCGGATGTATACATAATCACCAGGGACGATCTTGTGTGGCTTCACCTCGGTGTTGTCTGGAAAGGCTGCTGCGACCTGTGAACGACATGATTGTAGTGCAGACATCAAGGAAGCAAGGTAATCTGTCAGCATATTACTGTCAACATCGGTTAATTTACGGGGCAGAGGCGTCCCCCACATATTCGGTGGCCGGCCAAAAACCACCTCATACGGGGATAGCCCTGTTCTAGAATGGGCTACCATTCGCATATAGAAGAGGGCAACTGGAAGGGCTACTATCTAGTCTACTCCTTTTTCTGCACAGACCTTGGCAAGACGTGTTTTCAGAGTCTGATTGTGTCTCTCTACTAAACCAGCTGCTTCGGGATGCCGAACACAGTGGAACTTCCATTGGTAACCTAACCAAAGGGAAACCTGCTTCATGAGCTCGGACGAGAATGGCTGTCCGTTATCTGAATACACGACACGAGGCAAACCATACCTCGGTAAAAATTCATGAACCAACTGCTTGGCAGTGGTCGGGGCAGTGTAATCTGGGACTGGATATGCTTCTGTCCATCGGGAAAGTGCACATACAACTACGAGGACGTACTTGAATCCTCGACAACGGTCCATCTGGATATAATCCATCTGGAGGACTTCAAAAGGGTGATCAGGAGGATGAAATCCACCTTGCTCTACGGGAATGCCTTTACCTGGGTTGAACTGACAACAGATCATGCAAGTACACACTTTCTGTTTTGCGGCTGCTCGTAAATGCTTATTGAACCAAAGGTTTTGAATACTGTCTAACATGGCTTTTTCTCCTAAATGTGCAGGACTATGTGCTGTGTTAATGATAACTTGAACCATGTAGTCGGGGAGAAACTATGTGGCTTTTCCCTTCGTCATCCATCCCTGTTCTGTCTGGATCCCTCCTAGTTCTGTCCATTTCTTGATTTCGTCTGGAGTAGCATGTGTCTGTATGTCAATTACATCTAGGGCGGGATCCCTAACTGTCATGCAATGTGTTGGAACTACTGTCTTTGTCATATCAATCTGAGTATGAGTCTGAGCTGTATGTTTGGCTGTTCGATCTGCCAGGTCGTTACCCTGGGAAATGGTATCTGTGACTTTCGTATGTGCCTTACACTTCATGATGGCTATGGCTGTAGGCAAATGTATTGCTTCTAACAGAGCTTGAATGAGGGGACCATGCTGTATCTTGGCACCGTGGGAAGTTAAAAAACCTCTCTCTTGCCAAAGGACTCCGAAGTCGTGTACAACTCCGAATGCATAACGGGAATCTGTGTATATGTTAACTTTCAGGTTCTTGGCTCGAATACAGGCTTGGGTCAGAGCGATGAGCTCTGCTGCTTGGGCAGACAGTGTGTCAATACGATGTGTTTCTATGACTTCAGTTTCAGTGGTCACTGCATATGCGGCCACTAACTCTCCTGTACTCGTTCTCATACATGAACCATCCACATAAAGTGTCAGGTCTGGATCTGGTAATGCAATATCTGTCAAGTCTTGTCTGGGTTTTGTCATAGTGTTAATGACTTCCACACAATCATGTGCCATAGGGTCTGTTGTACTTAACGGTAAAAGTGTAGCAGGATTTAATGTATTGCAGCGTCTGATTTCTATGTGTGGCTGGAACAATGTCAATTCATAACCTGTCAGTCGTGCTATAGTCAAGTGCTGAGTCTGTGTTCGGTTTAAAAGAACTTCCACGGAATGTGGAACCTGTACGGTCAATTGGTGTCCTAATACTATGGAATCACTTTGTCTGATTGCTAGAGCTGTTGCTGCAACTGATTTCAAGCACGCAGGCAGAGCCTGGGCTACTGGATCTAATGTACTGGAGAAATAAGCTCATGGTTTGTGTGAACCAGCTTGATCTTGGGTGAGTACTGACAATGCAGTACCTTCGCGTTCTGTGACAAAAAGTGTAAAAGGCTTGCTGTAACATGGTGTCGCTAAAACAGGTGCTTGACATAGGGCTTTCTTCAAATCGTCAAAAGCTTGTGTATGTTCCTGAGTCCAAGGGAGGACAGTCGATGACACTGCCTCCTGGGTTGTCAACTGTATAAGGGGCTTGGCTAGATATGCGTACTGAGGGATCCATTGTCTACAGTAAGAAGTGAGGCCTATGAAGGCCCGTACCTCCTTTTGTGTCTTGGGCTGTGGCATATGTACAATTAACTGGATGCGGTCAGGTGTTAGCTGTCTCCCCCTCTTGGACAGCAAGTGACCAAGGTACACAACTTGCTGAACACAGAACTGCAGCTTTGAAGGAGACACTTTGTGTCCCTTATCGGCCAGAAAACATAGGACTGTCAGAGATGCATGTTCACATTCTTGTTCACTTCGGGCGGTGATCAATAGATCATCGACGTACTGAAGTAGGGCAGTGTTAGCAGGCATGTGGATACTGTCAAGTTGTCTTTTCAATGCTTGGCTATAGATACTCGGACTTTCCGTGAACCCTTGAGGTGCACGTGCAAATTTAAAGCTTCGGCCATTTAAACTGAATCCGAAAAGATACTGGCTTTCCGGATCAATGGGAACACTAAAGAAGGCATTCTTGAGATCTATTACAGTAAAGAACACCGCTTCAGAATCAATAGCTGTCAATAGGGATGAAATATCTGGGACCACTGGAAACTGGGGTATGATACATTTGTTAAGCTCTCTAAGATCAATCACTAATCGATAAACTGGAGGTGAATTTGGATCAGTACGTTTGAGAATCGGTATGATTGGAGAATTACAAATATTTGAGTCAGTTTCTACAACTACTCCTTGAGCAATAAGCTCGTCAATAATTTTCAATAAGGCTACTACAGCCTCAGGTGGCAATTTGTATTGTCGGATTCTGGGCAGAACAACTCCTGGCTTGAGTGTAACACGATAGGGAGTGATATGCATGCAACCTACATCAGTCGGACCTTGTGCCCATAAATGCTGTGGTACATTCTGTAATCGGGGATCAAAATCTCTCAACACATAGTGACCCTTGAAGTCACGCAAAAACAATCTCACTCCTTCCGGAGAACAACAAATTACAGCTCCTAGAGCCTTCAGCGTTTTAATACCAAGCAGGTTTTCAGGACATGATTTCGTAAGCAATAAATCCGTAGTACGGGACAATGGACCAACTGCAAGGGGAACTGGTTTCGATACTTCATTAACAATAGGCTTTCCTGAAAATCCAAGGGAAACATTCTGTGAGCCTGAGAGGGGTGCCCCTGGAACCTCGTCATGACTAATGGTAGTTCTGCTTGCCCCTGTATCAATCAAAAACTTTCTGTCTTTTCCTAATACCTGACTATGTACATAAGGACCTTCTTGATCTACAGGAATCTCGATGAGAGGCAAACCTACTTCCCTCGCTAGGCTGTTTCATGAATACTGTTGGTAATCTGGATATTCTGACTGTGCATACTGGTACATCTGCTGTGTGACGTGTTGTGTTGCGGCAATGGGTTGAGACTGTGGTACCGCCACGGTCTGTTGCTGAACATGTTGTGGAGCAGGTTGCGGATTCTGTTGAACATATTCTGGTCTAGGCTGACGTGGTCTTTCTTTCGTTTTGCCTGTAGCAATATTGTGTTTCAGAACGGCACAATCACTAATAAAATGACCTGGCTGTTTACAATAGTTGCAATTCCCTTTAACGGGACCTGTAGGACGACTAGTCTGTGTGTTCTGCATGTTACCCCTCTTCTGACCATCTGCTGGAACAGACTGGGCAACTAATACTTTCATTTTAGTGTCTTTCATGCGTCTTTGTTCATGATTGTGTTCCTCTCTGATTCTATTCTGGTGGTACTGTAACATTTGTAACATTTGGGAAGGCGTATTTGCTTGCCATGTACTCTCGACTTTCAATACTCTGTTCTTGACCTGGGGTAAGGAATTCTCAACTAATTTGGTTACGAAAAGATGTGGAAATGACTCGCTACTTGTTTTCAGGCCACTATTAATAATAAAACATTTCTCGAATCTAGAATAAAAATCACTAGTGTCTTCGTCTGGTTTCTGCTTGCAGGCTGAAATTGCATCCCAATCTTCCTTTTTAACTGTCAATAATCTAGGCAAAACCTGTACTAACAATCCTGGTAATGCTTTCGTTTTGTCCCCAAGACCTAAGCCTGGGGTACGTCCTTTGTCTTCGTCCTCTAATTCGGTCCAATTAATCTTTTTATCTCCCACCTCCCAATCTTTTTCTTTCAGTTTTTCATAAATTCCTGCTGGCAACAATACTTTTAACATTTTAAGAATATCTGAATATGTGTAATCGCCCATCAGTAACATGTCTTTTAATTCACGGTGGAACCCTGCAGGGTCTTTATCGTGACAAGGTACAATTTTCTTCATTTCCAATAATTCCATTTTAGTCAAGGGAGTGTATACAAATACACGTTCAAGCGTATCATCTGGCTTCCGGATTGGATGTACTTCTCATAAAGGATTCTGTCTGTCTAGGTGATAGGGCTGTCTAACCGGGGGTGGAACTGAAACAAGACGTGGAGTCAGGAACGTCCTATATTTATGACGTTGTTCTAAAATGATATCAATTAAATCGGTACCTAGGCCTCTCCATCTTCTCAGGAGTAAGTCTTGCAGTAGATTATACAAGGGACCTGGATCAGATTGTTGGTTTTCCTACTGGATAATGAGATGTTGGGTCATGTATATACCAGCTAGTCGCTGTTCTTCTGGAGTAAGACTTAAAAACGTTTGCACTACTAGATCATCTGTATATAAATTGTCATCCCCGGCCCATTGGACTGCTGACCGGGCTAGTTCCTGATCACGTAAGGTAGTGAGTTCATGATAACCTATTCTTTCTTTCAGGATTTTATCAGTAACTTGGAATATATGTTCAAGAGAACATTGCTCTGGTATCAGGGAAAGGTATCGTTTCTTGCTCTCAGGACGAATGGGTCTGTCAAAAGGATTACCTAAAGGGTACTGTTTAGGGAGTTTCGCTCTACCTACATACGCTATCGTATCTTGATTTGCTGTAGCATTCTCTGGTTCTTCCTCCTCTGAGGTATCTTTATCGTCTGACTCGGCTGTCCTTTCGGCATTCTGTCGGGTATGTATGGCTATTATTTCTTTACGGATTTTTCTAGACATGGCCTCTATACATTTCTCTTTGTCATGCTTACAATCTGCAATATTCTGGCTCCATTTAGTCAATACATTCATCTCTTCTTGATCAAAACCTGGTCAATCTCGTTCTCTTATCAAACAATTAATCAAGAACCGTAATATTAAAGCTTGTGTATCAACTTTCTGATATACCATGGCTTCACGAACACATTCAGGGCCTTCTCCTGTTTGGATAAAATGATATATCCTGTCTAAATGTTCGGGCATTCCTGGTAGTGTAATCAGGTAATCTGCAACACGTCTTAAACGTAACGAGGCTAACATCATGGGTCCTGTCTTGCCAGGTACAGAATCATATCTACAATCTGTAAGATATTGTTTAAGCTTTTCAGCAGGGGTCGCTTTCGGGGTACGCAGTGTAGCTAATTCTCTCATTGTCAGACGCTGCACTTGTGGCGGGGTGTGATGGGGACCTCCTGTGGCACCTCCCGAGGCGGAAGCATGAGCATAACCTGACTGTGATGCAGCTGTGCCAAACGGATTATGCGGACCAGGGACAGGGAGAACAGTAGGGGAAGTGACAACAGGTGCGGGTAAAAGCTGACGTGGAGGGGTCGTGGCTTGGGCCTGATCAGCAGGAATCTGCTGTGGCAGATTATTATTAGCAGGATGTACGGGTACGTTGGTATATGCGGGAGCTACATCATCTAAATAGGAAGAAAGGAAAATATCTGCTGCGGTCTTATGGTGACGTACTTTAGTCGGAACCAATGGTGGTGGCAGGTTACTGGGTACTTCCGGGGTCGCCCTGGGCAGGCCCTCGGCAAGAACTGGATACATGCCTGTAATGAGTGCATTTCTTTGACGGTCTAATTGTTCTGATCTGACCTGTTCTCCTTGTTCTAGTAACTCTTTTTCTTTGGCTTTTTCGGATTCTTCTCTACTTCTATCTGCTTTTCTGAGTTCTTTTTCTGTTCTTCTATGCGATTCTTTACGCCACAATTCTATGGCATCTTTCTGAGATTGTCTGGCTTTCTTTTTCCATAATGCTTCTTCTACTCTCATGATGCACTCGGCATCCCATGTCCCTGAGACAGGCCATCTAAACTTCTCTTCTAAGTGCTTGGTGTAGTCCACCCACAAATCTAAATACAGTATGGCATCTAAGCCGTGCTTGTGGTACATAAAGTGCCCTGGAGTGTCCCTAGGCGGAACAGGCACTGCTTCTTCAAGAATCCCTTTCCTAGTTCCTATCTGACGTAACTTTGTAAATAACGGCATTATGACGTTGACTTGAACAGAATAAACACAGTAATGAAAAGCAAACAGTCATTCATACCACGACATGAAACACATTAAAACATTTGAATAGATACTGTCTAGAACATAAAACACAATACTTGGAATTACGTGAAATAATACTTGAAGGCTTGAATTCTGAATCACTGAATTACTGAATCACTAAATGCACTGCTAAACAGTACAGACCGGTCCCATAAAGAGACACGTCATACCGCGCTCACCCAAGTGAACACGTACGGACCAGGACTGTGTACCCAGACCTGTCTTTACCGGACACAAACTAATGCACCCGTCTAGATGCGTCCCTAGCAACGGTACTCACCGGGAGCAATACTTGAACTTGAACTTGAAGGCCTCGGACTGGACTGGACTCTGGACTGGACTGCTACTGCTACTACGCATGCGCCTCGTCACATCGGAACAGGTGGGCCTCTGGATACCTCGGACACTGTTACTCTCGGCTGGGCTCTGGTCGGGATCCTCCGCACTCCTCACCGCCTCGTCTGGATGTCGACCGCAGTCTCCGTCACCTCCGTAGGCCTGAGGGAGATACAGGAAAACCTGCAGATGCGCATGGGTGTCCGTCACAGCTGTGGCAGGGGACAAGGCCTGCGACGCATCTCCGGCACGTGGGGTGGGGGAGGGGTCCCTGTTCGGGCGCCAAATTATATGGTAAATAAATTACCTGGTCTATTTTTCCGTATAATTATCATTACAAGACAGCTCATTCAAATGAGAGGCAGAGTCCGTGGTATCTGAGTCATACGGGTTTTAATGAAAAACCTTGAGGTTGGAGATCATGTTCCGTCACCACTAGGGTTCGGGAAGGGATAGTCAACGTTTTATTAACATTACACATTATATATAGTAAAATAACATCATTGAATTCAATACAGTAGGCGTAACAGGTGAAAAGAAGAAGATAAGAACATATGTGCGTAACAGGGGGCGTGAAAGAAGGCGTGTAATAGGCGTACACGGAGGCGTATAATGTGGACGTAATGTAGACGTCACAGAGGATGTCATAAGTGGGTGTGTGCACAGAGAAAGTTGCAGAGTCAGCAGGAAGTGCGGATGCGCGCGCAGCTAGCATGACGTGACATAGATGTGGTAACTGGGGAGAACTTTAACACTAGTAGAGGAGACAGAAGTCTGGGATGTCAGAACGACCTGGACCTATAACTTATCTGGTATCTCATGTTTGGAGGATGTATTATCTGGAATAGAAGGTCTCTCGGGCAGAGGCTATTCTATACTGAATGCTAGTGCGTGCATATGTGTCTACGTGTCTACGTGCAGGGGCCATAGGCCTACTATGGCAACGGGAACTGTAAATTACTTGCATGGAGACAGGACGGCTTGCTCTTTGCTCTGCAGCCGGGGAGATGTTTACCTAAATCACTAGACAGGAATGTATTTTCGAGGAGGTTGAACAGATAACTTGAAGGCAAAATACTGTCTTGGCAGGCAGGCCAGGTTGAGCCAGGCACCGCTTCGCTTGGCAGGAAGTAAGGCAGAGGTCAGGGATACGTGTCCATGCTGCAGCTTTCAGAGGCGGAAGGCAGAAAGCAGAAAGGGCTCGGAGACAGAAATCAGGGCCTAGCTCGGCAGAGCCAGGAAAAACGTAGAGTGTACCATGTAAAGACGTTGGCATGGTATGGTTAGGAACTGAATTATCGATCCATTCATGGTGGATATGAAAGAGGACATGTTAACGTTGGACGCAAATGTATTTGCGTTTTCATATCTGGTGATGGAGGGAAATTACATGTACTTAAAGCACGTACATGGAGACGTTGGGGTACACGTTAGGGGACATACTTGACCATAAAAATTTCAATTACCTCACCAGTCAGGAGGACATGAAGAAATGGTACGATCAGAATGCCTCCTCCATAGAGTTCGAACCTGGCCAGCAAGTATGGGTGATGTCCCCCACCGAACCTTGTGCCTTGCAGGACAAGTGGACAGGGCCCTTCAAGGTGGTCGAGCGCAAGAGCCCCGTCACCTATCTCATCGACATGGAATCTCCCCGGAACCCCCTCCGGGTCCTCACGCCAACAGACTCAAACCCCACTTTGTGCGCTCGGAGCTCAGCCTACTGATGGCTACAGACAGTGGAGCGGAAGAAGACTCCGAGCCCCTCCCTGACCTACTGAGGACCCGGGAGAAAGATGGTTCAGTAGACGGGGTCCGACTCTCAGATGCCCTAACCCCGGAGCAGCGCCAAGACTGTCCGGCCCTCCTGCTGCAATTTGCGACCCTATTTTCCCTCACCCCAGGTGTCACCCCCTGGTGCTTGCACGACGTGGACACTGGGGACAGTCCCCCTATCAGACATCGGGCGTACCGCGTACCAGATCGGGTACGTGCCTGCATCCAAGAAGAAGTGTCAAAAATGCTCACACTCGGAGTCATCGAGCCCTCGGACAGCCCCTGGGCCAGCCCAGTCGTGCTGGTCCCCAAAGCTGCTGTCCCAGGCACCACCCCTGAGCTCCGATTCTGCGTCGACTATCGGGGTCTGAACACTGTCACCCGAACCGACGCTCACCCCATTGACGGCGAATTTTCTTCAATTAAACGCCGGGAAAACGGAGATACTCCTCTTGGGCAAAAACACTTCGTCCTGGGGTGACAACTGGTGGCCGGATGCTCTAGGCCCACCCCCTACGCCTAAGGAATGTGTCAAAAACTTGGGAGTCTGGGTGGACTCTGCTCTAAAGTTCACGCACAATACAAAAAAAGTTGCCGCCACGTGCTTTGGCTCCCTGCGTAACATCAGGCCCATTCTGAAGTTCTTTGACTGCCGCACTCGCCAAGTAATCGTCCAGGCAACCATCCTTTCCAGACTGGACTACGCTAGCTCCCTTTTATTGGGGGCTAATCTAGCTGAAATCACTAGATTGCAGAGAGTTCAGAATGCGGCTGCCAGGGCTCTGGTAGGTCTCCCGCGCCACTCCTCGGTATCTGGAACCTTGAAGAAACTGCATTGGCTCCCGGTGGGCAAAAGGGTCCAGTTCAAAGCATTGTGCCTCGCTTTCAAAATTCTCAAAACCTCTTCCCCCCCAATGCTTCGCCCGCTTCTGTCAGAATACATCCCTAGGAGATCGCTCCGGTCAGAGGGGCAGCATCTTGCGACCATCCCCCACACCAGACTGGCCAGAGTGGGCGGCCGCTCTTTTAGCTTCCTGGCGGCCAAGTTATGGAATAGTCTACCTGAAGCTATCCGTGGGATACAGGATCTCCTAGCCTTCAGAAAGGCTGTCAAAACTCACCTCTTTCAACAATAGTCTTTTTTGCGCCTTTACCTCACTGTACACTGTCTGTTCGAAGCGCCGGGACGCCCCTTTGCTGGGGCAGCCGTGCGCTATACAAATCTCCATAACATAACATAACATAACTGATCGACCGCATGGGGGCTGCCCGCTACCTCAGCATCTTCGACCTGACAGCGGGCTACTGGCAGATCGGCCTCACCCCCCAGGGCCCAAGAACGATCCGCTTTCTCCACCCCGGATGGCCACTACCATTTCAAAGTGATGCCATTCGGCATGAAAAACGCTCCAGCCACTTTTCAACGACTTGTGAACCAGGTATTGGCGGGCCTCGAAGAGTTCAGCGCCGCCTACCTGGACGATATTGCTGTGTACAGCCGCCACTGGTCAGACCACCTCCGCCACCTCCGAGAGGTCCTGCAGGCCCTCCAACAGGCCGGCCTCACAATCAAGGCCAGCAAGTGCCAAATTGGCCAAGGGTCCGTGACCTACCTCGGACACCAAGTGGGAAGCGGTCTGGTGGCCCCCCTTCAGCTCAAGATCGCTGCCATCCAGTCCTGGCAGCCCCCCGTAACGCAAACCGAGGTCCGAGCCTTCTTGGGGCTCACCGGATACTACCGGCGGTTTGTGAAGGACTATGGCAGCATTGTGGGGCCCCTCACAGAGCTCACGTCCAAGAAACACCCAAAAATGGTCAACTGGACTCCAGACTGTCAAGCGGCCTTCGAGAAGCTGAAGGCCGCCATGTGCACCGCCCCTGTGCTCCAGGCTCCCGACTACAGCCGGGAGTTCATCGTCCAGACTGATGCCTCCGACCATGGCATCGGGTCCGTCCTCTCCCAGCTGAACCCCGATGGACTTGACCAACCAGTGGCCTTCATCAGCAGACGCCTACTGGCCCGAGAACAGCGCTGGAGCACCATCCAGAGGGAGGCCTTCGCAGTAGTGTGGGCCCTCAAGAAGCTCCGACCCTACCTCTTCGGTACCCACTTTCGGGTACAAACAGATCATCGCCCCCTGCAATGGCTAATGCAGATGCGGGGGGAAAATCCCAAACTATTGCGATGGTCCATCTCCCTGCAGGGGATGGACTTCACTGTGGAGCACCGCCCTGGCCAGGATCACGCCAACGCGGATGGCCTGTCACGCTTTTTCCGCCTCGACGAGGAAAGTCCCCAAGAGGATGGGTGACTCTCCCCGCCTTCAGCTGGGGGGGACGCATGTTGGACAGGCCACATGAAGGGCTCGCTCCCTCCCCGCCTGACAGGGCCTGGACACCGGCTCTCCAGGTACTACCCACCGAAGCCACCCGCAAACCGTCCCCTACGGGACCCCTGCTACCGGACATCTCTGTATCACTGGCCCGGGCCACCGTCAGCACCATTGCCCGGCCCAGCCGCCATCTTGGACACTGCACCACGAGGCCGCCAGCTTGACCCCAACCCTGGGCCTGGCCAGGCCCCGACATCCCGGCACCACCATCCACCCAGGAGGTGAACGGACCACTTGGCAGGTCAATGGGAGGAAGAAGTGTCGATGGCTCTCCCCCGCCAGGTGCCGATCGCCCCCAGCCTCCCCGGGCGCTGGCTCCACCCCCCTGCTGGGTGTCTGGACTCCCTCATCCCGGACCTCCCGACCTCCAAGTGCGAGGGTCCGGACATCAAAGAGGGCCAGACCTATAACTGAGGCAGCTCCAGAGCAGGAAGGCAGTTGTATCTTGGAGTCGAGAGACACCGTGAAGAACTCATCCTTGACGGACTGCTGGCGCTGCCGCAGCCCTGCCTTGTGAACTGTCGTCCTGCCTGCTGGCGCTGCCGCAGCCTTCTGCAACCTTCATCCTCGTTGGACCTGCTGGCGCTGCCGCGGCCTTCTTGCAACCTTCGTCCTCGTCGGGACCTGCTGGCGCTGCCGCGGCCCGTTCCTATCTACGACCACCTCGGGACCTGCTGGCGCTGCCGCGGCCCATCCCTCTCGAACGCAGAGCTCGAGGATTGTGAGCTACCATCATCGCATCGCAGTACCAGATTGGTAACAAAGACTGTCCCGCTACCCCTTTCCCTGTCAAGAGACTAGAATTAAGAGGATCCTCGTGTCCTGCTCCCATTGTATCGTATCACCGTACTTCAAGAATTGCCTATAAAGAACGTTATCCTTATCCTTGTGTGGTGTCCATCTGTGGGGGGGAAGTCAGTGGCGTCACTAGGGGTGGTGTCACCCGGTGCGGGTAACTCATGGTGTCACCCCCTCACAACTTACCGGATGGACCAACTCACCCTCTGCCTGCACCATGTCCCCTCTGTCTGCACCATCTCTCCATCTGCCTGCACCATCTCCCCTCCGCCTGCACCATCTCACCCTCTGCCTGCACCATCCCTCCCCCTCCGCCTGCACCATCTCTCCCTCTGCCTGCACCATCTCCCCTCCGCCTGCACCATCTCCCCTCCGCCTGCACCATCTCTCCCTCTGCCTGCACCATCTCTCCCTCTGCCTGCACCATCTCTCCCTCTGCCTGCACCATCTCTCCCTCTGCCTGCACCATCTCCCCCTCTGCCTGCACCATCTCTCCCTCCACCTGCAACATCTCACCCTTCGCCTGCACCATCTCGCCTCCGCCTGCACCATCTCTCCCTCTGCCTGCACCATCTCCCCTCTGCCTGCACCATCTCTCCCTCTGCCTGCACCATCTCCCCTCCGCCTGCACCATGTCACCCTCTGCCTGCACCTTCTCCCTCTCTGCCTGCACCATCACTCCCCCTCCGCCTGCACCATCTCTCCCTCTGCCTGCACCATCTCCCCTCCGCCAGCACCATCTCCCCTCCGCCTGCACCATCTCTCCCTCTGCCAGTACCATCTCTCCCTCTGCCTGCACCATCTCCCCTCCGCCTGCAATATCTCACCCTCTGCCTGCACCATCTCGCCTCTGCCTGCACCATCTCCCCTCCGCCTGCACCATCTCCCCCTCTGCCTGCACAATCTCTCCCTCTGCCTGCACAATCTCTCCCTCTGCCTGCACCATCTCCCCTCCACCTGCAACATCTCACTCTCTGCCTGCACCATCTCCCCTCTGCCTGCACCATCTCCCCTCTGCCTGCACCATCTCCCCTCCGCCTGCACCATCTCCCTCTCTGCCTGCACCATCTCCCTCTCTGCCTGCACCATCCCTCCCCCTCCGCCTGTACCATCCCTCCCCCTCCGCCTGCACCATCTCCCCTCCGCCTGCAACATCTCACCCTCTGCCTGCAACATCTCACCCTCTGCCTGCGCCATCCCTCCCCCTCCGCCTGCACCATCTCCCCTCCGCCTGCACCATCTTCCCTCCGCCTGCAACATCTCACCCTCTGCCTGCACCATCTCCCTCTATGCCTGCACCATCCCTCCACCTCCGCCTGCACCCCGGGGCACTGCGAAACACAGCCGATATTACAGAAAGCGATTTCTTTTAACTACAGTATTACTTGGAATTTGTCATCTGTTTTTGTCTGTGGGAATTTCAATCTTGGGAGCTTTCTGGGCAATTTTAGTCCATTGCCTGCCTGAATTCAGTGACTAGCAATACCGAACCCTCTCATTTCAAGTAACCTCTTCCCTTCCCAGAAAACTGTTTTTATACCCGAGAAGTGTTTCCCTTTGACTTATATATGCCCATTCAGTTTAGCACTTCGATCTCTGCACTGCGATGATTTTTTTTTGTGCTTGCTTGTGGTGTTTTTCACGTGATGGTTGGAAAGTGAATTGCTTTCATTTACATCATTAAGCTCCTGCCGGCCGCAGACTGAGCTGTGTTACATACACAGCGTAACTGATTGATTGATGGTGTCACCCCATGTCAGGGGTGTCACCCGGTGCGGTCCGCACCCCCCGCACCCCCCTAGTGACGCCACTGGGGGAAGTTACTTGTCTGTACGATCGCTGGAGACGGCCCTCACCGGAGGCCTCTCCCCTTGTCCTCGGCCGACCCTCCCGGTCCCCGTCTAACAACGTACGTGCGGCGTATTGCGATGGTGTAGTGCGGTGACGTACCGTACCCCCTGGTCGATGACGTAGGTACGGCCGGTCTCCGTATTGCACTGGTGTAGTGCGGTGACCTGCCGTACCCCGTGGTCGATGACGTACATGCAGCGTATTGCGATGGTGTAGTGCGGTGACGTACCGTACCCCCTGGCCGATGACGTAGGTACGGCCGGTCTCCGTATTGCACTGGTGTAGTGCGGTGACCTGCCGTACCCCGTGGTCGATGACGTAGGTGCGGCGTATTGCGCTGGTGTAGTGCGGTGGCGTACCGTACCCCCTGGTCGATGACGTAGGTACGGCCGGTCTCCGTATTGCACTGGTGTAGTGCGGTGACCTGCCGTACCCCGTGGTCGATGACGTAGGTGCGGCGTATTGCGATGGTGTAGTGCGGTGACGTACCGTACCCCCTGGTCGATGACGTAGGTACGGCCGGTCTCCGTATTGCACTGGTGTAGTGCGGGAGTGTGTGGCGCAACATGGGCAGACATTACAATCGTGAAATAGAGATGTGCGCGTGTAGCAAGACGTACAGGTATGTAGAACCTCGTTTTACTCACCTTCTGCGCCGTCGTTGGTTTCTCAGTACGAGGTGGTGGGCGTACAGGATAGGGATTACACGGACGATGGCGTCCATGTCCTGCTTGTCGTGTACCGGGGTGCGGGTCGTGCCGGAGTCTGGTTTTACGGTGGTTTTGAGCTCTCGTAGAAAAAGAGCCGTACGGAGTGTGTGGAACACGGATTGTACTTTGTGGTTCGGGAGACGCGGTTTATGTACGTCCGGACGTAGCGTCGAGCTTCAGCCGACTGCTATTCGTACGAACTTTCGATTCGTACGGCGTTTTTTATGGGACGTACGGAGTGACGCATTAAGTTGTGATCGTACTTCGACATTCGTTCGGGGACGCCTTCTGGTACGATTTGTACGGGGAAAAACGCTCCGTACAGCAATTCGGAGCGCTTTTTACCGGATCGGAATCGACGCCCAAGGAGGACCTTCACTATTTCTTATAAACAAGTTTTATGAAATCTTGAATTCATAATCATGAAGGAAAATAAACTGATTAACTTATATTATAAAGAGGACAATATTGTGGAAATATGCTAGGACAATACAATGAAAAAATATAATTAGCCGCCTTAGCAACCTAATGAACATAGAATTGTTTTTAAAAATGTTATCTTGAGAAAAAAACTAAAACATAAAACCCCACAAAAATATTTTATACGGGATGTATATTTACTCTAGCTTATTTTCACTTATTAATAACTAGCACTGTATAGAAATTTGCACTTTATGGCATATTTTCCATGTAGTTGGTATTAGGATGCACTAGGCACTTTAGGGGGTTGACATAAGAAGAAACTGAGAGTTATCATTGTAAGATAAGAACGTATCATTTTATATGGGACTCAACTTAGATTGCATTCATGCACTTTTTTGTGACAGTGGCGACATTGGATGACTCCAAATATGTCCATTCAAGAGGCATTTATGCTGGTATGTTACTCAAATGATTATGAATTGATGATATTTGTATGATGCCTGGATATCATTATGGTTTTAGACTAGTATTTATTTATTTAACTATATATTTATATATATTTATATATTTATATGCTCCTAATGGAGTCATTGTCAATGCCACCGATATTAGACGTACATAATGATTGAATATGTTTTTATTCGCTTTTAATAATTTTGAGTCTCTGATTACATAAGGGTACAAATGTGCAATTCATGTTTGAATTTACGTAAAGAAATGGGAAATTTTTGCATAATTATTTCAGCTGACATTATAAATTAGCATACTCCAATGTGATTTCTGATGGTACTAACGAAAAGATTAATGGCAATAGTCTTTCTTCCATGTTTGGGGTCACGTGATACCCAAACGAGAAAAAAATATTGAAATTGTCTCACCGCAAAGCATTTCCGCATGTGATCAAGGCTGTTTTACCAGCTGAAACGTGTCATGACTAAAAGATGAGAGATAAATGAACTATAAATCGCACAAGCAAGAGGAGTTTGTGCATTGTTTTTCGCCGTCACTGAGGTTAGGGAGCGCTATACAATTGGATTATATATGTGTATATATATATATATATATATCAGTCCAAAGATCGCTTCTCTAGAGTATCCTTCGCCAAGTGGGGGTGGCACGCTGCCGGGGAAGCACCCGGCAATCATGTACCAAGCAAAGCGGCGTTCCAAGCGTGCTCTCAGATGCAAAGTATCCACACTTACACGGCAGGTCTGTCAGCAAAAGGTAGGGTTTATTCACACCATAAGCCCTACGTGCATATATATATTCACTGAAAAATCATAGGTTTCTGGCACATTTTAGTTAGAAATTATCATTTAAAAAATCTTAAATATTCACTTAAAAAACCACAGGTTTCAGGGACGTTATAGTTAGTTGGACATTTCACCCGTACAAAACCAGAGAAATTCAACCGTTATAGTAAGTTCAGCTAACTATAACTCACTCCCCCGCAATGCACTGCAGATGACGTCACATATTACATCATTCATGACATGGTCAGTGACAGCACTGATGACATCACTGATAACATCACTGATGACATCACTGATGAAATCATCCAGTGACTGTGTATTTCTTTAAAGTTTAAATATGTTTTATATATATGCTGTCTGGATGGAGGATTTAGTAGGTGCGTGACTGACTGTATAAGCGAGTGATTAAATGTGTCTTACTGAATGCATGGATTAGTGAGTAAATTGTGTGAATGTCTGTATCAGTCTGTCTCTTGTTGTGCAAGCTGCTGCATGGGTTGGTCAGTAGCTTCATGAGTGTCTATATTGGTTATTGATTGGTTGCCTGAGTATTTGTATGGGAGACTGAGTGTGTTTGTGGGTGGGTGGGAGGTGTGTGACTCTGTGCATAGAGGTGTGAGTGGTTGATTAACTGGGTGTATGGGTTCAAGAGTGCCTGTGGAAACAGCTCTATAGGTGGGCGAGTGTGTGTATGAGTGTGTTGGTGAGTGAATTGATGTCCCAATAGTACATGTCCAAGTAACTACATATGTAAAAGGCAGTGAATGTGAGAGTTGGAGTATATAAATGACTATACGTGAGAGTCAGTGATTGTGAGAGTGGCTGTATGGATGAGTGTGTACTTGTATCAGTGATTGTATAAGAGAGTAAGTATGCATTAGTATCTGTATGAATAAGTGAGGTGGTGTGTATATGTTATGTTATGTTAAAAAAATGTGTTACCGCGCACGGACACCAATTGGTTTCATGGCGCTCAAAGACTAAGTGGAGAAACAGAACAATCGGGTGTGGACAGAGGGATTAATCATAAGCTACCTGAAAAAGATAGGTTTGAGGGATTTGCGGAAACTTATATAGTCAGGAGAGAGCCGGATTGAGAGAGGGAGGGAATTCCAGGTGGAAGGAGCAAGAAAAGAGAAACAAGAACCACCGTGTTTTTTGCGTTTGAACCTGGGGGTGATTAAGAGGTTGTGTGCAGAAGACCTAAGATGCCTCGAGGGGATGTGGTGTTTGAGACTAAGGGAGGTGAAAGCAGGGGCGAGAGCAAAAAGAGACTTAAAAACAGTACAGCCCATTTTGAAAATACAGCGGGAAGCGACCGCAAGCCAATGCGATCTCTTCAACAGGGGCATGACATGTTGGTGCTTTGGCTGTAGAAAAACCAATCTGGCCGCCTGGTTTTGTACCAGCTGGAGCCGATGGAGATGGTAAGCAGGAATCCCCACATACAAGCAGTTGGCATAGTCAATGCGAGAGGTGACAAGGGCCATAATGACAAGTATGAGAGCCTCTGTGGATAAGAACCTTCGGATTTTGCAAATTCTGCGTAGGTGGTAAAAGCAGGCCGAGGTAACGGTGTTGATTTGAGGTCTCATCGAAAGGTCACTGGAAATGATGACACCAAGGCTCTTCACGGACTTGACTGGGCAAGGTGGAGGGCCAAGAGCTTGGGGCCAAAAGCTGGAGCTCCAAGGATTTGAGGACCCTCCTGTTAAGACCAGCTCTGTCTTGCTGGGATTAAGCTTCAGCAGGCTGAAATTCATCCACTCAGAGATGGTAAGCATGGTGGATTGAAAGTTGGAACAAGAAGAAGAAGAGGAATCAATAGGAAAGATTAGCTGTAGGCAATGTTCCCTCTAATTTTGTTTCCTCTGTGTGCGGCAGTGTAGGGGCTCTGTGCACTTCAGCCGTGGCTATGTGCGCCAGGAACCACTCTGCGCGTGTGTGCAGCGCCAAATATAACTACAAACGTTTGCTTAAAATCCTAGAAGCCCAGCTCTGTTGAGAAAAGACATTTTATTCCTCTCTCTGATGGAACATTTCCTATACATTGATTTACACACTATGATTCAGTGTCTCTGTGTAATGTGTATGCGAGGTAAATTGCTTAACACCTTACACTGGTATGAGTGGCGCTATTAAACAAAATAAATATGAAAGAGAGAGGGGTTTTGGAGACTTGAGGGTCACTGTTAAAGGTTGGTAATGAAAGTATCCGTGACTGAGGTGGTCATTAGGGCGCCAACAAACACGGTCACAGCAGGGCCACCAGCACTAAAGCCGGCCCTGTTCAAATGGCACAAATAATTACAGTGAAATTATGAAAACATCACACATTGCAATTTGAAACCTTGGCAGCTATGTTGCTGCATTTCTTTTCTTAATATGGTTGGGCTGCGGGGTGATTATGTGCATTTGTTAAGGTTTTCGTGTGAAACTTTAACAAATGCAGAGGGACATCTTAAGGATTGTGAGTGCCAGGGCCAAACTTATTTCCGGGGCCCCTGATTTGTAAATGTAAATGGGGGGTATTTGTAAAGCGCACTGTTACTCTAACCGAGTGTCCTAGCGCAGACCGCTGGGGAACCTGTCCTGGTTTTCCCTGTGAGATGGTCCCTTTCTGGATATCTCCAAGGTAAAACCAGGCCTCCCCGGCGTCTGTGGGGGGCCATTGAAGAGATGAGGCAAGCTTAATGCCCAGAGTTACCGAGTGTGTTCCCTGGTTAGAGTAGGTACTGAGGCAAGAATTATCGAGTCCGTTGACCCTTGGTCCACGACCCTGTCGCGTCGGGAATTGAACCCTGGTTCCGGGCAACACCTCTCCACCCTGAACAGCTTTGGATTTATGATCCAATTCCAGTTATTTGTATGTCCTTTTTGGCCAGGTCACCGACACTGCAGAGGCACACTGGTCCAAATTCTAAATGTGCTTCCATGTAATATTCAGAGATAGTTGGATGTAAGTAAGCAAGTAAGTAAACTGAGCTTATAAAGCACATGGTTATACTGACCAGTGTGTCCCCGCCCTGTGGTGCCTCCCTTGCCATCATATATCCCATTCCCCCAGACAAACCTCTCTGGCCTACCCCCTAGGGAATAAGTAGGTTTTCAGCTCTTTTCGAAAAGCCAGCTCTGAGGTTTCCAACTGAAGCGTCCGAGGTAATCTGTTTCATTGTTGTGCTGTCAGAAAGCGAAACAAGAGCCCTCCCATTCTAGCTCTTCTGATCTTAGGGACCTTAACCTGTCCCATCCCGCTAGATCTCAATTGCCGGGTCGGATTGTATTGGGTTAGCAGGTTCTGGAGATAACGGGGCCATTTCCCCTGTGTGATCAGATGACTCGCACATAGGGCTTTGAACTGCACCCGTTCTTTCACTGGCAGCCAGTGTAGCGTCTCCAGAGCTTTCTTAGAGGGAGCTCTCGTTGGCAGCATCAACATCAGATGAGCTTCCGCATTCTGTATGCACTGAAGCTTCTGGATTCACCTCACATTTGCTCCCAAATAGAGGGCATTACCATAGTCCAGCCTCGAAGTGACCAAGGCATGGACTAAGGATTTTCTAGCTGTTGATCCAGAGTCTTCCTGAGGCCCTCATCTAGTGTGGTACTCGAACCAGGTTTTAGAGTTAATCCATACCCCCAGATTCCTGATTTGTTCACTGGGTGAGGCCACCAAGCTGAAGTCCATACTGACGGCGCCTTACCAATAATCATCACCCCGGTTTTATCACCGTTCAATCTGAGACAGTTGCTAGCCATCCAGACCGCCAGTTCTTGTATTCAAGAGGTGAAATTACTGGCTGCACTCTCAGCTGGATGTGCCAAAGCCACAACCAGCTGGGTGTCGTCTGCATATGCCACAACTTCCACCCCATATTTATCGGTAATCTCTGCCACTGGTGCCATATAAAGATTAAAGATTAAAAAGGGTCGGGCTAAGGCAGGACCCTTGAGGGACCCCTTGCTTCAGGCCGTTTGACCCTCATCTACGTGTCTACGTAGAGTCTCCGTGGAGAAGAGCAGAGCTGACTCCGTCAAATGGAATGCATGGAACAGTATGGGCTGTCAGTTGTTGATTAACAGCCTTCTCCGCAATCTTGGCGAAGTAGGGTAAAAGCGAGATGGGGCGCAGGTTGTTTAACTGCTCCATACTGATGTTCGGCTTTCTTTTCAAAGGGAGCACCACTGCCTCCTTCCATGTTTTTGGCACCCTACCTGAGCTAAAAGAGAGTTCTAACAAGTGTCTGATATATGGCTCCAAAGTCTCAGTGCTACCCCTATAAACTTTAGCCGGCGCAGGGTCTTTAGGCAAGCCAGATTTAATACTAGTCGCTATCTTGCTCAGCGTGTCCCAAGCCTGGTCCCTAAAGGCCACCAGACAGTCTGTGTATTTAAAATTGTAACATAGCCTGAAGGAAAAGGAGAGGAGATTAGTGAGAATAGGATTTAGTGGCAGAGAAAGGGGGAGAGAGGAACAAAGTAAAAAAAAAGTCAGGGTGCAAAGATGAGAAATGGGGAAGGGGTAATGAAGAAATTGGTAAGAGAGGGACAGAAAGAAAGGCAGCCAGAGGCTTTGGAGGACTGGGAGGGAGAATGGATATAAGGAAAACCGGTAAGAGAGAAAGCAAAGAACAGGCAGTTAGAGGGAAATGGAGACAAGAATGGGATGGGGAGAAGGGGAAAGTGGGTAAACGTGGAGCGGGATTGATATGAGGAAGAAGAAAAAAAGAAAAGAAGGAGACGGCGAGAGCAGCTGGTTTCGCCATCTTGTCATTTCTAAATGCTTGCTCTATGTAACCGTGCTCACCTGAACAAACTAAGAAGGGTGGAAGGTTGGTTAGGCCTTGCCAAGATCTTTAATCTTGCCAAGATGCAGGTCTGAGCAGATGGCAGCTGCAAGTGTGTAAATGACTGATCCATCTGTCGAGAGTATTCTCTTCACTAACACTTGCTTCCCTTCTCTTTTTGAAACTCAGGGGTAGCAACATTGTTGTGGTGCCACCAGGGCTTTAACCCCTTCGCTGCGGCGGTTATTCCCCCGCAGCGCTAAGGGGGTAGGGCGGCCGCGCGGCGGTCACGTGCTTGTGACGGAACCGCTCCGTCACGGCTCGCGGGTGAGCTGTGCTTGTGACAGAACGGTTCCGTCACGAACCCGCCCGCCCATTAATTTGTCAGCGCAGGCGCGGAATTCGCGCCGCGCAGGCGCGGAATTCGCGCCGCGCAGGCGCGGCGAGCGGGCCGTGACGGAACCGTTCCGTCACAAGCACAGCTCACCCGAGGCTTGTGACGGAACGGTTCCGTCACAAGCATGCAAGGGGTTAAGTTGAAGCCTTTTCAATATTACACACAGGCCATAGTTGCTGCTTATTTATCTTATGCAACTAACAACCATTGACAAAGCCAATAGTCCTTACTTGTAGGAATGATTTATTTATTTTAAGAGTTTTATATAACGCGAAATAGACCTGACACATTGGGTATCAGAGCGCTTTACATGAGCACCAGTTTTGTTACGGGAAACATTTTTGTTAGGCATGGGGAGATGAAGTTTGCTCATAATCGTTGTTGAGACTTGAACCCGGTTCCCCAGCTTCGAAGTCGACCGCTCTAGTCATAAGGCTACATCCTCTCCGCCCTAGCAATCTAAAGACAGTGTGACCAAGATATCTTCACGTGAACATTTTACTAATTTTTAAGACATCAAAAGCTCAATCGAAACAGCAAGAAAAGGCACAAGGTTAGGAGCAATTCTATATAAGGGTCAGAGAAATTCATTCATATGGGAGCACTCCCATGGAAAAAAGATTATACTATCTCTCTGCAGATCACCAAGGGCCCGATCCACTAATCAATTCTCATAAGCAACTGCATTTTATTACCGACTCTGATTGGGTCATACTCTCGAAAGCCCCGTAACAAGACACACTTGTGATAAAAAGCTGTCTATCGTGCTCCACACACATACAAACATTACAGAGTTATTTCACCACTGTTGGTCCCGGTTGGCAAGGTAAGGTCTATGTTTTGCTAAAACAAATTCTTGAAACATGAGCCAAGATACACAAATATTACGAGTGGGCTCTTACGTAAATTACAGGAGACAGAACACCAGGGGGCATATTTACAATTACTGCTGCATCCCTGAATATCAGCAGGGATGCACCAGTAATTGATCGCCGCAGTTCTGCTACCCTGGATGCGCCGCATTTACAATGCGGCGCACCATGGGGCAAAACAGCACAGATGTGTCATGCATCTGTGCTGTAAATGCGGCGCATTGCTGGAGTGGCGTCGCAAGCGCGATGCAGCTCCAGCAATGCTCTGGGGGGCCCTATCTTGTGAATGCTCCGTCAATCCTTACGCCTGCTTCAAGCAGGCGCAGGGTTTTGACGCAGCATGGGGCCCAGTGACTGAGTGAAATCTTGTAGATTTCACTCAGCCACTTTTAGGAGGTGTTCCTGCGCCGGAACGCCCTCCCCCCATGCAGAAACGCCTACTTCTGGCGCAGGGCTTTATAACATGACGCATCTCCCAGATGCGTCATGTTGTAAATACCCTGCACCATGGCGCATCTTTTGGGCTACCGCTGCGTCACAAAAGTGACGCAACAGCGGCATAAAACAGGCGCAAGGGGCTTGTAAATCTGCCCCCAAGTTGTTTTCCCGTTCTTTCACAACAGGTTGATCAACAGGCAGTGGGAGGAGCAGAAACAATTAACACGTGGAACTGAGTGTACTAGGCAAATGTATTACTGTCAATGGAATTCGAGGCAAATCTGACTATCAGCATTAATGATAAAATATAACTTGAACTTCTTCCCAGCCCTTTGTTGTTAATAAATAACATTTCAACAAGTACATGGTGAGAAAATTGTAAACGAAAGAATGCAGCTTGTTGGTTACCTGTGCAAATTATTAACTTTTAATTCTTCTCATGGAAGCATGATGCACAAGATTAATACAGGCACGCTAATCTGTGGCCCATTAATTGGTGCTTATCACCTGTCCATGATATCTGAGAGAAAAGCCAAGAGCCAAACTGGGTGAGAAAGCAGCACCGATAGGCTGGCCTTTGCTGGCATGCTGTCCTGTGAGCCCATATGTGCATAATGTTACTTGTATGATGTATCTGAATGCAATGACAGAAACGGTAAAATACGAGTAGGGTGGCACGCTACGCGAAACACAGAAAGGTATGAATCACCCCTCAGCTGCGCTCTATTTAGTCGAGAAATGCAGCAACTCTACAAACACAGTGTGTGTTTTCACGTCGTGTTTGTAGAGTTGCTGCATTTCTTTTCTTAACAAAGCTGGGCTGCGGGGTGATTGTGGGGCTTTGTTAAGGTTTTCAGGTTAATCACCGGCGCCCGTCTGGGGCTGTAATTAACCTGAAAACTTTAACAAAGCCCCACAATCACCCCGCAGCCCAGCTCTGTTAAGAAAAGAAATGCAGCAACTCTACAAACACGACGTGAAAACACACACTGTGTTTGTAGAGTTGCTGCATTTCTCGACTTAATAGAACGCAGCTGAGGGGTGATGGGCACATTATTTGCTTTTGTTTAAAGTGTTCATGTTAATTGCAGCTCGTGAGGGCGCTGCAAATAACATGAATACTTTAAACAAAAGCAAACATAAAGAAACACCCGGTTTTCGCGCCGCTCGCTTTTTAAAGCAGCGGCGCGAATGTTGTTGATTGAAGTGCTGTGTGTGTGCGCGCTCCTCAGACAGCACTGCGCGCTTCATGATACAGACGTGCGCGCGCGCCCACGAGCGCACATTGTTGGGAACAGTGGCTGTAGGTCGTCCGCGTAGTTGAAAATGGTGACAGGGGTGTGATGGAGAGAGGCTAAAAGGGGTTACATATAACGATTAAACAGAAGGGGCGATAGAGCGGAACCCTGGGGGACAGCACAGGAAAGTGAAGATTGGGGGGCAGAGAAGGTAGAAAGCTGAACCGATTGGTAACGTTGATGGAGGAAGGACCCAATCCAAGTTAAGGCCAGGCCCTGGATACCCGCATTTCCGACACGGTCGATCAAAATAGCATGATTGACCGTGTCGAAAGCATTTATATAACTGTATAGGTGAGTAAATGGGAGTGTGGTTGATTCTCTGCATGACTCACTAGGTGTGTGAGTAACTCCATGGATGAGTGGCGGTGTGGTAGTGTCTGTATAGGTATATGAGTGCATATGATAGTGTTGTATTGAAGAGTGACTGCATGTATGAGTGATTGTATGGGTGAATGAGTGGATGTGGGTGTAGACCTAGGAATCAGTGAGTGCAAATGTAGTAGTGTTGGTGTGTCGATGGTTTCGAAAATGGTAGTCTGTATTTTACAGTGGGTGTATCAAAGGTTATATTATCAGATTTTCACATGGATGATGTCATCAGTGATGTCATTTGAGATGCCATCAGTGAAGTCATCAGTGATGTCACTGACCATGTCATGAATGATGTAAAATCCCTTTCAAGCTTCAGGTACTATTTAACTAAGTTTTTATTAAAGCATGAGTTCATGTGATCATAGTACACTTTAGCCCCCTGTAGATACATTCTATAAATAAAATAATAAAATAATTCTTCCTCTGTTTACAGATATCCCTGCTCCTTCCCATTTTTACACAATCTTTGTATAATTGAATCATCGGTCCTGATGAAAGTGGTTTAAAGCACGTCGGCCTTTGACCTTTTGGAATCCAACCAATTAAATATATGAGATATCAATAGGAAATTAGACATTTACGATGTACATATCCAACAATGAAATGATATACTCTGCTACATTGTAACAAATGAAAGGACGTTTTGCCTATATACACTGTCGGTTTCCATTTGTTAGCCCTTTTATATATATTTTTATCACATGTTGTGTGTTAGAGTGAATGATTGGTATGTTATGGAGTGTGCTTGCAAGTTTGTATGAGTATGTTGGGGCAGGGCAGCGATCATGAATGGCTATGTTTTTGACCTTATTTGTGTACATTTATGCTTAACCTTGTTGAATTAATTGCAAGACTTAACTTTGTGATTTGTGTATTTAGCACACTTTTTTCAAAGGAAATTGTACTTTTTGTAAAACAAAATATGAAAAATAAAAAATAATGTTTTTTATACAATTTGTTATTTCTAAAGAAAATTGTTTCTGAGTAAGAAACATCTGTTTGTCTTGGGGGTCTGTTGTTAAAAGCAATATAGGTTCTGCAAGAGGTCTTTTACAGGTATTGATTGTCTTTTTACCCACTCCTCTTGGACCTAAAACGCCATGGAGATGAAACAGGTTTCACTTGCTGACTTAGCCCATATGTTAGGAAATCTTCTGAAAGAAGCCCAGGCTCTGGCCGCATGCGTGGATTCCATGCAGCAGATTATTTGGTCTGAATCAGGTGTAGGGGCCCAAGCTCCTAGTGCTAGCGTCCCAGTTATACAAGTCACTGCACCACCATCTATATCTCTGGCTCCCCCTGAGCGTTTTTTGGGTGACCCTACTAAGTTTGCAGCTTTTATCAGTCAATGCCAGCTTCACTTCATGTGTAAGGCTGCTTGCTTTCCAACGGATCAAGCACAAGTGGCGTTCGTCATATCATATTTAGGAGGGTCTGCTGCCAATTGGACTATCCCTTTAATCAAAAGAAACGATCTGCTATTACGGGACTATAATGCTTTTAAGAGAGAACTTAGGAAGTTATTCAATAGACATTCCTTTGTGCAGTCAGTAGATTGTGAGCTTTTGAACCTGAAACATGGAACCAAAGACCCATCTACATATATTTCCACCTTTAACAGGCTAGTAGCAGAAGCTGGGTGGCCTGAGGAGAAACATAGTGCTTGGTTTACTGAGGGTTAAGAGAGTTGATTTAAAGGAATTGTTAGCTGAAGTGGTAGACCCTCCTGGCTCTTGCACTGCTCTAATAGAGATCAAATTGGACCATAGAATCAGTGAAAGGAAGAGAGAAAGAGGCAGGTCAGAAGGGCGTGTTTTTTTTTTTAGAGAGAGAGAAAGCCCGACCCAGAAAAAACATCTGAAGATCCAGAACCCATGCAAATAGGAAGTATGAGAGGCCCTGTTAGCGAAGAAGAGAGACCGAGAAGACGAGATATAAAGCTATGTATGTACTGTGGTAAACAGGGTCATTTTTTAAAGGATTGTCCTATAAAGCCAAAATTGACTAAACTTTTGGAAAACTAGTAAGCCTGAAGTGTCAGGCGACAAGGACTTCGGGTAACTCAGGATTGATTATCTCAAAAACGGAGGTACCAGCATGTCATACAATTTTTTAATTTCCCATACTTCTTATATGGGGACACCAGGTTGCGGAAGTGCAAATAATGGTTGATTCTGGGGCTTCAGGCAATTTCATGGACATACAGTGAGCATTGACCAACAAGATGCCTTGGGTGTCTAAATCCTTCCGGGAGGAAGCCACACAATTGACGGTAACAGCTTAAAATCTGGTCCTATTACACATGCAACTATCGAGTTAACCTTAATTATCAAGGAGAGACATCATGAACCTATTAGATTTGATCTTATCCAGTCCCCTCAGTTTCCAGCTATTTTAGGGCTTCCCTGGCTATGTCAACACAATCCTTTTATAGATTGGAAGACAAGAACGTTAACTTTCAGCCACGAATATTATAAGGAACATGTTCTTCAGGACTTGGGTAGTCCTGAGAAAACTATTGCCCTCACTGATATAGTTGAAGGTTTGTTGCCTACCTATTATCAAGATCTTAAAGATATTTTTGACGTAGAAAAGGCTACTAGCCTTCTACCACATAGGTCTCATGACTGCCGAATAGATTTGTTGCCTGGGGCTCGCATTCCCTGTAGTAGGGTTTACTCCTTAAGAGAAAAATATATTTGCGAGAATACCTGGACGAAATGCTGAGAATTTCGATTATTCGTCCTTCAAGGTCACCGGCATCATCATCTCATTTTTTTATACTGAAGAGAGAGGGGGCCTTAGAGGCTATATAGATTATAGGGCATTGCATTCCATCACCATCAAGAATAGGTAACTCTTGCCTTTGATTTCCTCCCTACTTGATCAAATAAAAGACGCTCAAGTATTCACTAAGTTAGATTTACGGGGGCATATCATCTGGTGAGAGTCAAGGAGGGAGATGAATGAAAAACTGCCTTCTGTACTAAATATGGTTTATACAAATACTTAGTCATGCCCTTTGGGCTATGTAATGCTCCATCGGCTTTTCAGTTTTTTATTAATAAAGTCCTGACAGATATGTTGGACCTGTTTGTCATTGCTTACATCGATGACCTCCTGATTCATTCCCCATCTAGACAAGAACACAACATTCATGTCAGAAAAGTCCTCGAACAATTGCGAGACATCCATCTGTATTGTAAGTTAGAGAAATGTCATTTCAAAATGCAATCAGCGAGTTTCCGCGGATTCATTCTGTCTCCAGAGGGAATCAGTATGGATCCGCAGGAAGTAGAAGCCATAACTCGCTGGCAAGCTCTGCAGAGTGTTAAGGAGATCTAGAGCCTTCTTGGCTTTGCCAATTTCTATAGGCGGTTTATCAGTAATGTTTCCGATCTGACCTCTGCAATAACTAAGCTGTTAAAATAAAGGGGTTACGTTTCAATGGACCCCCTAGGCGGATGAGTCCTCTAGTAAACTGAAGGTAGATTTCACACAAGCACCCATACTAAGGCACCCAGATCCTTTGCGACCCTTTCTGGTAGTGGCATATGCATCTCAAGTAGCAGTTGGAGGAGTCCTTTCGGAAGCAGATCCAACTAATGGAGGGCTCTATCCTGTAGCATATTATTCACGGTAAAGCTGACACCTGCTGAAATGAATTATACAATAGGTGGCAAGGAGCTATTGGCCATAAAGAGGGCGTTTGAAGAGTGGAGGCCGTATCTGTTAGGAGCCAATCACAGAATAACAACTCTCACAGATCATCATAATTTACAGTTCCTAAAATCAGCACGGGCTCTTTCCATGCAAAAATTATGTTGGACCCAGTTTTTTAGAGATTAGGATTTTGTTATACAGTTCCAGGCTAGGACAAAGAATGGGAAAGCTGATGCTTTATCTCGCTTAGGTTATGAACCCTAAGAATCACCATCTGAGCCGCTCCCTATTGTCATGCACCTGGTACCGACAATCACTGTCTGCCCTCGGAGTACGGGATCAGATGGAACTACACTACCCAAGACTCCTTGCTGGGCACGCAGCACGTGATGAACGTCCTCCCCCGGCCGTAATATCATGACGGCGTTCGTGGAAGAGAGCGCCGATAATTCGACTTGGTCCTGTGTTGCTGGTGGTTAGGCGCCAATGACTCTTGCTGAGAACTACGGAGAGGCGGTAAGGGTGCACCTGCACCATTCCTACGACCGCTTCCACCCGGGAGCATTACCCAGTGTTTTTCCTTTGAACCGCTCGGAGGGCTGCGAGAGCGGTGTTTGTTTCTTTGACTGTGGTTAAGTCCAGACCGATTCCTCTGTTCGATGAGACCGTGTTTTCCAAATGGTCTCGTGCAGAAGTGACTCGGGTCTGGGACTCTGGTTTGAACAGTTTCAAGAAGGACCCAGCAAAGAAGTATTTGCTACGGTGGCTGTACGATAAACTTGTCAACAGGGGAAAAAACTATTACTGTTGGTTGTTTGTTCTATGTATTCGGGATCAGCCCCCCCAGAACCATTAAAGTGTGGAACTCTATGGTCTTGGGATACAAGCCTTCAACGTTTTCTTTGTTTTATTTTACAGGAGAGAGTAGGGGGGTCAGTATTAAGTCCAGACCGATTCCTCTGTTGGATGAGACCGTGTTTTCCAAACGGTCTTGTGCAGAAGTGACTCGGGTCTGGGACTCTGGTTTGAACAGTTTCAAGAAGTACCTAGCAAAGAAGTATTTGCTACGGTGGCTGTACGATAAACTTGTCAACCGGGGAAAAAACTATTACTGTTGGTTGTTTGTTCTATGTATTCGGGATCAGCCCCCCCCCCCCAGAACCATTAACGTGTGGAACTCTATGGTCTTGGGATACAAGCCATCAACGTTTTCTTTGTTTTATTTTACAGGAGAGAGTAGGGGGGTCAGTACTCAAGGAGAGATAAGGTTAAGCGTCACACCACTGTGGTTATGGTATGCGCGTTCTCCTTACAATCTGTCTAAAACGTGATACATATATAACATAACTAAGGGTAATACTGTTCTCTTTGTCACTTGTGTTGCCTTCAGAGAGTGTTGAGCAGCCTTACACTGCCCTCTTCTCTCTTCTATGGTTACAGCATTACGTATTTTGCTTTACAGGTGAGGGAAAGGAGCAAAACGTGTTAACACTGTCGTTTATATGCTATGATAAGTTAGAGAGTGTTATTTATGGTTGTTTCCTTCTTTTGTCTCCCACAAGATCTCCCTCCCCACTGTCCCCTTCCCTCCCCGCGCCCCTCGCTTGATTTCCTCTAAGTCTGTGTTGTTTCACGAGCCAGATTCGGAGCGATCTAGAGGTGGGCTTCTTATAATACATCTGCACCATCCTGAGGATCGACCGGTGGAGCCTGACAGAATTATCGGCCCACGAAACGTATTTCCTCCCGGTGGTGGTGATATTAAGGATGGCCACCCTAGATGACGTATTGGCAGCGTTAGTTCTGGTACAGACGGAGCTCGCAGCCTCCCGCCAAGAAACAGCGGTGCTACAGACATGGGTGGACGCGATGCAACGTAACCCTTTTGACATAGGGACTCCCCCTCCCCCCGGCATCAGTGGTTGTGGAAATGCTCGTTCAAGTCCCTCTAGCCCCTCCTGAAAGGTTTTTCGGTGACAAGAAAAAAGTGCAGGTATTCATGACGCAAATCATGCTCCACTTTGCATGTAAACCCAAACTCTTCCTGACCAACCAGGCCCGAGTGGCTTTTCTTATCTCCTACTTGGGGGGGGAAGGCGGCACAATGGGCTGTTCCCATAGTGAGGGGTGAAGACGCCATGCTCTTCGATTGGGATACCTTCCGGGCTGCCTTCCAAAAGACATTCGATCGGCGGGCTGAGACCTTCTCTGCTGATAAAGATCTGTTGAAGCTTAGTCAAGGCCCTAATGACTTAGTTACTTATCTGAATCATTTCCGGAGGTTGGTCGCCGAAACAGACTGGCCTGAGGCCAAACAGTCTGTAATATTTTACCAAGGCCTTACAGAAGACATGAAGGATGTTTTGGCGCAAGTGGACCCCCAACCACAGATGTGTGAAGCCCTGATCGACCTAGCCCTACGACTAGACCATCGGCTTAGAGAACAGAAAGGGGACCATAAAAGAACCGAGGCCTCCTTTGTCGACAAGGGACATGTAACAGCAAAAGAGGAAGGGGGATCTGAACCCATGGAGGTAGGAGCGGTTCATGCGTCCCTCACGTTGAACGAAAGAGACCATCGGAGAAAACATGGATTGTGTCTATATTGCGGCAAAAAAGCCATTTCCTCAGGGAATGCCCAGTGAAACCCAAAATCGGAAGATTCCGCCCTGGACAGATGGCAGTAGTCGAGAAGGGATTCGAAAACTCCAACTCTTGAGCAACACTGAAGGGATCAGCTCAAGCGCTTGCATCATCCCTTCTGTGGATACCAAAGATTTCCAGGTCCCTGACCACTTCTTCATCACTATGGAGATATGTATTAACCAAGAAACTTTAAACCTTCGGGCCATGGTGGATTCGGGAGCCACGGGCTGCTTTATGGACAGTAAGGAAGCGGTACGTTTGGGGGTTCAGTTGTTGAGCAAAACAAAACCTGAACGGGTGTTTGCGGTTGATGGGCATGAGTTGGAATCCGGGCCCATTCGTCAACACACTCAGGAGTATGAACTGACTTACGATGGATACCATCGAGAAAGACTCTCCTTTAACATCATCCAAGCCCCTCTGTATGGCGTTATTCTGGGTTTGCCTTGGCTGAAAAGACACGAGCCGAAGATCAACTGGACTGATCACTCCCTGCTGTTTCGGTCGAGATATTGTCATACGAACTGTCTTGTAGAGACCCTGCTACCCTCTGCAGTGTTGGCTATGGGATTGCACATCGCCACGGCCGCAGAAAAGGAAGTGGAACTTCCTTCTCCCTACCTTAGTTTTAGCAACGTATTCAGCGAAACCCAAGCTGAAGTGCTTCCACCGCACAGAGAATACGATTGCCGCATTGACCTGGTTCCGGGAGCGGTGGTGCCCTGCGGTAGGATATACGCACAAACACAACCAGAGAACCAACACCTGCGAAAGTATTTAGACAAGCTCCTGGAATTGGGGTTCATACGTCCGTATAGGTCTCCCGCAGCGTCGCCCCTCTTTTTTATCCCAAAGGCCAATGGGGATTTGAGGTGCTGCATAGACTTAAGGGCATTAAACACGATAACCATAAAAAACCAATATCCACTCCCATTGATACCGGTGTTGCTGGAACAGGTACGACACGCATGTATATATACAAAACTTGACCTTAGAGGGGCATACCACCTCGTCCGCATGCGCAAGGGAGACGAATGGAAGACAGCCTTCAAAACGCGGTACGGGCTGTTTGAATATCTAGTGATGCCCTTTGGGGTGTGCAATGCCCCAGCCGCTTTTCAATTTTTCTTAAATGAAGTGCTGCGCGACTTCCTGGACATGTTCGTAGTCGTCTATATAGATGACATCCTTATCTACTCGGACTCCACTGAAGACCACGTCCACCACGTACGAAGAGTCCTGCAGGCCTTGCAAGAACACCATCTCTTCTGCAAGCTCACGAAATGTGAGTTCCAGTTCAAACGGTGGAATTCCTCGGGGTGATGCTCACCCCCACGGGTCAAGTCATGGCCGAGAGGAAGGTACAAGCTATTCTGGATTAGCCTCGCCCCAAAACCGTCAAGGACGTCCAAAGCCTGTTGGGTTTTGCCAATTTCTATCGACGTTTCATAGGCCATTTCTCCAGCCTCGTAGCTCCACTCACCCGGTTAACCAGAAAGAATGCTCCGTTTGTCTGGACCACGGAAGTACAGGGAGCTTTTGAACAGCTGAAAATAGCCTTCACCACGGCTCCTGTCTTAGTAGATGTGGATCCGGAGCGGCCATTCATTGTGGAAGCCGATGCCTCTGATATCGCCATAGGGGCTGCTCTATCCCAACGTCACGCTACCACAGGTTACCTCCATCCTATCGCTTTTATGTCGCGGAAACTAAATACATCAGAACAGCATTACACCATAGCAGAAAAGGAGCTTTTAGTGATCAGGGACTCCTTCCTGGAATGGAGGCATTGGCTGATGGGGGCGTCACACCCTGTTACAGTTTATACAGACCACAGAAACCTGCAGTGCATGAGAGCAGCAAGACACCTAACCCCGAGGCAGCTCAGGTGGATGTTATTCTTTGCGGAATATCGCTTTGTTGTCACCTTTTGTCCAGGAACAGACAACAAGAAAGCAGTTGCGCTTACACGCCAAGAACAAGGGGGTTGTGGCGAAATGCCTACGGAGAGAGCCATCATTGAACCCAGCAAAGTGTTAGGAGTGGTCCAAACCGATGACTTCCTGATGAAAACACGGAGAGGAATACAGACCTTCCAATGGAAACAATGGCTCAAGAGACATCCGGAATGGCGCTTGCACAAAGGCGTTCCCTTGAGAGGCAAACAGGTGCTTCTAGCCAATAACGCCCTAAGGAAACAAGCTTTCAACTGGTGTCACGCTCTTCCAAGTGCAGGCCATATGGGAACCTCTAAAACCCTGGAAACCTTGCTAAGACAGTTCTGGTGGCCCTCCATACGGTCGGACGTCTTAGATTGGGTGAAAGACTGTAACACCTGCATGCAGACGAAAACAGACCACAGACCACCACAGGGACAACTACAACCTATGCCTACGCCCGAAGTACCTTGGGAAAGGTTTTCTGTTAATTTCTTAGTCGGGCTTCCTAAGGACCAAGGGATGACCGCTATCGTAGTGGTCATAGACTATCTGACAAAAATGGGCCATTTCGTTGCCTGTAAACAGGTTCCCTCCTCTGTCCAGCTCGTGCACATCCTCTTAACCCATGTTGTTCGTCTCCACGGCCTTCCCAGGGTCATAGTATCAGATAGGGGCGCTCAGTTCACTGCGGGGTTTTGGAGGGTTTGGTGCGCTAAATTGCAGATCTCTTCTTCCCTCTCAACCAGTTTCCACCCTCAAACAGATGGTCAGACCGAGAGGTTGAACCAAACGCTCAAACAATACTTGAGATGTTTCGTAGACACCACCACTGATGCTTGGGTTGATTGGCTGTGGACAGCGGAGATAGCGTATAATAACGCTGTTCACTCCTCCACGAAACTCACGCCCTTCTATAGTACATATGGTTTTCACCCATGTTTCCTTCCTTTTCTTCTGCCTTCCTCCGCTACCAGGCTTCCAGAGGTTCGCAATAGGCTTCAGTTGCTGCGCAACAACTTTATTGCAGCGCGCAAACATCTAGATAAGGCTAAAGCAGGCTACAAAGCTCAGGCGGATAAACATTGTAGGCCTGGTGTGGGATACCAACAGGGTGATTGAGTGTGGCTGTCCACCAGAAACATCAAGTTTAAAAAACACAGCGTATTCAATCCCAAGTTCATAGGCCCCACAGGGTAGTGAAACGAGTTAACCCTGTATCAGTCAAGCTGCGTTTGCCTGCCCACTTCCGTATACATCCAGTATTCCACATGTCACTGTTGAAACCCTCTGCCCGTCCTGTGAAAAGGGCCCCTGTTCCTATCTGGGTGCAGCATGAATGGGAGCACGAGGTGAAGGGGATCCTGGATTCCAAACGGGTGAGGGGGAAGGTTTGGTACCTGGTGTCTTGGAAGGGTTATGGCCCGGAGGAGGACTCTTGGGAGCCTGGGGATGCTATCCACGCTCCCCGCCTTCTGGCTCGTTTTCATCGCTTGCACCCTGGGGTGCTTTCTGGCAGTCAGTGAATGTCGGAAGGGGGATGTTCTGTCATGCACCTGGTACCGGCAATCACTGTCTGCCCTCGGAGTACGGCATCAGATGGAACTACACTACCCAAGACTCCTTGCGGGGCACGCAGCACGTGATGAACGTCCTCCCCCGGCCGTAATATCATGACAGCGTTCGAGGAAGAGAGCGCGATAATTCGACTTGGTCCTGTGTTGCTGGTGGTTAGGCACCAACGACTCTTGCTGAGAACTACGGAGAGGAGGTAAGGGTGCACCTGCACCATTCCTACCACCGCTTCCACCCGGGAGCATTATCCGGTGTTTTTCCTTTGAACCGCTCGGAGGGCTCAGAGAGCGGTGTTTGTTTCTTTGACTGTGGTTAAGTCCAGACCGATTCCTCTGTTGGATGAGACCGTGTTTTCCAAACGGTCTCGTGCAGAAGTGACTCGGGTCTAGGACTCTGGTTTGAACAGTTTCAAGAAGTACCTAGCAAAGAAGTATTTGCTACGGTGGCTGTACGATAAACTTGTCAACAGGGGAAAAAACTATTACTGTTGGTTGTTTGTTCTATGTATTCGGGATCAGCCTCCCCCCAGAACCATTAACGTGTGGAACTCTATGGTCTTGGGATACAAGCCTTCAACGTTATCTTTGTTTTATTTTACAGGAGAGAGTAGGGGGGTCAGTACTCAAGGAGAGATAAGGTTAAGCCTCACACCACTGTGGTTATGGTATGCGCGTTCTCCTTACAATCTGTCTAAAAACGTGATACATGTATAACATAACTCAGGGTAATACTGTTCTCTTTGTCTCTTGTGTTGCCTTCAGAGAGTGTGTAGCAGCCTTACACTGCCCTCTTCTCTCTTCTATGATTACGGCATTACGTATTTTGCTTTACAGGTGAGGGAAAGGAGCAAAATGTGTTAACACTGTCGTTTATATGCTATGATAAGTTAGAGAGTGTTATTTATGGTTGTTTCCTTCTTTTGTCTCCCACAAGATCTCCCTCCCCGCTGTCCCCTTCCCTCCCCCTGCCCCTCGCTTGATTTCCTCTAAGTCTGTGTTGTTTCACGAGCCAGATTTGGGGCGATCTAGAGGTGGGCTTCTTATACTACATCTGCACCATCCTGAGGATCGACCGGTGGAGCCTGACACCTATAATACCAGAGAGCGCATAATCGACTCCTAGTATTCAGAGGATAGCTTTTTACAGACAGTTAAGGAAGCACAAGCATCAGCAGCCATTAAAGAGACAGTTGGTTCCCAAGTATTGGTGGCCTAGTATGGGGAGGGACTCAAAACACTATATCCAGACTTGTCATGTTTGTGCCCAAGGGAAAGCCTCTCATCAACCCTCTGTGGGATTGTTACTACCATTACCTGTTCCACCTCGTCCTTGGCATACAGTGTCTTTGGATTTCATAACAGAGTTACTGAGAACCACCCAAGGGAATACTACTCTCCTGGTTGTTGTGTACTTATTGACCAAAATGGCCCACTTCATACCATTAAAAGCTCTCCCCACAGCTAGAGGATTAGCTTCCATGTTTATCCATCATGTTTTACGCCTACATGGGCTTCCCTCCATTCTGGTGTCTGACAGGGGGGCTCAATTCATTTCCAGGTTCTGGAAGGGGTTAGGAGCTCTATTGCAGATAGATGTCAGATTGTCTTCAAGCCACCACCCCCAGACAGATGGTCAAACTGAGAGAGTAAATCAATGTTTTGAACAGTATATCAGGTGCCAGGTTTTACACTCTCTCTCTGATTGGGACGAGATAGTGTGGATTGGCGAATTCTCATATAACAATAGTTGTCACACCTCCACTGCCTTCTACCTGTTTTTTTGTATGGTTTTCACCCACGCACTATCCTATTCCTGCTTTCTTCTTCTCATTCTGTCCCTGCGATTGAGACCTTTGTGAAGGAGATACAAGACATTCACAATGCTGCACAACCAAAGCTAGACAAGGCTAAAGCAAAATATAAAGAAGGAGCAGACGCTCACAGATGAATGGAGCCTGGATATAGTCAAGGAAACAAAGTATGTGGCTGTCAATAAAAAATCTTGCACTGAGAGGGTTTTTCAAATTCAAACCTCGGTATATAGGCCCATACAAGGTATGTAAAGTAGTGAACCCTGTTGCCATGAAACTGGATCTTCTGGTTACCTTAAAGATACATCCGGTATTTTATGTGCCTCTTCTGAAACCGGTGGCACTTGGCATGCGTCTCCCTACAGTCCCAGCCCCTGTGTTGGTGGATAACGAACAAGAATATGAGGTAGCAGCTATCATAGATTCACCTAGGGTACGGCGTAAGCTCCAGTATTTGGTACTTTGGAAAGGCTATGGCATTGAGGAACGTACTTGGGAACCGGCTAGTCAGGTACACGCTCCTCGTTTAGTGCGTATTTTCCATAGATGGTATCCCGAGAAACCTAAACCCATCAGGGGGGCTGTGGAGGGGTGCACTGTTATGCCTGCCGGTCCCGGTCCACTCTCCAGTCCATTTTCGGACTACTAGAATGGCCGCCATAGGGGGCGTGCATGCGCAGAAGCCCATGATGAGTTTAAAACGCAGCTACTCCCGAGCCCAGACGCTTTGCGTCTTTCTTGCGGGAATTCACTTACCTTCCGGTTCCGGTGCGTCTCCTGCAACATAAGGTCTTCCTTCTGCGTCCAGCTCGTCCCGGCATCTCTGCTGTCTCTCTCCCCTCTGGCTTCGGTCATCAGCAACTCCCTCGCTGGCGTTCTCCTGCTGACAAAGCTCTTGGCGTCGCGCTTGCTGTCGATGTCGTCTTCATGTTCCTGATCCTTCCCTGGTGCTTCCTCAGTGCACTTTACATTGTGTTGCCCCTCCTGCACGGACTTTGATACCTGCAAAGAAGAAAAGACAAAGAAAAAGGCTAAAGACTGTACACTTGTAACAGCGCACTGCGCTGCCTGACATTATGTTTATTTCTTGTTTATTATAAAAATACTTATCTGATCCTGTGCTGTCGTCTCTGTGGATGTCGCTCCTCAGACGGTCAGACATGTTTTCTGATTACTATAAAAGAAGAAAAGTTTACCTGAGTAAATTTTATTAACTATTTGAAACAGAACAGAACATTTGTTTTGGGACTTTTCACAAGAATAAAAGTCTAGCACATAGGTAGGTGTATTAGCATAGTATGTTTATATTTTCAAATCTATGTTAGTTATTTAATTTCACTTAAAGTAGCCTTTTATCTTTCCTTCAGGCTGGAGTTGCACACTTAGAACCAGTTAGTGGCATATATAGAAGAAGGGAAAATAAGGTAGGAATTAGCGCATTTAAGAGCAACACACCTTAATATACTCTCTTTCACCATACTTACTAGTTTGTTCCCTTTTTGCTTTCATTTACAGCTTTATCTTGTCCCTGCCTGGTTCTGTTTTGCCTGGTTCTGTTTTACCTGGGATCCGACGATAGACCTTTACCTTTCCTTGTTTTGTTCCCTTCTTCCCCGGGTTACCAATGTCACTTTGACATTGTTAGGTGCAATAGGTGATTACGGGAAGTTGAGGATTTATTCTTCATGTCCATGACATTTCTGCGGTAGCATCTGGACCCTTGACAGTTTTGTCAGTGAATTTCAAAGGTCTTTTAAATGCTAATTTATAACTATAACATACCAGTTGTGTTTCCAGAGTGGTGGAGAAAGGTGAGCGCGGCCTCATAAACACTTCTTAGCAATCCCACTGTGTGGGATTTACTGGAGGTAATAGGAGGAGTAGTTAGCCCCCAACGTCAACCTTGGGGGCCAACTATCCCTTTTATTACGAGACAGCAGGATTGCTAACTTCTTATATCAGGCCCCGCCCTTCCCTTCACCACTGTCCAAACGTGCCCCCTAACACGTTGTAAATTGGAAATTGGGGATTAAGTCCTCTTGAATCCTGAGGGTCCCTGGGGGCCAACTAGCCCGCCAGGTACCTCCAGTGAGTGTCACAGAGCAGCAGGAGCTGGCCTCCAAGGCCATCGAGGGCTCCTGGAGGGGAGCCGTGCGGCCCCCTCCCTTCATTTAAAAAGTCCCAGGAGGTGGTGGTCCCCGGGGCTGGGGATCTGTAAAGGACCCACTAAATTGAAAAAATAGTGTCCTGGGGAGGTGGTGGTCCCAGGGCCATGTGGAGGGGCTCTTGCCCCCCCACACTTCTTAAAAAAAAACAGAACCCTGGGGAGGTGGCGGTCCGGGGGCTGCGGGGGCCGCGTGCTCCCCGCAAACAATCAGCATAGACCTGGGAAGGAGGCGGTGCCCTGGGCTGTGCCGGCCCCGCTGTTATTAATTGGGCAATATCCCCAGAACCTGGCCCATCCAGGGGCCTCCTTTAAATGAGTGGTAGAGCCTGCGCTTCTTTTTTTATAATTTGGCGGGATTACCGACCCCAGCGTGATTTCCACCGAAATTATAAAAAAGAAAATGCTTTTTTTGGCCCTGGGGGTCCTTGTGGGACCTCCTGAGCAGGCCTAGGCATCAGGGTGTTTCTACCCTGCCCCCTTTTATTCTTTTTAATCTTTGTTCTACTGTTTTCTTGTGACTCAGTTCTACTGAGTCATAAGATGGCTGCCAACGCTTTCTCGTGTGTTGGCAGCCAATTAGAATGAAGCTCGTGGTCGGGAGGTTTCGCAAACCCACCGTGGCCATAGATATTGAAAGTTTTTCTTTTTCTAATTTCTTAGGAAGTACTGAACGGATTTACACCATTTAACAAAAAAGGACTCTTTCTGAACCAAGGGCTACCTTTTTGCCAAATTTGGTGTAATTCCCTTCAGCAGTTCGGGCAGTAGCTTTGTCTAAAGTTTCCTATGGAAAATAACATGGGGAAAACGCGTTTTGAGGAGCCCTTTTTTCTCAGCCCCCGCTTGGTAAATCACCCCGAAACTTTCAAAACAGGAGCTGACCAGAGCGGGTCACTAGTTTTGAAGATTTTGCGAAGATTCGTTAACCGGCGCTTAAGTTATTGGGAAAACAAAAAACGCTCTTCATAAGGAAACTAGGTCTTAACTAGAACTACCTACTGGCGACCGCCAGTAGGTAAGATATATATATACGTGAACAAGGGCATCTTGCTCGAAACGCATCGTCTTGTGCGGTTGTAATAACAAATAAAATCAACTTGCCTGATTTCCTGCGGGGTCTGAGTCTCCTTCTGCGCCGCCACCACCGTCATTGTGGTGGGTTGGAAGCTGTGGGAGCCAATCACTGTGGATATATCTATATATAATTGTAAATAGTGTGTATATATCATGAATTTTAATTATTTATGAAATTGTATATATATATATTTTTCCTAAAGAATGTAATTTCAAATTTGTGTACATTTTGTATTTTTCTACAGAATTTTCAGTAGATTAGACATTAGTCCCATTTAGAACTCGAAATGTACAAATGATTATGGCACTACGCCATCTATATGTGTAAATAATGAACGAAATACCACTGTGTATATATGTATAGAAACAAAGACCACAAGGAGTAATTTGGGCGGTTTATTTGTACAAAACTCCGCCCTCTGTTGGTTCAGAAATGCCTTAAGTACCCTCTTTGAGATCTAGTAGCGTATCATGTGATCAAGCCTCTGGCTAGAGGCAAAACGCGTCATGCAGGACAGCTTGGGTGTTATTTGATGAAAATAAAAAACACTTAACTTTGCACGAGATCTTGGGTCTGGCTTGTTCGTTTTTCCGGTTGGAGCAGTGGAACTGGGATGCTGGCGGCATCAAGCGATACAGGATTTCATAACTAACACAGTTTTCTGACTTCTACGGTGTAAGTTGGACCCCTCCCCCTTTGATCGGCTTGGCGGCAGGAAGCAGAACGGTTCCCTAACCCGGAACCACAACTTTACACGGCTCCGGCAAGGAGCAGACCGCGTACAGCCCCTGGCGTCCATGAGGATTTCCTGCTTGATAATGGGAGTCGAGAATCGTCGGCAGCGGTAAAAAAACGGCCACATCTGAAGACAGCCTAGCTCAAGGTAGGACGAATTGGAAAGGCCAGTGGGGAGTAGTGCAGACTTATTAGCGCGTCAACTAACTTGGTGAACCAAGGAGAAACCGTCGCATAAAGTCTAAGTGTTTTTACATGGTAACAATCACCCTAAATACAGCGACTGGTTAAGTCGTAAGCAAAATGTCTGCGGATACGTTACGTAGCAGGGAGGAGGCGGCGGACAGTATGTTTGATAAGTCTCCGGCTGGAGGCACAAACATACAGGGACCATCATCGTCCGGCAGCGCCACCACAACTAATCCCACACTTAAAGACACTTTCAGGAAATTGGAGAAATTAATGAAGAAGGAACAATCTAAGTGGTGGGAAAATAAGTCCTTATCCCGGTATTTGGAAGTCGGAAGGGTGCCCAGGGGGCTCAGAATTACTTTAGCTCCAAGTTACGAGGCACCAGACCCGACAATGCTTACTAGATGGGCTGAAACGAATTTGGAATGCTCCGCTAAACTAATGACTCTATTGGTGGAGTATGCGGAAAGTGATCGACTGAAAATTCAAGCTGAAATCGAACAAATCGAAAATGAATTAACCAACTTGGGACCCAGTGAGCAAGTGAACAAACTGCGCACAGAAATGTTACAGAGGGTCAAAAAAGATGAAGAGGTGATTAAGAAAAGAAAAGCCTACAAATTTGAACGCGACCGCCTTGATTATCAAAATGGACAAATCTTTACATATGCGAAAAAATATGAAAATGTAAAGGCACGCGCAAGAAAGACCAGACAAGTCAACTTTGCAAATAAAACGGTATCAATTTCTTCCACTGATGCAAGCATCACATCAGGAAGTGAGACGGAAAACGAGGCTGCGGGATCCTCCACGGTGGGATCAGAAAAGCTCACATTAGCCCAGGAAGTCAGTTGTCTATGCCAGGATCGCCGCGACACCCTACGACCGAGGATAGAAGGGAGAACACAAACAAGCGGCTCCGGAACAACCAAAAAAGACGGGCTAGAAGAAAATGCCGGAACAACAAAATCAAGCAACAAAAAGCAAACAGCAAAAGGTCGTTGGAACAAATCAAAGAAAAAAGTAGTGGCAAACTAAAATACGAAAATTCAATCATTAATCTTTCAAAAATCCCTCTATCGGCAAATTATGAGATGATTTTAAGTCTTGGCCTAACTTACTGTCCCCATCCAACTTCAACTATGCCGATACAAGGATGGATTCATATCGATTTAAACTGAGCAAGAACTTTCTCTTACAACCGAAAAGAAAAAAACAAACGGAATTACAAACCAGTCCGTCTTTACTAGAATGGGCTGACCGATCAATTTTTGATCAAATTTGGGATTTACAACAAGAAGGAGACGCTGTTGAAGATTTACCCTCGATGACATCAAGAGAGGATCAAGCAGTAAGTTGTACCCCTTTTAAACCCAAATCCATTTTTCAACCTATTCTAATTAATGACAACATTGATGTGTATCACGATTTGGTGATCAAGGAACTTAAACAATTGTATACTAAGACTAATGAACAAGGCAAGGTGGTAAACAAAAAGAATCAATGCTACTACAATCTAATTAAAAAATTGGAAACAGACAAAAATGTAATCGTCCGCCAGGCCGATAAAGGCGGAAATATAGTTCCGTGGCCTAGAGATTTGTATGTAGCGGAAGCTGAGAAACAGCTACTTGATACCACATGCTACAGAAAAAGCAACATGCCAATACTCAAAGCATCTTGGCAAGAACAAAGCTCTAAACTCGTGTCATGGAGAAGTGCCAAATTGCTAACAGACGATGAGTATAAGTTCCTAAAGAAAGACCATCCAGTGATTCCATCATTTTATTTAATACCCAAAATACACAAGGACGCCACCACACCACTGGGCCGCCCAATAATATTGGCGATAAATAGTTCAACAGAAAATATTTCCCGGTATATAGACTTTTTTCTCCAGGACTGGGTAAAAGGCCTAAAATCCTATGTACAGGATACTTCTGATTTCATCAGAAAGGTGAACAATACAGTGTGGGACAGTGAGTGTTTGCTTATAACGCTTGATGTTACATCGTTATATACCTGGATTAAGCATGCTGATGGGGTTCGGGCTGTTGAGTTCTATCTAAACAAATGGCCCATGAATTTCTCTGCGCATAACAAAATGCTACTAACTATGATAAGAATCTGCCTTGAACAAAACTTCTTTTTATTCAACAACCAACTATACCAGCAGGTCCGAGGGGTCGCCATGGGGTCATGCTTCTCCCCGAGTCTAGCGTGCCTCCACATGGGACTCTGGGAGGAGTGTGTCCTAGGCGGTCCCTTGGAAGACACCATGCGGCAACATGTACCACTGTACTTACGGTACACAGATGATTTGTTCTTAATTTGGCGAGGTTCTAAAACAGCAGCGCAGAGTTTCATCTCAGAACTTAACAAAAACAACCTAAATCTAGAATTCAATTCTTGCATAAATGAAAAAGCAGTGGTTTTTCTAGACACAGAAGTATATGTATCAGGTGACAGATTAGCAACCAGAATGCACAGAAAGCCCACGGCAGGGAATACAATTCTACATGCTTCTAGTCAGCACCCTCGCCACCTAATTGACAGCATTCTCTTCGGGGAAATGCTGCGAATTAGGCGGATTTGCAGTTCAGAAACAGAGTGCCAGAAATTGCAGTATGAAAGCAAAGAACGCTTCTTGGCTCGTGGATACTCTGCTAGAACAGTTCAACGAGCTATAAATAGATCTCAAACAATATCTAGAGATGAAGCTCTAACTAGAAAAGAGAGATCTAAAGAAGGGGTAACTGACAAGAACAAACTGATTGCACCCAGAGTCATTGTCACCTTAAGCAGACAACATAAAGAGATCAGACGTATCTTTTATAAGAACTGGAATTTAATAACGGGGGATCCCGTTATTGGCAAATATGTGGTCAAAAAACCTGACATTACCTTCAGAAAGTCTGTTTCAATGTCAGACAGACTAGTTAAGAACTTCTTGGAAAAACCTATCTCTGACACTTGGGGAGCATTGGGAGGCGGTTTTAAAAGGTGTGCTGTGTGCAAAGCTTGTAAAAACGGGTGCAGCAAAACTCAGTATACAGTACCTTTTTCAACCAAACCGGTACAAATAAAAAAGCGCATGTCCTGTAAAACTGACTTTGCTGTATATGTGCTGCAGTGCCCGTGTGAGCTTCGATATATAGGCAGCACTCGCTTGCCGGTGTACAGACGGGTATTGCAGCACATCAGAGCAATAGTGGGTAAAGACCAAACTTACCCAGTGGCACGCCACTTTGAAAAGGTCCACAATAGTGATCCGACGGGCCTTTTATACTATGCTATAGATTGTGTCTTGCCCTTAAAAAGAGGAGGAGACAGGGATGCCAAACTCCGCCTTCTCGAAACAAGGTACATAATCGAACTTGACAGTAAGGCCCCTAGGGGCCTGAATGCAGGTGAAGATTTGTACACTTGTTTATAAGCACCCAAAATAGACCCCATAATAGCTCCTAGACAATTAGTGTGACATCTTAGAGAGTGTATTTCCTATATAGGGTGGTCTTAGCTCTGATAATTAAATGAATAGGTCTGTAGTTGTGGGATCAGTAACTAATCTACATCTTGGAGGTGGTGCTTATAGGCTGCCATGAATAAGAAAGAAATAACATCTTATATAAGCAAATGTCATATTCTTTCACCTCCCACTCCATGAATGTGAAAATGAATTGTATATCATTTATCACACAAATTAAAACATAAAAAAGATAAAAAACACTAAAAGGAAAATAAATTAATCACACCATTATTTTTCACAATTATAAAATATTTGCACTGGGGTTTTCTTTTTCCTGGGGTCATGAGAGGTTATAGTACTGTGGCACATAAGAACCAAGAGTTTCGGTGAAACTTGATTACAAATTTGTTTTGTATTTATCTCCTAGAATTTAACAGTGGTTATTGTTTAATGCCTACACAAATATGTCGTATAAACAAGTTCTAAAAATACAAATGGTACTATGGTAATACAGGTTAAAAAGGTACATAATACATTGCACTTTACCTGCTTGAATTTGCACAATTTGATATTTTTATAAATATGAATTACATATATGAGTAACAATGCAGACACTAAGTCTTTTATTGTAAATAGTATGTATATATCATGAATTTTAATTATTTATGAAATTGTATATATATATATTTTTCCTAAAGAATGTAATTTCAAATTTGTGTACATTTTGTATTTTTCTACAGAATTTTCAGTGAATTAGACATTAGTCCCATTTAGAACTCGAAATGTACAAATGATTATGGCACTACGTCATCTATATGTGTAAATAATGAACAAATACCACTGTGTATATATGTATAGAAACAAAGACCACAAGGAGTTAATTTGGGCGGTTTATTTGTACAAAACTCCGCCCTCTGTTGGTTCAGAAATGCCTTAAGTACCCTCTTTGAGATCTAGTAGCGTATCATGTGATCAAGCCTCTGGCTAGAGGCGAAAAGCGTCATGCAGGACAGCTTGGGTGTTATTTGATGAAAATAAAAAACACTTAACTTTGCACAAGATCTTGGGTCTGGCTTGTTCGTTTTTCCGGTTGGAGCAGTGGAACTGGGATGCTGGCGGCATCAAGCGATACAGGATTTCATATATATATATATTCACAGAAAAAACCATAGGTTATAGACCATATATAGTTAGGAATTTGCATTTACAAAACCTTGAAAATTCACTGAAAAAACCATAGGTTATAGACCATATATAGTTAGGGATTAGCCTTTTCAAAACCTTATTTTACTCACACAAAACCATTGAAATTTCATATATAGTTAGTTGCACTAACTATATATCGCGCACCCGCAATCCACTGCTGATGATGTCACATATTACATCATTCATGACATGGTCAGTGACATCACTGATCACAACATCCAGTGACTGTATGTTTCTGTAAAGTTAAAATATGTCTTACATATTGAAGAATGAGTGGATGTATAAGTGTTTGGATGAAGGATTTAGTAGGTGCATGACTGACTGTATGAGTGAGTGATTAGATGTGTCTCACTGAGTGCATGGGTTAGTGACTAAACTGTCTTAATTTGTGCATCATTAAGTCTGTTGTTCTGTAAACTGCTGAATGTGTTAATCAGTAGCTATATGAGTAACTATATGGGATATTCATTGGTTGCCCAAGTATTTGTATGGGAGACTGAGTATGTGTATGAGTGGCTGGGAGGTGTATGACTCTGTGCATAGATGTGTGAGCAGTTGATTCACTAGATGTATGGGTTCAAAAGTGCATGTGGAAACAGCTGCACGGGCGGTTGACTGTGTGCATGAGTGTATTGGTGAGTGAATGGATATCTCAGTGCAACATGTCAAAGTAAGTACATATGTAAAACACAGTGCATGTGAGAGTTGACATATATAACCGTGCATAAGAGCCAGTGAATGTGTGAGTGGCTGTATGGATCATTGTGAAATTGTATTAGGGATCGTATAGGAAATTAAATATGTGTTAGAATATGTTTGAATTAGTAAGGTGTGTATAACTGTATAGTTGAGGAAATGGAGGTGTGATTGATTCTTTGCATGACTGAGTAGATGTATGAGTATCTTCATGGATGAGTGACAGTCTGTGAGTGTCTGTTTACACTGATTGTAGCTAAGGTTATATTATAGTCTGAAGAGGTTCATCGTATTATCACATAAATGATATCATCAGTGATGTTGTCAGTGATGTATTTGAGTTGTCATCAGTGATGTCATCAGTGATGTCATTTGAGATGTCATCAGTGATGTCATCAGTGATGTCATTTGTGATGTCAACAGTGATGTCATCAGTGATGTCACTGACCATGTCATGAATGATGTAATATGTGACATCATCAGCAGTGGATTGCGGGTGCGCGATATATAGTTAGTGCAACTAACTATATATGAAATTTCAATGGTTTTGTGTGAGTAAAATAAGGTTTTGAAAAGGCTAATCCCTAACTATATATGGTCTATAACCTATGGTTTTTTCAGTGAATTTTCAAGGTTTTGTAAATGCAAATTCCTAACTATATATGGTCTATAACCTATGTTTTTTTCTGTGAATTTCATTGGTTTTTTAAAAGCTAACATCTGTAGCTGTAAAATGTATTCTTCTTTAAATCCCAAAATATATTTTAGATGTTTATTGATAATTTTTTTTTTTAATATTTTTTTTCTTCGCTTCCGGTAAGCGAACCGGGAAGCTTTCCGTTAGCTCAACTTGATGCCGCGACCTAGTCCGCGAACCGGTAAACGTTTCGTTAGCGCAACTGTGACGCGTCGCGGAAGCGCGACGTATCACGTTGTCGCGTAATGCGTCTTATGACGCGCCGCGTTAGCGCTCCCGGAAGTGTTCCGGACCGCGAACCGGAAACGATCCGGGACGCGGCGCGCACCGCGTAACGTAAGCGGAACAGGTCATGTGACTTGTTTATCAAACTTTTCATTGGTTCATTTCACTTTTGGTTTCCAAATGATGTATGACTAGGTCATGTGACCTAAAAATAACACTTTTCATTGGTTCAGAACTTTTGCTTTTCCCAAATCATGTAAACCCCTCCTTCTTTCCTCACTCTGACTTTCATCTTGGTGAGAGAAAGACCATTTTCCAGTATTTCAGCAATGGCTTCTATCCTTGCTTCAGCTGGTGGACCCCCACCACCACCTCAACCTCCTCATGAGAAGAGAGGACCACCATCACAATTCATCTCCAACAGAGAGGAGGAAGAGGAGGACCTAGAAGAAGAGGACACAGATGAACCTCAATTTATACAGGAGTTGCCCCGTGTTTCCCGAAGGAAAACAAGTTTCATATGGCAGTTTTTCTCACTCCCTCGAGGGGAGAAGAAGGTCAATGCCAAGTATGCCACCTGCCTAATCTGCAAATACAGATTATCTAGAGGCACTGACAAAAAGTATAGTATGGGCAACTATACTATGCATCGCCATATGGCCAGGTGGCATCCATTAAACTACAGCCGGGCAGAGTTAAGGGACCTTCAAGATAATCCCCCGACAACTCCTGTGGCCAGATCAACATCAACTATATCTTTGACAGGAAGAGAGGCACAGGAAACTGTGCCAAACATACAGCCAAACTTCAAACACATGAAGTTTACGTGCATATATTGTGGTGCTCTGCTCTCATGTGGGAACATGAGCGTGAACTTAATCAACTTGGTGTTTGAAAACCATAAGTGCCCTAACCCACCCGAACAGTAATTTTTTTTTTGCTCCTGTTGAGCCCTTTTCAATGCCTGTTTTTTGTTGTTTCCCCTCCATGAAAAACACAAAAAAACATAAAACTTCTAAAAATACAAAAAAAACAAAAAATGTTCAGAAAAAAAAAAAAAAAACCATAAAAAAAAGTTCTTTTCAGAACTACCTCCCCTTTCAAATAAAATTGCTAGAATGTTTAGCACTCTGGCAAGCTCTATTTCTTTTGGTTCGCTTTCCGGTTCGCTGCCCGGTTCGCGAACTTGAAGCGAACCAAAAAAATATTTTTTTTAAAAAAAGAAGAGTTAGTATAAGGGAAGTAAACAGAGAGTAATGTTAAAAGAAAGACAGCTATAGGGAGTAAACCAGAGATACTGTTTAATAGATCTATTTATTAATTCAGGATGACGATAAGGTGTGATCTCTCCTGAGGTTTGTTTAAGGTGAGACCTACTCAGGGTTACAGATCAATTTTACACTTGTTGAAGAATACAGAGCAGATAATGCATGTGAAGGCCTACCAATGAAGTAAGTCATGTCCTCTTACTTCATTTACTGTTTGGTAATAGTGGTTAATAACATTTTTTATTATATTTTTCCACAGATTCAACTGCAGATCTTTTCTTACTTTGAAAAATGCCAACGAAAAATCGAATTAGAAAGGCTAGAAAACGTCAAAGACAGAAATGGAAGTGGTCCAACCAATTTTGTCCACAAATTGAGAAAGCGAGGAAGCATGTAAACAAATCTGTTTCAGCTTTCATGAGAGACCATGGAATGGGCTCCTTGTACAACAATAACTTGCGTTACTACATGCAAGATATCTACAGAGGAGATGGAGTTCACTTCTCAGATGAGGGCAACAGAATTTTCATTCTGAATTTAAGACTGTGCATTGGTACCTACTTATAAGTACCAAAATGTACCATAAACCCAAAAGCTCTTCTCAGAGCTACCCTTCATCTGATCACTCACAATTTTTTTTATTTTTTTTTTTTTTCACTAATTTTCCACAAAATACGCTCCCCGGGGCGCTATCCGGTTCGCTAACCGAAAGCTAACCTCGCGGAATTTTTTTTAAAAATGTTTTTTTCCGCACATATAAGCCTCCTCAGCCACCCTCAGAAAACCTAGGGGGTCAAGATAAGTCTACCATGACCCCTTCTACCCATTCTAAACATTATTTGCCCTCCATCTTGTATCTTAATGCGACCGAAACACAAAATGGTGGACTCCCGTGACGCTTAAGGTTCGCTAACCGAGCCGCTTTCCGGGAAGCGGTCCTAAAAAAAGGTGGGAAAGTAATTTACAGAAAAACGACTAGAGACACTCTCACCAAATATAGATTAGCTCATACTACATAACAATCCCTTTCATTTTCACAAATTTGATTGAAATTTCATTTAGCCATTGAACCTGTAGACCTCTCTAAGTACCATGAGGTAAATTACTTCACAAAACACATCTGAAGTGTTGGAATTGACAACCAATGAAAATGTTACTTTCATTTTCTACTTTTATTACCTGACATTTGATTGGTTATATACCTGAATATATATAAAGGAAGAGAAGGAAACACAGCCATTTTGACTGCTACTTCGTGAAGTGCACAACAAAAAATCAACTGATAACTTCAACTTATATTTGAAAGGTAAGATATTATTTATAAAACGTAAGTATGTTCTGTACTGAAACCTAATTAGAAAAACATTTTCTGAGAATTATATTCTATCACTCTGTAATACTTATAGAAAAAAATAGACTACTCTGTTTTAGTTATGGCAGAGCCATTCCAAGAATTTGCAAGACCATAGGCTAAAAAGGAACGTGCGCGAAGCCCCCTCCAATTTACATAAGTGGCCCCTTGCAAGGAGACCATTCACAGGCACTGAGGGGGCCCCATTGTCCAGCATTTTGACGCCCCCACAGTTTTAACTTTAAATCCACACGCATAGCTCACACCTTCATAGGTGTGAGAATTGATTGTGGTCTAAAAGTTAAAACTGTGGGTGCGCAAAAATGCTGGACAATGGGCCCCCTCAGTGCCTGTGAATGGTCTCCTTGCAATTGAGGGAGCGTCTCCTTCTCCCTCCCCTATACCTCCTGACACCATCCATGGGAGGCCCAAGGAGGGGGCCCCCTGCAATAGACCTTAATTGCAGGCGACACCTTTCTTTGTGAAAAAAACACTATATAAATAACCAAACTGCCAATCTGTACTGAAACCCAACAATGCCCTTTCTGTACTGATATATTTTTTAAAAATTCATTTTTCAGAATTGAAAATGGAAGAACAACAAAACAACATGAAAACTGAAACAGAAGAAAAAATTCAGACACAAGATGACATGGATTTCTACGACGACACAATAAATAATGAACTTGTCCAATGCGTAGATGCAGTAGATTTTCTACTAAAAAATGAAGAAAAAAATGATCACGATTTTTTAGATTTTCTTTTAAATTTTGAAAAACAAAATGAAAAATAAATTTTAATTTCTTAATTCAAAAATTGTTTGACACATTATTTATTTTTATATGTTTATTGAATGTTAAAAGTTTAATGAATTATGACACACAATCAAAATGAAAAAAAAAATTTAAAATAAAGACAACAAAAAAAACCAACAAAAACAACAAATAATTAACATACAGTATTAGAAAAGTCTATCATTCTTTTATCCTTATAGTACGCTGCCCAGAACGCTTTCCGGTTCGCGAACTTGGCGCTTACCACGCAAAAAAAAAAAATATATTTTTTTTTTACCCTCCTGGGCCCTTTTAAAACCTCCACATAAAACCTAGGGGGTCAACGAGGATCTACTATGCCCCCTTTTGGTAATTTCCCCCTTTGTTTTGGCCTCCTCTTGTCTCTCGATCCTACCGAGAGACAAGATGGCAGCCGCTCCGGACTGTTTAGAATGTTGACAGACACCGGAGAGCCAATCAGCTTCGCTTCGCAAAGTTCCGATACGCGAAAAGTTCGCTAACCGGATCGCTGCCCGGAGCGCTGTTACAGATATATATCTTGTTTTAAACGTTAATTTCTCAAAATCCACTGAAGCACATATATTGAGACCTAGCAAAGGCACATCAGGCTAACAGTCCCTACAATTTTGCCAAGTTTGATGGAAATCCATTCAGCCGTTCGGGCTAAAAGTGAGGCCAACCGCCCTATGGAAATTAACATGGGAAAAACGCGTTTTGGGACCCCCCTTTTATCTCAGCCCCCCCCTTGCCGAACACCCCCCAAATTTCCAGGAGCTACTCAGAAACAAAATGTGCCATTTTCCAGAAAATTTCAGCCAATTCCATCCACATACGCCAAAGTTATTAGACATAGAATTTTCAGAAATCCCATAGGGAAAAAATCCTAACTATATATACCTACTGGCGACCGCCAGTAGGTAATATATAATATATATATATATATATATATATATATATATATATATATATATATATATATATATATATATATATATATATATATATATCAAAGTTTGCAGGCCCCATGCACCTGCATGCCTTTTTATAAAAATGCTCCCGGGACATGCCCCACCGGAGGCCATTTGAAAGCCAGGGGGCGTGAACCCACGCTTGTTTTTATTTTTCCATGCAAATTTCATGGCAAAAGTTTAAAAACAAAATGCTTTTTGTGCCCTGGCCCATCACCAGAGTTAGAGAGTCACAGTATGTTTTACTCTTTTTTTGAGACTGACTGAAGCAGAGTCTCAAGATGGCTGCTAACAATTCTATTACAGGACCGGAGGCTTCTGATTATGCTTCTCAAACTTTACTGCATCAACACAGCAGCCAATGAAAATATATTATTTTCGCAACAAACAATAAATTACTACATTTCCCATGAACACCATGGTTATAGGCACGCCCCCATAGTCCATAAGAACCCTCTGCGTGCGTTACACATCCTCTTTCTTTGCTGCTCAAGTCAGTGTTAAGTGCACCTCCCCTTGGTCCCCTCACTCTGCTTGTGTTTGGGTTGTTCCTTTGGGGTTAATTTGTATTGATTTGATATGTGTTGTATGATTGAGCCATAGCTCCGAATTGAATTGTTTTATTATTTATGTTGGAATTGTTGTTGCACTTTCTCTGTCCGTTCACGAACCACTTCAGAGCCGTTGACTTTGGACGTCAGTCTTCTGGTCCCCGCGCTTCAAGCGCTCAGGACGACGGTCTTTGACCGGCAAGGGGGCCGCCGCGCAACGCATACGAGCCCGTTACCGGCAGCCGCAAGGCGCGCAGAGGCTTCCCTCGTACGCCCTGATGCTTCCTCCGGGTGGCTCTCGGCCGACGCGCGCTACCTTCACGCTTACCAATTTGGGCTAATTGGGAGGTTTTGGTAGCGTTTGGGCGGCGTGCCTCGTTCTGATCCCTTGGCTTTTCTGCGAACGCATTGCACACGCGTTCCACACACCGGCGGGTCCCCTTGTGTGATCGCCAGCGCTCTTGAGCTTGTTGGTTGGAAAGTCTGCGAGGCCCAGAGTGTGCACACGCTCTCGGAATCAAGGGCCCAGGTCTTTGACCTTTGACTACAGCTTTGCTGAGGGGGTTTGGGTAACGTTACCGTCGAACTTGTTCAGTGTGCCCGGGCTGACCCCCCCATTACTCCCCTTGGTACCGGCGGACGGCCGGCGTTCCTTCACGATGGAGGGCTGGGTTCGCTACCCGGATGAGGAACATCAGGATGAGGAGGAGATTGTGGATGGACAGCAAGAAGGTGTTCTAGAGAACAATATCGTGGAAGCCCTGGATGCCTCGGTCCAGGCTTCGGTTACGAAAGCTATGGAGACGCAAGTCCCACAGACGGTGCATCAGGCACTTGCAGAGGCTCTGCGCCCTATTCGAAAACAGCTCGAGGGTTTTGCCAAACGCCATGGCTATGGGAAGAAGAAGAAGCAGAAATCAAAACACGCAGCCACTTCTTCCGAGACGGGCTCAGCGGGACAGCAGTGGCCGCATGCTCAGTCTCTGGCTTCCCTGCCGGCGAAAGGGCCATCGGACCAACACTACGTGGGCGGAAAGGCCAAGTCTAAATGCCCGATACCTGTGGATACGGACACGGCTACCACGAATACTGACACGGGTACCGACACCGACACCTCGGAGGAGCACCCTCCTCCCTTTAAGAAGGCCAGAACCGAACCGAAACAGGCGGAGGAGAAAATCGGGACATTCAACTTTGACCCAGCGGATATCATCCACCCCCGGTCCTCGGACTGGATCCCTCCCCTGGCGGTCGCTGAATATCTACATGAGAACCTCCGCAAGCCTTTCAGCAGGGAGGTCCGCAATCGTTTAAGGTCGGAGTGTCCCCGGCCTGAGATTCAAGATGGCGTAGCAGACACTCCGGAGATAGATGCGAGCATGCTCACGTTCTTACGTAAATTCTCCAAACACCCGAAGAGGGGGTTGGATAGGGCCTGGCGAGGCTGCCAGGATAAGATGTTGGATGTCGTGGGGCCCCTTGCGAAAATTTTGGAAATGGCGCTGAAGGCCAAGGAGGGTCCGGACGCAGTGGACCCGGACATTCTGGCGGGCTGGGCCCAGCGCGCCATTTGCCTCGTGGGCAACGCTAACAGCGCCATCTCTTCCGGAATGCGAAAATCCCTACTCCTTCGGATGGACAGCAACCTCACGGAGCTTGCGGAAGCGGAACCGGGGCCCCTGGCGGGGGGTTTCCTCTTTAGCGACAAGTTCGTGAAGGACGTTACTAAATATGTCGGCACCTTCACCGCCCTTGACAAGGCCCAGAGCGGTATCAAGCGAGCCCTTAGCCAGGGGGTTTTCAACAGGGCCGGACGAGGCGGGGGCCGCTCGTCAGGCCGAGGATTCCAGCAAGGCTCCCAGCGTGGAGACTTTGGTCGTGGCCGTGGAGAGTGGGACTCCACCCGCGGTGGAACTTTCTACCCTTCCAAACGAAGATTCTCGAAGGACCGTTTCCAGTCGGGAAACAACAGGGCCACCTTCAAGTCCAGCCAGAACTCCGGTGAGTGTTCCGGATCTTTCCATTCTTCCGTTGGGGGGACGGACGCAGCATTGCATGGCGCAGTGGCGAGCTTTGACGCAAGATGAATGGGTGCTGCAAACGGTTCAGGGATTCCACCTGGAATTTTACTCCCGCCCAGCGCAGGGATCTCCCCCTCCGCCTCTCCATTTTTCCCTACAAGATCACAATTTTATAAACGAAGAGGTGGAAGACTTGCTGAAGAAGGGGGCGATCGCCCGGGTTCAGAGGGGTCCTCGGTCCTTCTTCAGCAATGTCTTCCTTGTCCAAAAGAAAGGAGGCGGCAACAGGTTGGTTCTCAATCTCAGGGATTTCAACCAATACCTTACCTACAACCATTTCAAAATGGAGGGGATCCATCTCCTGGCAGATTTGCTGCAGGAAAGGGATTGGTTTGTCCGCCTGGACCTCAAGGATGCTTATCTGTCTATCCCGATTTTCCCACCGCATCACAAGTTTCTGCAATTCATTTGGGGCAACCAATGTTACGAACACTTGGCACTTCCCTTCGGTCTTTCCTCGGCTCCATGGTGCTTCACAAAAGTGATGAAACCGGTGGTCGCCTTCCTCAGGGAAAGAGGGGTACGACTGATCATATATCTAGACGATATATTAATTATGGCGCAAGATCGACTTTGTCTCCTGCGGCATCTGAACATGACTATGTCTTTACTCCAAAGCTTGGGTTTTGTAGTCAACTCGAAGTAATCGGCACTGGTTCCGACGCAGTCGGTGGACTTTCAGGGGTTCACGATCGATTCTCTGTCGGCACAACTATTTCTTCCGCAAGCCAAATTGCGGGATTTGAAATTAGAGATAAAGAAGTTGTTAGACAGTCAGGTAGTGACTCTCAGGACGCTGGCCAGAGTAGTGGGCATTCTGGCATCGTCCATTCAAGCAATCTTTCCGGGGCCGTTGCATTACAGGGCCCTTCAAAGGCTCAAGATACAACATCTACGGAGGGGCCTATCATACACGGACTCAGTACCTCTCTCGGAGGAGGTACGGACAGAACTACAGTGGTGGTTAAGTCACGTGGATGCCTGGAATGGCAGGGCGATTTTTGGGTCACAACCAGAAGTTGTGATCGAGTCCGACGCCAGCAGGTGGGGCTGGGGCGCGCGCTGTGGAGAAGTTTCTACAGGTGGCAGATGGTCGGCGCAGGAACTGGAAATGCACATAAATTGTCTGGAACTGTTAGCGGGGTCGTTTGCGATTCGCACCTTGTCCCCGAAACAGACGTCTTGTTGCATCCTCCTCCGCTTGGACAACGTGTCGGCGGTGAGGTATATCAACAAGTTGGGCGGCACGAGGTCGTCGATGCTTGTTCAAATAGCCAAAGATTTTTGGCATTATTGTCTCCAGAACCAGATTTCGGTGGTGGCGGACTACATTCCGGCACTACAAAAATGGGAGTCTAGAGGGAAAGACAAACAGAACTAGGACGCCCTCCACTCTGAAAGCTAATCAACAACACCAGTCCTAGTTCCTATGGCAATATTCATTTACTAGACTGTAAACATCCATGGTCGAAAATCGTTATCCAAGGGATCTCTTTAGTCTCAAGATAATCCTAAAATGTTTCAATCTATTGCCTCTTTAAAACAACAACCTCTCTGATCTATACAGACAGGACAGCACAAACAAAAAATGTGTGAAAAGCGAGATGGCACCTCACGGGCGCACCACCAATGGGACCCCTGGTTGGTACTCACCAGGATGGCCCTGTTCTCATCATCGGTGCCATCAAGCTAAAACCAAAAACGTGTCTCGAACCTCAAAAATAAAAAGACAGTGGATGGTGCAGTGGACACAACTTATATGTGACACAACTAACAACATGTAACATTTAACATATAAGTCACTGCGCAACTGGGACAATAAACTTTACTTTCATTCCCTTCTTTGTTGCAAAACAGTGAACACACATATACTAAAAAAGGAGAGAGTAAATACTACCCATCGATTCACTCTCTACTTACAGCCGACATGTTTCATTGCCTTGGTTTCTATCAGGCAATTTCTTCAGGGCAATACACTTTAAATGCCACTGCAAGAGACACTGAAGCTTGGGTGCTGTAACATAAACAAACAAAAGTATGGTCACCTGGTATCCCTCTCTATGTTCTGCATATCAAAATGTCTATCAGACCACCATGCTGTATTGGTAAATAAATTCCATTATTACCCTGCATGCAGTTTTGCCTCTCATACCAGTTATGAAGTTATGATAAAATCGGATTCCAGCTCCCTTAGGTGAGCATGGTCCTTACTCCCCGTTCGAGAAAGTTACTGGAATGTAAAAAACACAAAGCGTTCAGTTATTTCAGTGTTGGAGCCTTCTCCTACCTGGCGCAGTGTACACAGCCTAAATACAGTTACGCTAGGTGTTACCGGTGTCAGAGTAGCAGTCGGCGTCCTCTCAACCCTCGAGCGCCGACCGAATGCATCTCTGCTTATTTACCGGCTTTGGAGTCGGGTGTTTAGCGCACTGGGATTGGTCCTCGATGTTGGATGACGTGGGACTAGGCTGCCGATTTCCCGGATCTCTGATTGGTTCCTGAGGTCGCGTAACGCGCACTACAATTGGTCCACAGTGTCAGATGACACGGGAACCCGGCTGCCGATTTTCGGGATCCGTGATAGGTCCCAGGCTTTTCTAATACTGGGTGCCGGTCTTCTGGGGAAGAACGCGGCCATTTGTAAATGGACCCTATTGCCTGGAATAGAATAGAATCAGTCTGACAATATTCAATATACGCCAATATTTTAGTTAAAAAAGAGCATAACTACACTTTCGATGTACACTGGTGTAGATAAACGTGTACTTTTAGCTAGTGTGGAATTTCCACAAGATTGCAGTATATTAAGGTTTAGTAATGGCAGTGCCAACTGACACCCTGTTCTAAGAGTGATAAGGTCTATGGGCGAAGTAGACTATTATAGGCTAATATGGACCTAACACATGTTAAGCCTAGTCAGATCAGGTTTGTTGAAAATCACATTTCTACTAAAATGGAGATATCCAGTCATATCAGGAAAGGTGTAGTACATATCTCAATCTTAATTATAGATGTTATAATTTTAGATGTTAACTACTAAAGGTGATGTACTTTTAGTTTAGGATGGTGGAGTACCACGAGTCAAAGGGACAGCAGAATACTGCGCTAGAAGACAGCTCTTCAGGTGGTTTAACGCAACTTATTCCATTCCAGTAGTTCGTTCAGCCCTTTCTGTTCGCTTTGCTCTTGATATATCCAACGAGCTTCCTTGGTGATTAAGCGTCTTTCCACAGACTGCACGTCGCCCATCACTCTCTCCAGCACTACCCATGTAAAGGTGTGTTTATTGCGGTGGCAGTGTTGCACTAACTTAGTAGTCAGTTTTCCAATCCTTATTGTACTGACATGCTCCTGGATGCGGAGTTTGATCTTGCGTGTGGTGAGTCCGATGTACTCCAAACCACACTCACATTTTAGTCTGTATACCACGTTGGTTGTATTGCAGTTACTGAAGTGGTTCAGTGACCAAGTCTTTCCAGATTGAAGAGTCACGGTGGTGGTTTTCTTAGTCAAAGGGCATACAGAACAGCTCCCGCATGGGAAGTGTCCTTTAGGGATGGTAGTGTTCTCAGCTTCTGGTCTTCCAACACTTCTGGTGTGAACCAGTTTGTCTTTCAGGTTACTTGCTCTTCGGAAGGCAAACCGTGGTGGTGGCATCTTAAAATCCGCTGTTGAAAGTAGAGACCAGTGTTTCCTAATAGATTGGCGGATCTTTGTGGCCATGGGATCATAGGTCATGACTACAGGTAGACAGTCTGACTTTTCTTTGACTTGTGTCTCTAACAAGGCTGCTCTGGGTGTATTCAAGGCTCTTTTTTGGGCTTGCTTGACTACTCTCCGTGGGTAGTCACGGGCTTCCAGTTTCGAACTCAGAACTCCCGCTTGTTCCTTATATAGGTCAGTTGATGAGCAGTTTCGCCTGTACCTGAGAAATTGTCCTACAGGGAGATTGTCCCTCAGTGCTCTTGGATGATATGACCGGTATGACAGTAGTGAATTTCTATCGGTCGGCTTTTGATGCACACTTGTTCGAAAACCCCCTCCAGATGCCTCAATATCCAGATCAAGATAGACTGTGTGTGGAAATCGCTCTCACAAGAAACTTTTTCTGCTATAAAGATGACCTCTTTCTACAAGTGACGGGAACGTCTATGGGGGCTACGATGGCACCTAGCCTTGCCTGTATTTATGTGGGCCAATTTGAGGAGCACATCATCGAATCCGACATCAATCCCTTCAGAGACAATATACGCCTCTGGAGGCGATACATTGATGATGTGCTCCTCCTTTGGACAGGGGAAGAGGTACTCCTGGTCCAATTTTTAAATTGGCTGAACACTCAAGACATGAGCCTTCGTTTCACATGGAACTACCACCAAACAAAGGCAGTCTATCTTGATCTGGATATTGAGGCATCTGGAGGGGGTTTTCGAACAAGTGTGCATCAAAAGCCGACCGATAGAAATTCACTACTGTCATACCGGTCATATCATCCAAGAGCACTGAGGGACAATCTCCCTGTAGGACAATTTCTCAGGTACAGGCGAAACTGCTCATCAACTGACCTATATAAGGAACAAGCGGGAGTTCTGAGTTCGAAACTGGAAGCCCGTGACTACCCACGGAGAGTAGTCAAGCAAGCCCAAAAAAGAGCCTTGAATACACCCAGAGCAGCCTTGTTAGAGACACAAGTCAAAGAAAAGTCAGACTGTCTACCTGTAGTCATGACCTATGATCCCATGGCCACAAAGATCCGCCAATCTATTAGGAAACACTGGTCTCTACTTTCAACAGCGGATTTTAAGATGCCACCACCACGGTTTGCCTTCCGAAGAGCAAGTAACCTGAAAGACAAACTGGTTCACACCAGAAGTGTTGGAAGACCAGAAGCTGAGAACACTACCATCCCTAAAGGACACTTCCCATGCGGGAGCTGTTCTGTATGCCCTTTGACTAAGAAAACCACCACCGTGACTCTTCAATCTGGAAAGACTTGGTCACTGAACCACTTCAGTAACTGCAATACAACCAACGTGGTATACAGATTAAAATGTGAGTGTGGTTTGGAGTACATCGGACTCACCACACGCAAGATCAAACTCCGCATCCAGGAGCATGTCAGTACAATAAGGATTGGAAAACTGACTACTAAGTTAGTGCAACACTGCCACCGCAATAAACACACCTTTACATGGGTAGTGCTGGAGAGAGTGATGGGCGACGTGCAGTCTGTGGAAAGACGCTTAATCACCAAGGAAGCTCGTTGGATATATCAAGAGCAAAGCGAACAGAAAGGGCTGAACGAACTACTGGAATGGAATAAGTTGCGTTAAACCACCTGAAGAGCTGTCTTCTAGCGCAGTATTCTGCTGTCCCTTTGACTCGTGGTACTCCACCATCCTAAACTAAAAGTACATCACCTTTAGTAGTTAACATCTAAAATTATAACATCTATAATTAAGATTGAGATATGTACTACACCTTTCCTGATATGACTGGATATCTCCATTTTAGTAGAAATGTGATTTTCAACAAACCTGATCTGACTAGGCTTAACATGTGTTAGGTCCATATTAGCCTATAATAGTCTACTTCGCCCATAGACCTTATCACTCTTAGAACAGGGTGTCAGTTGGCACTGCCATTACTAAACCTTAATATACTGCAATCTTGTGGAAATTCCACACTAGCTAAAAGTACACGTTTATCTACACCAGTGTACATCGAAAGTGTAGTTATGCTCTTTTTTAACTAAAATATTGGCGTATATTGAATATTGTCAGACTGATTCTATTCTATTCCAGGCAATAGGGTCCATTTACAAATGGCCGCGTTCTTCCCCAGAAGACCGGCACCCAGTATTAGAAAAGCCTGGGACCTATCACGGATCCCGAAAATCGGCAGCCGGGTTCCCGTGTCATCTGACACTGTGGACCAATTGTAGTGCGCGTTACGCGACCTCAGGAACCAATCAGAGATCCGGGAAATCGGCAGCCTAGTCCCACGTCATCCAACATCGAGGACCAATCCCAGTGCGCTAAACACCCGACTCCAAAGCCGGTAAAAAAGCAGAGATGCATTCGGTCGGCGCTCGAGGGTTGAGAGGACGCCGACCGCTACTCTGACACCGGTAACACCTAGCGTAACTGTATTTAGGCTGTGTACACTGCGCCAGGTAGGAGAAGGCTCCAACACTGAAATAACTGAACGCTTTGTGTTTTTTACATTCCAGTAACTTTCTCGAACGGGGAGTAAGGACCATGCTCACCTAAGGGAGCTGGAATCCGATTTTATCATAACTTCATAACTGGTATGAGAGGCAAAACTGCATGCAGGGTAATAATGGAATTTATTTACCAATACAGCATGGTGGTCTGATAGACATTTTGATATGCAGAACATAGAGAGGGATACCAGGTGACCATACTTTTGTTTGTTTATGTTACAGCACCCAAGCTTCAGTGTCTCTTGCAGTGGCATTTAAAGTGTATTGCCCTGAAGAAATTGCCTGATAGAAACCAAGGCAATGAAACATGTCGGCTGTAAGTAGAGAGTGAATCGATGGGTAGTATTTACTCTCTCCTTTTTTAGTATATGTGTGTTCACTGTTTTGCAACAAAGAAGGGAATGAAAGTAAAGTTTATTGTCCCAGTTGCGCAGTGACTTATATGTTAAATGTTACATGTTGTTAGTTGTGTCACATATAAGTTGTGTCCACTGCACCATCCACTGTCTTTTTATTTTTGAGGTTCGAGACACATTTTTGGTTTTAGCTTGATGGCACCGATGATGAGAACAGGGCCATCCTGGTGAGTACCAACCAGGGGTCCCATTGGTGGTGCGCCCGTGAGGTGCCATCTCGCTTTTCACACATTTTTTGTTTGTGCTGTCCTGTCTGTATAGATCAGAGAGGTTGTTGTTTTAAAGAGGCAATAGATTGAAACATCTTAGGATTATCTTGAGACTAAAGAGATCCCTTGGATAACGATTTTCGACCATGGATGTTTACAGTCTAGTAAATGAATATTGCCATAGGAACTAGGACTGGTGTTGTAGATGGACTACATTCCGGGCCAGACCAATCAGGTAGCGGATTGGAATTCCAGACACCTCAGGGATTACAGCGAGTGGAAGCTGCTCCCTCGTGTCTTTCAGTGGCTTCAGGCCACATGGGGCCCGTTTCAGACGGACCTGTTTGCCTCCAGGCTCTCATTTCAGATTCGCCGGTTCTTCAGCTGGAGACCGGACCCAATGGTGGCGGCGACGGACGCCTTTCTCCAGGGCTGGTCTCAGGGGACGCAGTATGCGTTTCCTCCCTTCCTCTTGATTCCCAGGGTGATGACACAGGTAATCAGACAGAAAGCGGAGATAGTCCTGGTGACTCCGTGGTGGACGTCTCAAGCTTGGCATCCTTTTTTCCAGGAGCTGAGAAAAAGTCGGATTAAGAGACGATGGCCGTCAAGCTGTTGAGCTGAAGTTATTCTTCCATGTTGGAGTTCGTGTTGGTTCAAGTTATGGACTTTCGCCTCAAAGAAAGAGGATGTGTAATGCACGCAGAGGGTTCTTATGGACTATGGGGGTGTGCCTATAACCATGGTGTTCATGGGAAATGTAGTAATTTATTGTTTGTTGCGAAAATAATATATTTTCATTGGCTGCTGTGTTGATGCAGTAAAGTTTGAGAAGCATAATCCTCGCCTCCGTGTCCTTAATAGAATTGAAAATTCTTGGCGCGAATGCTAGCAAATATTTGATTCCCGGTTGAAGTGTTGGCAGCCAATCAGAGCTCCTCAGATCTCAGCACCAGCTTGTTATTAATCGAAAGTCATTGCACTCTTAGATATACATTTTTTAATTTCATTTAATTTCTTGTACTGAACAGGTTTACACCAAATACCTGAAAGCGTGATCTGCCTATCCAAATCTACCTTTCTGCCAAATCTGATGTAATTTCGTCCTGCGGTTCGAGCAGAAGTGGTGTTCAAAATTCCTATGGGGAATTAGCATTAGAAATTCACTTTTTTTTTACCCCCCCCCCCTTTTTTTCTCTTTTTCTTGGCCCTCGCTTCACAGAGCTAAACAAACTCTGAAGCAGGAGTTTGTTTTTGACAAACAAAATACCAATTACCCTGCCACTCTGGGAGTTTTCTTCCAGTGTATTTGTCATTTTTATGTTTTTTTTTCTGAACTATTAGGCTTTCCCTGGCAATCCTGAGCAGTAAAAAATACACGATTGTCCACTCTAAATAGGGTGGACAGTCTCATGTACTTACACTGATGGCGGGCTGGCGGTGTAGAGTTTCCGTGGGTGGCGCTGGTGGGGGCACCAATGGCAGAAACAAGATGGTCCGCCTGACTCTAAGTAAAGCTGGCCAGCCGTCAGTTTGTCGAACAGGGTACTCCACATTTATGGTGGTGTACTCTTTCTGTTAAACTCTAAGTGAGGCTCTTAGTAACCAAGAGACTTCACAAATGTCCACATAGTCAGAAACACCATGCCTAGAATGTCTCTCATCACTGTTAAAAAGGCAAGCAACCTGTCACAGAGATGCTTAAGCAACTGGTAAATGTTCTCTGCAGATCTCTCACAAAATCACTCACCAAAAGCTCTTTGAGCATGACATTGCAACCAAACTAGAAACAGACACAATACCAGGAACATATAACAACAGGATGACTCAGAGTCGATCAGTAATTGAAACCTCAGAATTACGACTGCTGCACCACATACTGCGGCGAAGGTAAGAGGCTATTGTAAGGTAAACGGTGCACAGTTCACATGCCAGCAACATAACATGATATAACATGCGCACACAGAAACACAGTCTCACACAGACTCACAGACTAAAAGGCTGAGGTCGGATCAATGCTAGGCAACATGAGGCCCGCAGAGGACACAGATTAAAAGAGAAGCCAAGGGGATATGGACTCCTCCGAAGAGCACTGGCCATATACAAGCAAATGCCTGGGAAGTGCTCAAAATGCTGACAGGATAACAAGGGCCCATCGCCACAAGCCTGATTGATGGAAACTGCTATGATGCACAAGCAGCTCCGAATTTATGGCAGTGTGAAGGCAAAGCTTATTAGACAAAATACTCCCAAAGCGAAAAGTCTCTTAAACAGTAGACACTTTGTGGATGAAATATAGCATGAGACATGCAATAAAATGGAAATTATACTTAGGTTTTAAGCGACTAGGAGATGTCATTGCTGCAACAGTCGATAAGGCAAGCCAAATGCTAGGATGGTCATAAACACCATGTCTTCTAGGCTGGATTATAATCCACTTACCGATGCATTTACTGGGGAAGTGCTGCTTTCTTTCTCCATTCAGGCATCGCCTTGTTTAGGACCAGGTTTGTTTATTGATTATGTAGTAAATGCAGCCAGATGGTCCCCTGTCTACAGCGTCATCAGTTGAAGCTGTGAATGCATGCAAGGACTCAATACAGCCTGGAGATTGGCTGTGAAAGCATCTCCATGGAGCTTACACCCTAAAACCCTCTAAGGTGGACCTTTACCCACAACCAAGGAACAAGCATTCAGGTGTACCCCATGCCTACTTCAGCACACCTCTGGACTGGATTCTCAGCCGTGAGGTGAAACCACTCTACTTTGAACAGCAGCCTTATTCACATTATCTTGAGTACCCCAACATCTGTTCTCTTCTGTCCTGGTCACTGTATTTAAAATATGGGAAACATCCTTTACAACAAAACTTTTTCCACGCAGTACCTTTACAACGCGGGATTTACAACGCAAGTTGTTACCACGACTTGCGCTGGAGGGCGCTGTATGATAGGGAATAGTTTAATTTACTATCCAAAACCTTCCCTACTATCCACGGGGACTGGAGTTGGAATAGTAAATTAAACTATTCACTATCCAGCGCCCCCCAATGCAAGTCGTTGTAACGACTTGCGTTGTAAAACCTGCGTTGTAAAGGCATGCGTGGAAAAAGCATGCGTTGTAACGACATACATCCATAAATTATATCTGGCCTCTTCATTCAGGCGGATCTTCTATTCCTAGGTCTGTGCTAAAAGGTTTTTGTAAATGCAGGTTCTTGGAAATACAGTTCAGGCCATGATCTGACAACCAAAAGGGTTTTCAAGGCACATGATTGAGAATGAGCTCAAGCTCGAGAGAGGTCAGTTGCCACCATGGCTGGTCTTTTTAGTCTATAGAAACAGAGCGAAAACAAATGGTTTTAAAGTATGCTTTAAACACACTTTAAAACCATCTGTTTTTGCATAGTTTGTTAAGAAGCTCTGCAAGAAAATGGCCAGTTGGTCCACAGCAACAAAAGTGTCCCACACCCTGCCAGCCCTCTGAAACGACCAGTAGCCAGTCCGCCCCTTGTTGCCACCCGAGTCTTATCAACTGAGCCTGAATTCCCTCAAGATGGGTGAACATGGGTCATCTGAAGGATAGTTCCATGGGTTCCGAGAGCAAGAAGGATATTATTGAATGTGTTAAAGTAAGATGATGTGACAAAGATCACAGTTGCACAGACGTAGACAACCAGATAGATTGGGGTTGGCTTGACTGACTGGCGGCCATATTGGTCCAACTCCAATATTCAATCGATTTCAGGCTGCCTAATTTCAATGACAGAATCCTCTCCTCTTTAGTCGGCAAAAAGGGGGCGTAGATTGTGAGGGGGTCCACGGTCCTCGCTTCTCTGCTCACAGTCTTTTCAGTCTTCATCAAGCTAAAGGTACCCATAGTCAAAGAGAGCATAAGTATTTGTCACATATGACACCAGAGGGAGAGCAGCAGTCTCTCACATTTTACACAGAATGGCTTACCCAGACATTCTACTGCTCCATTAAAAGGAAATTGGGGCAAATAATCCAACATTTCTCAGAACAGTCTTCAGCATACCACGCCTATGGGGCATTTGGAGTGCAGGGAGGCATAGGATTAATTTATAGGCCTCTCCTTCCTTCTTACATATTGCTAGGAAAGCACTGAACTGCTTCTGCTCATGTATCTGAGCTACATTATCAACTACAAAAATATCCTCACTAAAATCTTGTGCTATTTTCAGTCCGGCTTCGAAGAACTGGCCTATTATTAGGTGGAACCCGTGTTCATGAAATCTATTCAATTGGGAAGTAACAGACTATCCTCTCCATGTACACCTGAGGAATGTTTGCAGGGGCACTCCCCTAGAAGATGTGCCCATCTGTGTCATGGTGAGAGCGAACTTATGAGTGAGCATAGCATCCAAGCTCCCCATCCAGATGGACCAGGCCGTTTTGGGATTTCCTTTTGAATTTGACACACTCAAATCATGAATTTGTAACACAAATATAGTCAAATGCAAATTATTTATAGGAGAATGATCATCAGCACATTATCCCCATTGGTGTACTTCCTTCACACAACTTTAGGAAGTTTTTATCAGTAGGTGAGTTTAATTGTCAACAAAAAAAAATTTTCTCCAAATTACATAATTCAACAGAAAGGCCACTGTGTAAACAGAATAGTTATAGACATAGTTTGTTGAATCATTCCAATAGAATATGTAAAATGAAGATGACGTGTTCCATTGTGGTGAGCATGTAAAATTTAAGAATCAAAATGCTTTCAACAGAGACTCCAGGCAGAAAGATTCCTCTATGAAAAATCCTTGAGGGCCGCAGATGTCGTTGCCTGGGTAACAAATACATCAGAAGACTTTTTACAGACAAGTTTACGAGATGGTATGGAAGGAGAATGAAGGCATTAGATTATTTCCTAGAAGGATAAATGTATCGATTGTAATTAGAGAATTAAAGAATAAATAGATGTGAGTGTTTTGTGCGGAGGATTATGAAATCAAAGACTGGGAGGGTACAGATGCATTCAGGAACCCACGTTTACCGTAAATATGACTTGCAACAGAAAGAACAGAAGGGAGCATCCCATTAATAAGTGACAAAAAGGAGAACCCATTCCATCCTATAATCAGCTGCAGATTGCCAAGGGCAATATTGGGTTTACATTTAAATCTTGCTGAGGATGATGGTTTGATATTGATAAGGAATGAAATGCACACACGATTTTTGGGGAAACAGAAACTCCTGTAGGTTACAGCACAGGTGTTCAATGTACGTCTTGGAGGGCCAAATCAATGTAAGATTTTCAGGCTAACCTGGTTAACAACTGATTATTCAAATTATTCTAATTATTCAAATACATTTATCAAGATTTACAAAGTTGTCTATGTGCACAACAATTATTTACACAGGCAAATATCATTTTTACAAGTGCTAAAACTGTTTCAACATCTACATACATTTCATTTCCTCCCGAAAATTAGTTGTCTCACTTAAATATGTTAAGGAAACTCTGTTCCTGAGGGAGGGCAATGGGTGGAGAGTGTTTCAGATCTGGATTGACTTGTGAGTTTACAAAGACTAACAAATGTACAGTTTTGAGGGACCTCTAAAACCTCTTCTCATACTGAAAAGGTCAGAGAAGTACTCATTTGCTCATGGGAAGTGGAATTTACAAAGGGTTTACAAAACTATTCCTGGAAAATTGCAACAGTCACATGATTCTAGTACTTGTGGGAACATTTGCAAATTCATGAAAGTCAGAAATCTGCACCCAAAGAAAGCTGTAGACCAGCAGGTGTACTTTTCTAACTTTAGTGGCGAATCAAACACAGGGCATGTTGCTATCTTAGGTGGAGATCCTGACAATCTGGCAAACCCTCTGCCTTCCAGGGCCTACAATGGAAATCCCTGAACACAGCTGCTACAGGGTAAGGGACACCAGGGCTTTTTTAGCCCAGGCCCTGTGCTTGAGTGGTCCACACTCCTTTTATCAAGTGTATTAGACCTGTATTTTCCATCCCAAGCTTTGTTTTAATTATGAGATGGGATTACAACCACCCCTGTCTTAGAGAACTTGTTCCAAAACTTGAAATGACTATCAGCTTGGTCAAGCAGCCATGATTGATATGTTTGAGAGAGGTCTTAAAATAAATATAAGTAAAACTTTCACCATGTCTTGTGCCACTAGGAAGTCACCGAAATGTAACATCTTCCTTTCAGGTGAAAAATTAGCCAAGGCAGAGACGTTCTCATATCTGGGAATCAATTTCGATAAAAAGGGAACGTGGACCTCTGCAATGGAGGCAAGGAACATGCAATTTACAAGAGCAGCCGGGGCAGTGAGATCTTTTGCCAACAAACTAGGATGACGTCCAATCTCAGTTCTCCTGGATATATTTAGAGCAAAGTGCGTGTCCACTATGCCTATGGCGCAGGCATTTGGGGTATAACTGATTCTAAACTAATTCAGCGGGGAGAAAATACATTTCTCCGCTATCTACTAGCAGTCCCCCACCACTGCAACTTTTGTTTGCCACCAAGAACTTGGTATAGATTACGTCTCCAATAAAATTAAAGTTGAACCCATTTTGTTGTGGCACAAAGTGTGGTCAACTGAGGAAACGGATCTAAACAGGGATGTGATAACGGATTGTCTAGAATTACAGGGTGTCAAAAGGATCACATGGCTTAGCTATGTGAAAAGATTCCTTACAGATATCGGACACTCAGACTATTTTGATACTCCAGAATGTCTAGTTACAGTCCCTAGGAAAAAACTAAAACATATATGCATGCAGTTTCTTGAGAACAGGCGTTGGTTTGCTGAGAAAAGTAAAAAATCAGTGATGGACAATCTTTTAATCCGCCAAGATCAGGGTTTACAGCAATAACTGAACAAGGTGCAAAGCTGTTATGGGCGCATGTTATTGACTAGATTTAGGGGGAATTCTTTCTTTAGAATGATAAATTTTACAGTGGAAAACTGTTGGTCAGGAGAAATGGATTTATGTCCCTGTGATAATGTGTCAAAACAGTCAACTTTGCACACGTGACTATTTTGTAAATTCTTTTCTGTTCCAAGAAAGAGATTCCTGCCCCCATTGTTAAAGCACTGGGGTCTGATACACTGTAGGGCTGCCTTGATGAAATTACAAATGCTAGAAGACGAACTAATTATGCGCCTTGTTCTATCTTTTTAAAGTCTGTAATTAGATCTAGGAAAACAATGAATTAACTGCCTAGAAGATGTAATTGACATTTTTATCTCTCCTTTTAAAATGTTCTTTTTAACGTATTTTTAAATGTGCTTTTATGATTGTTTTTTAGCAAATCGAATAAAGCTGTTTTTGACTTTGACTTTGACTTTGATATGTTTCATTGGCAGACATTTGATGTTCCAAACGAGTTTGACCATAGGCTCAGAAAGGTAATGCTTGGACCTTTCTCTGGAACTGGTCGGTATCATGACGTTTGAGGTTTCCATGTGTAAATCATAATGTACTTGAGACGTAAGTTAAGGTGAAACAAGAAGGCCATGTTATCTCTGTGCAGGAATATAGGCCAAGAAAACCAGTTGTTGTATATCACTTCCATTAGAAGACTCTTTGTGAATAACCAGATCAAAAGCCGGTTTTTAACTGCAGTGACATTGCAACTGTGGTTACCAAAGTGGTTAACATCGACAAAAAGTATCTAGGGGTCAGAAAGATAAGAGACTCAACTCGCAAGTTATCCTCGACAAAACCAAATCGTGATTTCTAAAAATGTGGAGACCAAGTGCTCAATTATATGAAAAAAATGCACCTGGGCGACAAACCTGAAGGGTAGGTATATTTTCCCATCAGTTGCCAATCTGCACCGCCCTTTTTAACATCATCTGGGTTATCCTTGCCCAGGAGAGAATGTGTCCGCAGTCTAATGGTGTGATAGAGACTGTGAAACCCAGGACAACAGATTTAACATAATATCCGTTCAGCAATGACCTCCATTGCTGAACAGATATTATGGTAAATCTGTTGTCCTTCTTTTTCACATAGTTTTAGGTTTGAAGGAGCTGAGTGAAAAACATTAAAAATCTGATTTCTACTCAGCTTGATCCAATTTTATCATATCACCACTTACATCACTTGCACTGCTTTTCAGTTGCCTAATTACGTCTATTTTATATCTGCACCACCCATTTGTGATTACACTAGTCACTGGGTTTCACATGCATTTTTTTTTTTTTGTAATTTTTGAAAACCTTTATTGTGCATTAGTAAAAGAACAAATACGGGCCCACAACCATCAGGCCGGCCACGGATACTCTTGAAGCACCAGCGCATGCAATACGGCGACACAGTAACACATTATTACAATAAGCAAGCATTTAAAAGTTGCACTGTAGATCATCGTGGTACCATGTCCCAGGAGCAATGAAGGTTAATTTAAAAAAACATTTTGTTGCAGCTATTAAAGTTCGACTTTTTTTTTTTTTTTATATAAACAATAGATTAAGAAAACAGAGTCCGTGCAGGCGTAACATGACATTAGCGACAAATTTACCATGTAATCCAACAACCCAAAAGTCAAGTCCCCCCAGGCGGCATGGCGGCTCGAAGTTTGTGCAGCAGGAGTATCAGACCTAGCATCATACCCAGTGTCCACCGCCACCCACCCCCTAGCAGTCCCAGACACGGACCCAAGATAGAATAAAGAAGAAGAAACGAAAACGAGGGAAAAAAAGGCACCATAGAAACTGAAACCAGGAAACTAAAATCCCATCCCCCAACCCCCCACCCTACACGCATGCAGAGGCTACGGCCTACCCCCCTCCCCCCCCCCAGCAGTGTGTCTGTCGCCCAATAAACCCGAAATATAGAACAAGGAAAGAAAGAAGAGAAAGAGAAAAATAAATTATTGTAATATCCAAAATATAGAGAGTAAGAAAAGAGTATCCTAATCTACAACTCCCATAAAAAGAAGAAAAGTGGGGAGGAGCCCACCACCCGTCCCTCGGCAGCATTCTCCAACAATACAATAACAGCACATAACAGAAAAGCCGGTGATATTAAACATTACGAGCAAAATGATTGAAAAGCACAAGAGCGGCACAGGACGCGATCAAGAGCAACAATACACCACCCACATGGCCGGGTCAGCAACGAGGAAATCACCAAGCTATATAGAAAAGCGTTCATCCCTGTCCAGTTTTCTCCCGTCCATCACTGCGAGCCTCGGCAACCCAGGGGAACATAAACGAGGAGGCGAGAGAACCAGCCCGACACATCACATGCATTTTTTAAATATATTTGAGCACTTGGTCTCCACAGTTTTAGAAATCACGATTTGGTTTTGTCGAGGATAACTTGCGAGTTGAGTCTCTTATCTTTCTGACCCCTAGATACTTTTTGTTGATGTTGATAGTAGTGGGGGCGTGAATCTAGTGTTTGGGTCATTAAATTTGCCCTTGGACCCTTGATCTAAGTTTTGTGTTTTGTACCAAAGTGGTTAACCACTGCTTTGAAGTGACAAGGGGAAGCACTTGCTGGGAGGACGTTCTTTTTGACAACAGCACCTTATCAGACCGCCGTTCTTTTTATGGTGATCCCAATCAGGACCTAAGTAATGTGAATGAATCTTGAACTTCGCGCCTTTTCTGGACGTGGTGACTGTCCCATGAATCTGAACAGTGATCTATTGAAACTTCTGTTTATTTGCTGAACCACAATTTTTTTTATAAGGATTCCACAATAGACTTCATTATTAGTTTCAGGCTGCCTACTCTTGATGCTGTTGGATAGTGCCCGACCTGTTGAGCATTTTCAGCTGGTGACCCCCTGAGGACACTTCCAGGTTTTCTCCACCACAGGTCTTAATTTTCATCGCTTTTACGATCTGAGGATGGTTTGACCTATATGTGAGGTCTTCACCGAAAAGTGTGTTGGTGCTTACCCTGGATTGGAACTCAAAGACTAGGACATTTAATTAATTCTAGCCCCTATGAATGGATCAATATAGGGTCTGTTAATAATAAGTCACTGAATCAAGTGTGTTTATGTACAAAATAAGGATTCTTTATTGTTGGTTCTTCTTGTTCCTGGTATGAGAAAATAAAATTGGGATTTTATTGATTTGTGTGTTATGTGTAAGGATGATTGAACTGTAAGGTCAACTTGGTAGGTTTGTTGTAGTGACTCTGAATACGATTGTGGTCGTTTGGGGGTTTGATAAAACCTGGGTTTCCCTAGTGTGTATATACTGTAATAAATATTGTCATACTGTTTTGGGCATTTGCATATAATGCATATACCCTTTCTAGATAAATGTACTATAATATTTATTTGTGAATAAACGTGTTGCATAACATTTTTGATATAATCTGGGTCATGAGAGTTGTGATATACTCAAACCTTTGGGCTACCCTGCGACTTATTGCACACTGAAATTATTGACTAGATAGACTGTTTCTATCCATTTACTAGGCAGATTAGTCTCATCTCATTCACCTTCTTCCACCTCTCATGGGTCTCTGCAGACCCACAAGAGGTGGGGGAATAGAGTGGTCCTCTCCCCTGTCAGCGCAGATCTATATGTCTATATAGATCTGCGTTGATAGAAGTCAACTTGCGCTGTAAAGCGGCTCTCACAGAGCTGCTGTCATCTAGGTGCTGGCTCACCCCTCTCAATGAGAGAGCGTGGATTTGGTTGGCAGAGGGTGGATGGCATAGATGGTGGTGATTGTGGGTGGCAGGAAGCCAGGTAATTATTTTTCAGTTTGGGCGGGTGGGAAAGTTTTGCAGTGGGGGTAGGTGGCAGGAGAACAGGTATTTTTTTTTTGATTTTCATCCAAGGGGGGCATGTAATTACATGCACATGCTGAAAGTTATATGAGCATTCAAAACACACGTTTTCATAAGACAACGTACCAGTAAAATTCCATCCCTGTCATTGTACTTTATGCACCATGGTTTCATTATGTGGTATTTGTAGATTGTATATCGATGAAGTTGATACTGAATTACATAATTTCATATTTGTATTAAAAGAATTAACCTTTATTTGTGGATTTTCCTTAAAAGATTGACTTTGAGGCATAGACATAACTGAAAGTCAGCAACCGGATAGAGGTCTTGGAATAGTTGGATGGTGTGTCCATGGAAAACCAGGTCTGCTTTTCCCATGGAGGCTCACAGGATGGATTCTTTTTCATTGAAGACGTGGACCCTTCTTTTTGTAAAAGTTGTTTTTATTGACAGTTTGATAAAATAAAAACAAAAGAAAAGCGACAATCCCGCTCAACTTCCCTCACAGGGTGCACGATATCAGGCATATAGATGGCAGTTAATCTGGCTAACAAGTGAACCCGTATATGAAAAAGACCACAATTTATTGATCATACAGTAATTAAAAAAGTGGACAGTAAAAGACCACTTAACACAGATTTTTTAAAACAATGAAAACAATAAAAGAACAATAAAAAAACCTGACATTCAATATTGACCAGCAAAATTGATACATGAAGACAGAAATCAGTAAGACATTAAACTCGTACAATACTAAGCGTATATTCAAACTCTATTTCTGACACCAGTGTTATGTACACAACAATACAGCGTATCGACAAGGATATCCGAGTCAAGAATTACACTGAAGAGTGCGTCAACGCGTTTCGGTGGTTTCTCACAATTCTATCCACTTTTGTCAAGACTACAATTGATATCTGTCGTATTACAGGGGTCAATATAATCTCCCTTTGAATCCACTATTGGATGTTGTCAGATTTCCATTATTTTTCAATAAAATATGGTATAGGCAACGAAATACTGGCTTCATATATCCATTTTAAAATTGTGTCTCTTTATCGAGTTACAGATGAAAAAATCCTGTTTACTAGAGCGCTTGAACGTTGGCAGTAATCGTTTCAAATGGTTAAGCCTTGTAGTGCGCTTCTCTTTCCATTTAAAAGTGAACCAGGGGCGCTTACGTCATGTCCTTGCGATGAAAAGAATTGTTTCACTATAGGATCGCGAAGGACTGCCTGCTTCTCTGGTTGCGTAGACTCCACGCAGATATGGGCACCAGGGTTGACCCTCCATTCACAGTGGGCGGGGAATATTCCTTTGTTTTCATATCCGTTGTTGAAACCGTGTTTCACAACAAAGTCAAATTGTTCTGTTTGGCAGGTTTAGGACGCAGCATACTTGGGAATTGCTTGCTCATGGGTGGCTTGTCGTAGGGGCAGACCGAAGTGCTTCTCCCTGCACCACTCCCTCAAGGGAGCTGTCGATAATCAAAGGCGAAGACGTGAGGGGTCGCCCCTCCTTGTACGAGACAGGCAGGTGTGAGCATTTGGTCTCTGCAAGAGGAAGGTGCTGCCAAGGTTGAGCCCAGATTTGGTGGAGAGGCGCAGGATGTGTGGCCCTGAGCAGTTTATGGGACGTGTTCACTGCCAAACGGTCCTCATGACATCACTCTGTGCCACCCTGCTTAGTCGCCAATCGCTGGTGTAGCAGTTTACAGGGGTCTCCAGCCTCAGGGGCACGTTTAGAGTGAGGTGTCCAGTATGTAGAGTGTATTGAGGGAAAGGAGTGAGGATTCACACGGTGCTCAGCTTCAAAAGTGTGCGGATATGGTGCTCAGGATAGGGGGGAATGGAAACCAGGGGCCCGACAATTAAAACAGAGGCTACCCCCTTTTGCCCAACCAACCCGTCACATGCTCGCTTATCTGCGAGAGCCACGCTCCTCGTAGGGCGTGGCTTGGCGACACACAGGAACGTTGGCCTCCTGGCTCTGGTAGCTTCCGCAAACACTCCTCCTCTTGCCTCTTCTCCGGCCTCCTTCGGTTCAGGTCGACACACAATACTCCCGGCTTCTCTAACTCCTCTGGTTTTCAGACACACCGTCCTCTGTGCTCTTCCTGGTTTTGAAAGCCAATCCCCCTCCTCGTCATCGCTTGGGGCGTGGCTTAGGGCGAACTCTCCACAGTTAAAGAAACAGTGCTGCTTTTCCTCTTTGTTGTGGTTTGGCTGTAAATCTGGGTCTGTCCAGTCGTCCTGCTGTCGAGAAAAGAGAGGGGAAATGGAGTTGATCACTTCACCCCTGCCATCAAGTGAGTCCGTTCCACTCTCAGTCCAGCCTCCCTGGTCACAGTCTTGCACTAAGGCGCCCCCTACAGTGGGTACGTGTACATGCCTGTGTTGGGGAGACCCTTGGGTCTCCCCCTGTGTCCGAGTCATAAGGCTGTGGGTGACAGGGGATCCGACGCAGCCCCCAAACGCAACCTCCCGGAAATTTTGCCAGACGAAAACTTCGGATCGAACCGGCTGTCCGATGCGGGCATCGTACTGGCTCAGTCATAAATCACATCCATTGCACAGCACGGTTTGCTTACGGACGAGACGTGCGGAGCGGTTCGAACCCGGAAACGATTCGATCAGTGAATTTTGCGTTGCTCGCATCGTACTTGCTCGCTCGTACAGCTGTGCAAGTTGGGCGGAAAACACGCGTATGGCTCGTACTTATTCCAGCCGGATCGCGTTCGGTGCCCTTCCAAGCGAGATCGGAATCGGGCCCTAAGTCTTATAATAGATTACACATGCACCCAGAAACCTCAGCAGTCTATTTCAAACACAAATGTTTGACACTATTAGGATACTTGTTAAAAGCGCATAATTCTGCCCCTTTAACACACACCAAAGCAATAGTATTGTTCAATTTGTTGAATTTTGATTGCATACAGTAAGTAACTGTATCTTCTGCTTGGGCGAAGAAACTCAGGGGCATATTATCAAGAAACAGAGTTAAAATTTTTGCCACTTTAGCGGCAGGAATCTGCCGCTAAAGCGTCGATAATGGGTTTGATAATATTCCCTTGTGAATTCCCATAGAAGCCCATGCTCTGGTGTGAACATGGGCTTCTATGGGAATTCTCAGGGGCATATTATCAAGCCCATTATCGCCACTTGAGCTACAGTTTCCTGCCGTTAAAGCAGCAGTAATTTTAACTCTGTCCTTGATAACATGCCCCTAAGTGTGTCACATTGTTAAATTAACAAAATAAAGAAAAACTCCACCATATGGTGACGTTCGATAATCGAGAAGCAAATACAACAAGTGTAGTAAGTTTAACACATAATGGATTTAAAAGATAAACAGTCCTAGAAAGAAAATTCACCTTATAGAGAGAATAGCTTTGAACATAGCGCACTTTTTCGTGAAATTTACTTTTACTCGCTGCCATATGAGTCTATCATTATGTAGGCAAATATTCAATATATGCTGAAACACCCTCATTGATCCAAAATGCAACAGTGTTTCACAGTTGCTTATCTCTACCACCTGTTCTGAAGGCCATGCTTTAAAAGTGGGGGGGGGACAAACATGCCACTGTGCCTAAAGCAGCCTAAATGTTTCCATAGGCACCGCACATAAGTCAGTGTACCGTTAAACTGAGTTCACTTTTTGGTTCCAAAAAAGAAAGTGGCTGTTAAGCTAAAACCAGTCCACATTTTTAGAAGATACAAACTTCAGATTGGTAGAAATAAAAAAAAAAATGACAGCACACATAAGAATTTTATATGTTCAAAATCAACAGAAATAAGTATCGACTCTATGTCTTTATTTATGTCTATATCAATGTCATGGCCCATGCTTGCCCAAATTTTGGTTTTCTCTGTGGATCATTCCACCACGACCCATTGTTGTACTGCTATCCAACACTTGTAAAAATATGGAAGCACATGCCCTCCCCTAGGTTTAGTTTGTAGTAGCAGTATTAGTGGGATTCTGGGACTGGCCTTTCTCCAAATACATATTCCCACTATCCTATCTAATTTATCAATGATGTCTAGGTGTATTATTAATGGGAAGAAGTTGAAAAAAACCACAAACTACATTTTCCAAGAACACTGAAAAGTAAGCATTCAGTCTAGCTAATCCCATGGCCTCTATCCTTTGAAGAACTGCATGTATTTCCTGAGCCTCCTCTTTCTGTGTACGACAGCTGCAGTGGCCTTATTATTTTCAATTGCAGTCCATTTGTAAAGAAGAGGGTCATTTCAAGAATATTTGTCTGGTTCTGTTGCAGCGCACAAATGGTGCTTCTGGTGTGAGAGGTCGAGGTGTTCAGCAAGCTCCTAGAGGTAGGGGACGTGGTGTGTTCCCCCAGAATGCGCGTTCCTTTCCTCCACAGAATTCAATGAATTGTTTTGATCAACAGAATGGTGCGTCTGGTAGGACGACTCAGTACTATCCTGACGACTACTATGTCGAAGGTGAGAATATGTACGTAATGATTGCTAGGACGGCCATAGACAAAGAGAGGGAGTTGTGTTAGTTCCAGGAGATCAGAGTGGACCTTATGTTGAAGTGATTACATCAGGTGTGTCAGAGCATTTTCTTTTGGATACTGGTGCTGCGAAGAGTTCTATTATGCACTCTAAACTCCCTGGTGCACCGTTGTCTGGCTTGATGAATGTTTCCGTAGGTTTTTCTGGCACCCCAGTTAGTAATCCGATTTCTAGTCCTTTGTCTCTTTCTGTTGGACCTTGTGAATTTAAAGCACCCCTCATTTTAACGACAGGTTGTGGTGAGAACTTGTTGGGATTAGATCTGTTGAAAAGATTGTATGCGACGCTACATTGTTCTTCTTCAGGAGTACAGCTTACATTGGGTAAGAGAGTGATCTCTCCGATGAATTTGTCTAAAGATCGACTTCTAGTGGAATTGTGTTCTCTCCCTGATACACTTTGGGCTACTGGTCCTAATGATGTGGGTCTTCTGGAGATTCCGCCTTATGTTGTGACGCTGAAAGCGAATGCTAGATTGCCACATATTCCCCAATATCGGATTTCTAGTGATGGTGAAAGAGCGCTTCTGGCGATCATCTATGACCTGATCGAAAAGGGTGTGATTGAAGAAACGAGAGGTAATGTGTGCAATAGTCCGGTTTTGCCTGTTCTGAAACGTACTGATTCTACGCAACCGCCTGTATATAGGTTTGTGATCGATCTCCGCGAGGTGAATAAGATTGTAGTTCCGCAATTTCCTGTTGTTCCAGATATTACTGCTTTACTGACTATGATTCCAGCTTCTGCTACCTGGTTTTCGGTGATTGATTTGAAGAATGCTTTCTTCAGCATCCCGATTGTCGAGGAGAGTAGAGATATTTTTGGCTTCTCTTTAGGAGGCCGAAGTTTCTGGTTTAAACGCGCTCCTCAAGGCTATTGTGAGAGTCCATCCATCTATAGTCAGGCTTTGAAAACACAGCTTGATACGATTGTCTTACCTGATGGTGCTGCTCTTATTCAGTATTTCGACGATTTGTTAGTTGCTGCTGATAATGAGGAGATTTGTAAAGCAGCTACTTTGTCGTTGTTGCGTCATTTGTCTGACTTCCATCATAAAGTGTCTCTTTCGAAGTTGCAGTATTGTCGACAAGAAGAGACCTACTTAGGTCATCTCTTATCGAAGGAGGTAAGAAGATTGACCCCAGTGAGAATTCAAGCGATTGCGAGAATGAATGTGCCAACTACACAGAGAGAAGTGCGTACTTTCTTGGGTATTACCTCGTACTGTAGACAGTGGATTCCAAATTGTTCGTTTCTTGCGAAGCCTTTGTTAGCACTTACTGTTAAGGATAATCCGAATCCTATTCCTTGGACTGACGAATGCCAGAAGGGTTTTTCAGAATTGCGTGATGCGTTGTTTTCGGCTCCTGTGTTGGGTACTCCCGACTACAGTAAGCCTTTTGCACTCTATGTTCACGAGAGAGAGGGATGTGCATTGTCAGTCCTGACACAGCAGTTCGGTGATAAACAACGTCCATGTGCGTATTTTTCGTCGACTTTGGATCCTGTAGCTAGAGCGTTGCCGAGTTGTTTGAGATCTACAGCGGCAGCAGCCTTTTCTATTCGACAGTCTGCTGGTTTGGTGATGGATAATATGTTGATTGTGATGGTTCCACATGCAGTGGATGCTTTGTTGAACAGGACCAAGACACAGCACTTAACTAGTGCTCGGTTGTCAGGTTATGAATTGTCACTCTTAGCGAGTCATGTGCACATAAAGAGATGCAATACGTTGAATCCAGCTACGTTGTTGCCGATTTCTGTAGAGACAGATGTTTCTGAACAGCATGATTGCTTTCTTAGGACAGAGGAGGAAACAAAAGGTAGAATTGTCCTTAGGGACACTCCTCTTCCAAAGTGTGATGGTACCTTATGGGTTGATGGTTCTTCCTTTAAGCTTCCGAATGGTGATACGACTGCGGCATATGCTGTTACGACTTTGCATGCGATTGTTGAAGCTGCACGTATCCCACAGAATTCAGCTCAAGCAGTAGAGTTGATTGCATTGACAAGAGCGTGTGTGTTGTCGAAAGGGAATCGAGTGACTGTGTACACTGATAGTCAGTATGCGTTTGGTGTGGCTCATAGTTTTGGTCGTTTGTGGAAGGAACGTGGGTTCCTCACGTCTCATGGAACTAAGATTCAGCATGGTCAGTTGGTGAATGAACTTCTTGAGTCACTTACGTTACCGATGCAAGTTGCGATCGTGAAATGCAGTGCACATAAGAAGGTTACTGATGACGTTGGTCGTGGTAAAGCGTTTGCAGATGAAGTTGCGAAAGATGTGGCAAAATATGTGATGAGTCGAATGTATGTAACGGGTCCGGCGAGATGGGTTCCGGATAGAAGTATGTGTGAAGATACGATAGAGAGCGTGAAGTCGTTTCAAGCGGAAGTAACAGAGGAAGAATTGAATGAATGGAGAGAAAGTAAGGGTAAATTGGATTCGAATGGTTGTTGGATTGAGTTGCCAGAGCATCAACGATGGTTGTTACCTGATGCGTATGTGCTTGCAATGGTTACGATGGCTCATGGAATGGCTCACATTAGTGTGAAAAGGATTTGTAAGTTGTTGGCTCCAGTATGGCAAAATGCTGGAATTCCTAAGTGTGCAGAGAATGTGATCAAGAATTGCATGGTTTGTCTGATGTACAATCCTAGTAAGGGAACTCCAACTCCAGCTGGTCATTTTGCACCTCCGACGTATCCGTTCGAGGTTTTGCAATTAGACTTCATCCATATGGAGAGGTGTAACAACTTGAAATATGTCCTCGTAGTTGTTTGTGCCTTTTCGAGATGGGTAGAAGCATATCCCCTGAAAGATAATACTGCTTTGTCCACAGCTAAAGTTCTTGTTAAGGAATTCTTCCCTAGGTTTGGTTTGCCGAGAATGGTCTGGAGTGACAATGGGAGTGAATTTGTGGGTCAAGTGATGAAGAGAGTATGTGATGGTTTGGGAATCCGACAGAAGTTTCACGCTGCAAATCACACTCAATCTGCAGGTCTGGTAGAATGCTATAACGGCACCCTTAAGTTGAAATTGGCCAAGATTCAGGCGAGCTCTGGTCTCCAATGGCCCGATGCTTTGCCATTGGCACTTTTGTCAACTAGGATGACTGTACTTTCTCGAGTGGGACTTAATCCATATGAGATAATTTTTGGTCGCCCGGCGAATATATGACGAGTGCTGAGGCCGACCAAGTTTAGTGAGATCGAACATCCTGTATTGCTTGACTATCTGTATGATTTGACGGCTAAATTGCGTGTCTTACACCAACAGGTTCATGAAACACTGCCTCAGGCTTCTGAAGATCCAGGACACGCCATCGATCCTGGTTCGTGGGTCCTGGTCATGAATTTTCAGAGGACAAAGAACGATCAGCCCCGCTGGACCGGACCTCACTTGGTGTTGCTGTCGACGCGATCTGCAGTGCGAGTGCACGGGAAAAAGAACTGGATCCACGGCGTACATTGTAAGAGAGCTCCTTTGCCTCTGCCGTACGACCAGTGGGTCCAGAAAGGTATTCCAGACTCAGAAAGTGAAACCGTGCCTCGTTTTGTGCCGTTTAGTGATGCACGTTTAATTGGGACAAATTCTGAGCCTGAAAGCGATAACCTTCTGCAAGAAGCTGTGCCTCCGTCAGTTCGATTGAACACCACTGAACCTGAACTTTTATTTCGTGATCAGATATTGCCTGGTAAAGGCCGCTATAATTTGCGACCGAGAAGCGTTGGACTAATAAAACAATAAATTATTTTCTTTGCTATTTTTTGAAGCTAAGCTCTCCCATCTGAGAAACTGTTTTGACCGATTTTAGTTTTTCGAACCGCCATCCGGGTTCAGCTGTAGGGTCGCGGTATAAAGACTCAGAGCGTACTGCCATGTAGACACAAGGTTGACGGTTCTGGTTTGTTCTAGGGCATTCCCTGGGACATTCAGAGGTACACTGAGCGAATCGAACCAACTGCTGCGAACAGCACGGTTAGAGGATGGAGTTTTTCGAGATGGAGAGACCTGTTGAAAGAATTAACTTTAAGAGAAAAATGTGTAAAATTATGAGTGGAAAATGTTTTCTAATAATATGTCTTTTGATGCTATTTAGCATAATGATGTTTTTGATAGGATATGTGACTTTCTCTTTTCAAGTGACGTTTGCACCCACTACACAACCCATACCTTCTTCTACTGTTTCTTCGCATTCTTTTCACCCTTTGCCTGAACATGAGTCCATTAGAAGATTGGAATTCGTTAATGACTCCTTTGTTCAGCTTTTGCCCCAACACCAACTAGTAATGAACACGACTAATTGTTGGGTGTGTGCCCTTATGCCTCACACTACCGATAAAGGTATTCCTTACCTGGTTCTGCCTTTCAGCTACAATGGTTCTGTGTAGGCATACAGAACTATGTTCATCTATGCTCGTGAAGTTTACCCCCTACGTTCTGTGAAAGACAATCCAAAGAATAGTGCTCTAGTCAAGGGTATAGTAGACATGATTAGAGGAGTCAGCTCCTATGAGACTATCCCGAGAGATGAGACACTAGCATATATTGGATGGAACGTGACTGGATATGGTGTTAGTCTGAGTGGAAACCAGAGAGTAAAAAGATTGTCTCCGATTTGGATCGTACCCCATCAGGGTCATTTTTGTCTGCAAGGTAATGGCAAGAATCCGAGAGCTCAGTTAGGGAAGAGTATCTGCACTGAGACGTATGTTTTTGCGTCTCAGACTTCCCCATCGTTTTTACCAGCTAAGGGTACCTATTTTGTCTGTTACGATAGAGCATACACATGGTTGCCCCCTGACTTTTCCGGCACATGTTATGTCTCGTTTCTGTTGCCTCCCACGTATACAGCTGCGGCAGATTACCATAAGACAAGAGTTGTTAGAGGTGTCTTCAGTTAGGAAGATACTTCAGGACAAGAATTGGGAGATTTTCTAAAGGGTTTTCTGCCGTTTTGGGGACCTATGGTTAACAGCAGGAACATACGGCAATTGACGAGAGTGGTTGAGTCCACCGTAGTTGAGACTGCCGGTGCCCTTAGTAATTTGACTTCTGAGCTCCAGTCGGATTGCCTAATGACTCTTCAGAAGAGAGTTGCGTTAGATGTCATACTTGCAGATAGAGGAGGGGTGTGTAAATTGATTCAATCGAGCTGCTGCGTTTTCATTCCAGAGAACGCTCCGACAGTGTACCAAGCCATTTCCAAGCTACATAAGATCTCCGAGTCTGTACATGTGGATGAAGGAGATTGGTCGTTAATGGGATGGTTTTGGGGATTGTTATCCACTTGGGGATGGAAGATTCTGATGATCATTGGGATGGTTTTAGCTATCCTTTTCCTGTTCTGTCTTTGCATACAGTGTGCTCCTGCTATGTGTGGCCTTTGTGCTACTTCGTGTGTGAGGAGACCTGTCCAGAGAGAACTACTAAGTACTAGGATGATGCTACAGCAACATTTTGATGATCTGATGAATATAGACCTGGATTCAGACTGACGTGAGTTTAGGTTTATTGCCTATGTAAGGGCAAAAGGAGGGTCTGAGGTTCCGTGATTCTGAACCCGTTTCATAAAGGTCGTCGTATTGTGACGATTTTGGTAATAGCGAACCGCAAATGACGAGTGCGGCATGTACGAGTGTTTTCGTCATGTTCGATTGATGGATTCACTATGAAATTAGGGATTTCGTTCTGAACCTACGGGCTCCATTTTGTGTACGGCAGCCATTTTGTGGTTGCGCTCACCTAGGCTGATGACTACGGCCGAGCGAGTCTTTGGGACACGTACACCTTTAGCTGACTTCTAGATGGCCTGAGCAAACTGACTCTATTGCCCGAAGCTAACTTGTTGAGCCAGTTCCTTGTTCGTCAGCTGGTCAAGATAGAGATCAAAGAGCAGGACATTGCTGAGTTTATGGTACACGCACACTCCCTTGTATCTTGTTTATCATCTGTTTCTGTTCCTTCTTTTATGGCCTATTTATGATTTGGGTTTGTGGTCTTTTATTATGGGTTCGTCCGGCCTGTCCGAGGAAGAATGTTGGGTTTTCCCGTGTAATTGATGGTGGTCTGGACAGCTGAAAAGTGGGCTTGTCGTTATGCGATACCTTTTGCAATGTCACCTGTGATTGGATAGTTTGTAAATAATTGGTGCTAGTCAGGAATGTGATTTTTGGCATAAAGGACGATGTCTCGCAATACGAAAGTTGTGCAGTCTCTAGCTAACCACCCGTGTCGTGCTTCGTAGACTTCTGTTCCTGGCCGCAGCCAATAAATTAGATTTTTGACTCCACCGAGAGGTATCCTGTGTCTCTGTATGGGCGAATTTTGTGAATCTGGCATTCGCAAATTTAGCGAATTTGCGAACTCGCAATCCGCAAAATCCGCGAATTCCCGCAAATTTGCAGATTTTTTTTTTTGTGTTCGCAAGTCTTTCTGCCAGTTCGTGAGGATTTGGTAGTAGTTCGCAATTGTGAACTTACTTATCGGCTCGCAACAGTCGCGACTATGTTGTTTCTACGTCTGGTTCATCATCACAGCCTCCCAGCACCCTCTGTTTCACCACTGCCACCCTCTCTTTGACCCATGCCACCCTCTGTTACATCAATGCCACCCTCTGGTTCATCTTCACTGTAGAAGATGGGGGGGGGAAAGCAAGCACACCTGCCCTGCTTCAACTGACATGAATTAATTTGGGGTTAGTTTATTAACAACACCTGCCCTGCCCCAACTGACAATAATGAATTAGGGGCTAATTAATGTGTCACTGAATTTTAAGTTCCAGCCTGGCACCTGCTTGTCTGCTCCCTTAGCTGTAAATCAGGAGTCAGGACCTTTGTGGCATACAGTTAAGGTCATAGCAGGGTCACACAATTGTTGCAAGCAGGCAACCGAATTCTGGAGGGCCCCCTCAGGAAGCACAACAGGGAATCGTTACAAATCATGAGATTGACCTTTTGCACCTGCTCATTTGTTTTGCTTTTGCAAAAATCGTTTTTCGGTAATTTTGCGCTATTTGCGAGGCTCGGCGTCGTGCGAAACCGACCGCGGAAGCCGCCAATTCGTGCGAATGAGCTTTATATTTTTTTTGCAGCGTGTTATTTTGCGAGTTTTTTTGCAGTATTCGCGAGCCGCTTGCAGCGCAACACGCAAATTTACCCCAAGGTCGAGTACGGGCGCGGCCATTTTGTTTGCGTGACGTATTTCCGTTTCTGCCCGCTATGTATAATCTCGCGAGGTAAGCGCATTGCGAGTACAAGTTCGCACGAGATCGTGAGGAAAATTGCGTGCGAACTTACTTTCGCGCTTGTGAACGGGCGGCCATCTTGTTTTTCATTCATTTCCTGTGTCTGGGCATGGTGTTTATCCTCTTGCTATCTTTGCCATCCTTTGCTTATTTTCAGGTTTTTTTCGAACGATTTTGCTTCTTATCTATCCCTCTCTTTTCCTAGCTGTATATTTTTGTCTTTTCTGCTATTTTAGTTTACTTTTAAACTACTTTTAAACTATTTTCTTTTCTTCTTCCCTATCCTATTCCTTCTTAATTTTCTACTTCCTACCTTACCTGCCCCGACCATGGTGAAGCCGGGCGCCGTGAAGCTGCCCAGGCACTTGAGGGACGCAGCGGCGGCGGGGAGGAGGAGTCCTGGACCCCGTGCCAGGACAGCATGCGGGCGATTGAGGGGGGAGCAGGTGACCCGACGGGAGATCTTCAGCCCGGAGGAAGTGGGCGCGCTGGTCTACTTTGTCCAGCGCCGCCTGCCCAGGATCATCGCGGGAGGCGGCAGGATCGCGGCCGGCTACAACATCCGGGAGCGCCGGAAGCGCTGGCAGAAGGTGTGCTGGGCCATGTCCCAACTCAAGATTTAACGCAGGCACTTCTGCGACGCTGCTACGTCAATTCAATTCCTTATGCCTGCTTGAAGCAGGCGTAAGGACTGACACAGCATGTTAAGTATTGGGTGGCCCTGAGCATTACTGGAGTTGCATTGCGTTGGTGACGTGACTCCAGCGATGCGCCGCTCTTACGTGACGAGATGCGTCACGCAAGTGCCTACCCTTGCGCTAGGGCGCGCCGCATTGTAAATGAGGCGCATCTGCCGTGTCGCAAGGGTAGTTTTGCGTGACGCATTTGATCTGGCGCATCTCTGGAGATGCGCCAGAACGCGTAAGTAAGTATGCCCCTAAGGGGCAGAATTGCAATTACCGTCGCATCCCTGCAAAGTAGCAGGGATGCGCCAGTAATTGTGCGGCCCGCTACCACCACCAAACATGGTGCGCCGTGTTTGCAATGCGGCGCACCATGGGCCCAAAACGTCACCGAAGCTTTACTGCTGGAGTTGCGTCGCAACGATGGCGCAGCTCCAGCAATGCTCTGGGGTACCCTATCTCCCCAATGCTGGGTCAAGCCGTACGTCTGCTTCAAGCAGGTGCAGGGTTTGTGTGACGCATCATTGTCCTAAAGGTGACTGATTGAAATTTCGTAGATTTCCCTCAGCCACTTTTAGGATGTGTTCCAGCGCAGGAATGCCCTCCCTTGCGCCGGAACGCCCCCTGATGGCGCAGGGCTTTATAAAAGGATGCATCTCCCAAATGCGTCACGTTGTTATAATATTATACGCCGCACCATGGCGCCTCTTTTGTTTAGCTGCTGCGTCACAAAAGTCACACTAGAACGGAGCAAAAGAGCCGCAAGTGGCTTAAATCTGCCCCTTCCTTTGTACCCCTGACAATAAGAAAAATAGTGGCGGTGGATTGATAGTTTGACTATTTAAATGACTGGTTATGTAGCAGGCAACTGTTAGTGTTGTCACTGATCTGACTGAAATCACAATGGAGTTTGTCTGTCACTTTGCGTCTTGCCTGCGGACTGCTGCCTGCCAGTCCTAGGTGAACCTTTCAGTACTTTGTTTAGTGAGTTACTTGACTTTCGAAGTCGCAGGTCCGCAAATCAATGAAAACTGACCTTAATCAATATAATTTCGCTGAAATATTTTGTTATTGTTGTTTTGAAATGTTTGATTTGGTTGACATTGACAAGCAACAATCATCCATGTTTTCTGTTCTTTCTTTCATGTTGTACGTCAGCTCCCCCCAGGGGCGAGGGGACACCGGAGCAGCAGGCGGCGGATGCTGTTGAACAGGGCCAGGATCGGGCAGGCGAGGGCTCCTTTGCTGGCCCCAGTAAGTTTTCATTTTAGACTAGTACCTATTTTTCCTAGCGTTCCTCATTTGATTTTTTCAAAATCGTCTTTGATCTTCTTGTAGACTGTATCTAAATTTTTATCCTGCCTCTACTATGACTCCCTGTGGTATTACTAGATTATTCTTATTAGTCTGTCTGTGTAGCTAACTAAGATTGCACGGTTGGCGAAACTCCCATTCTAGTCAGCAATAGCTCTATCAACTTAGTGCAGTGCAGTCCTCTGGGATTGTCCATAATGTCTTTTGAAGTGTTCTATCTGCTTTGAAAATTCCCAACTATAAAATGTGAATGACCACCAAGAAAGAATAAGATACTACCTTTTGGTTTGGATAGGAGGACAATCCATACCACTACTGTTGAGGGGACAATTCTTCTGCAGAAACAACTATGGACAATAAATAGTGCATTGCTTATCAATTATAATAGGCGCTGTTAGAGTTTCCACATACCTCTGTGATAACAGACTTTGAACCCCCAATGTCCTTACTGACTGACTACATAGTGTGGCACAGTCATTTACCACCCGAATTCATCGATGATTGATCCCCAATGATGATTATCCAACGTAGCTCAAGAGTACGGAGTCAGAGTCAAGAAGTGTCAGAGGCACGGACTCATGCTTGCAAAAATTGCAAAACCTTTCGCTCAGTCACTCTAGTCTGGACCAAAAAACACAGAGTCTATTTAAGTTTAAAAGCTTTATTAAAAGTAAACACATTTATTAAAATGAAGTCATAATAAAAAAACTAAACGTTTAACTGAGAATGGAAAAGTGGTTAGTGCTGACGATTAATTGAAGACATTTCTTGTGGTCGGTGGTCGAGCCGAGCTCTCACCTTGTTTCAACTTGATCTTGTTGTTAGAAGTCCATCTTCTGTCTGTGTGGAGAAAAATGGTGCGTGTTAAAAAGCCAGCCTTCATCAGTTGTGCCAAAAAGTGCAGCAAGACAACACCCTTCCCTGGAAAAAGGGAAATATTTTTTTACTTTAGAGTACACAGTCACAAATTATATTGTTCTCACATGTCTTCATTCCTAGACCAAATACTAGTGAGTGGTTTATTCTAACATTCTTAAATGTACTTTGTAGGTGGAACATCTGGTGGCGGGGCCAATGCGGAGGTGGTGGTGCTCGACACGGAGGCGGAGGGCAATTCCTCAGGGGAGGAGGCGGCGGTTCCAGTGCCGGCTGTGAGAGTTCAGATGGTGGTGGTGGCGGGCAGAGGTAAGCTCTTATATATTCCTTACTTATTGAGATTGAAGACGTGGCTGGGAAGGAAAGAATATGAGATGCATGGCTGGGTGAATGATGAACCAATGATTGGTGGAAGGACAACAGCCTGGGTGGGTGACACAGAAACTGTATGTGTCCATAATATACCTGGATCATGCTACTATCTGACTCTTAGATAGCATATGTGTATCTAGAGCAGGGGTACTCATAGTACGGCCCGCGGGCCGGTGGCGGCCCGGCAAGCCTTCTTTGGCGGTGCGCAGACCTTGCAGACAATCACTGCTCCCCCGGCCCCCACAGAGCAGAGTGGAGATGCAGGGCCACAAAGAGGTGAAATAGAACAAAGCCTCTGCCCTGTGGGGCCGGGCAAGCAGTGATTGTCAGGGTGGAGATGCAGGGGCGCTACAACAAACAAAGCCTCAATAATATGTTAATGGTCTTTTAAAGACCTGTTAAGTACTTTGGTGTGGCTGTCTGTGTGTGCGCGTTGAGGAAGCTGTCTCAGCCCGGGCTGAAGGCTGACACAGACAGACACACACACAGTGAGATGACAGAGGGGGAGGGAGAGGGAGGGCAGGAGGGAGAGAGAGATGGAGAGGGAGGGCAGGAGGGAGAGCAGGAGGGAGAGAGATGTATGTAAATGCTGGGCCTGGTGGCTCAGTGGATGAAGGCATCTGCTGCAGGGACCTGTGTGCAACTTCATGGTCACAAGTTTTCATTTTGCTTTAGCCCCGCCCCCTCTGACTCCGCCCCCACCAGTGCGGCCCTCGGCCACAAACTACACTGTAAATTTAGCCCCTGAGAGAAAGTTTGTGAGTACCCATGATCTAGAGAGAGTAGACGGTCAGTGGATGAACTAAGTGTAACTTTGAAGAGCATGTAACACAGCACCCGCACGTCCGTTCCAGTGTAGGAAAGGCAAGGAAAAGAAGTTGTAATTTTGTCCAAATACTACCATCAATAGTAGCAGTAGTTTGTATTGCAAGCACAGCATAGATCCGGTTATTACGGTGGCCACTCCCTACCTCTCTTAATAAGTTTAGTAGTACTCAGTCATTCATGTGTGGATGTATCACTGGTCACTCAATAAAAAGCAAAGCACCTAAAGTCATCCCATATGTAAGCAAAAACATCCCATGTGAAGTGATAGATAATCAGATTATTTATCTTCTTCATTTTTCCATTTCTAGTACTCATTTGCACTGTAGGGTGAAAGTTAAATTAATTAAGCAGTAGCCCTTGTAACAGAGTATTCTCAGTGCCACCCGTAATAGAAAAGTAAGAGCTTCACCACCTGCATGTACTGGACCGGTACAGTAACGCAAGTCTAGGTCACTCATCATGGCGTTTGCTCTTTTTCTCGGGTGCAAGTTCACTGCGCTGGCATTATGCCGGCTTGCAGAAGATAACGTACCAATTTTCCTAAACAAGAGACAAGAAGAAGAATAAGACTGGTGTACTTTCATAGTCGACTCCAATGGAAGTTCATAGTGCTCGTAGAATTTGTTCCTTAAACTCCCACTAATGTTAGAGCAAGGATGAAGAAGTGGGAGGTTAGATAGATACTGGCCTCAATAGTTATGTGATGCGCTTGCAAGTTGCTAGTTGTACTGCAACACAAATTTCTGCTGAATGATTGAGTTAATCTTAAAGAGCATTGGTTACAGTCTATGTCTTTCTTTCTTCATATAGATGCTCCTTCCAAACAAACAAGGAGGAAGGAGCTGGCTAGAGCGGCCCGGCAACGGAGGATCGCTGCCACTGTTGCAGAATATCGGCGGCTGGTGGCCCTGGAGGACGACGAAAGTGTGCAGTCGACCACAACAACAACGTCGTCTGCATCGGCCTCCGTGCCCCCACGGGCTGCCACCCAGAACAGTGCTCCAGCCAGACTGAGCCGGGCTGCCAAAGCCAAGCGCCACCGCCGAGCAGCAAGGACAACAGCTGCCTCTCACAGCCATTGTAACTGCAAGGCACGCCTGCGCCGCAGTACCCTGAGGGTGTCCCGCCTTCAGCAGGAGCTCCACCACTTTACAAACGTGTTGGAGGGGCTCCGCGTAGAGCACGCCTTGCTCCGCCAGGAGTATGATGCCCTGGCCCAAAAAGTAAACAGCATCCACCCATAGTGTCCCTTGCCCCTTTTTTAGAGACTTTTGGGGGGTGGGAATCGGTAGTTGGGTTTGGGACTTTTAAAGGACAACCGTTGGGGTTAGGGAGGGTCTTGCGGAAGATTATTTTGTTAGGGATATAAATATACTTTTTCAAACTTTATCTGAGCATACCTGTTTTTTACTGCTTGCCTGGTGGGTGGGGGTTTAACAGTAACTTTGTTTTCCTGAAAGTTTAGTTCCATTTTCTTCCTTTAAGTGTAAATGCCCAAATGTTTTCAACACTAAGTGCCTCTCACAGAGTAAGTGAAGTGAATTCAAGAGTCCTAGGACTTTAGTAGTACTACCGTCAGTCTCTCGTCTCTCCTAATACTCCATTATACTCCCTCCCACCAAACGCTTATCTTACCTGTAATTTGTGTTTGAAAGTAGGGCTAGACCCAGGGCTGGCTCCACGGGAAACAGCGAATAAGGTTGGCGATCCTGGGCGGATAAAATTTCCTCATAGCGGTGGTACTAGTGGTGTGACACAGTGGCAGTTGCATGCCTATGAAAAAAAAGAAAATGAAATCTGGTTTGTCCTCCTGAGCAATACAACGGTACAATAGAGAATATAGCAGGTGACAGTATACTAGAACAGTGTCACATTGTAGCCTAACAAATGGTAAAGTATAACTACTAATTCGGTTGAAGTTCTTTGACATTAGCCATGGGTCTTTGTCAAGCAGAGTAAGAATATATCCTTGGATTTCTTCACCAGCCTGTTGCTATCACCTTATCCTCCCCAGCAAGTGTGTGGATTTATTGCTGTAATTTAGTCACACATCAATCAAAACCACACAGCCCGGGGGAAGAGGGTTAGGGTTTGAAAAATGGATGGGTACGGGGGTTTTTAGGAAAGGTTTTGGGAGACAAGAAAAAATAGCACAGCATGGACAAACAATTGTGAACATAAACAAATCTTTGGGTACAAACCTATCCATCAATCTTTGAAAGGGCATGCACTACTGCATGCATGTCAGTGAAAAGTAAGTAGTACTTTTGACAACTGTGGAAGAAAGAATGCGACAGTACAGGGCGTGTGTGGAAATATTGATAACTATATTCAAGATAAGGTCTCTGTTGCCAGATACCTGAGAGCCTTGCTGGTCACTATAAATCCATTCCCAACACTCAATGGGGTTGGTCTGGAAGGTATAGTAGATAGAAAAGGAGAAATTGCTCTTTTTCTAGGTGTCCCCTCACTCACCAGGGTTGCCCCTTGGTGACATGCTTCATCATTGGGGCCATCCCAGTCCTCTACGGGCTGGGGCGTGCTGCGACTTGCGAATTACGTAGGAGCACTTACAAATGACTATGTGTGGTGCAGATGTGATAGTGGAGTGGACTAAGTGATGTGTTAAGGGATCAATTTAGAAGCAGAGAGAGATCCAAGAAATGCAGTCACAGTCCTAGAAAAACACAATGGATACTGTATCTGTATGTTGTTGTAGTTGTCCTGTTGAATTTGGTAAGTAAGTTGCATGCAGAAAAAAATTCCTCTTATTAGCGGCACTCTTCCATTGCAGCTGACGCTTCGTCCATCGATGTTGGTCACCAGAAGACACCCTGTAAAAAAAGCACAGCATGGACAAACAATTGAACATAAACAAATCTTTGGGTACAAACCTATCCATCAATCTTTGAAAGTGCATGCACTACTGCATGCATGTCAGTGAAAAGTAAGTAGTACTTTCGACAACTGTGGAAGAAAGAATGCAACAGTACAGGGTGTGTGTGGAATTATTGATAACTATATTCAACATAAGGTCTCTGTTGCCAGATACCTGAGAGCCTTGCTGGTCACTATAAATCCATTCACAACACTCAATGGGGTTGGTCTGGAAGGTTTAGTAGATAGAAAAGGAGAAATTGCTCTTTTTCTAGGTGTCCCCTCACTCACCAGGGTTGCCCCTTGGTGACATGCTTCATCATTGGGGCCATCCCAGTCCTCTACGGGCTGGGGCGTGCTGCGACTTGCGAATTACGTAGGAGCACTTACAAATGACTATGTGTGGTGCAGATGTGATAGTGGAGTGGACTAAGTGATGTGTTAAGGGATCAATTTAGAAGCAGAGAGAGATCCAAGAAATGCAGTCACAGTCATAGAAAAACACAATGGATACTGTATCTGTATGTTGTTGTAGTTGTCCTGTTGAATTTGGTAAGTAAGTTGCATGCAGAAAAAAATTCCTCTTATTAGCGGCACTCCTCCATTCCATCTGACGCTTCGTCCATCAATGTTGGTGACCAGAAGACACCCTGTCCACTGCCTGCCTGGCGGATGCTGAATTGCGGCTCGCTAATGTGAAGCCTGACTCCATCTTTTTTTCCCCATTGCACAGACTGAAACCCGGCCTGTAATTATTCAACGGAAAACAGGAAGTGATATAATATTACAACACCACTGATAAATAAATATAAGGTATGTAGGCTGTGGAGTGCAAAAAGTCACACTTTGATTTTCCTAGTAGACAGTACAATATTTTTGACAGTGCGTACTCTGTCTGATTCACCTTTTGAAGGATAAATAAGTATGGGCAAGTTAATGTAGCGGATCTTTCCCCTCAAGCTAGGTGTACTGTAAACTGTGTTTTAGAACAAAATTAGATCTTCCCAGCAGTGCTCCCACCCAGACCCTTACTAAAGCCAGTCGTAAAAATGTAGAAGACCCCCAATCAAATCGCAAAAAACGAGGCCTAGCAGAAAACTGGTGACAAAACGTACTTTGAAAGTAAAAGTAGGCCCAAATACCCCCTTACCCACCGTAGATTGCATTCAAACCACTTGCAAGCAACCAAGCAAAAGTATCCATAGCCAGCATCGCTCCAAGACTCGAAAACCCCCCCCACCCAAACACATGCAATAGAAATACTGCTAACCCTAACGAACCCTAAGTTAAGAATAGTGGCAAAGGCTTTCTTTAACTATGCCAAATCCCCCCTTTCCCACCATGGATTTTCTTCAAATGACTTGCAACCAAAATTACACATTCTCACGAGTGCTCTAAGACCCCAGAACTCAGTTGCAAAAATGTAGAACACCCCGAAACACATGCAATCCTGCTGCTAGGGCTAACGAACCCTAAGTTACAAAAAGTGCCAAAAGGCTTTTCGGCGTGGATTTTGTCCCAACCACTTCCACCCGGTATTAGCACTTCCCAGGAATGGCCCAAGACCCGCCAACCCACCTGCCAAAAAGCATAACACCCCCAAACAGGCCAAAAGCAACATCTCCTACTTACAATATTTCTCGGCCTTCGGTCCAAACGCGCAGCGTAGCTAGGCCATAAGTCCGGTTTGCCACCACGGATTTCCTGAAAAGCAAATGCAATCAAGATTAGAGTGTCCCAGCAGTGCTGACAGACCCCGAAACTCACCCACAAACAGACGGAACCCCCCCTAAGAGCACCTCAAAGGCAAGCAAGTCAGCAAAAACACAAAAAAATGTCCGCCTCGGATTTTGTCCAAACCACTTTTATCCGGTATTAGAGCTTCCCAGCAATGGCCCCAGAGCCGTCAACCCAGGAGAAAACGAGTAGAAGACCCACAAACAGCCAAAGAGCAAAAGTACAAAAATGGGGACTTAGTCATTTTTTCCCAAATTTCCCAAATCACTCCGCGCGCGCTCTGCAGCTCGGCCCTAACTCCCCTCTGCCACCATGGATTTGCTTCAAACCTCTTGCAAAGTAAAGTATCCATAGCCAGCAGTGCTCCCAGACCCCGAAACCCACCCACAAACACCAGGAAGCCCCCCAAACCGGCCCCCGAAAACACTACATTGAGCAAAATGTCAGAAATAGCAACAACAAAAAATCGGCGTGGATTTTGTCCCAACCACTTCTACCCGGTATTAGCACTTCCCAGGAATGGCCCAAGACCCACCAACCCACCCGCCAAAAAGCATAACACCCCCAAACAGGCCAAAAGCAACATCTCCTACTTACAATATTTCTCGGCCTTCGGTCCAAACGCGCTGCGTAGCTAGGCCATAAGTCCGGTTTGCCACCACGGATTTCCTGAAAAGCAAATGCAATCAAGATTAGAGTGTCCCAGCAGTGCTGACAGACCCCGAAACTCACCCACAAACAGACGGAACCCCCCCTAAGAGCACCTCAAAGGCAAGCAAGTCAGCAAAAACACAAAAGAATTTCCGCCTCGGATTTGGTCCAAACCACTTTTATCCGGTATTAGAGCTTCCCAGCAATGGCCCCAGAGCCGTCAACTCACCTGCAAAGAGGTAGAACAACACCCCCACAAGTGCTGAGTCTTTCTTCATTGGGCGTAAACCAGCCCTCTGCTTTGATGGAAATAGGAGTCTGGAGGAGGAGGATAGAGGAGCATGTTCTTCTGAACTTGTGAACCTGAGGAATCCAGACTGCGGCACCTTCAAATCAATTAGCAAACAAGTGAAGACAGTTCTGCTGATGGGCTTGTTTTTGTGATTATCTGATTAAAGTTTGAATTATATTAACTGTGCACAACAAAGAAAGACAGACACACAGGAATAAAAGTGAATAAGGACGAAAAAGAAAGTTATTGATTCGTTGTCTCATTTTCAGGGCTCGGTATCACGGTCCATGAATGAGAATAAGGCTTCGTCATCATACTCTGCGAATTCAGGCAGGGTGAGCTCAGTGTCACCTGACAGAGAAGAAATTCCCTCATCTATGTTGCTGGCCACCTCGTCTTCATCCGGCGCGCTTTCTCGTACTCTGAAATCTGGTGGTATGAGGTGCTGATTCATCTTGATCATTGTTAACCTCTCCACATTTTTGGGCGAGAGGCGGCTCCGTTTGGAAGTTACAATGCCACCAGCAGCACTGAAAACACGTTCAGAAGACACGCTTGCGAGTGGGCAAGACAAGTAGTTTAAAGCCAGGTTGGTGAGCTGTGGCCACAATTCTTTTTTCCCATGCCAATACGCCAATGGGTCAGCATTAACATAGACCTCTGTTGAGTCATTCAGATAGTCCTTGACCATCGAATCAAGGTTCTCCTCCAAGGTTCCTCCACTTTGCTTAGCTGTTGCTGTGACCTTTTGAGAACCAAACCCAAGCCGAGCTAGCCAATCCTCTTCAGCCTCCAATGTTACTGTTGTGTCTGGTGGTGCAGATGATCCGGTTGCCGGTCTCTTTAACGGCTGAGAGGTCACTTGTGCCGCAGCCACAGGTGCAGAAGTGGATTGTTTTGACTGGGGATGGCCTTCTGATGCTGATGTACTGCCTTTTTCTTCAATTTGCTGCTGTTCTCTTTCAAACCTCTTGGCTGAGGAGGTTATCCACTGTTTGTACTTTGTAACATCTTCATCAGCAAAAGGAAAGAATGCTTGGCCTGCCAGCGCCTTTTTGTAGCGTGGATCCAGAATAGTAGCACAAATGTAATGCCGGTTTGAGTGGATCATTTTAAGACGTTCATCACCTTGTAGGTGCTCTAATAATTTCTCAGCCAGAACAAAAGGGTCTTGGTTTTTTTCATCTTTTTCAAACACAGAACACACCTCCTTCAGTTGGTGCTCCAGCATGTACAACAATGGGATAGCTTTTCCCAAATTACAGTCCTCCTTGCTGACTGCACGCGTGAAGAACTCAAAAGGACGAAGCATGTGTGTCAGGCTTTTAACTATGTTCCATTGCGCCGCACCCATCCTCAGGTCCTCCTTCTGAGCTGTACCCTGTGTTAAGAAATAGTGATCGAGTACCGCATACTGCTCATACAGACGCTCAAGCATGTAGAAGGTTGAGTTCCAACGTGTTACCACCTCCTGGATGAGTGCTTTCACTGGCATTTGAAGTTCATATAGCAGGCTCCTCAGATGCTTCCGAGCCTTAAAGGAATGGCTGAAATGGTTGCACATTTTTCGGCAGGTCTCCACTACTCTGTACGCTGCACTGTCTTTATCACCCAAGAATTTTTTGACAACCAGGTTTATACAGTGCGCCAAACACGGCACTCTGAAATAGTCACCCAGCTGCATGGCCTTAACTATATTGGAGCCATTATCCGTGGAAACATAACCAACCTGGCGTTTTTTTGGGGACAGCCAGTCAAGGACCTTTGTGTTGAAGACATCCAAAATGTTTTCTGCTGTGTGACGTTTCTCCAAACCAAACATGGCTAGTGTTGCATGTTTCCGAGCAGCTTTAAAAACAATGTCCGGGTCAACACCTGCGTTTAGCTTTGCTTTAGCCCCTGAAAAAGAGACCCAGTGTGCAGTGATGCACATGTAATCAGCGCCTGCGCCACTGGTCCACATGTCTGTTGTCAGATGTATAGTGTGAACAGCACTCTTCTGCAAAGCTGCCCCAATCACCTCCAGAACATCTTCATGTAGTGCTGGAACCGCAACTCGGGAAAAATAGAACCGGCTAGGAACCTTCCATTTAGGGCAGAGCGCTGCCACTAATTCTAGAAAACCAACCCCTTCTACAAAAGAAAAAGGGAGAAGGTCCAGAGCTAGCATTTTAGCCAGCTTAGTGTTATACAGACGCGTCAGTGGGTGGTTGCGTTCATATTGCGCTTCTGTAAACAACATCTTTTTAATGTTGCCCTGGACCAAGGATTTACGGGATGATGATGATATCTTCGACCCAGTTACGCTCGCTGATGAACTTTTTCGCATTGATGTCTCACTCTCTCCCACACTCTTAGTGTGGCTCACATGGGGTGTGCTGCTGACAGGGGTACTGGGTGTAAGTGAAGTGTTTGAATCGTCTTCTTCCTCCTCGTCATCATCAGATGAAAAATCAACGTTTTCATTACGTGCAATTCGGGCTTCCTTGACCGCCTCTAGGTGCGCAAACCATTGGACAGCGTGCGTTCTCCTAAGATGACCTCTCTGGCCTCCGGTACCATAGTTGGTACCAAACTTACCACGACTAACTCGAAGCTTACAAATGCTACAAATGGCTACGTTTTCCTTTTTTGGGCAAACACTAAAGAAGTCCCAAACTGGAGACTTGAAATGTCTTTGGGGGCCAGAGGAGGCGGCGATACTGGTGGTGGGGGTCCTGCTGCTATTGCCAGATGAAGTGGAGGATGTGGATTGCCGAACTTCAGTACGTTTTGCACTTTCACCACCACGAATTGAGGTCGAGGTGGATGGAGGTCCCTTCTTGCGAGAAAGAAATATGGAAGCGGTAGGTGTTGGTGTACTAGTTAACTCCAAATCTAATGATTGTTGTGTTTCCATTTCCATTGCCTCCTCGTCAACATCATCATCACGCTCAGCAGCTTCTCGGGATAGGGTCAAAATGTCTCTTTGCTGCATGCCCGCTGGGGCTGCAGTGACCTTTATGATGACTGGCTCGTCGTCATCGTGAGAGGCTTCACCAGCAGCAGTATCCGTCACTTCTTGTTGAGCCTCATCACACTCCATAGCTATGAGTTTTTCGACGACCCTCCTTTTACGCTTAGGTACCTTTGTCAGATCATGGTGTGCCTCACTCTCAGACTGCCGTGATGATGGTTCCCAATCTTCATCCAGAATGGGATCATCAGAAGGAGGTGGGCTTGAAGAAGATGTAGACACCAACCTTGATCTTTTCCTTGCTAGGGATGTGGGAGACAATGAATGATCATCAGGAGGAGTGGCTTCCAATGATACCTCGGCTTGATTGTCGATTTCCTGATGTGCCCCTACTTCGGGAGGAACAACTATTGTGGGCACTTGTGACCCTCCATGCACCTCTGCTTGCGCATCTCTTTGCGCTGCCTCTCCTTCCACATGTACTTGGGCTTGTACTTGCACATGGTGTTGTTGTTGCGGCTGTGGTTGTTCAACACTTGTCAGATGAGTTACAACAACCTGTGTTGATTCAGGGACATTGCTGCTACTTACTTGCGATGAGCCAACATCACTGGTCGATGGTGATTGGAGAAGTACACTGACTGCCTCTGAAGCACTCAAGGGCTTTGACTTAAGTTGGCGTGGTGGTGGAGGCACTGAACCCAATGGAGCGGGGGTGCTGCTCCCAGCTTGGTCCCCAGCAGATCCTGCTGCTGCTGCAGGCGTACTTTTTTTTTGCTCCCAAAAAACGTGGCGGCCGGCACACCAGCCTCCTTGGTAACTTGCTTCTTCTGCTCCTTACTAGCAACTTTCTTGCTAGAGGAGCTACGGAGACCTTTTTTTGGGGCCATCTTCTTCAGAGCAGGTCAGACAGCAGGCCGCAGTTGCACGAATTGTAGAGTTGTCTGAGGCCAGACGTGACGTCGCGTGACGTTATGCTGCACACACACACCGCTGCAGGACTTCTTCCTGGCACTGGTGGTTCTCTTGAGTCTTGTGCACCTAAAAGCAATGGAAGACAGAGGAACATCAGTTCAGTTATACACCCCAAGAAAATCGAAAAAAAACAGAAAAATCAGCACAATCCCATGCCCTCCATGATGCTTAAATTCAAGACACCCCACAGAAAGACTAGGCACATGCAACACTCACTAGTCACTACCCCTGGTGAAAAGGCCACAACAACAGGCCCAAAAAACGAAAATCACAGAAAAAACAGCACAATCCCATGCCATGATGTTTAAATTCAAGACAACCCACAGAAAGACTAGGCACATGCACCACTCACTACCCCTGGGCCCTGGGCATAATGGATGAAATCTAGGCAAAATGGGTGCAGGCCTGAGAACACTCCCTACATTCAAAATGGCCCCCACCATCACAGCACATGGCCAGGGCCTGTAGCAGCACTCAAAATGGCCCCCAACCACATGGCCTGTCCATCCACAACAGGCCCAAAAAACGAAAATCACAGAAAAATCAGCACAATCCCATGCCATGATGTTTAAATTCAAGACAACCCACAGAAAGACTAGACACATGCACCACTCACTACCCCTGGGCCCTGGGCATAATGGATGAAAGCTAGGCAAAATGGGTGCAGGCCTGAGAACACTCCCTACATTCAAAATGGCCCCCTCCATCACAGCACATGGCCAGGGCCTGTAGCAGCACTCAAAATGGCCCCCAACCACATGGCCTGTCCATCCACAACAGGCCCAAAAAACGAAAATCACAGAAAAATCAGCACAATCCCATGCCATGATGTTTAAATTCAAGACAACCCACAGAAAGACTAGGTACATGCACCACTCACTACCCCTGGGCCCTGGGCATAATGGATGAAAGCTAGGCAAAATGGGTGCAGGCCGAAGAACACTCCCTACATTCAAAATGGCCCCCTCCATCACAGCACATGGCCAGGGCCTGTAGCAGCACTCAAAATGGCCCCCAACCACATGGCCTGTCCATCCACAACAGGCCCAAACAACGAAAATCACAGAAAAATCACCACAATCCCATGCCATGATGTTTACATTCAAGACAACCCACAGAAAGACTAGGCACATGCACCACTCACTACCCCTGGGCCCTGGGCATAATGGATGAAAGCTAGGCAAAATGGGTGCAGGCCTGAGAACACTCCCTACATTCAAAATGGCCCCCTCCATCACAGCACATGGCCAGGGCCTGTAGAAGCACTCAAAATGGCCCCCAACCACATGGCCTGTCCATCCACAACAGGCCCAAAAAACGAAAATCGCAGAAAAATCACCACAATCCCATGCCATGATGTTTAAATTCAAGACAACCCACAGAAAGACTAGGCACATGCACCACTCACTACCCCTGGGCCCTGGGCATAATGGATGAAAGCTAGGCAAAATGGGTGCAGGCCTGAGAACACTCCCTACATTCAAAATGGCCCCCTCCATCACAGCACATGGCCAGGGCCTGTAGCAGCGCTCAAAATGGCCCCCAACCACATGGCCTGTCCATCCACAACAGGCCCAAAAAACGAAAATCGCAGAAAAAATCACCACAATCCCATGCCATGATGTTTAAATCCAAGACAACCCACAGAAAGACTAGGCACATGCACCACTCACTACCCCTGGGCCCTGGGCATAATGGATGAAAGCTAGGCAAAATGGGTGCAGGCCTGAGAACACTCCCTGCATTCAAAATGGCCCCCTCCATCACAGCACATGGCCAGGGCCTGCAGCAGCACTCAAAATGGCCCCCAACCACATGGCCTGTCCATCCACAACATGCCCAAAAAACGAAAATCACAGAAAAATCAGCACAATCCCATGCCATGATGTTTAAATTCAAGACAACCCACAGAAAGACTAGGCACATGCACCACTCACTACCCCTGGGCCCTGGGCATAATGGATGAAAGCTAGGCAAAATGGGTGCAGGCCTGAGAACACTCCCTACATTCAAAATGGCCCCCTCCATCACAGCACATGGCCAGGGCCTGTAGCAGCGCTCAAAATGGCCCCCAACCACATGGCCTGTCCATCCACAACAGGCCCAAAAAACGAAAATCACAGAAAAATCACCACAATCCCATGCCATGATGTTTACATTCAAGACAACCCACAGAAAGACTAGGCACATGCACCACTCACTACCCCTGGGCCCTGGGCATAATGGATGAAAGCTAGGCAAAATGGGTGCAGGCCTGAGAACACTCCCTACATTCAAAATGGCCCCCTCCATCACAGCACATGGCCAGGGCCTGTAGCAGCACTCAAAATGGCCCCCAACCACATGGCCTGTCCATCCACAACAGGCCCAAAAAACGAAAATCACAGAAAAATCACCACAATCCCATTCCATGATCCAGCTCCTCCATGATGTTTAAATTCAAGACAACCCACAGAAAGACTAGGCACATGCACCACACACTACCCCGGGTGAAAAGGCCACAACATGCCAAAAAAACGAAACTCACAGAAAAATCAGCACAATCCCAAGCCACCCAGCCCCTCCATGATGTTTAAATTCAAAACACCCCACAGAAAGACTCAGTGCACCCACCACTGAGTACCCCTGGGCAAAAGGCCCCAAAACAGCCCAAAAATCGAAAATTCCAAAATTGTACTTGCAGCAACTGTAATGCCCCAAACAAACTTACTTGTGAAATTTCTAATCCAAAAGTGATCCAAAGAAAGTCAAAAAGGCCTCAAATCCAAATATCCAGCAGCATCCACAAAAAGTAATCCTTCCAGCTCCAGATCTAAATGAAAAGTGACCAGGAGATGGACAAAGCACTGGGAGGAGCCTGCTGGACAGGAACAGGAAGTTGAAGACTGTGGGGCACTTCCTTCCTCCTACCCCCCCTCCCCAAAATGGATTCCTCGCAAAAAAAGTGCAGGCAAATGTCAACCTGAGGAGTTATTCAGATAAAAATCATCATTTCAAGAAGGTTTATGCTGCTTGCTGGTGGATTTCTTGTGCAGAATTGCAAATTTTATATTTTCGCGTGTGCGAGATTGTTGCTGCTCGCCGCATCTCAAAGCTCGCAATTGCGAAGTACCGCGATACGTGATCATGGCGTACTCGCGTTGACAAACGCTCGCTGTAAAAGTTGGCAAGCCACGATTACGTAATCGCGCTTGCCAAATTCCAGCGGGATCCCGCAGCAAGATCCAAAATGGCGCAGCACTCGCAAAATATCAAGAAAAATAACTCGGCAAACGATGATAAACGCCGCGCGCCGCAAAATTGTATCACCAAGAGAAAAAAAAATCCGCTGCGTGCGAATTTGCGGATTTTGCGGGAAATTCGCAAATCTCGCGGATTGCGAATTTACCGAAAATACGCAAAATCCGCGAGCGTAACGGATTTTCCGCCCATACTTAATTCTAAGACAGGTGAACCCGAAGACATTGGGCGTGCCCCTGGCGCCGCTGGGTTCTAAAACCCGATTCTTCAAGTCTTCCCTCCCCTCCCTTGGTAGTCCACTGTGGAAACCTCAGTCTACAAGAAACCACTTGGTTGCCACCAGCCACTAGAGACTGCATTGGCACTCCAGAAAAACAAAATGTATGTCATTAACATAATTTCCTTAGTTTTGAAGGATGACACTGGTTGACATAATTTTTTTAAATAACTAGTTCCCATTTTCCATCACAAGAGTGATAGCTAAGATGTTACAGACTGCAGAAAAACCGTATCTCCTGACTAGGGTTTTCCAAAAGTGAAAGCCCTCATGCAAAACTTCTGGTCCCAGAATTACAAGGTCATCAAGGGTCTGGAAGGTCCCAGAGGCTGGTGCTGTGTGGAGAGTCATTAATAAGGAAAACACTTCTTAAGGCCCGATTTCGGTCTGGGTCGGAAAGCTCTCCGACCGAGCCGGATCTGGAGTGTTTTCCGACCAAGCCGGACTCCTGCAGTTCGACCGAGCGAGTACGATGCGGCCGCATGCTGCCAGACTCGGTTCGGTCGGACTCCCATAGAAGTCAATAGGAGGCGGCCTTCCGACGGGTACATGGGCTCCCATTGATTGAATGGGTAGGTCTCTGTTGCGGGGTAGGAGAATAAACAGGCAGAATAGATGTGGTTTGTGCTGGTTTTATTGGTCTTAACACATGTTTCCTATGGGTGATCAGTCTGTAGTAGGGTAGGGGTGTTTCAGAGGTCTTCTCTGGTGTGACGCGGTCCCTCTGTGAGGTCCTCCCTCTCCGTCTCCACTCCAGGACGATGTCTCCAGGGGATGTAGGCGTGAAGAGGAATTGTGGGGAAAGAAAAAGAAGGGGCACGTTTAGAGTGAGGTGTCCAGTATGTAGAGTGTATTGAGGGAAAGGAGTGAGGATTCACAAGATGCTCAGCTTCAAAAGTGTGCGGATATGGTGCTCAGGATAGGGGGGAATGGAAACCAGGGGCCCGACAATTAAAACAGAGGCTTCCCCCTTTTGCCCACCCAACCCGTCACATGCTCGCTTATCTGCGAGAGCCACGCTCCTCGTAGGGCGTGGCTGGGCGACACACAGGAACGTTGGCCTCCTGGCTCTGGTAGCTTCCGCAAACTCTCCTTTTCTTGCCTCTTCTCCGGTCTCCTTCGGTTCAGGTCGACACACAATACTCCCGGCTTCTCTAACTCCTCTGGTTTTCAGACACACCGTCCTCTGTGCTCTTCCTGGTTTTGAAAGCCAATCCCCCTCCTCGTCATCGCTTGGGGCGTGGCTTAGTGCGAACTCTCCACAGTTAAAGAAACTGTGCTGCTTTTCCTCTTTGTCGTGGTTTGGCTGTAAATCTGGGTCTGTCCAGTCGTCCTGCTGTCGAGAAAAGAGAGGGGAAATGGAGTTGATCACTTCACCCCTGCCATTAAGTGAGTCCGTTCCACTCTCAGTCCAGCCTCCCTGGTCACAGTCTCGCACTAAGGCGCCCCCTACAGTGGGTACGTGTACATGCCTGTGTTGGGGAGACCCTTGGGTCTCCCCCTGTGTCCGAGTCATAAGGCTGTGGGTGACAGGGGATCCGACGCAGCCCCCAAACGCAACCTCCCGGAAATTTTGCCAGACGAAAACTTCGGATCGAACCGGCTGTCCGATGCGGGCATCGTACTGGCTCAGTCATAAATCGCATCCATTGCACAGCACGGTTTGCTTACGGACGAGACGTGCGGAGCGGTTCGAACCCGGAAACGATTCGGTCGGTGAATTTTGCGTTGCTCGCATCGTACTTGCTCGCTCGTACAGCTGTGCAAGTTGGGCGGAAAACACGTGTATGGCTCGTACTTATTCCAGCCGGATCGCGTTCGGTGCCCTTCCAAGCGAGATCGGAATCGGGCCCTAAGTCTTATAATAGATTACACATGCACCCAGAAACCTCAGCAGTCTATTTCAAACACAAATGTTTGACACTATTAGGATACTTGTTAAAAGCGAATAATTCTGCCCCTTTAACACACACCAAAGCAATAGTATTGTTCAATTTGTTGAATTTTGATTGCATACAGTAAGTAACTGTATCTTCTGCTTGGGCGAAGAAACTCAGGGGCATATTATCAAGAAACAGAGTTAAAATTTTTGCCACTTTAGCGGCAGGAATCTGCCGCTAAAGCGTCGATAATGGGTTTGATAATATTCCCTTGTGAATTCCCATAGAAGCCCATGCTCTGGTGTGAACAGGGGCTTCTATGGGAATTCTCAGGGGCATATTATCAAGCCCATTATCGCCACTTTAGCTACAGTTTCCTGCCGTTAAAGCAGCAGTAATTTTAACTCTGTCCTTGATAATATGCCCCTAAGTGTGTTACATTGTTAAATTAACAAAATAAAGAAAAACTCCACCATATGGTGAAGTTTGATAATCGAGACGCAAATACAACAAGTGTAGTAAGTTTAACACATAGTGGATTTAAAAGATAAACAGTCCTAGAAAGAAAATTCGCCTTATAGAGAGAATAGCTTTAAACATAGCGCACTTTTTCGTGAAATTTACTTTTACTCGCTGCCATATGAGTCTATCATTATGTAGGCAAATGTTCAATATATGCTGAAACACCCTCATTGATCCAAAATGCAACAGTGTTTCACAGTTGCTTATCTCTACCACCAGTTCTAAGGGCCATGCTTTAAAAGTGGGGGGGGCAAACATGCCACTGTGCCTAAAGCAGCCTAAATGTTTCCATAGGCACCGCACTTAAGTCAGTGTACCGTTAAACTGAGTTCACTTTTTGGTTCCAAAAAAGAAAGTGGCTGCTAAGCTAAAACCAGTCCACATTTTTAGAAGATACAAACTTCAGATTGGTAGAAATAAAAAAAAAAATGACAGCACACATAAGAATTTTATATGTTCAAAATCAACAGAAATAAGTATCGACTCTATGTCTTTATTTATGTCTATATCAATGTCATGGCCCATGCTTGCCCAAATTTTGGTTGTCTCTGTGGATCATTCCACCACAACCCATTGTTGTACTGCTATCCAACACTTGTAAAAATATGGAAGCACATGCCCTCCCCTAGGTTTAGTTTGTAGTAGCAGTATTCGTGGGATTCTGGGACTGGCCTTTCTCCAAATACATATTCCCACTATCCTATCTAATTTATCAATGATGTCTAGGTGTATTATTAATGGGAAGAAGTTGAAAAAAAAACACAAACTACATTTTCCAAGAACACTGAAAAGTAAGCATTCAGTCTAGCTAATCCCATGGCCTCTATCCTTTGAAGAACTGCATGTATTTCCTGAGCCTCCTCTTTCTGTGTACGACAGCTGCAGTGGCCTTATTATTTTCAATCGCAGTCCATTTGTAAAGAAGAGGGTCATTTCAAGAATAGTTGTCTGGTTCTGTTGCAGCGCACAAATGGTGCTTCTGGTGTGAGAGGTCGAGGTGTTCAGCAAGCTCCTAGAGGTAGGGGACGTGGTGTGTTCCCCCAGAATGCGCGTTCCTTTCCTCCACAGAATTCAATGAATTGTTTTGATCAACAGAATGGTGCGTCTGGTAGGACGACTCAGTACTATGCTGACGACTACTATGTCGAAGGTGAGAATATGGACGTAAGGATTGCTAGGACGGCCATAGACAAAGAGAGGGAGTTGTGTTAGTTCCAGTAGATCAGAGTGGACTTTATGTTGAAGTGATTACATCAGGTGTGTCAGAGCCTTTTCTTTTGGATACTGGTGCTGCAAAGAGTTCTATTATGCATTCTAAACTCCCTGGCGCACCTTTGTCTGGCTTGACGAATGTTTCCGTAGGTTTTTCTGGCGCCCCAGTTAGTAATCCGATTTCTAGTCCCTTGTCTCTTTCTGTTGGACCTTGTGAATTTAAAGCACCCCTCATTTTAACGACAGGTTGTGGTGAGAACTTGTTGGGATTAGATCTGTTGAAAAGATTGTATGCGACGCTACATTGTTCTCCTTCAGGAGTACAGCTTACTTTGGGTAAGAGAGTGATCTCTCCGATGAATTTGTCTAAAGATCGACTTCCAGTGGAATTGTGTTCTCTCCATTATACACTTTGGGCTACTGGTCCTAATGATGTGGGTCTTCTGGAGATTCCGCCTTATGTTGTGACGCTGAAAGCGAATGCTAGATTGCCACATATTCCCCAATATCGGATTTCTAGTGATGGTGAAAGAGCGCTTCTGGCGATCATCTATGACCTGATCGAAAAGGGTGTGATTGAAGAAACGAGAGGTAATGTGTGCAATAGTCCGGTTTTGCCTGTTCTGAAACGTACTGATTCTTCGCAACCGCCTGTATATAGGTTTGTGATCGATCTCCGCGAGGTGAATAAGATTGTAGTTCCGCAATTTCCTGTTGTTCCAGATATTACTGCTTTACTGACTATGATTCCAGCTTCTGCTACCTGGTTTTCGGTGATTGATTTGAAGAATGCTTTCTTCAGCATCCCGATTGCCGAGGAGAGTAGAGATATTTTTGGCTTCTCTTTAGGAGGCCGAAGTTTCCGGTTTACACGCGCTCCTCAAGGCTATTGTGAGAGTCCATCCATCTATAGTTAGGCTTTGAAAACACAGCTTGATACGATTGTCTTACCTGATGGTGCTGCTCTTATTCAGTATTTCGACGATTTGTTAGTTGCTGCTGATAATGAGGAGATTTGTAAAGCAGCTACTTTGTCGTTGTTGTGTCATTTGTCTGACTTCCATCATAAAGTATCTCTTCCGAAGTTGCAGTATTGTCGACAAGAAGAGACCTACTTAGGTCATCTCTTATCGAAGGAGGGAAGACGATTGACCCCAGAGACAATTCAAGCAATTGCGAGAATGAATGTGCCAACTACACAGAGAGAAGTGCGTGCTTTCTTGGGTATTACCTCGTACTGTAGACAGTGGATTCCAAATTTTTCGCTTCTTGCGAAGCCTTTGTTAGCACTTACTGTTAAGGATTATCCGAATCCTATTCCTTGGACTGACGAATGCCAGAAGAGTTTTTCAGAAATGCGTGATGCGTTGTTTTCGGCTCCTGTGTTGGGTACTCCCGACTACAGTAAGCCTTTTGCACTCTATGTTCACGAGAGAGAGGGATGTGCATTGTCAGTCCTGACACAGCAGTTCGGTGATAAACAACGTCCATGTGCGTATTTTTCGTCGACTTTGGATCCTGTAGCTAGAGCGTTGCCGAGTTGTTTGAGAGCTACAGCGGCAGCAGCCTTTTCTATTCGACAGTCTACTGGTTTGGTGATGGATAATATGTTGATTGTGATGGTTCAACATGCAGTGGATACTTTGTTGAACAGGACCAAGACACAGCACTTAACTAGTGCTCGGTTGTCAGGTTATGAATTGTCACTCTTAGCGAGTCATGTGCACATAAAGAGATGCAATACGTTGAATCCAGCTACGTTGTTGCCGATTTCTGTAGAGACAGATGTTTCTGAACAGCATGATTGCTTTCTTAGGACAGAGGAAACAAAAGGTAGAATTGACCTTAGGGACACTCCTCTTCCAAAGTGTGATGGTACCTTATGGGTTGATGGTTCTTCCTTTAAGCTTCTGAATGGTGATACGACTGCGGCATATGCTGTTACGACTTTGCATACGATTGTTGAAGCTGCACGTATCCCACAGAATTCAGCTCAAGCAGTAGAGTTGATTGCATTGACAAGAGCGAGTGTGTTGTCGAAAGGGAAATGAGTGACTGTGTACACTGATAGTCAGTATGCGTTTGGTGTGGCTCATAGTTTTGGTCGTTTGTGGAAGGAACGTGGGTTCCTCATGTCTCATGGAACTAAGATTCAGCATGGTCAGTTGGTGAATGAACTTCTTGAGTCACTTACGTTACCGATGCAAGTTGCGATCGTGAAATGCAGTGCACATAAGAAGGTTACTGATGACGTTGGTCGTGGTAAAGCGTTTGCAGATGAAGTTGCGCAAGATGTGGCAAAATATGTGATGAGTCGAATGTATGTTACGGGTCCGGCGAGATGGGTTCCGGATAGAAGTATGTGTGAAGATACGATAGAGAGCGTGAAGTCGTTTCAAGCGGAAGTACCAGAGGAAGAATTGAATGAATGGAGAGAAAGTAAGGGTAAATTGGATTCGAATGGTTGTTGGATTGAGTTGCCAGAGCATCAACGATGGTTGTTACCTGATGCGTATGTGCTTGCAATGGTTACGATGGCTCATGGAATGGCTCACATTAGTGTGAAAAGGATTTGTAAGTTGTTGACTCCAGTATGGCAAAATGCTGGAATTCCTAAGTGTGCAGAGAATGTGATCAAGAATTGCATGGTTTGTCTGATGTACAATCCTGGTAAGGGAACTCCAACTCCAGCTGGTCATTTTGCACCTCCGACGTATCCGTTCGAGGTTTTGCAATTAGACTTCATCCATATGGAGAGGTGTAACAACTTGAAATATGTCCTCGTAGTTGTTTGTGCCTTTTCGAGATGGGTAGAAGCATATCACCTGAAAGATAATACTGCTTTGTCCACAGCTAAAGTTCTTGTTAAGGAATTCTTCCCTAGGTTTGGTTTGCCGAGAATGGTCTGGAGTGACAATGGGAGTGAATTTGTGGGTCAAGTGATGAAGAGAGTATGTGATGGTTTGGGAATCCGACAGAAGTTTCACGCTGCAATCACCCTCAATCTGCAGGTCTGGTAGAATGCTATAACGGCACCCTTAAGTTGAAATTGGCCAAGATTCAGGCGAGCTCTGGTCTCCAATGGCCCGATGCTTTGCCATTGGCACTTTTGTCAACTAGGATGACTGTACATTCTCGAGTGGGACTTAATCCATATGAGATAATTTTTGGTCGCCCGGCGAATATATGACGAGTGCTGAGGCCGACCAAGTTTAGTGAGATCGAACATCCTGTATTGCTTGACTATCTGTATGATTTGACGGCTAAATTGCGTGTCTTACACCAACAGGTTCATGAAACACTGCCTCAGGCTTCTGAAGATCCAGGATACGCCATCGATCCTGGTTCGTGGGTCCTGGTCATGAATTTTCAGAGGACAAAGAACGATCAGCCCCGCTGGACCGGACCCCACTTGGTGTTGCTGTCGACGCGATCTGCAGTGCGAGTGCACGGGAAAAAGAACTGGATCCACGGCGTACATTGTAAGAGAGCTCCTTTGCCTCTGCCGTACGACCAGTGGGTCCAGAAAGGTATTCCAGACTCAGAAAGTGAAACCGTGCCTCGTTTTGTGCCGTTTAGTGATGCACGTTTAATTGGGACAAATTCTGAGCCTGAAAGCGATAACCTTCTGCAAGAAGCTGTGCCTCCGTCAGTTCGATTGAACACCACTGAACCTGAACTTTTATTTCGTGATCAGATATTGCCTGGTAAAGGCCGCTATAATTTGCGACCGAGAGGCGTTGGACTAATAAAACAATAAATTATTTTCTTTGCTATTTTTTTAAGCTAATCTCTCCCATCTGAGAAACTGTTTTGACCGATTTTAGTTTTTCGAACCGCCATCCGGGTTCAGCTGTAGGGTCGCGGTATAAAGACTCAGAGCGTACTGCCATGTAGACACAAGGTTGACGGTTCTGGTTTGTTCTAGGGCATTCCCTTGGACATTCAGAGGTACACTGAGCGAATCGAACCAACTGCCGCAAACAGCACGGTTAGAGGATGGAGTTTTTCGAGATGGAGAGACCTGTTGAAAGAATGAACTTTAAGAGAAAAATGTGTAAAATTATGAGTGGAAAATGTTTTCTAATAATATGTCTTTTGATGCTATTTAGCACAATGATGTTTTTGATAGGATATGTGACTTTCTATTTTCAAGTGACGTTTGCACCCATTACACAACCCATACCTTCTTCTACTGTTTCTTCGCATTCTTTTCACCCTTTGCCTGAACATGAGTCCATTAGAAGATTGGAATTCGTTAATGACTCCTTTGTTCAGCTTTTGCCCCAACACCAACTAGTAGTGAACACGACTAATTGTTGGGTGTGTGGCCTTATGCCTCACACTACTGATAAAGGTATTCCTTACCTGGTTCTGCCTTTCAGCTACAATGGTTCTGTGTAGGCATACAGAACTATGTTCATCTATGCTCGTGAAGTTTACCCCCTACGTTCTGTGAAAGACAATCCAAAGAATAGTGCTCTAGTCAAGGGTATAGTAGACATGATTAGAGGAGTCAGCTCCTATGAGACTATCCTGAGAGATGAGACACTAGCATATATTGGATGGAACGTGACTGGATATGGTGTTAGTCTGAGTGGAAACCAGAGAGTAAAAAGATTGTCTCCGATTTGGATCGTACCCCATCAGGGTCATTTTTGTCTGCAAGGTAATGGCAAGAATCCGAGAGCTCAGTTAGGGAAGAGTATCTGCACTGAGATGTATGTTTTTGTGTCCCAGACTTCCCCATCGTTTTTACCAGCTAAGGGTACCTATTTTGTCTGTTACGATAGAGCATACACATGGTTGCCCCCTGACTTTTCCGGCACATGTTATGTCTCGTTCCTGTTGCCTCCCACGTATACAGCTGCAGCAGATTACCATAAGACAAGAGTTGTTAGAGGTGTCTTCAGTAAGGAAGATACTTCAGGACAAGAATTGGGAGATTTTCTAAAGGGTTTTCTGCCATTTTGGGGACCTATTGTTAACAGCAGGAACATACGGCAATTGACGAGAGTGGTTGAGTCCACCGTAGTTGAGACTGCCGGTGCCCTTAGTAATTTGACTTCTGAGCTCCAGTCGGATCGCCTTATGACTCTTCAGAACAGAGTTGCGTTAGATGTCATACTTGCAGATAGAGGAGGGGTGTGTAAATTGATTCAATCGAGCTGCTGCGTTTTCATTCCAGAGAACGCTCCGACAGTGTACCAAGCCATTTCCAAGCTACATAAGATCTCCGAGTCTGTACATGTGGATGAAGGAGATTGGTCGTTAATGGGATGGTTTTGGGGATTGTTATCCACTTGGGGATGGAAGATTCTGATGATTATTGGGATGGTTTTAGCTATCCTTTTCCTGTTCTGTCTTTGCATACAGTGTGCTCCTGCTATGTGTGGCCTTTGTGCTACTTCGTGTGCGAGGAGACCTGTCCAGAGAGAGCTACTAAGTACTAGGATGATGCTACAGCAACATTTTGATGTTCTGATGAATATAGACCTGGATTCAGACTGACGTGAGTTTAGGTTTATTGCCTATGTAAGGGCAAAAGGAGGGCCTGAGGTTCCGTGATTCTGAACCCGTTTCATAAAGGTCGTCATATTGTGACGATTTTGGTAATAGCGAACCGCAAATGACGAGTGCGGCATGTACGAGTGTTTTCGTCATCTTCGATTGATGCATTCACTATGAAATTAGGGGTTTCGTTCTGAACCTACGGGTTCCATTTTGTGTACGGCAGCCATTTTGTGGTTGCGCTCACATAGGCCGATGACTACGCCCGAGCGAGTCTTTGGGACATGTACACCTTTAGCTGACTTCTAGATGGCCTGAGCAAACTGACTCCATTGCCCGAAGTTAAGTTGTTGAGCCAGTTCCTTGTTCGGCAGCTGGTCAAGATAGAGATCAAAGAGCAGGACATTGCTGAGTTTATGGTACACGCACACTCCCTTGTATCTTGTTTCTCATCTGTTTCTGTTCCTTCTTTTATGGCCTATTTATGATTTGGGTTTGTGGTCTTTTATTATGGGTTCGTCCGGCCTGTCCGAGCAAGAATGTTGGGTTTTCCCGTGTAATTGATGGTGGGCTGGACAGCTGAAAAGTGGGCTTGTCGTTATGCGATACCTTTTGCAATGTCACCTGTGATTGGATAGTTTGTAAATAATTGGTGCTAGTCAGGAATGTGATTTTTGGCATAAAAGACGATGTCTCGCAATACGAAAGTTGTGCAGTCTCTAGCGAACCACCCGTGTCGTGCTTCGTAGACTTCTGTTCCTGGTTGCAGCCAATAAATTTGATCTTTGGCGCCACCGAGAAGTATCCTGTGTCTCTGTATTCTAAGACAGGTGAACCCGAAGACATTGGGCGTGCCCCTCGCGCCGCTGGGTTCTAAAACCCGATTCTTCAAGTCTTCCCTCCCCTCCCTTGGTAGTCCACTGTGGAAACCTCAGTCTAGAAGAAACCACTTGGTTGCCACCAGCCACTAGAGACTGCATTGGCACTCCAGAAAAACAAAATGTATGTCATTAATATCATTTCCATAGTTTTGAAGGATGACACTGGTTGACATAATTTTTTTAAATAACTAGTTCCCATTTTCCATCACAAGGGTGATAGCTAAGATGTTACAGACTGCAGAAACACCGTATCTCCTGACCAGGGTTTTCCAAAAGTGAAAGCCCTCATGCAAAACTTCTGGTCCCAGAACTACAAGGTCATTAAGGGTCTGGAAGGCCCCAGAGGCTGGTGCTGTGTGGAGAGTCATTAATAAGGAAAACACTTCTTAAGGCCCGATTTCGGTCTGGGTCGAAAGCTCTCCGACCGAGCCGGATCTGGAGTGTTTTCCGACCGAGCCGGACTCCTGCAGTTCGACCGAGCGAGTACAATGCGGCCGCATGCTGCCAGACTCGGTTCGGTCGGACTCCCATAGAAGTCAATGGGAGCCGGCCTTCCGACGGGTACATGGGCTCCCATTGATTGAATGGGTAGGTCTCTGTTGCGGGGTAGGAGAATAAACAGGGAGACTAGATGTGGTTTGTGCTGGTTTTATTGGTCTTAACACATGTTTCCTATGGGTAATCAGTCTGTAGTAGGGTAGGGGTGTTTCAGAGGTTTTCTCTCGTGTGACGCGGTCCCTCTGCGAGGTCCTCCCTCTCCGTCTCCACTCCAGGACGATGTCTCCAGGGGATGTGGGCATGAAGAGGAATTGTGGGGAAAGAAAAAGAAGGGGCACGTTTAGAGTGAGGTGTCCAGTATGTAGAGTGTTTTGAGGGAAAGGAGTGAGGATTCACACGGTGCTCAGCTTCAAAAGTGTGCGGATATGGTGCTCAGGATAGGGGGGAATGGAAACCAGGGGCCCGTCAATTAAAACAGAGGCTTCCCCCTTTTGCCCACCCAACCCGTCACATGCTCGCTTATCTGCGAGAGCCACGCTCCTCGTAGGGCGTGGCTGGGCGACACACGGGAACGTTGGCCTCCTGGCTCTGGTAGCTTCCGCAAACACTCCTCCTCTTGCCTCTTCTCCGGTCTCCTTCAGTTCAGGTCGACACACAATACTCCTGGCTTCTCTAACTCCTCTGGTTTTCAGACACACCGTCCTCTGTGCTCTTCCTGGTTTTGAAAGCCAATCCCCCTCCTCGTCATCGCTTGGGGCGTGGCTTAGGGCGAACTCTCCACAGTTAAAGAAACAGTGCTGCTTTTCCTCTTTGTCGTGGTTTGGCTGTAAATCTGGGTCTGTCCAGTCGTCCTGCTGTTGAGAAAAGAGAGGGGAAATGGAGTTGATCACTTCACCCCTGCCATCAAGTGAGTCCGTTCCACTCTCAGTCCAGCCTCCCTGGTCACAGTCTCGCACTAAGGCGCCCCCTACAGTGGGTACGTGTACATTCCTGTGTTGGGGAGACCCTTGGGTCTCCCCCTGTGTCCGAGTCATTAGGCTGTGGGTGACAGGGGATGCGACGCAGCCCCCAAACGCAACCTCCCGGAAATTTTGCCAGACGAAAACTTCGGATCGAACCGGCAGTCATAAATCGCATCCATTGCACAGCACGGTTTGCTTACGGACGAGACGTGCGGAGCGGTTCGAACCCGGAACTATTCGGTCGGTGAATTTTGCGTTGCTCGCATCGTACTTGCTCGCTCGTACAGCTGTGCAAGTTGGGCGGAAAACACGCGTATGGCTCGTACTTATTCCAGCCGGATCGCGTTGGGTGCCCTTCCAAGCGAGATCGGAATCGGGCCCTAAGTCTTATAATAGATTACACATGCACCCAGAAACCTCAGCAGTCTATTTCAAACACAAATGTTTGACACTATTAGGATACTTGTTAAAAGCGCATAATTCTGCCCCTTTAACACACACCAAAGCAATAGTATTGTTCAATTTGTTGAATTTTGATTGCATACAGTAAGTAACTGTATCTTCTGCTTGGGCGAAGAAACTCAGGGGCATATTATCAAGAAACAGAGTTAAAATTTTTGCCACTTTAGCGGCAGGAATCTGCCGCTAAAGCGTCGATAATGGGTTTGATAATATTCCCTTGTGAATTCCCATAGAAGCCCATGCTCTGGTGTGAACATGGGCTTCTATGGGAATTCTCAGGGGCATATTATCAAGCCCATTATCGCCACTTTAGCTACAGTTTCCTGCCGTTAAAGCAGCAGTAATTTTAACTCTGTCCTTGATAATATGCCCCAAAGTGTGTTACATTGTTAAATTAACAAAATAAAGAAAAACTCCACCATATGGTGAAGTTCGATAATCGAGAAGCAAATACAACAAGTGTAGTAAGTTTAACACATAGTGGATTTGAAAGATAAACAGTCCTAGAAAGAAAATTTACCTTATAGAGAGAATAGCTTTGAACATAGCGCACTTTTTCGTGAAATTTACTTTTACCCGCTGCCATATGTGCCTATCATTATGTAGGCAAATGTTCAATATATGCTGAAACACCCTCATTGATCCAAAATTCAACAGTGTTTCACAGTTGCTTATCTCTACCACCTGTTCTAAGGGCCATGCTTTAAAAGCGGGGGGGACAAACATGCCACTGTGCCTAAAGCAGCCTAAATGTTTCCATAGGCACCGCACTTAAGTCAATGTACCGTTAAACTGAGTTCACTTTTTGGTTCCAAAAAAGTAAGTGGCCGCTAAGCTAAAACCAGTCCACATTTTTAGAAGATACAAACTTCAGATTGGTAGAAATAAAAGAAAATGACAGCACACACAAGAATTTTATATGTTCAAAATCAACAGAAATAAGTATCGACTCTATGTCTTCATTTATGTCTATATCAATGTCATGGCCCATGCTTGCCCAAATTTTGGTTGTCTCTGTGGATCATTCCACCACGACCCATTGTTGTACTGCTATCCAACACTTGTAAAAATATGGAAGCACATGTCCTCCCCTAGGTTTAGTTTGTAGTAGCAGTATTAGTGGGATTCTGGGACTTGCCTTTCTCCAAATACATATTCCCACTAGCCTATCTAATTTATCAATGATGTCTAGGTGTATTATTAATGGGAAGAAGTTGAAAAAAAACACAAACTACATTTTCCAAGAACACTGAAAAGTAAGCATTCAGTCTAGCTAATCCCATGGCCTCTATCCTTTGAAGAACTGCATGTATTTCCTGAGCCTCCTCTTTCTGTGTACGACAGTTGCAGTGGCCTTATTATTTTCAATCGCAGTCCATTTTCTGTTCATTCCCAATCAACAAACAGAACAGCCATCTCTTATTTGAAAAACTCAATTATTTGACCTCTCAAAAGTAATAGTCGGCACATAAAATACGCAAATTTCTGTAACAACAAACTTCATAAGGACAGGAGGTGAGGATTATGCAAGCCTAAAGCTTACTTACTATGAATGAGGCTATGTCCACCATTGGTTTGAAATCAAATCTGAAAGTGGAATCAGAGGACCAGTTTGTAGCATTCATAATGTACTCAAGCCTCAAACCTAGAGAAAAAGCCTTGGATTAAGTAGTTCCTCTTGCAGAGAGAGCTCCAAATAGGCTGATATCGGTCCCTGCCTCTTTCCAGAGAATCCATCTTGCAATGGTTGATTAAGAGGCTTCTTTGAAGAGTTTTCTGAGGGAAATTTGAAGTTGGCACTCTCCTGCAGATCTGCTATCCTCACACTCATATGCTTCCAAGCATTCAACCACATACAACTTATCATTGTCCCTAAAAGATTGGTACGAAATTACTCTTGTTTGAGTTTTGGTGTGCCTACATATCAAAAAAGTAATTCGATTCAGATTAAACATTCTGCGTGAGATATCCAGCGCTCTGACATCTGACAAACATAGTATAATTGCCAGTTTAGCAGATAGTTGTTTCCTCTTCAGAAACCTGTTTTGATGCCAGAAAGAGGCAGGTTCAATACTCTATGTATATCCCTCAATCTGGCAAACTATGTTTTGGAAGAGAGGTCTAATTCCTCAGGGGAGTTTCCTGATTAATGGGTGCTCAGCCAGGAAACATCCTTTAGGATGAAGCCCCAATCCCTCTGTGCCTTCACAGTGCCAGCAAGAGAACAAACGTGTCTTGAGCATGAATTCGTTCTGCACGCAAGTCGGTACAAAGATTTGCTTTACGAGGGCGCATTGGTAGAATAGTGTTGGAGTTAAAGACCAACACCTTTCCTGCTGGTGCGCAGACTGGAGTTGGAATAGTAAACTAAACTATTCCAAAACCCAGCACTCCCCAAGGCAAGTTGTTACAACGACTTGCGTGCAGAATGAATGTGTGCTAAAGATACGTTTGTTACGGCGTTCCCAAGGCATGTGTGATAAACGCATGTGGGATACCGTCACACATTCACCAGCCACCTGAGTAATATTAATAGGCAGATGTCCCACCAGAATAGCAGAACAAAAGTTGTTTACTAATCTGTAAGCTATTCCTAGCAGAGCTAAAAACAGAAAGTAAGTTCAGCTCGTGTATGATCTCAGACCCCAAGGGATTTAGGTATTATTGCACACACCAACCAAGCCATCTTTTCAAAGCTGGTCTCTAGCTTATGGTTGTACTCTCAGACTAACCTCGATAGATGAGGTTTTCACCCTGTTCTAATAAGACTTGGATTTTCCAGCAAAACCCTGTAATCCTTCAGGCCATGATGTGTAGACTGCCCTCCAATACAAGGTGATGAGGAAGTCCTTCAGGATTCCTCAGAATGTGGTGATGGTGAGGAGACGGATTGGAGAACCTTAGGAAAGTTCCAGAAGAACTGGATTCCACACTTGAGATCTCCAAATTGGCATGACTATCTCCTTACTTGGGCTGAAGTTTCTTATTATCATGACAAAGGTAAGAAACATATATCCATTTCTTGACTACAGTCTGGAGGGACAGCATCTGTCACCATTGCCTGCAGATCCAGTCTCCAGCTGAAGTATCTGCTAACCTGATGGTCCAGGAGTGACACAAAGAGGTCCATGAAGAAAGGTCCCCATTCCTGTTTTAATGCACCAAACACAGTTGGGTCCATTTGCCAAAATCCTGAGTTCCAGTTTGCCATTGTTCTTGTTCTGCCCAGAAGGTATTTCACAGTGATTGGTATTCAAAACTCCAACAAGAAGTGCCTTCGCTATTTTGGTGAGCACCTTGGAACATGTTCTGCCCAAGGGACTGATGTATCGCACTGCTGAGACTCTTTCCATCTTGAAAGGTACGCAATATTACCCTCTCTCTTTTGACTAATACTTGATCATGAAGGATCAAGACAGAAGTTCTAGGCAGTTGATGTGCAACTGGTGATCCTGTCCTGAACATCTTCTTCTTCTAGATGCTCCTTCACATTTGGTATCCCAGCCTGTCCTGATGGAATCAGATTTGATGACTAAATCTGGATCTGCCCCAAAAATAGCCCTTTCATTCCAGGCTGCCATATGGTTCAGCCATCATCTCAGCTCTTTTTTGGCCACCTCCTGAAGTGATACGGATTCTGAATAGGCGAGTCTCTATTTAAGGTGAAAGACTTGCAACACCACGGGCCCTGTAGTGGAGGGGGCCTTGGAAGATCACCTGTATTTGGGATGATAGTAGACCTACTACTCGTACTATAGTCCTCAGAGATGTTGTTGGTTTGGCCATCCTCCCCCTCAACTCCTGATAGATTTATTTTTGACCAACTTCTTGGTGGGCAAACATAGAGTAACTTTGACTAATTTTGTGAGAAAACCTAGGAAATAAACTATTTGAGAAGGGGACATCATAGATTACTCCCTGTTGAGATCATATCCTCCTGTGGCTGATCCATGATAACAATATTGTCCAAATAAGCAATGAGGAGAATGTTGTGCATCCTGTGTAATTTTATCACCTGTTTCAGGACCATCACGAAGCTCCATGGTCCCTATGAGAGGCCGAATGGAAGTGTTGTTCATTTGGAGACCTGTTTGAAGACTGGAATTGTTGGGTATGCATCCTTGAGATCGAGGTGGACAAGCCAGTCTCAAAGATGCAGAGCATCTCTGAGGAGGTGGGTACCTTGTATATTGAAGTGATGATAAATGAGCCATTCATTGAAATCCCTGAGGTTTATTACCAGATGGAAGCCTTTGCCTCTCTTACACAAGAAACAATTTGCTTACAAAATCCCAAGGTTGTAAGTATGGCTTTGAGATGGTACCTTTTGCCTCCAACTCTGCTTCTTCTTGGCATATTAGAAGTTACTGTTCCTCTGAAAACTACAAGAGTCTTGGGGCGGTGAACCATAAAATTGGATGTGGAATCCCATGACAGTATGAAGTGTCCTCGTAATTGTAACTGAGGAGCAGAGAGGGAACTTATCTGAGTATGATCCTGCAGTGGAAGTGCTTCTGAACAAGCCCATGTTGGCCCTCACCCTTTCCTGCACCTCTAAAGGTGAAGAAGCCACTGATTTGCACCTCGTCTTGCCATTTTCCTCTCTTGATAAACTGTCCTAGTTGGGGAGATTGGTTGAAAAGGTGCTGGCTGAGCACCCAATACCTCTGCCTGTCCCTGTGAAAACGTTAGTGAAAAAACTTTCTTTATAGATGCTTGAGCCTTATCTAGGGAGGTCAAGGTGTAAATAAACTTGCCAAATTCCTTGATAAAGGGGTCTCAAAAGTAGACCCCTAGAGCAACTGCACCAGCTTCCGAGGATATCAAATCCCCTAGTTTACCATCTACTTTAATGAGGAAGGAGCTTCGATGTTCCAACGAAATCACATAATTGGCGCTCCCCAAGAAGATAATAACACTTTTGACCCAACTGGACAGGACATCAGGGGGAATGAGGGACCCGGATTGTTGGGCTGCCTCAGCCATAGCTAAAATGTTTGTCAGGGGCCCACCATTTCACGCATATCATACTGGTAGGAACGCCAGGAGTGATCAATCCCTTCCTTGGGCCTTTAATACACGTGGCTAAAAACTTTGCCATTTGGCATCAATATTCGGTGTGGGAGTAACTTTTCCCTCTATGGATGGATGAAGACATATGGCTCTCAGCCTCTTACAGACCTCTTTGTCTAACGGTTTGCATAGGCAACCCTCCAGGTACGACACAAAAGTATCCAATGGAACCCATTCTGTGGAGTGAGGATGCTAAATATACTCTGAGACCAGCATATCCAAGAGAGAGTCCTAAGCATCGTCATCAAATGGGGTGGAATTGTGGAGATACGACCGAGGGTGCCAGAACCGGGCTGAGGCTGTGTCACTGTCGAAATCAGAAAGGAAATCATCAGTTGGATCATAACCGGGGGAATGAGGTCCATTTGGAAAGGAGGGGTCTGAAGTCCATAGGGTTACTAGGGGAGTCAGTGTCCTTGCTGGGGGTCCTTCTGTAGGGAAGTAGGGTCTTGCAAGATAGGCCTTTTTTATGTAAGCAGTGTGGTTGGTGTCCCTGAGGCTCTTGACCTTAGGTGTAATTAGAGGCAGCGTTGGAGGTACTGCTTCCTCCCAAAGGGACAGATGTATATCAAACTCCTCCTCCTGGGGGGATGGGGAGTCACCCCTTGCATCATTTTTCTAGGTCTGTCCATTATAGCTGATTAGTGTTAGGAGGGGCACAACAGTCAAAGGACAAAGTCCAAAAGACGAGCATGTGAGAGGAATGAGAAAGTGAGTGCTATGTTATGTTTTGGGAACTGGAGGTCGTATCATATCTAATGTGACATGCCCTTGTATCTATGTGTGCTGGGCCTGGGCTATCCCTCCAACTATAGGGCTAAAATAAACCAACTCTGAAGGTTGTCGAGCTCCAAGCCTTGTTGAAGCTCACAGGTCCTGTCCCCTTATTTTATATTGATTGCTGATCGGCAATTCAGAAATTAGAAAAGAACTTCCAAAATCTTACTGTGTGTACTCTAAGCTGTCACTGTCAGAAGCACATTTTGCTCCACATTAGAATGCAGTCAGAAGTGGAAGAAGAGCAGGACTTGGGGGGAGGAGTGGGCACCCTTAGCAGCTGCAGGACCACACAGCGTGAGCACTTCCCTGTTCATAAATGAGAGTTGCACAGGGTATTGGAAAAACCTATCCTGTTATGCAAAACCCTATGGAAACAAACGACGTTAGCCAAATGGAACTGTATGTAACAAATGCAATAAACACACACGTAATGTCAAGGCAGTGTGTTAATAATAAAGTACTTTTCTGATGCTGAAGAAGCGAAGAAAGAGAAGGATGAGGAAGAAAGTACATGCACCTTTCAAAGGCAAGTGGTCATGGGATTAGCTGGACCGAATGTTTACTTCCTAATGTTCCTGGGAAATGTAGTTTGTATTTCTTTCTTCTTGGTTATAGCTGTTGGGAAAAATAAAGGAGAAAGATAATTCATATTCCTCACCTCCGGTCCTGACATAGAATCTTGGGAGGATATTAATTTAACCTAGCAGATGCACTGTGTCCATGACAAAAAACTAGAGACCATATCTTGATGTCCCCTCTGAGTTCTTCTAGTAGGTAGGGGAAGGTTCCTCCATACAATTGTTGCTTTTTCAGGGTGATATGAATACATAGATATTTTATGTGTTAGGAAGCCCATTTGAATGGTAGTTCTATAGCTAGGATTGTGGCTTCTTGTGGGTAAACCGATAAATGATAGGGTAAAGAATTTCAGATTTGTACTCATTTATTTAAAATCAGGACACATTTTCAACCTTGAGATTTCGCGTTAGAGAACTGATGATTCTGGCACTCTGTGAGGAGGACATTATCCTCATACAGGGAAAATATATATTCCTTCATTCTTCAAGGAATCCGTTGAATGTCCACCTGACTTTTAAAAAAAAAGTGTTCTGTGCATAGTTCAATAAATCAAATAATAACTAAATACATAAAAAGGACTAGTCCACCTTATGGATGGCAATTACTGAGATTAATGAGACAACTACTGGTGCATTTTCAGAGCCTTCTCGATCAGGTAGACCGTGCTTCTGATTTTGTTACTTTGTTGTATAGCGTTTTAGGACCGTAGTGTAATTTTCCCAATTCATGCCCTTATATAGGTATAAAATATAGTATCCTAATATAGGCATAGAAATCACAACCATATTAAGACATAGCGCAAGTAGTCCTAATATGGCTTGACTACTTCCAATAGTTCCGAAAATCTGAAACGATTTCTTGGAAAAACCCGCCTTCAGCAGTCAGGGACTTCCCCCTGCATGAGTATTAATGTATCCGAGAAATCATGGAGTTTTCAGAGAATCAAGTCTCTAATGGCGTTATTATGTCCAATTTTACATCAAACTCTGCACCTTCAAGGTATAAATATGCCCACACTTGTCCAAACAAACAGCAGTTCAACTATCTACTTGCTCGACGCCCTGCTGCAGCAAGTGCCGAAGAAAGCCGACCCTCCTGCTGACGCAATGAGAGACGCTGTCTTTTCTTTTGCCGAGTAATCCAGTTCCAGTGTTTCCAGGCTACCCTTGCGGGTTGCTAGGAAATCGAGTCCTGAGAGAGAGAGATACAAGACCTCCTGCATTCTAAACCAAGGTACGGAGCTGATTAGACCCTAAGAGAATTCTTGGAATAGATTCTTAGCAAAAAGAATACTACACTTAAGCTACATGTTACTTACTTCTTCCCTTGTACTAGACCTAGGTTAGGTACACCGGGGTAGGCGTATTTTAGAAGCACCATTTGAGTACTTTTAGTCATTATTTGTCACTGTATGTATTTTATGCATTTTAGGCATTCTATGGCTTAGAAACCATATCATGCTATTACAATATTATTTTGTAATACTCTTTTTACTGTACGCACTTTACTTCATGCTAAGTATTGCGATTGTAGCAGTTCATTTCTTATGCTTGAGAAAGAAGACTGTTCAATAAAAACCCTTTTATTGAAAACGCCCGTCTCTCTATTTCTCTGCACCTCTGGTGAAACTAAGCATGCACGATTGACTGAGTGAAATAATTATCTATTGTTTCCGCGACTCTAGAGATTGATTTCTTATTCTTGGGAAACAAAGTTGTCATGTTTTAAGCGGTTGTCAGGAACTAATCCCTTCTTGTTCATTCGAGAAAGTTTCCAGTGACCTCTGAGCTAACTGGCACACACACAATTAAGTTTAGTATATTCAGTAGAGACCTAGTTGACCTCAGTCCTATGTCTAAACTACAGGATACACTATTCCAATGCGCAGAACCTATTGGGAATATAGGAATTACACTACAACTTGAGGGTGTTCAAAATTCCCCTAGTTATGTATAATTGGAGGTAATGCAAATCCGTCATTTCACACTAAATATTATCGCAAAGTGCATCTTTGCGTCAATTTTTAGAGTGAGGATGTCTTTAAACAAAGCACAACGAACAACAGTTGCTCGTGTTCTGTTGTTCGATTGCATTCTTGGTAAATATTTAGGGCTCCATTAGGATGACTGGCAGACTTTGTCGGATGTATGACGTTACAACGCATGCTTTTACCACGCCTGCTGTTACAACGCAAGTATTACAACGAAAACCTTTACAACGCATTACACTTGGGTATTCCAACTCTAGTCCCTGTGGACACTAGGGAAGGTGTTGGATAGTAAATTACAATTATTCCTTATCCTAGAGCGCCCCCCAGTGTAATGCGTTGTAATGGTTTTCATTGTAATACATGCGTTGTAACAGCACTGCGTGGTAAAAGTTGCGTTATAAAGGTTGCATACCGACTTGTCCGCCCGCCATCCTGTTGTAGTACAGGACCGCCCGCCATAAGGGCGGGGGTCCCGTGGGTAGCATTAGGATGCGCCCGACACAGTGGCGGGAGCATCCTGCATTCATACCATTGTGGCGGGCGGTGCAATGCGCACCGCTCGCCACAATGGCAGGAAGGCATGCTGTGCACTTCCATGCACAGCATGGCAGGCACCGCCCAGTGCCTGCCATGCTGTGCATGGAACTGCTGGGGGGGTAGCATAGGTACCCCTCATGTGAACCCCCCACCACCCTGAGTCCCTTGGGGCCCACAACGGGTCCCCGCAGGGATTCTCCGCATGCCTTTCCATGGCGGGATTGCCGCCACGGAAAGGCATTCAGAGAAGCCCATCATGATATGGCTGGCGGTGTCTGATAGACACGCCACCATATTAATCCTTTTCCGCCCTGGCCGCAAGACGACCGGGGCGGAAAAGCGGCAGACGGTTTTCCGTCCGCCGTGGTCCCCCCGCCATACTAATATGTCGGGGGGATTTAGGTGTGGATGGAGGGCAGATTGCCCCCGCCAGGCCGGCGGTGGCTACCGCCAGCCGGGCGGGGGAAATCCGCCTGCCATCCTAATGGGCCCCCTAGTGTGAATGGCGCTTTTCACTGTACATTTTTACTGAGAGTTGCGCATAATTCAGATAAGCGGTGTAATGGAGTAATTTGGTGAATTTTGTGTAACAAGCGTAATGCAAAAACATGGGTATTAAGGCAGCCTAATTTACATTTCACCCTGGGCCAGCTTTTATATGTCTGACTAGAGGCCACAAACCTGGACTGATCAGAATGAACTACATCTAAAAGTAATTTATCTAATCTAGAGTGTAAGATTTTGGAGTAGACTCTGACATCTAAATTGAGTGATGTAATTGGCCACATTGCTGAGGTTCTCGAGAAAGCCGTCAATAATCAACTTGCTGCCTTCCTTGAATCCAACAACTCCCTCGACCCTTCACAGTCCGGATTCCGAGCCAAACACAGCACCGAAACCGCCCTCATCGCAGCTACAGATGACATCCGAAAACTACTGGACAACGGACAAACAGTTGCCCTCATCTTACTTGACCTCTCCGCCGCCTTTGACACAGTATGTCATAGCACACTCATACGACGCCTTAACAACATCGGAATACAAGGAAAAGCTTTGGATTGGATCATCTCATTCCTCGCTGGAAGAACTCAAAGAGTCCGCCTACCCCCATTCAAATCAGAGGCCACCGAAGTCATCTGTGGTGTACCACAAGGATCTTCACTCAGCCCCACCCTCTTCAACGTATACATGAGTCCCCTCGCATCCATCGCATGACAACACAACCTCAACATCATCTCCTACGCTGACGACACCCAGCTGATCCTTTTCCTCACCAAAGACCCAAATACCGCCAAAACCAGTCTACACGAAGGAATGAAAGAAGTTGCCGAATGGATGAAAAACAGCTGTTTAAAACTCAACTCGGACAAAACGGAAGTCCTCGTCTTAGGATCTTCCCCCTCTGCCTGGGACGACTCGTGGTGGCCACCTGCCCTAGGTACAGCACCCATATCTACCGATCACGCACGTAACTTGGGCTTCATCCTAGACTCCTCCCTCTCAATGACCAGACAAGTCAACGCCGTTACATCATCATGCTTCAACATCCTACGCATGCTCAAAAAAATCTTCCGCTGGATCCCGACCGAAACAAAAAAGACAGTCACCCACGGGCTGGTCACCAGCCGACTGGACTATGGAAATACCCTGTACGCCGGGACCACAGCCAAACTACAGAAAAAACTACAACGCATCCAAAACGCCTCAGCCAGACTCATACTGGACATTCCCCGTCATGCTCACATTTCCGCCCACCTGAAGGATCTCCACTGGCTCCCCGTCAACAAGAGAATAACGTTCCGCCTCCTCACCCACGCACACAAGGCCATCTACGACCTAGGACCCGAATGCCTCAACACAAGACTGTCCTTCTACACACCCACCCGCCAACTGCGATCATCCAATCAAGCCCTCGCCGCAATTCCCCGCATCCACAGATCCACTATGGGAGGAAGATCCTTCTCCTACTGAGCGGCCAAAACCTGGAATTCTCTCCCCATTCACCTCCGACTTACACAGAACCACCTCTCCTTCAGAAAGCAACTCAAAACCTGGTTATTCGATAAGTAACGCACCCCCCTCCCTCAAGCGCCTTGAGACCCTCTGGGTGAGTAGTGCGCTATATAAATTCCTGAACTTGAACTTGAACTAGTTAAGACAGCACTGATTTTTTTGGCACCCTCATTGAAGGTGTTATGTTGCCCTGTTCTACCATGTAATTCAATAAGCTGTCCTGTTAAGAGACAAGTTGTGGAGCCATCACTTTGTTAAAATTACCAGGTATTCCGTCCCTCTGTCATATACCCAATATATTCTGTATTTAACTGGGAGTCCAGCAAGTATGAAGTTGCTTGTGAAATTGTTGACAAGCACATTTCATGTAGCTATTGAATGTGATTTCCTCTGCAGTATTGCTCTCCTGTGTACAACCTCTGTTAAAATTCTTAAAGATCATTTCTTTGTACCTTTCTGCTTGTACGATTGTTCCTTCTGGGCCCTTGTTTGATTTAAATTGTGCTCCTTCTCTCTTCCACCTCAGTTGTCTTGTGAGGCGAGAGCCAATTTTATTCTCAGCATCCTCTAGTTGCCTTTTAAGTGTCAATTCCTCTTTGTTTTTATGTAGTATCTTGAGAGGTCCTCTCAGCTAGCTAGTTCCTTAAATTTGCCACCCAGTTCTCTAAGGGTGCTTGTTGTGATTCATTTTGCTACCCAAGACCACTGAAATGTTACTGTAATCAAACTATTTATAAAGCTTCATTAAGCTGCAATGTCAGCAAAGTGTACCAATACAACAAGTACAGTCCACTTCCCGTCCCTTTACCAGCCCATCTAGAGCTTCTTCCACCAAGGGCCTTCAGCGATACCCTCAGATTCTACGTGACCTCACTGAGTCACAGTTTCTTAACTGAACTATCCATAATGGTTCTCCAATTCTTTAATTTCATCTTCTCCTTCTTAAACTTATTGGTTTCTTAACATAGGTGTGTGGATCATCATGAAAATATATGTTCCCTGTATCACTAAGCTGAAGGCATTTCATATTCCCCAGGGAGAAGTCTCTTTATACTGTATATAGAGAGATATTGAGTGTTTATTTCCGCCCTCAGAATTGGTCTCTGCGGAGTGTGGAATTAAGCCTTCACAATGGGGTTCTTCTGTGCTTTATGTGCAGAATTACTTTGGTTACAATGAGAGCATGATTTGAGACCACATTTGGGCCAATATATACCTTTTCCATGACCGAGGCTAGGGATTACTCACCAAGAAAAGGAAAAATGTGTGGTATGGTGTACATGGGAAAATATCAGCCATCTCCATAATCTAAAATTAAATGTAATTTTCACCAGCAGTCCCTTAAGTCTAGCTCCAGGAATATACTCTTTAATTTCTGAAATGTCATAAATTTGATAACACTTCTGGTCTTAATATCATTGACACGTTGAATAAGGATATCCAATGTTACTTCTTCCCAAGGTGCGGATGATATCGCACTGCAAATCCTGGGTACAGATATTATTTTATGCACCTAATTGATACTACACCAGTCAATGCAACCTAGCCACCAAACCTACTTGTTCAACATCAATTTTAATCTTTACTGTTTCTATGAGTCCAGCATGTGTCAAATATAATTCATACTGGGTATCAAGGAGAGAGAGAGGAACAAGAAGGCTAGTTCTCTTCCCCTAAAAGTACATGTATAATCAAAAGGAACAAGCCTGAACAAGCCTAAAAATTGTGTGTATTTCAGAAGGAAGAAATACTATTTCTTATAGAAGCCCTCACCCACCAACCTAGTTGGTGGCATGCTTCATCATCTGGCTACACGTGGTGACACCGAGCGTGCACGGGTGTGCTTTAACGCCTGTTTACAGCGGAGCTGGTTTTGTGGTAAGTGAGTGTGCAGTGATAGCGTGTGAGTTTGAATAAAAAACTGTCCTTGGGTCCCATTTCCTACTCTGGATATTTTATTAGTGGGCCCTTGGCAGTATTAAAAACAAGGCGATGGATGTGCTATGGAGTTATCTATGGTCTCCCCATCCTGTGTGGTCAACATATTTCAGCCAGGCCTTGGATATGAACAGGCTTTCCTCAGGACCTTTATCTGTTAAAAGTGATCGAAAAGTGATTAAAAAGGAGGTTGAAATATAGTGTAAGGGACCCGGTGTGTGTTGCACTCGCTAAGGTGCAGTATGGGTAAGAGGGGAGTTCCCTCTTCCTTCGGCCATGCACTAGAAGATTTTGAATGCAGAACCATAGCTAATCCCTTATGTAGACATAACTGTTCAGTGAGTTGCCGTGTAGAGTAGACTGTAGTTTACCCTCATCCTGTGACCAGCCTCCTTGTGGACATAACCCATTGTGCACAGTTTGTACCTTGTTTTATTGTGCAACAGATAGGTATCTCGGGCTCTGGTGACATGTGTAAGCCAGTTTTTCCTCTCCCTCATACTTTAAAAAAGTCTGCTCAATGCCATTATTCAACCAGTTACCAGTTAAGTACCCTTGACAAATACATACCCCGAGAGTTCTTAATTTGCTTTCATGTTTATGCTGCAGTCGAATGAACAGTCATGTTGGCACATTTGGGTTGGCGCTTGTTCTGTACTTAACAAATATTGTAAGTGATTGCAAGAATACAGCCGTAAACATTCCCTTGACAAGGTACATCCTGTGATGTCATACAAAGTGCTTGCCAGTGGACCTAAGATGAACATGAATTTGAAAGAACACGCCATGCTGGCCAAAAACCTGTCTCTATTAAATGCTTTTCCACTCTGGGCCCTTGCATATTTTATTCGGCCCAGTGGAATATTTTTCTCTACTGAACAAGACGTGCTTAATATCCTTTAGTTTAGAGTGTGGGCGTTGAGCACCTGAGCTCACACTTGGACACACTTAAAAGTCACATCCATTGTTATGCTTGTATTTGACACAAAACAGGTAGGAAGGGATATTTAGTAATAAAACACAATAGGGAAACATCTTAACCATGAAGGTCAATTGATGGTAGCGAGGAGTGGTATGTGCTGTTCATGCCCCTGGGTTGATAAATAAAGTAACATTTTCTTTTTAGAAAATAAAGACAGCAGCATTAACAAATAGAAAGTAAACACAACTTCAAAAGCTAATTTACTTTGTGTGGTTTCTACTCTTTTCTCTTCCACTAGATGTAGTTTCTAACTAGAGGGCAGAGGAGGGACTAGAGATGGATGACCTGTGATGTCATCAAAGAGTCAAAGGCTGTGTGATGTTACTTCTACCCAGGAATTTTTGGTGAATCAAAGTCCATGACACTAACACTTGTTACAACATGGACCTTTCTTTCATTTATGCAAGTCCACAAAAATGAAATAAGGCATGCTTGAGTTTAGATTACGCTTCTACCACTCTGGGCCTGATACCCAGTGTGCACTGCCAGATGCATAAATTACTTCATCCGAAAAAAAATCCAAAGTGATATGCAGAATTTATTGACAGGCAAAAGAACCAGCGAAGAGAGACAGATTAATTAAACATGCTTTCCCAAAAGCAATCTTGTTCACTTAGATCAAAAACTTGAAGTTTACACGATCATTGCAGTAGCACTTTAGTCATTAACTCTGTGCATGCATTTTTGGTTTGGGCAGCTCGTGATAGGTCTAATACAAACATTTCAGAAGCCCAATTTCTCCTTCTTAGGGATGGACGCCACACGTTCATATGCAAGTAAAGGAAAATCGTTTCAACACCAGTTTTAGACCATATTTTGAGTTTAATGCAAACTTATAATCAATTCAGCACTAAGGTTTATTGGTTTTCCAAGTATTCTGTGAGTCATTTGTATTGGGCTTTTATGATTTTAAATTAAGTCGAAAAAAAGTATTTTCATAATAATAATAAAAATAATAATATCGACTGGTTCAAATCTCTAGCTACACAAGCAGAGCCGTTTGAAGGTATGGGCAAAATCGGCAATTTCCCAGCGCCCCCATCTTCCAAGAGTTTTTTGTGCTCATAAGATCAACTATTTTTCTACATTGACAGCCTAGCATACTTAACAGACACGTAGGGCCACATTTGCCAATGGGTTGTGACAAGGCAAACAGAAGGGAAGGGACGAAAAAGCTAAAATTCGTGCAAGGTTATTTACATTCCAGCACTAATTGATTTATGCACTGGAAAGGTGCCTTTTTAGGAGCGCAATTTAACTCTTTATGCTGCTTTGCGTCAAGGGAGTGTTACCTGGGTGTAACTTGAATAGATTAGCACAACCACTCATATTGTTTGACAAAAAGACGCATCTACTAAGATAGTCAGACCAGGCTATGCATCAACAAATAATAATGGCTCCTTGAAGCAGGCTCTACATGTTGAAATGTTCCCATTTCTGCAGCATTCTGCATATTGCATTCTTTATTTTATATCTCTCTACCTCACCACTCCTCTTTTTCTATCTCACAACTTTCTACCACTGTATAAACCTCACCTTTCATTCTCTATTTCACATATCTCTCAACGTCCTCTTTTTTTCTGCACCACATTTCTCTTCCTACCCCTCACCCCTCTCTTTATCCTTTTCTCTTTTCCCACCACTCTTTACATAACTAATGTTTCTATACTTCTTCTCATTTTGTTCTCTCTCTACCTTACATCATTGTTCTTCCTCAGGACTCCTCATCTATGTCTACCTCTCTGTGCCTTTGCCTCTTTCTAATTCACCTTTTTTTCTACATTACTGCCCCATTTTAATTATCCCTTGGAATACTCTATTGCTCTGCTTCCCTCTAAATTCTCCCACCATGTCTCTTGTTTTATGGCACTCTGAAACCTTACCTATTTCTCTGCCTCTTTTTTTCTACCTACATGTTCCAGTTTTTTACCTATTTTTATATTTCCTTCAGGCTCCCTGTGAGAAGTTGGCTTGATATATGATGTTTCCAATTCTGGAACCACCTTGTATCAGTCCAAACAATCCCTTATGATGTCTGGTTGTAAGTCAACCTTATAGACAACCTATCCTAATGGTAGCATGGACTAAGCAGCCTTAAAGGCTTAACTCTAGAGGTCATGTTAAGTGAGCTGTTTTACCGATCAAAATCCTGTAATTTCAAATGAAAGGACACCACACAAGTATATATTATAAAAATATATGTATATATTACTCAAATAATCCTCTGTACTCTTTATGAGTGCAAAGGCACAAGCGTTTAAACAAAAGCACAGTTAAACATATGAAAGTTGCACAATTATGGATGAGGCCGGGGGGCCACGCAAACCATATATTAAAAAAGTGGTATAAGAGATACCAATCGAACAGTGGTTAGGCCTAGGGAATAGGGAATCGCTGGGAGCAGTCGGGACTAGCAATGCTGAAGTTGGGAAAAGCCCGCGGGATTCGGGTGCAGCGCTTAAAGCACAAGCATGCACCAATGCAAAGTCAATGGTGCGTAAAAGTTATAAAGTTATAGTTTAAGGAGACTTCCGCTTAACCTAGCAAGATTAAACTTTAGACACATACACTAGAGGTGTGTACCAGTGTGGGAACGCCGGCGTTGATGAGTTACCTCACCCACAGGAAGCGGGTGCACAGGTGCGAAGTAGTGTTGGGTTTTGTCACGCTGGTTGATGGTGCTTGAAGCTGAAGATGCTGCAGGCGTCGTGAAGGAGAAGTGTCCAAGGGTGGATCAGAGTTGTAGAGTGCCTGAAAGCAGAGGGGACAGAGTCGGGGTCACTCAGCAGTGACCAGGGTGGAACCAGGATGGAACCAGGCAATGTCGGGCGCAATCAGGTGGTTGTCAAGGAGCTTCTCTCCGCTGCCACGTGGACTCTAGGGCATCTGCGAGGTCCAGGAGTGGATCACCAGCTGTCCCACAAAGGTTCTCACTGACGGCGGTGTCAGCTTCAAGATTGGAGTAAACAAGACTTGGCAAGAGCAATCCACGCAGGACTGGAAGATTGCTTCTCACTCCGACCAGGAGGGTCAGAGCGGGTGCTCCTTTTCAGAGAAGTGAGTGCAAGACTGGAGCAACCAGAATCACAAGTTAGATTTTGTTGTTCGTTGGCACAGGGGCCACAAGCCAATGGGCAAGTGACCAGGCCAACGCGTTGAGCCAAAAGAAGCAGAAGGGCCCCACGCAGCACTCGGTGAGTGTAGAGGGGTGAGCTTTGGTGCAAAAGAGGCTCAGGGCTGGGCCTTCTCAAACCTCGATGTACAGCTTCAAGGGTCACTCGTGGGCTGCACGGTCAGCGTCTTGTGGTCTTTCCAAGATGGCTGGCCCCACGCTTCCGGTCGCCTCCACGGGTCTCAGCTCTGCAGGGACTGTGGATCGGGCTGTTAGAAGGCAGGCACACTTGATCTTGTCAATCTCTGTTGCTCGAGTTCTGGCAGGAACTGCAACAAAGCAAATGTCAAGGTGCTGGATGGTGCCTGTTTGCACATGGTGGTCACTCATTGACCACAAGGGAGATTCTTCAGTCTTCTACGTCTAGTAGGATGTCGAAGGGTCCAGAGTTTTGTTTCATAAGTTTCAGTCAGGATAATCTGAGTGCTTTGGCACTGCTCCCATTCTTATACCAATCTAGGGGCTGGATTACCTGCTAGGTCCCCTCCTATGGGTGGGACCCAGGAAGGGGGTGGTTACACCCCTTTCCCTTTGTCCAGGTCGCGCTGGGACTGGGGCTGGTGTGCCCCAGAACCGGTTTTACCGGATTATGCAAGGGGAAGCCTTGTGCTCCCCAGGCAGTGTCTGGTTTCTTTCAAACCTCCCTGCTACAATCCACTATCTCCTGTCTGGGGTGGTGTGACACCTCCCCGCGACAGGAAAGCCTTTGTCCAGGCCTCCTCAGCTGAGTTTCGGTCAGCAGCAGGAGGTCAGACTCGTGTCTGTGGCAGAAGCGTCCATTTTGTGATGCTGAGGCTCTTTTAAAATCAACTGTGTTTCAGTAAAGTAACATGTCTTCTCCCTCTAGAGGGGTGGAATGCTATCCCCGTCGACAGGACTGTCGAGGGGATAGTATTCCAAATCGTATGACACCTTACACAACATGTTTTGATAAAGCCAAACCAAAGTTAACATATAACCGCGAGGATTATAATGCACTTAATAGTATATGGTATGGCATTATCCCGGAACAGTTCAGGGAGTTGTTCCCGACAGCTTCAGACAGGCTCAGCTCATGCTCGAGCTCCATCTCACGTTAAACCACGCACTCTGCCTCCAGGATTGATAAGGCCTTCCATAGGAGTGACTCACAGGTTTATAAGTGTCGAGATATAGGTTTAGATATAGGTATACTATATCTAAGCAAGAGGTGATTACACCAACTTGCCCCAGCTGAGTGATCAGCCAGTTGTGTCAATTTAAGAACCAGCCAGGGGTGGCAAAAGCTATGCTGCAGCCCCTGGTAGGCCTTGGTGGCACCTATGCCCTGAGCACCTATAGTGCATGGTACAGGGGCTGACAAGGAGTCCAGTTCCAATTGAGTTATGTACCTATAGTACATGTATGTGAATTTAGAGAGAGAACAGCAGGCTGGGGGTCTGATTAGCAGGCCCACAGCCTCATTAAGTCGAAAACCAGTGAAGCAAAAAGCAAAAATTGGGGTGACCATAGGATAGCAGACCCTACTCTCCTACACAACCCCCCCCCCCCCCCCCAAACGCAGGGACATTAAACTTAACCTTGACCAGATAAGTCTTCATGTTCTAAGTGGAAGTACCTGGAGAGACCATCTGCATTACCATGGTCAGTCCCTGGGCGGTGCTCCACTGTAAAGTCCATCCCCTGTAGGGAAATGGGCCACCTGAGTAGTTTGGGGTTTTCACCCTTCATCTGATTTAGCCACAAGAGGGGCTGAATTAGGAAGTGAGTTCCAAACAAGTATGGCCTCAACTTCTTCAGGGCCCAACGTTTCTCCCTGGGGGTCAGCCTTCTGCTAATAAAAGCAATGGGCTGGTCATGACCATCTGTATTCAGTTATGAAAGCACAGCTCCCACTCCCAACTCAGAAGCATCTGTCTGTACAATGAACTGTTTGGAGTAGTCAGGACTCTTCAGGATAGGTGCAGAGCACATGGCCTTCTTCAGGTCATCAAATGCCTTTTGACAGCTAACTGTCCACTGAACCTTTTTTTGCATCTTCTTGGATGTCAAGTCATTTAATGGTGTCACAATGGACCCATAGTTCTTCACAAACTTTCTGTAGTACCCAGTCAGGCCCAAGAAGGCTCTGACTTGTGTCTGGGTAGTTGGAGGAGCCCAGTCCTGTATGGTCTGGATCTTGCTCTCCAATGGTTGAACCTGACCCCCACCTACTAGGTGGCCCAGGTACACAACCTTGCTCTGCCCTTTCTGGCACTTATTAGCCTTGATAGTCAGGCCTGCCTTTTGCAGGGCATCCAGAACCTTATTCAGGTGGGTCAGGTGATCCTCCCAGGTGGAGCTAAAGACAGCAATATCATCTAGATATGCTGCACAAATGTCATCCAACCCAGCAAGGACTTGATTCACCAACCTTTGGAAGGTGGCAGGTGCATTCTTCAAACCAAAGGGCATTACCACAAACTGATAATGCTGTTTTGGCTTTGGACTCTTCAGCTAACCTGATCTGCCAGTAGCCAGCTGTCAAATCAAATGTGCTCAGAAACTTGGCGAAAGCCAATTTATCAATGAGCTCATCTGCTCTTGGAATGGGATGTGCATCTGTCCTAGTGACAGCATTGAGACCTCTGTAGTCCACACAAAAACGAATTTCTCTCTTTCCATCTTTGGTATGAGTTTTGGCACCAGGACTACTGGGCTGGCTCATGGGCTCTCTGATGGCTCAATCACTCCAAGCTCAAGCATCTTTTGCACCTCAGCCTTTATACAATCCCTGACATGGTCAGGTTGCCTGTAGATTTTATTCTTCACAGGCAGACTGTCACCAGTGTCAACCTCATGGGTGCACCAGTTAGTTTGACTGGGTGTGAGTGAAAACATATGCCTGTGGGCCTGCAACACCTGTCTGCAGTCCACCTGTTGCTGCTCAGTGAGGCTGCCTGCCAAGGCTACTCCATCAACTGAACCATCATCAGGGTTCTGGGAAAGCAGGTCTGGGAGAGGGTCACTCTCTTCCTCCTGTTCCCCATATGTGGCCATGAGCAGGCTCATGTCCTCCCTGTCAACAAATGCTTTCAAACGATTTACATGGAGCACCCTGTGGGGGCTCCTAGGGGTTCCAAAGTCAACCACATAGGTGACTTATCCCTTTTTCTCAACAATAGGGTAGGGTCCAGTCCATTTGTCCTGGAGTGCTGCTGGGGCCACTGGCTCCAACACCCATACCTTCTGCCCTGGTTTGAACTCAACCAGAACAGCCTTTTGGTCATGCCAAGCTTTCTGTAATTCTTGACTGGCCTCCAGGTTTTTGGATGCTCTCTCCATGTATTCAGCCATCCGGGAGCGGAGACCAAGTACATAGTCCACAACATCTAGCTTAGGCTTTTTGAGAGGTAACTCCCATCCTTCCTTCACCAAACATAGTGGACCCCTCACAGGGTGGCCAAACAAAAGTTCAAAAGGGCTGTAGCCAACCCCCTTCTGTGGGACCTCTCTGTAAGCAAAGAGCAAGCAGGGTAAAGGGGTGTCCCATTTCCACCTAAGCTTCTCTGGTAATCCTTTTATCATTCCCTTGAGGGTCTTGTTGAACCTTTCAACAAGCCCATTGAACTGTGGGTGATAGGGTGTGGTAAACTTGTAGTTTACTCCACACTCCTTCCACGTTGCCTTTAAGTATCCAGACATGAAGTTGGTACCTCTGTCTGAAAGAACCTCCTTTGGAAAACCCACTCTTGAGAAAACTGCATGAAGGGCCTTTGCCACAACAGGTGCTGTTGTGGTCCTCAGGGGAATTGCCTCTGGATACCTGGTGGCATGATCCACTACCACCAGTATAAATCCGTGCCCATATGCTGGTGAGGATCCATGGGACCCACAATGTCTATTCCAACTCTTTCAAAGGGTACCCCCACCACAGGTAGTGGTATCAGGGGGGCCTTTGTTGTGCCACCTGACTTACCACTGGCTTGGCAAGTGACACAGGAGCGACAAAACTCCTTGACATTTTTTGACATATGAGGCCAGTGAAAGTGAGGGACAAGCCTGTCCCAAGTCTTGTTCTGGCCTAAGTGTCCTGCAAGGGGAATATCATGGGCCAAGGTAAGAAGGAAGCCCCTACATTTCAAAGGTATGACCAACCTCCTGGTGGCACCAGGCTTGGGGTCTCTAGCCTCTGAATAAAGGAGCCCATCATCCCAATATACTTTATGGGTACCGTGAGCATTCCCTGCAGCCTCAGCAGCAGCTTGCTGTCTGAGGGGTTCAACAGAAGGGCAATCTAATTGGGCCTGCCCCAGGTCTGCCCTTGAGGGCCCCCCTGTCCCCAGAAACTCAACCTGATCAGGTTCAAGCTCCTCAGAGACAGTTTCCTCTTGGACTGCAGGACCAGCTTCCTGTGAAGTCTGATCCTCAACCTGGGGCAAGTGGGAAGGCACAGCCTTAACCCACTTGCTCTTTCTCTTGGGTTGTGGTTGGTCTATTATTCCAAGATCCACCACAGGTTCAGGAAGGCACTTCTTAGCCTGAGTCCTTGTCACTGCAAGGACATGTGCTGAAATCCCTAGCATTTCTGCATGAGTCCTGTACTCCACTTCTGACCAAACTGAGCTTTCCAGATCAATGCCTAACAGACAGTCTACTGGGAGGTCTGCACTCACAACAACTTTCTTTAGGCCACTTACCCCTCCCCAGGAGAAGTTCATAACAGCCACACTGTGAAGTAGTGGTGTTGCTTGCATTGGTCACTAGGTAATTCTCACCTAGTACAATCTGTCCAGGGTCCACAAAGTCAGGTGTCACCATAGTGACACTGGCACAAGTGTCCCTGTAGGCCTGAGCCAGTTTCTCATTAATCAAAGGCGTCTACCTATACTTGCCCAGGTTACTTAGACTCACAGCAGTGGACAAAGATAAGTCCACATCATAAAGCAAAACTGCCTAAGTAGGGACTCTGACTAGGCCAGACTCCATCTCAGTACCCAGGGTCAACCCTACTAAACCCTTGGATTGTGTACTACCACTGCTGACTGTCATAGGGGATGCAGGTGCTTTAGGAGCTGCAGTGGTAGGGACTGGATTTTTCTTGGTGCATTCACTGCCCCAGTGTGAAACTGATTTGCAGGTATTGCACCAAGGTTTCTTTGGGCCATCATTCTTCTTCTTTTTGTTACCATTTTGGGAACCACCCTCCTTATTAGAATTTTGTGGGCCTGAAGAAGACTTCTGGTCTTTTTCTTTATCTTTCTTATCCCCACCCTTCTGGTCTGTTTTCTTCTGGTCACCACCATGGTTCTGGGGTTTCTGCTTAATCCTTGTTCTGACCCATTTGTCCGCCTTCTTTCCCAATTCTTGGGGAGAGGTCAGATCAGAGTCAATAAGGTATTGATGCAACAGCTGGTTCTGACAGTTATTAAGGATCTGCTCTCTCATTATAAGTTTGTACAATCCTGTATAGTCAGAGACTTTACTTCCCTGCAGCCAACGCTCCAGAGCCTTAGTGGCACAATCAACAACATCAGTCCAGTCCTGAGTCTGTGCTTTTTGGGTGTCTCTGAACAACAACCTGTATTTCTCAGTGGTTAGGCCAAACCCTTCAATAAGAGCACTCTTCAGGACAGAGTAGTTTTTGGCATCCTCAGGTCTAACTGTGAGGAGCCTATCCCTCCCTTTCTCTGAAAAGGAGTACCATAGAATTGCAGCCCACTGGTCCTGAGGAACCTGCTGTACCATGCAGGCTCTCTCAAGAGCAGTCATCCATTTGTGGATGTCATCCCCTTCCTTGTAGGGGGGCACAATTTTTGTCAGGTTTCTATTATCATAGCCCCTGTCTTTCTCTCTAGGAATTATGCTGCCACCAGTGGAATCTAATCCACACAACTTTTGTTCTCTTGCTAAAGTAAGTTTAGCTTGAGCCAAGGCTATCTCTTCCCTCTTTATCTGAAGTTGGACAGCCCTCATTCTGGCCCTATGCTCTTTTCTCTGGGGGGAAGTCATTCCCCTTTGAGATTCCCTTGAGACACTAGAAATATGAGAGTCCCCTGAGGGAGATCTCACCCTTCCATTGCCTGAGGGAATTATGTTATAGGATCTGGGGAGGTGCTGGCCCTCTCCATAGGTCTAAGTTGGTCTGGTTAAGCCTGCCAACTATGACCTGGTTACCCCTCTGATTCTGAACTGGCTCATCTACTTCTGAGCCCTCCTCCTCCTCTTTTCTTCCTCTTCTTCTTCGTCCACCTCTGGGGTGCTCTCATTTTCAGGGGGGTTTATTCCATCTCCTGTATCTAAGGGAACTGTACTCGCCTTATCTAAGTCATCCTTTTCCAGGATGGATATCAGGGAAGGAATGGTGGGGTTGTGAACCCTTTTTAGCCCTCTTGCAATGCATAAGGCACTCAAGTCTTTATGGCTAAGTTTGTCATAGCTGGAAGTTGCCTTGGTAAGGTCAACTGTCACAGGGGCAGAGCCTGAAGCTCCTCCTGTGCCAGACATGACTGCTAGTGAGGTGCAAGTGGTGCACTTACCTACACTAAGTGTTTTCCTACTGTACCTTGCTAGTGAGTTGTAGGCAGAGTGTGCTAATCCCTTTAATCTACAACTACTAAATTCAGTAGAACTTAAATATTCTAAGCTTTTGTTTATATGTACCTAAGGTACTTGATGTGATCTTTCAATTTGATAAAAAGATTGCAATGGTAAAACAACAGCAAGCTCAAATCCGCACCGCTGCACACCAATGTGAGAAGTTGGCCTGATATATGATGTTTCCCATTCTGGAGCCACCTTGTATCAGTCCAAACAATCCCTTATGGTGCCTGGTTGTAAGTCAACCTTATAGACAAGCTATCCTAATGGTAGCATGGACTAAGCAGCCTTAAAGGCTTAACTCTAGAGGTCGTGTTAAGCGAGCTGTTTTACCAATCCCAATCCTGTAATATCAAATGAAAGGACACCACACAAGTATATATTATAAAAATATATCTATTTATTACTAGAATAATCCTCTGTACTCTTTATGAGTGCAAAGGCACAAGCGTTTAAACAAAAGCACAGTTAAACATATGAAAGTTGCACAATTATGGATGAGGCCGGGGGCCATGCAAACCATATATTAAAAAAGTGGTATAAGAGATACCAATCGAACAGTGGTTAGGCCTAGGGCCTAGGGCATCGCTGGGAGCAGTCGGGACTAGCAATGCTGAAGTCGGCAAAAGCCCGCCGGATTCGGGTGCAGCGCTTAAAGCACAAGCATGCACCAATGCAAAGTCAATGGTGCGTAAAAGTTATAAAGTTATAGTTTAAGGAGACTTCCGCTTAACCTAGCAAGATGAAACTTTAAACACATACACTAGAGGTGTGCACCAGTGTGGGAACACTGGCGTTGATGAGTTACCTCACCCACAGGAAGCGGGTACGCAGGTGCGAAGTAGTGTCGGGTTTTGTCATGCTGGTTGATGGTGCTTGAAGCTGAAGATGCTGCAGGCGTCGTGAAGGAGAAGTGTCCGGTGTGATCCAAGGGTGGATCGTAGTTGTAGAGTACCTGAAAGCAGAGGGGACAGAGCCTGGGTCACTCAGCAGTGACCAGGGTGGAACCAGGACTGAACCAGGCAATGTCGGGCGCAATCAGGTGGTTGTTGAGGAGCTTCTCTCCGCTGCCACGTGGACTCTAGGGCATCTGTGACGTCCAGGAGTGGATCACGAGCTGTCCCACAAAGCTTCTCGCTGTCGGCAGTGTCGGCTTCAGGATTGGAGCAAACAACACTTGGCAAGAGCAATCCAGGCAGGCTTGGAAGATTACTTCTCACTCGGGCCAGGAGGGTCAGAGCGGGTGCTCCTTTTCAGAGGAGCGAGTGCAAGACTGGAGCAACCAGAAACACAAGTTAGATTTTGTAGTTCGTCGGCGAAGGGGCCACTAGTCAACGGGCAAGTGACCGGGCCAACGCGTTGAGCCAAAAGTAGCAGAAGGGCCCCACGCAGCACTCAGTGAGTGTAGAGGGGTGAGCTTAGGTGCAAAAGAGTATCAGGGCTGGGGCTTCTCAAACCCCGATGTACAGCTTCAAGGGTCACTCGTGGGCTGCACGGTCAGCATCTTGTGGTCTTTCCAAGATGGCAGGCCCCACGCTTCCGGTCGCCTCCACGGGTCTCAGCTCTGCAGGGACTGTGGATCGGGCTGGTATAAGGCAGGCACACTTGGTCTTGTTGATCTCTGTTGCTTGAATTCTGGCGGGAACTCCAACAAAGCAAACATTGAGGTGCTGGATGGTGCCTGTTTGCACAGGGTGGTCACTCCTTGACCACAAGGGAGATTCTTCAGTCTTCTACGTCGAGTAGGATGTCAAAGGGTCCAGAGTTTCATTTCATAAGTTTCATTCAGGATAATCTGAGTGCTTTGGCACTGCTCCCATTCTTATACCAATCTAGGGGGCTGGATTACCTGCTAGGTCCCCTCCTATGGGTGGGACCCAGGAAGGGGGTGGTTACACCCCTTTCCCTTAGTCCAGGTCGCGCAGGGACTGGGGCTGGTGTGCCCCAGAACCGGTTTGACCGGATTATGCAAGGGGAAGCCTTGTGCTCCCCAGGCAGTGTCTGGTTTCTTTCAAACCTCCATGCTACAATCCACTATCTCCTGTCTGGGGTGGTGTGACACCTCCCCGCGACAGGAAAGCCTTTGTCCAGGCCACCTCGGCTGAGTTTCGGTCAGCAGCAGGAGGTCAGACTTGTGTCTGTGGCAGAAGCGTCCATTTTGTGATGCTGAGGCTCTTTTAAAATCAACCGCGTTTCAGTAAAGTAACATGTCTTCTCCCTCTAGAGGAGTGGAATGCTATCCCCGTCGACAGGACTGTCGAGGGGATAGTATTCCAAATGGTATTACACCTTACACAACATGTTTTGATAAAGCCAAACCAAAGTTAACATATAACCGTGAGGATTATAATGCACTTAATAGTATAATGTATGGCATTATCCCGGAACAGCTTAGGGAGTTATTCCCGACAGCTGCAGACAGGCTCAGCTCATGCTCGATCTCCATCTCACGTTAAACCACGCACTATGCCTCCAGGATTGATAAGGCCTTCCATAGGAGTGACTCACAGGTTTATAAGTGTCCAGATATAGGTTTAGATATAGGTATACTATATCTAAGCAAGAGGTGATTACACCAACTTGCCCCAGCTGAGTGATCAGCCAGTTGTGTCAATTTAAGAACCAGCCAGGGGTGGCAAAAGCTATGCTGCAGCCCCTGGTAGGCTTGGTGGCACCTATGCCCTGAGCACCTATAGTGCATGGTACAGGGGCTGACAAGAAGTCCAGTTCCAATTGGGTTATGTACCTGTAGTACATGTATGTGAATTTAGAGAGAGAACAGCAGGCTGGGGGTCTGATTAGCAGGCCCACAGCCTCATTAAGTCGAAAACCAGTGAAGCAAAAAGCAAAAATTGGGGTGACCATAGGATAGCAGACCCTACTCTCCTACACTCCCTCACCTTTCTCTATTTACTTTACCCCTCTCCCTACCTCACATACCTTTTTACATCATCTATTTCACTTCCTCAGTCTCCCACTACTTCACGACTCTTGTTATACTGTTCACTTTGTGTTTATGTTCATCTCTTGCATCCTACCCCATCCCATTTCCCTCACTCAGCAGGGTCACGGGTAACTGTCTAGCCAGAAGATTGCACATATATAAAATGGAGATGAAGGACAAGGTGGGGAAAAGAAATTAGGTCAAAGTTATTCGATTTTAACCAACTGAATAGTAAAAATCAGTTACATTTTCACTGCTGCCGCAAGAATACCAGTAGTAAAGGGGGTACATGTGTGGTTACCAATATTTAACAATGAAAGCTACCATCTGAAGATGTGTGTGGACATGGCTTGCTTTAAAAGCATGCATTTGCCCACTAAACATTTAACAAGTCACCTTTGCTTGTTTTTCCTACAATGGGAGTAACATTCTGGTTAGTCACAGAAATCCACATAAAATGTTTTTGATTTAAGTAACAAAAAAAACTAGCTACAAACTAAAAAAATGGCTTTGTCAATGTTTGTTTAACCTTTCTTTTGGTATTGTGGGCTGGCAGACACCAGGCAGCTTGAGCTGCTGGTTGTTTTTGTGTGCCTCCATTTCTCAAGGTTTAGCATATCATTCAGTATTGTTTGGTATTCAATGGCGATGGGTCATAAACCAAATATATTTTTCACCAGCTGTATACATCATTATCTGTAGGACCGCGCTTGGCTCTCTAACCCATGTTTGGCTTTGGAAACTCTGTTCTGGGGTGAGACGACACAATGGCGTCAGGGTGAGCAGACATTCAGCTCTTGCTCCGTGAAAACTCTGATCAGAGCTTCAAGGAGAAAAAAATACCCTCCCTTGCTTGATTATGATGCACGAGGCTGAAGACTATTAGCTAAAGCTACAGCCACCAGTATACGGGAAAACGCTTTCTTTTCCTTGATGAAATTTCTAAATCAGAGATAGAGACTAAGAGTAAGACTAAAGAAACCTGGGTACCTGTACCTGAAGAGCTTGAGGAGCATCAGGTACAACCGCAGCCGGCACAGGGCCCGCGCAGGACAAGCAACGATCAGCCGAAGATAAATGAGCGACATCGGCGGCATCGGCGACATTGGTGTGAAAGACGGTTCAACCAATACAACTCTGAAGGGATGCACGACAATACGCCGACTCTGCCGACTTTGCCGTGCACGCTGGTATTCCAAAACATTGGCCTGCCCCCCCCTGGTGTTACGGAGCTACGGAGCTTCGGATTACGGAGCAAATGTGAGCAAGTGTGAGTACTGGCTCCTGTTACATATCCCGCTACATCCCGCTGCCTCCCGCTGTATTCCGCAGTGTATCTCTGTATCTCTCAACTTGCTCAGGTCTACCGGCCGGCCTGCGCGCTGCCCACCTCAGAGAATGTGACTGCCCGAGGCCACCCGGTGGCCATCAGGAGGGCGAGCCCTTCCCCTGGCCCATGGAGCTGGCAGGATCACATGAATCTTTGTGGGACTGGATGCGGCAACCCCTGTTTATAATTAGGGGACTCACCATTAGGGAAGCTGTGAATCTATGTCTCAGCTTTCCTTTTCAGATCGCTAGGTGTTCATGGGTAGGGTACTCATTCTCATGCCTTGCCCCATTCATTTGGGGGTTGAGTTCTCGCGGGTCGTGCGGTGGTTTCTTGCTGCTAGGCCGCGTCTCAGGCACGGATTTCTGGCCGAACCACTGCTTAGCGTGGAGTGCAGGCTTGATAATTTAGGGGGCGGCTGGAATAGGGTTTCCTTGTCCTGGATCGCATTCACATGCTGTGAGGTTGGTCAATTCAATTAAGTTGGGCTGAGTTTGCGCGGTGTAATCAAGGTTTCCTGACGTAAGATCGCATCACATGTATGCTATCGGTCAAAGCGGTTCGATTGTGCGGCTTCGCGCTGCTTAATTATGCTTGCTTCGCAGGATCGCGTCAGGCTGCGATTGCGGTCATGTCAGTTATTTGTGCTGAGTTTTGCGCTGCTATATCAGATATTGTCGCGGGATCGAGTTCACATGCTGTGACTTCGGTCACCCCCCTACCTTGCATGTGCCTTTGATTGATAATGAATTCTGCGCATAAGCGCTTCTTCTCTGGGACGAGCTCGCACTCCCGTCGCTGGTGCTAGAACCAGGTTTCGAGCCGAAGGGTTGCGTCCCATTAGGTGATCCTGGACGAAGCGCGTTCACATGCAGGGATTTCGGTCAAGTCAGTTAGTTGTGCTTGTTTGCGCTGCCTTCAGTGGCCTTGGCCATTTCCTTTTTCTTGCAGGTGCCTGAATAGGGAAAGAAATTATGCTCATGCAGGCGCTCCTTTCTCCTGGGCCGAGCTCGCGCTCTTGACGTGTATGCAAGACCTGGTTTCGGGCCCATGGGTCGCGCCCAATGGGTTGATTCTGGACAGAGCTCTTAACGCGCATATGCCGGAATGGGTAATGTATAATCTGCGCACATGCCCCTTAGAACAGAGCTCTCCGCTGCTGTTGGTTTTGGCCAGCATACCACAGGGTGGGGACCTTTCGTGCCCGTTACTTTTTGCAGCGCTTATTCTGGGCCACGCTTCCATGTGCTACCGGCAAGCTCTCGCTAAGAGGCTACATACTCATTGCAATTTCCTGGGTGAAGACGCGCTCAGTGACTGCCTCCCCTGTAATCAGAGGTACTGGTATTTGCATGGTCATGTTCTATTCACCTAGGGGCGGTACAAAAGGAGGTGGTGATGGACGGAGCATCTGAATCAATCAAACACTCACACCCAGTCAAAAGATCTGGGTTTAATACATCACCGTTCTTTAGCCGACTCTGCCACCCCAGTTCAGACATGGCTATATGCAAATCAGTCTGACCCTGTGCCTCATGGGAACAGTCCAGCCCAAACTGCCAAGCAATGTCTTCCCTGGACCGGAAACAAGCTTCCGAGGACCGGTTTCTGGCATTCCAGCCGTCTTCAGCCCGGCTTGCTTGAATGCACTGTTCCCATGAGGCACAGGGTCAGACTGATTTACATATAGCCATGTCTGAACTGGGGTGGCGGAGGTATACAACCTTTACAACGAAACTTTTACAACGACCTACCATTACAACGCAACTTTTACCACGCAAACTATTACAACGCATTGCTCTGGGGGCGCTCTAGGATAGGGAATAGGTTAATTTACTATCCAATAACCTTCCCTACTATCCACGGGGACTGGAGTTGGAATAGTAAATTAAACTATTCACTATCGAGCGCCTAAAAGCATTATGCGTTGTAGTGGTATGCGTGGTAAAAACCGCGTTGTAAAGGTAGGCGTTGTAAAAGTATGCGTTGTAACGTCATACATCCGGTGGCGGAGTGGGCTAAAGAACGGTGATGGATTAAACCCAGATCTCTTGACTGGGTGTGAGTGTCTGATTGATTCAGAGGCTCCGTCCATCACCAACCCCTTTTGTACCGCTATTCACCTAGGGGCCACATTACAGGCGAGGTATTTTACACATACATGTCGAAGGGATGCCGGTTAGGGTATCGTTCTCATACCCATCACACAACCTTCACTTGCGAGTCAGATTCCCCCCTTTTGGCTCCTTAGGTAAGGGGATAAATTACCTGCTTCTCCTACTTGATGATTCGTAGTAGGATGTATGTAGAGGACGAGATCTTGTCCCATAACTCTGCCCCAGGCATGCCGTCTTTCGCGCCCCCATGGTAGGAGAGAAGTCCCATGGCACTTTACTCGAGTTCCAGGGGGATTATGGGCGACTCGTGAGTCAGCTCACAGCTAGTCGATGGTCACCCTCCTGGGCCTTTGTCGTTTGCCAGTGCTGATGCCGTAGATATGTGCGGACTTGACCCGGAGGTTGCTCTTGCCATTTCCCAGAAGTAAAACGCGATGTAAGAGGATGTTACTGCATCTAATGACGGACTCTTTAACCACTTGATCATTAGGGGAACACCCCGCCAGGGTCAGGGAGATTAGAACTTGTAGAATATAGAGGCCGTCTGCAATTATGGTAAGGACATCAATTGTACTTGGTAGTCTCCTTATAGGAGGGGAACTGGAAGTTGTATTTGGGGGCCCGGGGTGAGGAAGGTTCCTGGGTCGAGTGGTATGGGGTTGAGTTAGCAGGTGATGCTATATCACACATACCAAAGTGCAATGGTTTTTATCTGGCTTAGCAGCCGATTAGTGTACGTAGTTGCAAGTCACGATACTACGCCACCACCCCTGCCAGTACAGGACTCTACTAGTATGTTTCTTCGTCCTCTCCTTCCTGGTGCGTCTGCGGCCACAAAGCCTAGTAGACTTCCCGGGCCGCGGCTCATAATCTATGGTGGCCATGTTTACACAATGCTCAGTATGGAGTGTGGTGTCAGTCACAGTCAGGGCAGCTGGCGAAGGGAGGTAGCTGCATTATTCTAGTATGTTGTGGCACTGTTAGTGGTTTGCTCAGTAGTAGAGCCCTTTGCGACAGGGCCGTTGTCCTCGGCTTTCCCTCTTTCCTTACCATGTTAAAGGGCACACTGTTTCTGTGTGCTCCATTGCTCCGGGGCGGATGTACCAGGGAACCGCTCGTCAGCGGCAGGAGCAGAGGTTGCTCTACAGTATTCTGGGGCATCCTCTTTCTGACATACACTATGGGTAGTGATCTATACAAGCGGCTAATTACCACTGGCACATGGTCCAGCAGGCGACGCTTGACCTCCTACTGTTAGGGCTGGTAGGAGGCAGAACAGCATCATGTGCAGCGAGTAGGTTGCGTAATTAAGCTATTGAAATTGTCTTCAGCCATTGTGAAACCCTTTAAGTGCCGCGCGTATATCCACCTGGGTATCTTTATCACTCAAACTTACAGATTTGTTGTCTGGAATTCCTCTTGTGGCGCCCATTGGGGAGGGGCCTTCTCACCTTTCCCCGCTTACTCTGTGAGGGTTCACGCTGATCTGGCTGGGTACCCAACCCCCCTTTGCTGGTTGTCACTCAGTCGGGTTGTGGCTTGTCGGTGGGCTCATAGCCGGAATTGTGAATACATTAGAGTAAACCTATAGATTCTCTTGGAAGCCCCTCCCAGGGTGCGAAATAGGCGTGGCCTGTTTTAGTGTCGCCAACCCTGGGGGCACGCGCAGCAGGCAACGCAATCCCTCATGGTGGTGGTTGTATTGTCATCTTTAGTCTAGCTATTCTATAGGTAGCATGGACTAGCTGCCTCTGGGCTAACCTCAAAGGCATATAGCCAGTGTTTTTCCGTTGCAATCCTGTGATATCAATATAGGGACCCCACACAAGCTATATATCATAAGATACAGGTAATTTTCCCAGAATGATCCCCTGTACTCTTTTAAGTATGGAATCACAAGCGTTCATAATAGCACTTTCAACTGATTATTCTGGGGACCGCAGTGCGGCACAAGTTGAAAATTGCCAGGATGTAGTCTGCTGACGCTTTGTGTGCAGGTGTGTGTTTGGGTCTCAGTGGCGTGCGCTAGATGTCCTATTGTAAGATTATAGGAGGCGCTATCAGCAGTGGTCCCCTCTTCAGCACTTAGTCCTTCACCGGAGGGTATGTCCCTTCGCCCGGGGACGGTCTACACTATGCTGTAGCGGAATTTGCACCTGGGGGGGAGCTGCAAATTTGTGACAGGGGGGCTTTGGTTCGTCAGACATGGGTTGGAGCTGTAGTGGAGCGAAGGTCCCTTTAAGGTGGAAGGGGTCCACCTCTCACCTGTCGTTCTGGACTCGCTCTTATTAAACTGACGAGAAGCTCTGCTAAGCAGGGTTGCAGGTTCCCTAAGTAGCGAAGTGGTGGGGGGCCCGGACGGCGACGGTGGCCGCCGACTGGGCTGTGGCGGAGTTACAGGGCGATCCGGAAGCAGAGAGGTACTTCAGCGGGCACATAGGGGTGCCAGAGCCTAACCTCGAAACTCATGGGAGGTCCAGGAACCCGTGTTGGCGCCCCAGTAGTCCTTCGGGCGGTTGTGGGCCTGTGCAACCGGGGATTTGCCTAGATACGCCCCGCAAGGGGCGTGAATAGTGTGATTACCATAATGGTGCAGCAGTTGGGTGGTTCGCCACTGTGCTGATTGGCTCATCAGGCGGGCAGGTGGCGAGAATGCGGCCTGCCCTTGGATCGCCCGTAAGATAACCCACCGTGATTACATAACGTTGTATGTAATAAACCTGCAGCAACTTTTCCCAATCTTAACACTTGTGTCTGTGTGTTATTTGCGGGATGTTGGGTATTGTTGGGGCGGGGGGGCCTGTTGCCCTGATGTGACTATGTGACTGCCCGAGGCTACCCGGTGGCCATCAGGAGGGCGGGCCCATAGTCGCAGAGGGCTGCCCCACCCCTTGCTGTGGTCAGCCACTCCTCTCCAGGGCAGGCGTTGCCCGATCGGAGGTGGGCGGGACGGTGATGCGCGTCCGGGGCGGCAGGCTGGGAGAGGGGGTATATCCCTCCCCCTCGCCATTGTTTAGGCCTCTTTGCCACTCCCGAAGTCGCGCGACAACTTCGGGACACTCTTTTCCCTCCCTTCCTCTAACCCAGAGTGTCAGCTTGGGGGGGCTCCTGAGGGAGCTTTAATGTGTTCCTTTTTTCGTTGCAGGCGGAGTTACAGGGCAATCCGGAAACAGAGAGGTGCAACACTGTACTTCAGCGGGCACATAGGGGTGCCAGAGCCTAACCTCGAAACTCATGGGAGGTCCAGGAACCCGTGTTGGCGCCCCAGTAGTCCTTCGGGCGGTTGTGGGCCTGTGCAACCGGGGATTTGCCTAGATACGCCCCGCAAGGGGCGTGAGTAGTGTGATTACCATAATGGTGCAGCAGTTGGGTGGTTCGCCACTGTGCTGATTGGCTCATCAGGCCGGCAGGTGGCGAGAATGCGGCCTGCCCTTGGATCGCCCGTAAGATAACCCACCGTGATTACATAACGTTGTATGTAATAAACCTGCAGCAACTTTTCCCAATCTTAACACTTGTGTCTGTGTGTTATTTGCGGGATGTTGGGTATTGTTGGGGCGGGGGGGCCTGTTGCCCTGATGTGACTATGTGACTGCCCGAGGCTACCCGGTGGCCATCAGGAGGGCGGGCCCATAGTCGCAGTGGGCTGCCCCACCCCTTGCTGTGGTCAGCCACTCCTCTCCAGGGCAGGCGTTGCCCGATCGGAGGTGGGCGGGACGGTGATGCGCGTCCGGGGCGGCAGGCTGGGAGAGGGGGTTTATCCCTCCCCCTCGCCATTGTTTAGGCCTCTTTGCCACTCCCGAAGTCGCGCGACAACTTCGGGACACTCTTTTCCCTCCCTTCCTCTAACCCAGAGTGTCAGCTTGGGGGGGCTCCTGAGGGAGCTTTAATGTGTTCCTTTTTTCATTGCAGGCGGAGTTACAGGGCAATCCGGAAACAGAGAGGTGCAACACTGTACTTCAGCGGGCACATAGGGGTGCCAGAGCCTAACCTCAAACCTCATGGGAGGTCCAGGAACCCGTGTCGGCGCCCCAGTAGTCCTTTGGGCGGTTGTGGGCCTGTGCAACCGGGGGTTTGCCTAGATACGCCCAGCAAGGGGCGTGAGTAGTGTGATTACCATAATGGTGCAGCAGTTGGGTGGTTCGCCACTGTGCTGATTGGCTCATCAGGCGGGCAGGTGGCGAGAATGCGGCCTGCCCTTGGATCGCCCGTAAGATAACCCACCGTGATTACATAATGTTGTATGTAATAAACCTGCAGCAACTTTTCCCAATCTTAACACTTGTGTCTGTGTGTTATTTGCGGGATGTTGGGTATTGTTGGGGCGGGGGTCCTGTTGCCCTGATGTGACTAATATAGCCCAGCCTTCACAACGTTTCTTTGCATCCTTTCAGCCGTCGAACATACTCCTGGGTAGTTCTTCTCTCACTTTCCCTGAGCTGCTCAGATTACATCCTTAAGCTGTAAGTCGCAAGCCGCATCTTACCGTTTCTGTATCCTCGATCTGTGGTTCTGTGGTTCTGTGGCTCTTCGCTCTGCAGACCTATGCAGCCTGCGCTCAGCATTGCCTACGCTGTCCTGCGCCTCAATTCAGTGAGCAGACACTCGGCAAACACTCTGCAGCACTCTGCAGCTTTCCCTCACACGGCTAACACGACGTCTGAATACTAAGAGAGCCGATAGAAAGGGAAAGCGGGGGCCAGTGCACCTGATACCTACTACATTCTAAAGATGCGTTATTTCACTGCATCACACTGCATTTTCACGCAAAAGAGCCCGAAAGAGCCTGAAAAGGGGAAAAAAAAAGAAAAGGGGAAAAGAGCCTGAAAGACTTTTCTGAGGGCAGGCAGGCTTTCTGCTTTCAGCCCAGAGTTGACCGCACCGATAAGAGCCTGAAAAGGAAAACAAAGGGGGAAAAAGAGCCTAAAAGTCTTTTCTGAGTGCAGGCAGACTACCAGCTTTCAGCCTAGAGGCGACCGCACTGATAAAGAAATATCCTGGTCTGGCAGGAGGTTTGTAACCTGAGGGGGGCTGCAAGCTCTCCGATAACCGATACTCAGAGGTCTCTCTCTGGGGGATTTAAATCATAAGCCACCTGCAGTTTATAAGAAAGCCTATTCTAAAACCTATGCGAAAAGCCTATGTGAAAGCCTATGATAGACGGGCTAAGGATAAGGTTAAACTCGATAAAGTCCAACTAATCTCTAGATACTCCTGTAGGCAAGGATCCCACATACCCGTCAAAATTACAACAACTATAACAGTTACAGCTTCAGCTATAATTACAGCTATATTACAAAGACGGAGTCTAAGACTGATACAGACTCAGCTGAGTGGGCAAACACAGGACCAGACCCAGGGTCAAGTAGAGATTTGGATATACAACATGTCTGACCTAGCGAGGGCTGCGGGGCAAATTAGCGACAAGACAGCAGAATCAACCATCCATCTAACGGATCCAATAATACCCGAGGAGTCCACAGCACCCGTAGAATCCCCAAAAGCACACTCTGAGATACAAAACTATAATAATACTCAGAAAACAAGGGATGTACAGCGACAACCAAAAAATGGTGGGTCCAAGGCCAAAGAAAATGACAAGGAGAAAAACAGCAACAACACGGTGGGCAAATCTAACAGCAAGGACCAAAACAAAAACAAAAATATCGAGAAAAACTCAGATAAGATCGCTGATAAGAAACTAGAAAAGGACACAGATACGGACAAGGATAAAGTCAAGGAAAAAGCCAAGGACAAAACAAAAGGCAAAGAGAAAGTAAATAAAAAGGATAAAGTAATGGATACCAAAGACCACGAATATGATAATGACGATGATAATGATAATTTGGAGTTAATGGCCAAGAAGGCAAAGAGGCTACAGACTATTAAAAACCTGAAAGCGGCTGCAAAAATCACTGGACAGCAAGTAGATTCTCAGCCTCGGATCTCAAACATATTTATACCAATCTCCAAAGAAGAGCAGAAGATAAAAGCTAATAACGCAAAAGGGAAAGAGTTCGAAAGCGCTACATCACCTACAATTACATCCGAGGAAAGCAAACTCCTCCCTAAACATCCGAGTGAACACAGGAGATCCGAACACCCTTCGTGTATGGCACAAACATCCTCTTCAGGAAGACAACCACCCCTAGAATCCAAAACATCTGCTGACGAGACTGAATCAGACATTTATGAGACAGGAGTCTCTATCTCAAGCGCAACAAGCGACTCAAATGAGGCAGGCGAGGAAGGTGTTCCAAATGAAAGAACCTCTAGTCACAAACTAGCAGTCTCCAACAACACAGCCCCAGGGAAATCAGGGGCACCCTCTCAAGCCGTCACTCCAAAGAAAAAACTGGAAAAAAGAGAACTAGGGACAGAAGACACCGTAAAATATCCTATGTGAAACCACGGACCCTGGAAGCAATGTGGACCAAATCATGCTGCCATACAAAAACTCCAAGGTGCTGTTCAAGAAGTAGGCCAAACTTACTCTGAAATATCTAATCGGTTGGCATCCGTTGAAACTCGCGCAGAAACTCTCGAGTCTGATGTAACTAAGCTCCAAAGTCAAGAGAAAGAGCACGAAGGCATCATCAAAGACTTCATGCAAAAAGTAGAGGATCTTGAAAACAGGGGAAGGAGAAATAACCTTCGCTTTCTCGGAATCCCGGAAGGCGCGGAGGGAACGGATCCAAGGGGGTTCATGGCCAATCTCTTAAAAACAACATTTCCTGAACTTCAAGCATGGGACTTGAGTAGCGAGATCCAACGTGCTCATCGCTTCCCTTTGGGATCCCCTAAACGCACTCATAAAACCCCACAATACCCGAGAGCCATGCTGGTCAACTTTAGGACCTTCCTCTTAAGAGAGACAATTTACGACATTGCCAGACCCACAAGCAAAAGAGAATACAAAGGTTTCTCCTTTTCGCTCGCCCAGGCTTTGCTCATGCCACAGTAAAAAGGAGGTGGAGAATGTGGCAATTATTCATACCATTTGAGCAAATTGGAGCAACGGTGTTCCTTCAAAATCCGGCCCGCCTCAAAGTCATCTATAAGGAAAAAACAAAAAACTTTATAAGCGAGGTCCAGGCTGAATCCTACCTGAAGGAAATTACAGAGATAGCCAAGCAAAACAACAGAAAATAACACAGAGAAAAGGAAAAACAAAAGAAAAAAAAATAATAAAAGAAATGAAGCTGGAAAGAACAGTAAAAATGACTAATAGATTAAAGCATTAAAACATCTATGCCAGTGGACTAGATACTGGGGGTACAATGCTAAAAAACTAAGCAGAGGGGGTAAAACACTTTTTAAATAATTGGGCTGGTTTAGAACAAGTGAAGTAACATATCCTTATTGCATTTACCCAATATGTACCCACCAACTGATGATCAGGCCACGGGGCAAGCTGAGACACACTGTCTTCCCCGACAGCTACACCTGGGTGCCCTATGACCCAGGACGTCTCAATGGGAGGTGTGGGGAGAGGGGGGGGCTCTGGGGGGTGTAGGGAGAGAAAGGGGTGGGGGGCAGCTAGTAATAAAAAAAGACAAAACAGAACTAGAATCGCGGCAAGAGCAAATGTTCTTTTCTATCAAAACTATTCCTAGTAAATAGCGCTATCAGGGCTAAGCCCGAACAGTTACACTTTGAAATATATTCTAAGGTAAGGATACAGGCACATCAAGAGCTACAAAACATATTATCATGGGGAAGCTAACTATACGAACTTGGAACGTTTTAGGTCTCTTGGATAGAGAAAAGCGGCAACGTTTGAGCGAGATAATACACCAAAATCCAGCAGATATTATTTGTCTCCAGGAGACACACCGGCCCTGGAATAAGAGGGAACTTCTTAAAATTAGGGGATATCATTTATTAGCCTGTACCATGCAAACGTCAAATGTTAGGAGAGTGGCTGTGCTGGCAAAAACCTTCCTAGGACAAGCCATCAATAAACACGTTGACACTCAGGGCAGATGGGTCATTATTAAATTGAATCTTGATATCACTATCTGTTCAGTTTCTGGATCTAATCAAGATGATCCTACTATATTTGAGACACTTGAGCTCAAACTTGCAACTATAAAGGGCCCACTAATTGTATGCAGTGATCTAAACATTTCGTTAGGCCACCAAAATAATAAACAGAAATTATATTATATAGGTCGCAAGCCACGAGTCTTCAAAGCTATCGGTAGACTTTGCGACAGCTTTGGCCTTACCGACATATGGGATCTTAAGAACTACCCTGACCCTGGTTACACTTATTATTCTTGCCCTCATAGTAAATATGTCAGGATTGACTATTTATTTACAACAAAGGACTTGGCCAGTCACGCCACAATTACTAAAGAACCTAAAATCATCTCTGATCACAACGCTCTAACCCTTACAGTCAATATTATAACTGCTAAGAGAGAACTTAGAAACTGGACCTTTGATAGGAAACTGCTAGCCAACAATGATTACATTGAATATATCACTAGGTGGGGTAGGGAATTTTTTGACATAAACAGATACAGTTCTTCAAGGAGTACTGTGTGGGACTGCATTAAACAGCTCTAAGAGGTGAAACAACGAGTTACCTAGCAAGAACACGGAAGCAGAATAGTATGGGGTACCATCAGAAATTGTGCGAACTTGCTAGAGCCGAAGAAGATCATATTGCGAAAATAGCACAAGGAGAAGATGGGAAACTTGCAATGTACCAACTGCTGGTTTTAAAAACCGAGCTAAATTCGGGACTAACTGAAAAGGCAGCAGAAATATATAAAACACATGGGAAAGAGCTATATGAAAATGGGGAAAGAGTGGGCAAGCAACTGGCTCTACACACACGCCAGAAAACAACATTTAATGCCATCACAAGTATACAATCAGGAGGGCAGACGTTCACGCGAATACCTGACATAATTAGGACCTTCCAGCTATATTACCAGACCCTGTATCAGGATGATAACATAACAAGTAGTGCTGAAGTAGAAGTGTTTTTTAACAATCTTCTCGACCATCCTGAGGCAAGCACTATCCTAGAAGATAACATCAGGGACGACTTAGAGAAAGAGATTACATTCGCTGAATTTCAGCTTGCCCTTTCCTTATTGGCTTCCGGAAAGGCTGCAGGCCAGGATGGAATTCCCTTAGAACTGTATAAAATCCTTAGCCAAACATTGGGTCCGCTTATCCACAATCTATTCTTAGGAATTCATTGGAGCGGGACTCCTCCTACGTCATGGAGAGAAACAAACATTATTATTTTTCCAAAAAAGGGCAAACCTCCGGATCAACTATCATCCTATCCTCCAATTTCCCTAATTAATTCTGACTCCAAATTATATGCCAAGATAATGGCCATCCAGCTCGGGCGGGTCATTGAACATCTGGTCTCCCCGTGGCAACATGGGTTTATCCCTGGCAAAGGCACGACTGACCACACTCGAAGAGCCATCACCCTGTTTGATACAATGTCTGCAATGGGGGGCCAGATGTCGATGATTCTCCTGGATGCTGAGAAGACCTTTGACCGCGTGTCCTGGACCTTCCTATGGGCAGCACTCACCTGGTATAATTTCGGCCCCAAATTTGTTAAATCCATAATGGCTATGTATATAGATCCCAAGGCTAAATTACAAATTATGGGTTCTGAGTCCAGTACAATTAAGGTATCCAGAGGCACACGACAAAGGTGTCCATGTTCGCCAATATTATTTGCCCTGTATATAAATCCATTAATTTTGAAACTTTTAGAAAACCCGCTAATCACACCTATAGTGGTTAATCATTTTTAAACTAAAGTATTGGCTTATGCCAATGATATTGCGGTACTCACACCTTACCCCTCCGAGGCACTGTTGGAAATAGAGGCAGTAGCCCAAACCTACGGCCGCTACTCTGGTTACTCATTAAATAAAGAAAAAACAATTGTGCTGTGTACGGATAACGTCATTTGCAATGACCACAGAAAAGCAAAAAAGCTACATACCTCGGTGTAACCATAAGTCCGGATATCATACAAATCCCAAAACTCAATTATGACCCCTTATTAAACACTATTAAAAGAGACCTAGAACGAGTAAACAGTCTACATCTATCAATAATTGGCAGGGGAAATTTCTTAAAGATGAATATCCTCTCCAGGGTGCTCTATCTATTTCGAGCCATCTACATGATTCCTGACGAAAAGGTTTTTAAAATACTAAAAACTATCATGTCTAAATTTATGTGGCAACAGGGTAAAATTAGAAGATCGTTAAAACTACTGTCACTCCCCCATAATAGAGGTGGTTTGGCAGTCCCCAATCTGGCGCTCTACTTCTGGGCCTCATTTCTCCAACAGATGGCCCGCTTCTTCACTCTACCCTGTTTCTCAAGACCTTGAGGCTCTACCACTCCCCTCCATTTACGAGCTGTCCCTAGGTCAGAAGGCTAAAGGTCTTTTTTTGAGGGAAGTGGAGGGTAGTTATTTCAACAAAAAAAAATCAAAATTATCTCCAGCGCCTGGAAAGTTTGGTTAAAAACCGCAAAGCATATGCACATCCCAAACTTTAATAGATATACCCCATTATGGTACTCTAACTTACTACGCGAGCAAGGGAGTGATGTCATCGCAAGGAAATGTGAATCCTTAGGAATTACCTCAATAGGAGACCTTATGGAGGAAAACCATGCCACTACCTTTGAAGAATTACAACATAAATGTAATCTTCCAAATGGACACTATCTCAAAATTATCCAGATATTTTCAATACTTAAATTTAAGGTACCAAACATTAACTTGGGGAGAAACAAAATTATTGATACCATAGCTAGAAAAAACACAAGAATAGGCATTATCTATGGCCTATTGCTGAACAAACTACAAGATGACATAGAACATACAGAAAGTACCTGGGCAGAAAAACTCAACAACCCCGATGTAGATATCGATATGTGTCTACGTTTATCTTCACGACTACTTATGTCTGCTAGTCTAAAGGCCCAGACATATAAAACTATTTTTAACTTGTACTTCACCCCTGCAAAGTTACATGCTTGGGGCAAAAGGGAGAACGATCACTGTCCTAGATGCCGTAGAGGCCCAGCAACATTAATACACATGTTCAGTGAGTGCGATCATTTAACATTTATTAAAAAAATGATTTTTTAATTCTGGGAAGAAGTCTTTGGCCATAAGATACCCAACTCCCTTACCTTGTTTTTGTTAGGCACTGATAATACACTCAGCCTGAACCAAGATGAAGAGGCAATGCTCTTCACAGGCGCGGCAGTGCTCAGGGTAATACTAGCTGCACGGTGGAAAGACTCAGATCCACCGAGCTTTCAAATGTGGTTAGCCCACCTTCTTGGTGTCTTCAATCAAGAAAATGCCATATATGCTACCAAAGGGATAAAATCTGCTAGACTCAGTAGGGAGATCTGGAGCCAATCACTGACTGGAAGAATGGGCTTATCTAAACAAAATAAAATGAAATATAACCTGTATCCTTCAAGATCACATTATGTATTCCCATAAGTGAACTACTCGTATGATCTCTCGCTTTTCTTTTGGCAATTCCCTTACCCTTCCAAATAATGTGAGAATATATCATATATGATTATGTTACTTATTATCTGCATTTTTTAAATTGTGTTCTTCTTTTCCTTCTTCATTATTTATTGCACAATATTAATGTATTTTGACTCTTGTCTGTACTAGTTCTGAATAAAAAATTATAAAAAAAAAAAAAGGAAATTCTGTTCTGAATTGGATCCTGTATGTCTTTCTAGTACGTTTCTAGTGACAACACTGCCTGCCTTTCAATGAGGTATTAAGACAATATTGTTCTCTATTCCATTTGTATCAACCCTATCCTGGCTGAATGTGAATGCATACTCAGTTTGGCACATGAGACCCATACTTTTCTTTGCCATACACTAATTTGATTATGCTGATGGCAATTTGTGTTCTAAGCAGGAAAATCACAAGGAGGGGTGCAGCCAGGGCTAATTGTTCTGGGCCATACTCCACGCTGGACCACTCACTTCAGCGGACCTATCATGTAAATAATGTCTCATAGTAAAATAACACCACCAATGTCTAACCATGACATTTTGGTTTTAGTCTTTGCAGTAGAGCTGCTTTGCAAAAGCACTTGTGGACATGTTTTCTCCCTTCCTAGAAACAGAATGAGTGAAATATGTACATACTGTCCTAAATTAGACACTATACGTTTCCTTCTCCTGAGGCGGAAGCCGGGAGAGCGCGTAGCGCATTGCTTTGCTTTTTTAAAATTGTATTCTGTCACTGAATAACGTGTGCTAGCTTTTAAGACTCACCACAGCACCCTGCAACTCCCAGCAAATCGAGCACTTGACCCAGCCACGTAGCGGACTTTAACGCTGCCAGCTGATACAGAAACTGCTCCACTCCTCGGACGCTCGCAGCGCGAGGAGTCAGGCCACGCCCACTTGCTTGGCCACGCCCCCCACGAGTCGACTACTTAAACGCTGTTTGAAAGCGCCAGGTAGTAATTGACCACACTCCTGAGGCGGAAGCCGGGAGAGCGCGTAGCGCATTGCTTTGCTTTTTTAAAATTGTATTCTGTCACTGAATAACGTGTGCTAGCTTCTAAGACTCACCACAGCACCCTGCAACTCCCAGCAAATCGAGCACTTGACCCAGCCACGTAGCGGACTTTAACGCTGCCAGCTGATACAGAAACTGCTCCACTCCTCGGACGCTCGCAGCGCGAGGAGTCAGGCCACGCCCATTTGCTTGGCCACACCCCCCCCTCTCCCCTTCCGCAGTCAGCCTCTATAAAATGTGCATATGGCGGAAGCGCAGCGGACGAGCGCAGCGGGAGCGCCGTTTGCGCGCCGAAGGCGCGCCTAAGGCAAGCCCGTCTGCGCCCGTCCTCGCCAGACCGAGCCTAGGGCCCCTACCCCTGGCCGGTTTAGATCAACCCCGATTCAAATACTCACAAAAAACTCTGTACCAACTCAGAGATACGTCAAACACCAGATGTAACGGATCTATTAACCCGGAGCAGGGGCCTCTCAGCTGCAGTATCTGCGCCTACAAGGCCATGTCCTTATACCACGCCGAACCTACCGGCCTGGAGATGGCTCTACTGAACTGCAGGTCACTCCCTAAACATCACGTTGAAATTAACCTTCTATTAACCGAGTCTAATTTGGACGTTCTGTTTCTAACAGAAACTTGGCTGTCCGGTAGTTCCGACCCGGACATTATCCAAGCACTACCTCCTGGGTATCTTATTAAAACCCTCAATAGACCTACAGGAACGGGAGGCGGCATCGCGATTATCTATCGCGACTACCTCTCATGTCAATTCAAAGACAGCCCCATTCACGACAGTGAAAATGTTCTCTTTTCTTTACATCTGCCACCTTCCACCACGCTAACGGGGGTGTTAATCTACCGCCCGCCAGGACAGGTTGGGCGTTTCACAAACTCTCTCATCGATGTCATCTCCTCCCTGGCCTGTCGAACCCCAAACTTCACCATCCTCGGGGACTTAAATCTCCATTTCGATGACCAAAACAATAAACTTGCCACCGACCTAAAAAGTGAACTAACTTCTCTGAATCTCCGACTACTCGGTAATGACCCCACCCACTCGAAAGGACATCTACTGGACCCCATTTTTTCCAACCTCTCCCAACTCTCTGCTCATACTCCTCTCCCTCTCCCCTGGTCTGATCATTTTCTGGTCCCTCTCAAATTCCAACTTCCAGGGAAGATCACGGACACCCCTCATCCACGGGCCCCGTCTCGCCCATGGAAAAAACTGGACGTTAACTTATGGGAACGCTCTCTGTCCTCCACCCTACCCATAGCTGACCCCGACCCCTCCAAAGCCGAAACTCAACTACATAATTGGATTAGCGACTCTCTCAATACAGTCCTACCGTTAAAAATCCTCTCTCCCATTAGAAGATCCTCCAAACTACCATGGTTTACCGAGGAACTGCGCGAATTAAGACGGAAAGGCAAAAGGCTTGAACGCCAATGGAGAAAGAACTGGAACACTGGCGACAGAAGTGGATACAAAGCCCACATTAGGCTCTACAAAAACGCCTTAAAAACGGCACAGGCCGCCTACTTTGAGGACCAAATTGCAGCCGCAACCAATTCCGCTAAAGAGACCTATCGGATAGTCAAATGCCTCTCCAAAATCCAGGAACCCCCCTCACCACCCGACCTGGATGGCTCAAAATGTAACCAGATGGCCGAATTCTTTTCGAATAAAATCGATAAAATTCTCAACTCCCTCCCAGCGGTGTGTACCATTTCAAGAGGCCCCCACCACCCGATCTCTCAAAACTCCCCGAGGTTGCTCTCTTTCCCCCACATCACCACTGAAATGTTTCTCAACGTCCTGCACAAAGTTAAAAGCGGCGCCCCTTCAGACCCAGCTCCTATCAGTCAACTGAAACAAGTTGCTTCCACTATAGCCCCTCCACTCACCAACTTGATCAACGCTTCCTTTGAGCTTGGCACTGTTCCAGCAAACTGGAAAAAAGCCACGGTTAAAGCTCTTTTAAAAAAACCGCATCTTGATCCAGCAGACCCATCAAACTTCAGACCAATCTCATTACTGCCGGCAATGAGCAAAATCGCAGAGAGAATAGCTAACCAACATCTCTCTGAGTTCTTAGAGACCAACCACCTCCTCCGCCAAACCCAGACGGGTTTTAGACCAGGACAAGGGACGGATACTGCATTGTTAGCCGTGGTCGAAGAAGCTAGGGGCATACTCGACGCAGGAGGATCAGTGGCAGTGATCCTCCTCGACCTAAGCGCTGCCTTCGACACGGTTGACCACGCAACCCTTGTTCACCGTCTCGAACTAACAGGAGTGGCGGGCTCAGCCTTAGCCTGGATCTCATCGTTTCTTGAGAACAGGTCTTTCCAAGTAACTGATGGGCACTCCATCTCCAAAGCTCACGCACTCAAGTGTGGGGTGCCTCAGGGGTCCTCCCTGAGCCCCACGCTTTTTAACGTGTACATGGCACCCCTCGAGGATGTTGTCAAACCTTTCGGGATTAAATCAATAATGTACGCCGATGACACCCAGCTCGTGGTGTCCCTAAACCAATCAGACAACGCCCTCACCAACTTATGTAGCTGTCTGGAAAGAGTGCACCAGTGGATGTGCGAGTCCCGGCTGAAACTAAACGGGGAAAAATCGGAAATACTTCTCTTAGGAAACCCTAATAAAATCCCCACTCCTCTTCCCTGGCCTCCTTGCATGGGATCTCCACCACCCCCCAAATCTGAAGTAAAAAGCCTAGGGATATGGCTAGACCAGGAGCTCAGCTTCAAAACACAAGCAAGGAAAACCGCGGGAACGTGCTTCGGCCTCATAAAGATGGCACGAAAGATTATCCAGCTTCTCCCCCCTCAATCCAGGAAGCTCTTGATGCAGGGGCTGGTGAATTCCAGATTGGACTATGGCAACGTCCTTTATCTGGGGGCCCCAGTCTCTGTAGTCCACAGACTTCAGTGTACACAAAATGCTGCGGCCAGAATACTCACTGGAACCGCTGCAAGGAACTCCGCTAAACCAGCTCTCAAAAGTCTGCACTGGCTTCCAGTCAAGGAAAGGATCGACTTTAAGACCCTGTGCATAACCCATCGAATACTGCACAATGAAGGCCCTCCCATACTCAGGCCTCTGGTGTCCCATCAAACATCTAGCAGACATCTCAGATCTAACTCCCTCTCCTTGGCAAAAATCCCCAGAATTTCGAAGGCCAGAACAGGTGGGCGCCAGTTCTCGTACAATGCCCCCAGGCTATGGAACGCCCTCCCACTCTCCCTTAGGCAGGAACATAACCATCTCAGATTTAGGAAAGGACTGAAGACTTTACTCTTCCCTTGAGCGCCCCTCACTTGACCTTCCACCTTTCCAGGATGTGTTCATTAGCGCCGGGATGCCTAAGGGTAGCTGAGCGCTTTACAAAACCCAAAATCAAATCAAATCAAATCAAATCTTCTGCAGTTCAATAAACAGAAATACAATCAAAGAATATCCCAATCTTAACATATGCACACGTGTACACAAACGTAGATAGTGATGTTTGTGGTAAGAACTTGGCAAAGAGCTAGGAGTGCTGGTTTTGGGAGGATGGTGTAATGTCACTTCAGCGTAATGTATATTTGCAATGTGCTAATGACATTTGCCGCCGAGACATTTTCAAGCTGTCGTAAAATAAAATAGGAAAATAGCAGATCTAGGGGCATATTATCAAGCCCGCGATAAATGCGTTAGCGACTTTTTTAAGTCGCTAACGCATTTTTTTTTAATCGCACTATTCTCAATACGTCTGTAACCGCAGTTAGAGACGTATTCTTGACTTCATCTATCGCCCTCGAGCTGGGGGCGATAGATAACGCTAATGGGATGCAGGGTGGGCGTTTCCTCGTCCAACCACATGTAGAATGTGGTTGGAGGTGGTAACACCCTATTATCGAGGCAGGCGTTGGGAGAAGGAGGCCTGCGAGAAACTTGTTTATTGCAGGTCTCCCAACGCCTGCTTTGATCAGGAGTTAGGCATTGATAACATGGGGGTGTGGATTATAAAGCTGAATCCACCCCCCCCCCCCATATTATCAAGGCACACATTAGCGCGTGACAACAACGCTTGTTTTCACGCGCTAATGTTCCCTATTGCCGACTATCACCGGATTTAATATCGCCTACGAGTTGCGTGTTGATAATAACGCGCTATCACAGCGATAAAATCCGGCGATAGGGAAATGTGAAATGTGCGTTTTTTTAACGCACATCTTGATAATATGCCCCCTAGTGATTTGTGCTTATATTTCACATGGATCCAAGCACAAGGTTATAGAGTGTGTTTAGAACAATTAGCACAGGTTCATTGTTTAATGTACCTGTTATAAAGATATATCTTTGGGAAATCTGTGAATCACATATTTGAATATTGCTTTTTCTCCTTAAGGTCGATAAGAATTCCTGCTTTTTGGGGGGCACCAAAACATTTTGTCTTTGGCATCATCAAAGCTTGTGACTGCTCTGTTTCTGAGCCATCCACACCTTCTGAAATAAAATACCGATATTTTAATGCCTGTCTAACATAAATTAATCATTGGATGGGTTCATCAACCTGAAAATTAACCTCACCGTGACTGAGGTTCTTGTAATTGGGCCACGGTATTACCTTGGGAAATCTTATTAATCTAGAAAAAGGCTATTTGGTATCAACCAACAAGGCTGTTGTGGCCTGTTCTTCACATAAATGATGGGCTCCAGGTATAAGAAGGACATCACGATTTGTTGGTCCAGATCCCTAGAATGTGGAATGACCTTTTACTGAGTAAGAGAGCTAATCAATTTACTATTTTTGGAAGGCCCACTTAATGTGCTAATGATATCAGTGTAACAATTGTCTTGCATCTTCCTTAAATAATGTAAACATTTTTGGCCAATGGATCAACTAATGTTTTCCTATACTAGGTGCTACGTCAACCTGTTCAACGCGTCATCTGATAGGCCCCTAGATTCTATCTGTTATATGACCTGTTCCATCACGTAGAGACAAAGTTAACCGATAAATCTCCCAAATAGTTCCGACTTTTTAGAATGTTTGTATGTTGATCCTGGAATTAGGATGTCTTCATATAGATTCAGTCCCTGGTCTGATGCTATAACATAGTCACTGACTTTACTTTTCTGCTGTTTTATAGTGCTGCCTTCATACTTTAAGCCACATATGAATAACTAAATGATTATTACAATAAAGATGTGAATTCTAAACCTTCCTCTTCCACTTTTTAAATTATCAGTCTTTGTCCTTACTTCTGATCTCTTATCAGCGGAACAGACTAGAGTTAGTCCAGACAAACGAACCCCTTTTGAGGTCTTACCTGCAGACAGCTTTTAACTGACTATTGTGGAAAGACCACTGTGCACCATATCAAAACGTATAGTGGGCTTCCCATAGACTGTCACTCTCATTTGCTTGTTTCTTATTCAATGGGTTTTCTTCCTCTTCCTGTATTTGTTCGTCCCGTTACCAACCTTTTGATGAGATGATTTGTATCTTTCCAGTGCTCACATTCAAGGAACTACTCATTTATTTTTCTTTAAGCGTGCCTTATGTGGTTTCTTGATCAATCACTCCTGTGCTGCTTCCCCCTTCAAAACCAGCCCCTGGGGAGATCTGTGTTGCTCCCCCTGCCCCCACCCCAGCTCATCTGATACTTTCTCTACATCTGCCTAACTTTTTTTATTTTTTATTTGATTCTTCCCTCTTCCCACCTGAAGCACCTCCATTGCCCCCTATTCCACCCTCTTCCCGCTGGGCCCCATTGCCTTCTTCCCCAAGTGCCTCTTCCATTGTTCCTCTTCGTCTGTAAAAAAAGAATCATTGAGACCTGACAGCTTCCATTTGTTGCTTGCCCATTATGCCATTATTTAAAAAAACTTTTCCTCTGCTTGAAAACATTTATCTCCTCAGAGAAGGCGTACCCCTCACCCCCAGGGCAAATCTGGGCTGATCCATTTCCCTTCTCATCCTGAAACAGGAGTTACTCCACCCCTTGTGTAGAGAAGTTCTCAGGCCATTTCCAGAGCCAGAAAGAGCTGAAGAGGAGTTTGGGATGCCACAAATACACGTTCGTGGGCATCCCCAAACTTCCAAAACAAACCACACCCTGGAACGCTGGCTTTCCAACCCTTGAATGGGATTCAATACTTCAGATTTTCTAGTACCCATGGTAGAGATTTCTGAAGTAGCGCATGCATTTATGTCCACTAGGAATCCCTTTGCGAATTCCTGTCAGAAATAAAGAAGGGATAATTTTCTGTAATTTATGCTTACAGATGGTTATTTTGTAAGTAAGGCTATTGTGAGTTTATTAGAGATCCTCTTTCTATATCTAAACACCATTCAGTGTGTCTTCTTATAAGCCATCACGGGTTTACAAAAGACCGAAGCTTCAATTGTATTCGCATCAGCTGTTTGTTAATGCTTAATTACTGTTGCTTTTTCTTGGATGTTTTCTAAGTAAACTATACACTCAGATTGGTTTGATTTAAACGTTTATTGTGTGTCTCATGCAACTGACAGGCCATTAATATATTCCAACCAGAAAGCGATATGTTTCTTAAATCTCATATTTTTTAACCTTCACATTAAAGGGGCCATCATGTCAAGGTGCACAGCTGTACCTTGAGGTGCGATTTACCACCAAACATAAAAAAAGTTATAGAAAAATTGACAAGGGGTACAAGCTGATCACCACATACTGAGGAACCAGTATCACCACATCAGATGTCGAAAGAACTTTTATTTCATCTATAATATAGCCTTATAGCTAGCAGGCTATATTGGCTATTAAAGGCCCGCTGCAGCGTTAAAGGCCGAAGGTGAGGGATTTTAACAAGACAGTGGGACTTTAATAGCCTGTATAGCCCTGCTACGAAGGGCTATAAGGCTATTAGAACATTCTACCACTAGAGGGCAGAATGCTCTAACAAATAAAACAAAGCCTTCAGGGAGCACGAGGGGATTGAAATCTCATCAGGCTCCCTGAAGCCTTTGTTCACACAAAGAAACATTGGAATGTTGGAGCTCCGGGCTTATACCAGCCATTATATGCCGGGAGCACTCCATTGTTTTCAAAGGAGCTACCAACATTCCAATGTTCTAATATATATTAGAACATTGGAATGTGGAGCACTCCATTGCAGACAATGGAGTGCTCCATGCTTCTACAGGCCGGCAAAGGCTTGCTGAGCAACTTTCCAATGTTGTTTAAACAAAGGCCTCTTGGAGCCCTATGGGATTTCAAACCCCACTGGCTCCAAGAGGCCTTTGTTTAGTTTGTTAGAACATTCTGCTCTCTAGTGGCAGAATGTTCTAATATCCTTATTGCCCTTTGTAGCTGGGCTATACCGGCTATTAAAGTCCCTCTCCCTCGTTGAAGGCCTGAGCCAAAGGATCTGGCCTTTAATGCTGGAGCAGGCCTTTAATAGCTGGTATAGCCCCCTACGGCGAGCTATAAGGCTACTGTAGATTTGTGGGTACCTTTCAAGATGCATCCCTAGCTCTACTCACAGTCCTCTTCAAACATCATATCACTAAGGACCTGAATATGAGACTGGTGGTCCGCGGACCGCCACACTAACTGTGGTGCAGCAGTGGCGGTCCAGCCACTGCTGCACCAGCAGTCTGACCGCCCATTACAAGTTGGGGGGTCGGACTGCCATTGCACCGCGGTGGTGCAGTGGTCTTGAGGCCACAATAAGCTTGGCAGGACGCTGCAGTCACGCCAAGCATATTACGAGTTTCCTCTCCACCATGGTTTTCGTTGCAGTTCCTCCTCCATGAAAACTGTGGTGAAGAGGAAACAAAGGGGGTCCCTGATGGCCCCCTCTTGTCTCTGGGCCATGGGGTGCATGCAGGGGGCACATGCTGTGCCCCCTTGGGTGAATGCACCCCAGTACCAGCACAGCATGCACTGCAGGTACTGCCTTTGACATTCCCATTGAAGTGCCTATTTTTAGAGGCATCACTGTGGGACAGCCAAAAAAATGCCCACCAGACATGAGAAACACTTGTAATCTGGCAGGTGGTGCACACATGTCTTTTGCGGTGCTGGAGCGTGGCGGTGGCATACCACCCACTCCCGCACCGCCAAAAGCCATAATCGAGCCCAAAGTGGGTTTGTTAATGCAATTATATAACTTCTTGACTCCTACCAGGCACTTTCTTGATCACTATTCTTGTTCTGTGACATTGCAGGGGAAAACGCATTCACAATGTAACTGTTTGTTCATCTGTCTCTTCCCCCACCTCTCATGGGTATGAAATCTGAGAGAGGTGGAGAAAGACAGAGATCGCTTTTACACTGCCAATGCCTTCCTCTGCTACCAGTAGCAGGCCTGCGCTAACCTGAGGCTGCCATGGGATTAAAGGCTGCTTCAGCAATGGCAACAGAACCACTGCCAGCATGGCGTCAGCAGCGGCGGCTCCTCTGCTATGGCGGAGGAGCATTGCCCGCCCTGCTGAAAAACGGGAAAAATAAAATGATAATAAAATCAATTTATTATCATTTTATTTTTCTTTCACCACGAGAGCCAGCCAAGTCTGGGTGGGGCGGGCCATGATGACAGCAGAGGAGGAGTAGTGCAGCACCCTAAGTGCGCATGACAGTTTGGCTAGCCGCCTTATGCCAACCAAGCTGCCATGCCCACTTACGTTTCTCCAATCCAGGTGTTTTGCACAGCCGGGATGGAGAAACAGCACAGACTCTCAGGCCCTGTCTGAGTGGCAAAACGAGCCACTCAGACTTAAACTGGTGCTGCTCTCATGCTATTGAGAACAGCAACAGGATTGGGTGGGGAGCCTGTGCTGGTGTCCCAGGGACTGCTGGGACACCATCAAGAGAGAAGAGGAGCACCGAGGCGGAGAACAGAATCGGTGGCAGAATAAGTACGTTTTTAAAAATTCTTATTATTTCCATAATTTCCTTGGATCATGCTTGCCTTGCCAGGAATGCTATTTACAATTACCACAATGGTATTTGGAAATAGCCAATACTGGCATCCACATTTCTTTTAGAATGCTAAGTAACAGCAGTGGAATGTTTCTTAGCATTCTAAAAGAAATGCAGAAGTGATCTGATTCTGACTCCTACTCTGCTGCCTGCCCAATGGTGAAAGATGACGCAAGGGCATCAGACAGGACAGGCAGTCAGGCAGGCAGGTTTCTTGTGAGACATGTGCTAATGTGCATGTGTCACATAATTTCGTAATAGCCTAAGGAAATATGGGCTGACTTGGTGCCAGCCCTGCTATCCAATGTTTGGAGGTCCTTGGAAACCTCCCACAAATGACGTGAGGCAGCGTCATGTCTTCCAGGGTCAGACTGAGAACAAAACCGGCCCTGGCAAAGTGCTCGGCCAGCCCTCCAGGGGGTTGGGGGTGCGGCCGAGCTGTTTGCTATGGCCGCTTACGGCTGATTCAGTTACAGCGGCTGATAATGCAGCTATGTTGCAAAAACGACCCTGTGACAAAATCGGCCCCCAGGGGGCCCAAACCGGCCCCCAACCCTGGCGGCCCACCAGGGAAATGCCCGGTGCCCGCTACGGCCAGTCCAGCCCTGAAAGCAGCCCGGGCGGGTAGATCTTAAACCCAGTACCTCTAGAGGCTATTTATATCTTAATCTGCAACATTATTACCTGCCCTTTCCCAAGTCGTCACTGGATTGGGTGGGGTCATCAAGCATAACTATGATGATGTGGGAAAGGGTGTGAGTGATTTATTATTTGAAGCTATTTATTGGATCTTTCGTGATGCCCTCCCCATCTCGTTATCATTGAAGTTATATTATCACCATTGTTTTAAAATTCGGGTATGTGTACATTTCTTGTGTTTGTATATGTGTATCTTAACCAGTGATTGTAATGTATTGTGTAATTTGCAACTTTTATGGTGTCATATCAAGTAAACCGAATAAAGCACATTGAAATTGAAATTGATTTATTATTATTACTGCTTTTCAGCCTAAGGAACATACTACAATAATCACAGCCTGTTGTATTGTGCTATGATTATTGTAGTAATGCTGCATTTTGTGACAATAGAATACGTTTGAACTATTATAACGCGACGTGACTGAGTCATGAGACTCAACTCATGTCCCTGTGGCGTCGAGTCTCACGCAGCATGCTGTAAACAGTATACACTGCGCATGCTTCTGCTGGTGTATTCTGTTTTATAGCATTTCAGTGAGAGTGGAGTTTTCACTTTCACCTTCCTCTCTGTATGCAGTGTTGTTGGGAATCATCATCGGACACCCCATGACAGGCAGCACACCAATCCTGGCCTCATCTCGCCATCCTCCTGACAAGGTAAGTTTAAATGTGTGTATATTTTATTTCACCGATCTTTCTTACTTTCAGTGTTTAAACACATTCAGAATGCAAGCTCTACAGAAACATAGCGTGTTTTATTTAATAAAATGGAATGTGTTGAGGTCCTAACTTCCTGCATCTTCAAATGCCCGATGGAGAACTTCAGAATGCATTAAAAACTAAATACTTTAGCAGAGGATCCTTCTTGAGTAGGATATGATTGAAGCTAATTCACATAATGTTTTTTTTCTCCAAATGTAGATAGGCTGCAGGTATAGTCTGGTGTTAGTTTATTACCTCAATACTAGGTTACTGTTTGAGTCCTTATCAGAAGTTATTTGGAAATAGGCATTTCATACATTGTTGTCACTGCTAAAGCTCATATCAAGCGAGATTTTGTGGAATAGCTGGCCATCAGACAAGAAGACTGCGATCGCGTGATTAAGGAGTTTTTCAATTGTTTAAGGTGAGTGAAGTCCTGTAAAAGACAGCAATACAGCACTCCCTAGTCCCTTTTAGTTTCCCATAGGGCCTCAGCTGCTATTATCCTCACTTAAGTTCCCCAGCTCCCTTTATCCTTCCATAGTAGGTCCCAGCTGCTATTGTCCGCCCATAAGGCCCCCAGCTCCTATTATTCTCCCATATGGCCTCAGTTTCTATTATCCTTCCATAGGGTCCCAGCTCTTATTATCCTCCCTTAAGGCCCCCAGCTTCTATTATGCTCCCATAGGGCCTCAGCTTCTATTATCCTTCCATAGGGTTGCTAGCTCTTTTTATGCTTCCATAAGGGCCTCAGCTCCTATTATCCTTCCATAAGGTCCCAGCTGTTATTATCTTCCCATAAGGTCCCAGCTCCCTTTATCCTTCCATAGTAGGTCCCAGCTGTTATTATCCTCCCTTAAGTCCCCCGGTTCCTATTATCCTCCCATAGGGTCCCAGCTCATATTATCCTCCCATAACGTCCCAAGCTCCTATTATGCTCCCATAAGATCCCCAGCTCCTATTATGCTCTCATAAGGGCCCCAGCATCTACCGTCCTCCCATAGGTCCCCGACATCTATTATCCTCCCAAAGAGCACCAGCATTAATAAAACCTGTTATGAAGTTCTGTAGTTATACTGAATAAGCATCTACCTACATCATTGTCATATGAAATCTCTTTATTAATGTCATAACTACACTTTCACAATTGCCTTATGAACCTTCTAGCTTTCTCACATTTGCTCGAAAGAGCACCATTTGACCACTCTTTTTTAAAAAAAATTATCAGGAGGAGAACCCCTACGAACCACCCTAATGACAGTCATACTCACTCGCTATACTCGCTGGCCACAGGTCACCCATCCCAAGCTTTTATGCCCACCACTTTCAAATGTCACCAGCTGCCACTGGCACTCGAGTAGCTGTAAGACAATATTCCATTTGATGTTGGCTGCAAAACAATTGATCTTATCTTCAAGGGGGAAATAATAAACACCAACATACCAGCTATGGACCCAGAGAAGTTTAGCACAACTAGACCATGAGATATTAGGTTATAGTAACAGACCTGAAGAAATTATTTAATAAACTATGGGGGCAGTCCTAGACTATGTTAGCAGGGATTTAAAAAGACTCCCTTGTCCCCCAAGTCTTAGAGTATTCAGCCTGCCAAATGAACAAATACACCTAAGCCACACAAGCTGGGGCTGAACTCAACCCTTATAGAGGGAGTGTGGGTCATCTTCACAACTTAAGTTTCTCATGAGCTAACCTTTCCAAAATCATGAATACAAAGGTGTACATGGGTCAGGGACACTGGATCTCCGGAAGTTGGGGAAAGAGTCTTACGCTAGTAGGAAAGCCAACCCATTTGTGTAGTATTTTAATAACTTTTTCTCAATATAAATAACACAACCACCCCCCCTTTGTGAAGGTAGACTTAAGTGCATAATAGAAACCCCATGGGGAACCACTCGCAGCAGACTGTCAATTTCAAGTATGCATATGACACCAGCCATCTTCTGTAGACGAGCGCTCTCCATGTCCCACCCAGAGTTGTACCTCGGCCGACATGCCCTGATGATATTATATGAAATGAGAGGCATAAAGCTGAGAGAACATGCATCTTTGAAGACACTTGCAGGAAAACGTGCTATGGTCTGTGGGCAAAAATTACTCGGGTTGGAGCAGTTCTGGGTGTGTTATTTCAGAGAGGTAACACCTGCTTCCTGGTGAATACAGGGAAAAGTACTATAGGCCAAGAGTGAGTTGAATGAGGGTGTAAGATAGGCAGAGGAGTCTGAGAAATAGATCCGAAATTGGATGATCATATAACATATTTGCTTTTATCAAAATATAAAGAAAAAAACAGCAAGCAGAGAATACAAATTTGAGGAAGGATACATCTAGATAAAGGAAACAAGAATTTTGCTGACAGAAACACCTCTGAATCTAAAGTTCATAATCCTACTGGGAAAAATAATGATTTTGGTCGTGCACTTGACCGAGTAAAAGGTGTAAGAAAAAAGATTTAAGGAGAGTGTAATAACGGTTTAAACTTTGAGGGATAGCTAAGGAGGCAGGTGATCTGATGGTATGTTGCCTTACCCAGTGTTGAAGAAAAATGAAATCGACAGGGGAATAAAATTGATGGTAAATAAATGAGGTAAAGGGAAGATGACATACCTATGCAAAGCGTATGCTAGCAATAGCGTATCTGGAGGCTCCCCAGAGAAACCGGGGCGGGTAGAAAGGGACTGAGATAGTTCCCCTAGAAAAAAATGCATTAAAAAGAAGGATGCATATAATTGTTGTACATGAACACCTTAAATAAGCAAGGAAGTAACATACTCCATATGTTAGGAAATTAAGGTTTAAAAATTCAAGATGATTATTTTCTAAGCATCAGACCGATCACGTTCAGTACCTCAGGGTACAATGACAGTGAAAGTACATCGTACAGCAGCGTGTCTTACAGACACTACAGATGCAGAACACGTCAGCCATGCACATGCTTTTATTTTAGCATCTTCAAGCTTAAATAGAGGCTTCATGGCAAGGAAACGGAAACCTAGCTTGCTCTCCTATCTCCATGATGGTGAAACATTGCAGCCAATACTTGATTTGAAAATGTAAAGCAGAAAACAAGTTGCATACAATGCTATACAAGATTTTTCAGCACTGGCTCCCCATATTAAAATTTAGTTAAACAAGCACATTTTCATGGGAGATTTAATGTGACCAAAGAGGTAAATCGTAGGCGCAAATCAGTAAAAAAATCCCCTATAGATCATAATAGCAAAACCATAAAATGACGGACGGAAGAAAGGACCACAGGCCAAAATAGCATTGGTAAAGTCAATAGGAGTACTTTTTTCAAGAGTGCTTCTTCATTGATTTTACCAAGACCCAGCGTGGTATTTTTACATTACTAAATAGGAAGTGTGGGTGGGGTTAATAACATGTGATATATCGCACATACAAATAGGTAAAACTAGAGAAACAGATAGATGTTCACCACTTCCTAGAAGGGGTCATTGGTGGAACATAAACAAGGACAATGTTTGGGGGTTGCAAGCAATAAGAACTTTGATTTCAAAGACTTCTCTTGTTACTCAGGTAGCAGCCTGCTCAAGTAGGCATGCCGGAACAAACTAGCCGACAAGGCACTTTAAAAGAATTAGCGTGCTTTGTGAAGTAGCTTCCATCCCTTAAGCAGCAATGCCAGAACTGTAGAGTCTCAGTAGCAAAAAGGGCATGCAGGTTCAAGACTCTTTAGGAACTGTGCCTGTCCTGCGACAGAGTTCCCAACCTCTATTCTTCCCCTGAGCCTCAACTACCTCATTTTGACTGTTGAGTAGCTCTAGGAGAGACATGACTCAAGCTTGCCTTTATTTGGTGCTCCTAAATTACACCAAGAAATGGTAGCGGAATGCAGAAGATGGGATAGACCATGGAGAAAATTAAGCTCAAGTGGCTACCCTGTTTATTGGTATGTATAGCACAAGGCTAGAGGCAGGAATACAAGGATGCAGTACGTATTAGATCAAATATTCATTTTTTTATGGGGATATGAATGCTTGTATGGTCCAGCTTCTTTAACTCCTTAAGGCATGCTGGGTGGAGCTCTTATGCCCAGAAGTAGCTGGGGTTGATGTGGACTGGCAGGATCCAATATGGCTGTGTGGCAGCTCCATTCTTCATGTGTATTGGTGGACAAGGACTGGGATCCTCTAGTTGTGTTGTACATGACCAAGTGAGTTACTGAAATAAGCACTGAAGTGCATTCACCTGCATGCAAGGCACATGGCTCAGAATTTTTAAAAAGTGTCAGACCGCTTCCTAGGTGAATGGTATTCCAGGCAAGATTTAAGGAAATGATAGGCTACAACAGCTCCTGAGATAAGATGAATGCCACATACAAACTGATGGACAAGACCACAGGACTGCCCATACCGCAAACATCCGCTGATGAGATCAATCTGCAGTCGCACCCAAGCCTCCATTAACAGTAAAAAATAAAAATAAAGAAGAGAACATGGAAATACAAGGTGCAATTTAACCGGAATTTAGATTTTTGTTTTATTAAACAATGCAGTTGTACTTGAGAGAGAGGAAACGTGACTGTGCTGGGTTGTAGCCCAATCAGTAGGGCTGTCACTTTCAGTACTGATGATGCAATCATCCACTGCAAGTTGTCACGGAAGTGGGCCAACAATGGGCTGGCTGAACTCAAAAAGAAAAAGTCTGAGTCCCCCCCCCCCCCCATAGGACTGCAAACGAAATCCTCTCCTCTAAGATGGCAGGTGAATCATGACACTTTTTAGTTGGCCATCTTAGATGAAGAGATTTCCCTCTCAGTACAATGAAAGATGCCTGCTGGGTGTTTAAATGATGAACAACCTAGTCTATTTCTCTGTGCTTTGCAGTCAGTGTTTGCCCAGCTTCAACTCCAACCCTCCTCCTCAGCCTGCACTTGTTTTTTATTTGCATGCTTTCCATTGGGCTGATCTGAACTGTGAATGACGGATGTACGTCGTTACAACGCGATGTTTTACATCGCAGTACTTTACGACGCATCTTTTACAACACAAGTCGTTACCACGACTTGCGTTGTTGGGGGCTGGATAGTGAATAGTTTAATTTACTATTCCAACTCCAGTCCCCATGGATAGTAGGAAAGGAGTTGGAAAGTAAATTAAACTATCCCCTATCCTAGAGCGCCCTCCAGCGCAAGTCGTGGTAACGACTTGCGTTGTAAAAGACGCGTCGTAAGGGAACTGCGGTGTAAAATCCGCGTTGTAAAGGATGTTCCCCGTGAATGACACCCCCCCCCAAAATACTGAAGAGGTCACCCTTATAGACAACCGACACACAAATGAAGTTCGCCTGGAGGCCCTTTCAGGTGGACACGCACAAGTGCCCAGTTTCAACTTCAGTAAACATTAAAAACTACGGGGCATATTATTGTTATTGTTATTGTTACTTTAGCTTATATAGCGCCATCTCACCTACAGGTCTCAAGGCGCTCATGCGCTTATTACCAACGTGTAGCGATATTTATCGCTAACTAGGCTTTGCAGCTATTTTTTTATCGCTAAGCATCGCCGGAAATTATCGCTGAGATAACTTGCTATTAGCAACGTTTATCTCAGAAGTAATAAAAATCCTCACGCTAACTGCCAAATGAGAGATTATCGCTGGAAAACCAATGATAATCTCTCGAAGTTTGGCGTGGGGGTAAACATTCCAGAATATGGACATTTTATTGACAGGGGACTATGTTTGTCATTGAGCTGTTGTTTACATTTACCTGGTGCGTTGTATACATGCAGGTAGGAAGATAGATAGATAGATAGATAGATAGATAGATAGATAGATAGATAGATAGATAGATAGATAGATAGATAGATAGATAGATAGATAGATAGATAGATAGATAGATAGATAGATAGATAGATAGATAGATAGATAGATAGATGTATTAGTAGGTAGGCAGGGTGGTAGATGGATGGATGGATGGATGAATGGATGGATGATTGAAATAAAAGGCGCAGCTTCTATTAGTACTATAATACTTAAATGTCTATATAAGCACAACATACAAGAGCACTGTAAGCAGACTTGAAGGCATTACAGGCAGGACATACAAACTAACTTGGTTTACGAGTATAACTGTAGTCCTCAACTAAAATGCAGCTATAAGTGCACTTCGTTACGTGCATACTAATAAGAGGATAACTTTAGGGTTCAATTGCACATAATCTGATATGCTGTGAAATAGCAGCAGTCATATAAGCAAAGACCACTCCTAAAGGAATTTACACCAGCATTAACAGGAGACCGGAAATGCAGGAATAATGTCTGTGCGCATCCTGCTATCATATCAGTTCATAAACACAAAGAAAAAACTTAGTAATAATAAAGTAAAAATAAAAACACTGTAATCGAAGGGAACTACCTTGTGTGTGAATGTGCTCCTTTCGAAAGAGCACTCAAAGTGAAGTTAGCCAGTGGTTGAAGTAGGCTGACCCATTGCCCCGTGCTGTATGCTGCAGAGGGTGGACGCAAATTGTGAATGACAAACCAACAGACCAATGGATGAAAAGAGTGGGCTGAAAGCTCCTTTAAGTAAGTATATATAATCATACATATTATTTTAGTAAAATCAGAAGATCTACCCTGACCTTTAAAAAGTATTTAGAGAAAATTCAACCAATTACACACTTATTGTTTTGTTGAATTTTGAAGGGGAAATTATTTAGCAATAATTCTGACATAAAATTTTGAAGGAAAAATGTGCTCATTCTAACAACAGAGCTACAAATGTTCCTGTTTCGCTCTATTTTTTACTGGACTCCTCAAATGGCAGCTATTTCCAATAAGATTCAATCCAAAAGTACGAGACATCCAGTTTAACAGACTTTTTTTGTGGTCTATCTGCAGAGTCAATTTTGTGGGCATTCTTCCCCAAAATCAGCTCAATACTATTATAAACTGCAGTATTTTACACCAGGAAGACCAACGGTTCAATCAATCAAAGTGAATGCTTTGCATTAAGGCATCTATTTAAACTCAGGAAGGCAGGGGCTTGGCCAGCAGCATGGGAGAGTAGACTTGCTAACCACGAGCTCCACTGACCCCGCTAGTAATCCTGCTTTAATCCTGATCCACATTGCCTGAAAAACGACACACAGGCGGCGGAAAACTGCTAGGAAACAACGGTCTGTTCAGCAAGATTAGAGGTACTGTCTTGAGTCCGTAAAACCTCTCCTTGCTGGTGCCTGGACCGGTGCGCGCTCACCCCCAAGATGGCAGCGGCGACGCGATAGCAGAAACCTGACCCAGGGAGAACGGAGCTCCGGGGAGAAGTTCCCAGTGAAGACGCCGAAGATAGTGCGTGCAGCTGTGGCCGGCTTGTTTCGTCGGGGCTACGGCAGTGCAGCAAGTTGACCCTGGGGACCCCGCACCTCAGCCTGTGAAACCGAGACCAAGACCAATGCTGCAGCAAGGTGCAGAGACAGCTGCTCCCTGTCCCGCGGCGTTACAAGAGGCATCCCCGAGAGAGAAGAGACGGGCAAACTCCCACTGCCCATTTGCTATGGCGGGGTCAGGAGCCCTGGAGCGAAGCCGCCGGCCCTGCCTGCCTCCAGTCCCTGGTGAGGTGAACTGGGACTGGGGTGTGGGAGGGCTACGGTGTCGGCCCCCTTCCCTCCTCATGCTGTGACCCTTGTTTTGCCGAGAGGAGGGTCCTCCCATCACACGGACGCGGTGCAGCAGTGCCACCTGGACCGGGACTTGCGAGACCGGGCTGTGGCCGCCCCCTTCCCCCGATGTACATTGAGGGTGGAGGTGCAGTGACCTACAGGTGAGGGGTGGTGGGTTGATTCCCGAATTGCCCAGGAGTCCTGGTGGCCCTACCTGATATCCCGCCACAACCCTCCTTCCCACTGTAACTGTGATATATTTTTGGGGCTCAGCTGGCCTGGAATACCGTGGATCCTCCTTGTGCACCAGCCTGAGCTTTTCTGACCCTGCTGAGGAGACTCTTCCAGCGCAGAGATCGGCGCGCGTCCTTCCATAGGGGGGGCCTCTCTGCGATCCTGGTTGCCGGCGGGGTCCGGATCAGCTGCGCTCCTCTGGTGCTGGGGACTGGAGGAGACTGTAGGATCGGTGGTGGGCCACGGCCTTGAGGCCCAATGACACCAACAATCATTGTTGGCCCGTGCAGGCCCTGTGGCTATTCTGACGAGGAAACAATACTGGTGTTACCCCCTATCCGTGATGATGTCCTTAGACTGTACGCTCCGGTGCCATATCTGACAACCACTGGGAGTCCGACTGGCCTTCACCCACCCTGCTGGAGGCGCTTGCTCCTCCTGCCTGGACTACATCTGGACTTGCTTCTACTGGGAGACACCAAGGTGCTGCAGCGGGACATCTTTCACTGGGTGGGCCAGCCTGGAGGAACATTAACAAGGCGGTATACTACTACCTGAACCTGCTCAAATCAGATGGCATCGGACCACTTAGTGCCAGGCGGGTGGGGAAGGCACTGAGACATATCAGACATCAGTGACTCTGAGGATATCTGCTGGGTCGCCTACTCCTGCACAAGCATCCATGATGGCGAAGGATAAAGACCCCCAAACAATCGAGGCAGGGTATGCTAGACTGCTACGCCAAGGTGCTCCCAACTCCTCTGGGTGCAGAGGGCAGCCCCTTTCCCCCTCCAGATACAGCCACAATCCTGCAGGCCATTCGCAAATCCAGGGAGAGTCTGGAGGGAAAGATAGCGGAGGTCCGCTCTGAGGTGACACTGTTGCGCCACGACCTTCGCAAGGTCTCTGAAAGGGTGATCGAGACTGAACATCACATCTCAGAACTCGAAGACTGAGACTGAACTGTCTCCCGATTCAGCCGGAGAAACGGGCGCCCCTCTGGCGAAGTGGAAGCGGGATGAGTTGACAGTTGGTGAGGTGTTCCACTAATTCTTATATTCCTACTGTTCTTGCCTAATTATATTCCTCTATTTTCAGGTTCTATACATTTAGATAAATATAAGTTCTATATATGTTTCACTGATTGCGTTTAGCAACTGCTTAGGTGTTAGTTCAAAGAAGGCATACCGTGTATCATTTTTCTACTGTAATAAAAGAAACCGCAGAGCATATCATTATTTGTCTGTTTTCCTTGTGGTGGGAGTACTTGCCCCTTCTTGACCAAATGCTGTTGTAGAAGGAAGGGTAAATTCCCTTCTGGCAAGTAATTGTGATACGGAAGGTTGACCTGCTCCCAGCAAGGGGCACAATTCTAATTTCTCCACCCCCAGCCTTGTTGTGAGAGGTATTATGTGTATGTGTGTTGAATATATGTAGTTCTTCCTAGGTGAGAATTCTGTGGCAGAGAGGAGCGGTAAATTGCCTCACGCGCAGCGCCTGTCACTAGGAGCATTGATATAGTGTGCGAGTCTTCTCGGCAAGGGCTATATGATTGTAATTGTTATTGTTCCTATCTTGGGTAAGTCTTGTGGAGTCTTGTATCTTTTGTGTCCCAAGAGGAATAAGCTTGCATGTCCTAATTATTTGCAAAAATCAGACCATTATAGATGTCTGCAGTGGCGCTTTGAACTTTTATGCATTTGTTTTTACCTTAAACTTTAAAAATCCATAACTTCAATTCTACTGATTGGTTTTGTCGTTTTGGAGTCAAATTATGTATTAAAAATAATGTAATTTTTTTAATTAGTGTTGATTTTTTTGTGTTGTGCTTTCACTTTATTACTGTTTGTGTGCTGCATACATATTTTACACATTGCCTCTAAGTTAAGCCGCACTGCTTTTCTGCCAAGCTACGAAAGGTTTAGGAACAGGTTAATTTAGTGACTTTTGTGGTTCACCTTGACAGAGATTGTGGCTGTTGCTTGAGCAGGGTTAGCATGCCAATCAACCAATAACCCAATTTCTCACATTGGTGGCAGTGGTGGGAACTAGTACTTGTGTTCGTGCAGTAGCATGCAAGGATTTGTGTAACACAAAGATCCCACATAAATAATTTGTTACAAGAGTTGACTGTTTTAAAAAATTCCAATTAGTTTTCCATTAGCGGTTTCTTCCTTTTTCTACATGTAAGTGCCCTACCTCCCTTTGTAGTATTGTAATGATGGAGCTGCTGAACATCGACAGGCTCGTGAGGGCTGAGCTGCAGAAGCTCTAAAAAAGTAAGGAGGGTGAAGGCAAACAGGAAGGCTACAAAGATGGACCTCCAGGTAGCCTTCAGGGCCTATGAGAATGTCCAGAGGTGACAGCCGACCCAGAGGGGGATGATGTTGCGAAAGGAGCACACTTAGATAATGAGGAGGACCAAAGCCTGAGTCCTATGCTGCAGTAGGAGCACGACTCACCCCCAGAGGATGCCCAGATTGGGGCAGGCAGGAAGCAGTGTATTTCCCTGGGGTCTGCCCCCAGAGGAGCTGGAAGGACAGGAAGGCGGAGAAGGAGCTCAAATTGCAGCTGACCAAGCTAGAGGCATCCAAGGTGGAGGCTGATGCAAGGCTGGGATGGGAAGAAAAGCATCTTCTGCTGGCACATGAGAGAGGCCTGAAGGAGCTTGAGCTCAAAGCCAGGCAAACCCCAGAGTCCTGCAGAAATGGTGGCAGCATTAGCCCAGTACCTTCTGGAGAAGAGGAAGCCCACATCCCAAAAGGATCAGGTGCCTAACATTGCTGTGAGAGATGACACAGACAACTGGTTTGAAGCTTATTGAGTTACCCTAGAGATACATAGGGTTCCTGAGGAAGATTGGGGGGCAGCCCCTGGAGGCACATTCCCAATGAAGGGCGGGATGCCATGTTAGCCTCAGGGAAAGCGGACAGGATGAAGGAACCCTCATTAAGGATGTCCTGACCAGGAAGAATGGGCTCACCAGAGAGATATAGGCAGAAGTTCAGGAATAGCCAAAACCTGCCGCATCAGACCTCGGTGAATTGTGTGGATCATTTTGGCAAGGCACTGGATGGTTGGGTAAATGGCAGTGAGGTGACTGGTTACAAGAGTCTGTGGAATTTGTTTGCTTGAAAGTACATGTTCAGTTTTCCTTTTACACAGCCGTGCCAACGCAGTGTGGATAGTGAGCTCTCTCACCCAGAGATCAGCACCAGGGTCCACAAGAAGGTATCTGGGAGGGGACCCCCAAAAGGGTAGTCCGGGTTCCCACTAGAAGGAGGTGGGTAGATAAAAATAAGGGGAGTTCTCTAAAGGCCCCCAAAAAAGTTCTCAAAGGAAAGAGTCCCGTCACAATCTTACCAGAAAAAAAAGGATTTATAGACAAGAAAACTGGTAAATTTGTCCCCAAGTATTATGCCAGTTACTAGTTTGGGTACACCAATGGGGATGCCAAGTGCCCCAAGAGGGAATAGCCTCAGTGGTGGCATATCCCTGGAGTGGCCAGTGAAGCACTTGGGGAGGAGGTGGCCCCAGTTGTTGTAGGGGAGACAACTGAGGTTAGTGTCCCTGAGTGGCAGAGAGATGGAGGCCAAACCCCACATGCCTTCAAATACCTCCAAGTACAGGCAGTTGGCCACCATCAATGGAAAGAGGGTGGAAGCCCTGAGGGACAAAGGACCCAGTATGATTACTGTCAGGTGTCATCTGGTGTCCTCAAAGCAGGTGCTACCTAACGTATTTCACCAGGCAGACAACCAGGAGAGCCACTACTCAGTGGCTCTGGTTCTCTTCCAATGGGTGGGTGGGGGGTGTCAGGTTCTCTTATGGTAGCTGTGAGCCCTACCATGCTTGTGGATTGCTTGCTTGAGAATTCAATAGTACACTCTGCCTGGAAGGAAGTTGAGCTCAGGTCACACCAGGAAATGTTATGGTTACCTGAGTGGGTCTGTGTGACCACAAGGTCCATGGTTACCCAGGAGGGGAGTCAAGGACGCCTGGAAAAAAAGGCCCAGCAAGCTGCCAAGAAAGGGAAGGGCATGGGAAACCAGCCCCTGAAACTTTCCAGGTACAGGTGGATGGGGCACCAGAGAGGCTGCATCAGAGTCTACCGGGGGGGGGGGCATTGTCTACTTTGGGGGCTTGCTGGAAGAAAAGCAGACAATGGTCCAACCAGGGAGGAGTTCTGCAAGGCACAGAAGTGCCTAACCCTAGAGGGCATGAGACGTCAGGCTGAAGCCCAGGCACATGGGAACACTTCTCGAGATCTCCTCATTTATTGGGAGGGAATCACCTCCTGTATAGTGAGCATAAAGCATCTATGCATGGGGCAGCACATGTTTTGGTGGTCCCCTAATGCTACAAGGCCTTCCTGATGGGTTTGGCTCAGGAAATCTCCCTGGCAGGACATTTGGGGCAGGACAAGACTTTTGCCAGGCTTGTCTCCCATTTTTTTTGGCTCAGGCTGAGTATACAATACTATTATTTGCCCCGGATGAGGGCCCAGGCGAGATACATTCTGTAGGATGTCTCTCCTGCCAGGCCAGTGGGAAAACAGGAAAAAGCTTAAGGTTTCCCTGAATGCCTTACCTGTCAATTCTTTTCTGGAGTTTTATGTAGCGCGAACTTGATCCAAAGGTATCAGATCGCTTTACATGATCACCAGTTGAGTTACACAAGGACACATTAGTTTTTGTTGGGCACGGGGAGATTAAATGATTTGCCCAGAATCACAGTATGTTGAGCGTCCTGCCAAGACTCAAACCTGGTTCCCCAGCTTTGATGTCAACCACTCTAGCCGTACGGCGACATTCTCTCCCCCATGTACTTCTATATACTTATATATAAACTTATATTACTAGATGCACAGTCATGCCATTGGCACCCCCTTTGAAAGGGTGTGCATCAACATTGTTCAACTTTTGGGCTCCAAGAATGTTGTAGGCAACAGGTTTATCTTGGTTTTGTTGGACCATGCCTCTAGATACCCAGAGGCAATACCTCTGAGGTTTGTGACTGCAGCGGCTAGGGCCCTGATGGAGTTTTTTTTTCCACAGGACAGGTTTCACACAGAAGTGGTATCTGACAGGGGCACCTACTTCATGTCTGACTACATGAAGTCCATGTGGAAAGAGTGTGGAATAACCTACATGTTTTCCCCACCCTATCATCCCCACACCAATGGGGTTGTTGAAATGTTCAATGAGACCCTAAAAGGCATAATTATGAGCCTGTCTGAGCCAATGAGGCAGAAGTGGAATGTCCTCTTACCATGCCTGCTTTTCGCCTACAGGGAGGAGTCATAAAAGGGAGATGAGTTTAGTCCATTTGAACTTGTGTATGAACACACTGTTAGGGGACGTCTCAGTCTGGTGAAAGAGGGGTGGGAGCTCCAAAGAAGCCCACCCTCACCCGGGATGTGGTTAGGTACATGCTAGCCCTCAGAAACCAGATGGTCAAATTCTGGAAGAAGGCTTCTGAGAACATGGAGGCTAGCTAGAAAGTCATGAAACTCTAGTATGATCAGAAGGCCACTCAGCTGGCGAGAAGGTGTCGGTTATGTAGCTAGTGGAACCCAGGACTCTCCAAGAGTGTTGGATAGGACCCTATGAGGTGATTGAGGGAAAGGGGGAGGCTACCTACTTGGAGGACCTCAAGACCCCTAGAAACCCATTAAGAGTCCACCACATTAATTGCCTCAAACCACACTATGAGAGGTCTAAGGTCACCATGTTGTTGGTGACAGAGGATGGGGAGTGTGAACCTCTCCCTGACCTCCTGTGATCCAAAGAAAATTATGAATCAGTGGAAGGTGTCAACCTCTCTCCTGTTATGACCCCAGAACAGCAGAGGGACTGTCGCCAGTTGAGGGACAGTTTGCCTCACTGTTTACCTCATCCCTGGGCTTACACATGTTTGTACCCATGTCATAGCCACTTGAGCACAGCCTGCATGACAAAAACAAAATATACAGATGGTCAGACAAGGTGAGAGCCAGCATTAAGGACAAAGTTTCCAAGATGTTGGAATTTGGAGTAATTGAGCACTCCAGTAGCCTCTGGTCCAGCCCAGTAGTGCTGGTACCCAATATTGCCTTACTGGGGGCCACCCCACATCTTAGGTTCTGTGTGGATTACAGTGGGCACAACTCAGTCACCAAGACTCATGCTCACCCTATCCCCAGAGCTGATGAGCTCATTGATCGGTTAGAGGCTGCCAAGTTCCTGAGAATGTTTTACCTTACTCTAGAGTACTGGCAGATTGTCCTAACTGAAGGGGTTGAAGAATGGTCACTATTCTCTACCCAAGAGTGCTACCTTCAATTTCAATTTACTTGGACTGAAGAATGTCCCTCCCCTCCCACATTCCAGAGGCTGGTAAACCAGGTCTTAGCTGAGATAGAGACATTCAGTTCTGCTTATCTGGATGACATAGGTGTCTACAGTAGCAGCTGGGAGGACCACCTGTTTCACCTGCAAGAAGTGCTTCAGGCCCTCCTATGGGGTGGCCTGACTATCAAGGCCAGTAAGTGCCAGAAAGGGCAGGGTTATGTGGTGTACTTTGAATACCTTGTGGATGGGGGTAAGGTCCAGCCCCTACAAGCCAAAAAATAGAGAATATTCTGGTCTGAGAGCTCCCCAAAAACACAGACAGAAGTAAGGGAATTTCTGTTAATCACTGGTTACTACAGGATGATTGTTAAGATATATGGCACCATTGTTGCCACTTAACAGAGATGGCTTCAAAGAAGCAGCCCAAAAAGGTGATTTGGGCAGAGTACTGTCCGAACATCTTTGACACCCCCAAACAAGCCATGTCTGTAGCCTTGTACTCATGTCCCCTGACTTTTCCCAGAAGTTCATTGTGCACACTGATGCCTTGGAGCATTGCATAGGGATAGTCTTTGAGGAGGGCCTAGACCAACCTGTAGCTTTCATCTCAAGGAGGCTACTTCCGAAGGGAATAGAGTTGGGAGTGCTACGGAAAGGGAAGCCTTTGCTGTGGTCTGGGCACTGAAGAAGCTCAGACCGAACCTGTTTGGGACTCCCTTATGGGTTTAGGCTGACCACAGCTCACTCAGATGGTGCATGCAGATAATGGCTTATAATCTAAAACTGTTGGGGTTGTCCATCTCCCTACAGATTATGTGCTTCACTGTGGAACACCTCCCACATTCCAGAGGCTGGTAAACCAGGTCTTAGCTGAGATAGAGACATTCAGTTCTGCTTATCTGGATGACATAGGTGTCTACAGTAGCAGCTGGGAGGACCACCTGTTTCACCTGCAAGAAGTGCTTCAGGCCCTCCTATGGGGTGGCCTGACTATCAAGGCCAGTAAGTGCCAGAAAGGGCAGGGTTATGTGGTGTACTTTGAATACCTTGTGGATGGGGGTAAGGTCCAGCCCCTACAAGCCAAAAAATAGAGAATATTCTGGTCTGAGAGCTCCCCAAAAACACAGACAGAAGTAAGGGAATTTCTGTTAATCACTGGTTACTACAGGATGATTGTTAAGATATATGGCACCATTGTTGCCACTTAACAGAGATGGCTTCAAAGAAGCAGCCCAAAAAGGTGATTTGGGCAGAGTACTGTCCGAACATCTTTGACACCCCCAAACAAGCCATGTCTGTAGCCTTGTACTCATGTCCCCTGACTTTTCCCAGAAGTTCATTGTGCACACTGATGCCTTGGAGCATTGCATAGGGATAGTCTTTGAGGAGGGCCTAGACCAACCTGTAGCTTTCATCTCAAGGAGGCTACTTCCGAAGGGAATAGAGTTGGGAGTGCTACGGAAAGGGAAGCCTTTGCTGTGGTCTGGGCACTGAAGAAGCTCAGACCGAACCTGTTTGGGACTCCCTTATGGGTTTAGGCTGACCACAGCTCACTCAGATGGTGCATGCAGATAATGGCTTATAATCTAAAACTGTTGGGGTTGTCCATCTCCCTACAGATTATGTGCTTCACTGTGGAACACCTCCCACATTCCAGAGGCTGGTAAACCAGGTCTTAGCTGAGATAGAGACATTCAGTTCTGCTTATCTGGATGACATAGGTGTCTACAGTAGCAGCTGGGAGGACCACCTGTTTCACCTGCAAGAAGTGCTTCAGGCCCTCCTATGGGGTGGCCTGACTATCAAGGCCAGTAAGTGCCAGAAAGGGCAGGGTTATGTGGTGTACTTTGAATACTTTGTGGATGGGGGTAAGGTCCAGCCCCTACAAGCCAAAAAATAGAGAATATTCTGGTCTGAGAGCTCCCCAAAAACACAGACAGAAGTAAGGGAATTTCTGTTAATCACTGGTTACTACAGGATGATTGTTAAGATATATGGCACCATTGTTGCCACTTAACAGAGATGGCTTCAAAGAAGCAGCCCAAAAAGGTGATTTGGGCAGAGTACTGTCCGAACATCTTTGACACCCCCAAACAAGCCATGTCTGTAGCCTTGTACTCATGTCCCCTGACTTTTCCCAGAAGTTCATTGTGCACACTGATGCCTTGGAGCATTGCATAGGGATAGTCTTTGAGGAGGGCCTAGACCAACCTGTAGCTTTCATCTCAAGGAGGCTACTTCCGAAGGGAATAGAGTTGGGAGTGCTACGGAAAGGGAAGCCTTTGCTGTGGTCTGGGCACTGAAGAAGCTCAGACCGAACCTGTTTGGGACTCCCTTATGGGTTTAGGCTGACCACAGCTCACTCAGATGGTGCATGCAGATAATGGCTTATAATCTAAAACTGTTGGGGTTGTCCATCTCCCTACAGATTATGTGCTTCACTGTGGAACACTGCCCTCCTGGGTCAGACCATTCCAGTGTGGATAATCTGTCTAGGCTCTTCTGCCTTAGTGATGAGAACTCCCAGGAGGTTGGGTAGTTATTCTCACTTTCATCTTGGGGGGGGGGGGGGGTAGACACATGTTAGACCCGTCAGTCTTAAGGTGGTCTTCCCCCAAACATTTTGCCTTCACCCTTCTATTTTGTTAAATTAGTTTTTGTTGGCCTTTGGACTTTGTGCATTTTACCACTGCTAACCAGTGCTATAGAGCTTCTGCTTACTTCCTAAAACACAGTCAAATTGTCTTACACGTGATTGGCATATTTAATTTACTCACTAAACCCTAGTATATTGGTATACCATATACCCAGGGCAGGGGAATTTTTTACCCCCGCTTTAGCAGCTACAGCGGGGTGGATTTCTTTTTGGGCCTCTTCTGTCTGCAGCTCGGCAGACAAAGTCTCATAATTAACATGAACGTTTGGGTGGGTAAGTGAGTGAAAGGTAGGAAGGATGGATGGATGAATGGATGGATGAGAGGAAGGGTGGATGGAGAGATGGCTGTATGAATGAGTGAAAGAATGGATGTAAGGATGGATGAGTTAAAGAATGGATGGACGGAAGGGTGGATAGATGAGTGAATGGATGGATGGTTGAGTAAAAGGGTTGTTGGCTACCTGAGTGGATGGATGGATGAATGAGGGCAAGGGTGAATTGATGATTGGATGGATCGGTGGATGAATAGGTTAAATGGTGAATGGGTGAATGAACATATGGATGGTTGATTGAAAGTGTGGATGGATGGCTGATTGAAAGGGTAGGTAGATGAGTAGATGGATGGGTGAGTAGAAGGGTGACAGGGAGGATGGTAGAGTGAAAGGGTAGATGGATGGTTGAAAGGACGGATGGATGGTGGGATGGGAGTGAAAGGGTGAATGGTTGGCTGAGTGGAAGGGTATATGGATGTTTGGATGATAGATGGATGGGTGGAAGGGTAGATGGATGGGAGGATAGTTGAGTGAAAGGATGGATGGCTGAATTAAAGGGGGATAGAAGAATTGATTGAGTGAAAGGGTGAATGGATGGATGAGCGAACAGGGAGGTGGATGGAGTGAAAGAGTGGATGGATGGATGAGCGAAAGAATATATGGATTGTTGAAAAAATAAATGGAGGAATGGATGAGTGAAAGGGTGGATTGATGTACAGATAGGTTTGATGGATCGGTTAGTAGATGGATGGACAGGTTTGGACAGGGGTGTTGCAAACCCTCCTGCTTTAGCAGCTACAGTGGAGTTGAATGTCTTGATAGGCCAATTCAGCAGACAAAGGCTCATAATTAGCGTGAAAGGGTAGGTGGGTGGGTGATTGAAAGAAGGGATGGATGGATGTCTGAGTGAAAGGGTGGATGAGTGTGTGGGTATAAGAGTGGATGAATGTGTTCAAGGGTGTTAACAGGTTAAACTAAGTAAAAAAAGGATTTTGGTGATGTATGTATGTGAATCTTATTGTTTGTATTGTTACTTTTTAAAATTGTTGGTTTGCACTTTTATGGCAATAGCCGAATAAAGATATGATTAATTAATTGATGGGGTGCAAGGGTGAAAATGTGGATGGATGCGTGGATGGAAAGATGAAACGTGGATGGGTGAGTGGAAGGATAAATGTCTGAGTGAAAGGGTGGATGGAAGGCTGAGTGAAGGGATGGGTGAATGAATGGGCCATTGGGCCTTCTGATGGTTGGATGTATGGATGGATGGATAGTTGAGTAAAAGGGTGGATGGATGAGTGAAAGGGAGACTGGATCAATGGATGGAGTTAAAGGGTGAATGGATGGGTGAAAGAAAGGATAGATGGTCGATAGGATGGATGGTCAGTCAGTCAGTCAACATTAGTCTATAGTCTTTAAACAATGAAAAAAATATTTGCAGTTAAATCATTCTACAACACCATTTATACAAAATTCACAAGTTAAAAACATTGCTTCAATGGGTATCAATCGAGGCAGAGTTTCTTTGGGCGAACCTGTCCTTTAAAAGGTTATATACACTTAAAAAAAACGTTTTCACTCATAAAAGCTCTAAAATTCATCTATTTATCAAAAATTTCTAAAAGTTATTGCTCAAATGTTTAAAAAAATCTTTGTATTACCTTTATATAGTTCCCTAGTGCGATTGCAATTTCAATAGTGGGCATTTCTGTAAGTAATTTGACCGCCTGTGCCCGCGTCCTTGTATCGTATTTTAGAAATATTGGGCGAAGACATTGTTTGCGCTGCTCTAGAATTAATGTGCAATCTAACAGGATGTGCACCATATCACCTTTTGTACCCAGCCTCCACTTACAACACCCTTTGAGGTCCAACATTTTTATTTTTAATTCTTCGTTTACCAACCACAGGTTTATACGAATTCACAATCTTAAAATCATCTGCCTATACCAATGGTTCGGTAAAATATCCAGGTAGGGGAACCAATTTTCATTAGACCAGGATTCCATCAAGAACTGTACAGATTTTCCATATCTGTTCTTCTTGACACTTCTTGCCCATAAAACTTCAAGTCACTTTTAGTGCATTCTACTCGTAGGGATTCTTGGCAAATCTCAACCTTTATACACTCACAGGCCTGCTCAATTTTCTTCCTATTCGCTTTTGCCCACCTTAGATTACTAAATTGGATCTCACTTCTGCACCATTGAGATACTTTCTGGCCTTTCTCTTTATCCAGACGTTTCCAAAATCTAAGCAAAGCTATTTGGGATTGAACCCTCCAGGCTGTTATTCCTAGCTCTGATCTTATTGCTTGGATCATTGATGATCGTGGCAGCGACAACAGGGTTTTCAGACACTTTTCTTCCTCCAGGTCCCAGACACCTTTACCGCTCAAATAAAGGACTTCTGTACCATAGAGTACCTGTGGGGGTATCATTGCGCTGAGTGCCCTTAACAGCGGTCGGTGAGACATGTCACCGTAGTCACGGTTAAAGATTTTCAGGCCAGTGATCGATGTAAGGGCTTTCACTTTCTGAGCCTCAAGATGCATATGCCACTTTAGGGATTTATCAAACCACATCCCTAGGTAGCGACATTCATTGACAGATTCCAATTTCAGGTCACCAAAAAACCAATTAAACTTAATGTATTTTTTCCAAAACATAGAATTTTCGTCTTTTCCAGGTTTACTGTTAAAAATTTCCTTACACAGTATTGACTAAAAGAATTCAACTCTCTTTGGAGACCCAATTCAGTCTGGTCTAATATCACCAAATCATCAGCGTACAATAGGCAGGGCACTTTTTTACCATCCATTTTTGGACTTCCGCTTTTTTCAACTTCTAAGCAGGCCGGTAGATCAGCTAGAAATATCGAGAATAACTGGGGGGCCAAGACGCAGCCCTGTCTCAGGCCATTTTCAATAGGTATTTTTGGTGTCAATGACCCCTCAGTATCCTTAATTACTTGTGCCCAGTTGCCTCGATGCAGCTCTTTTATTATGGCCAGCAGATCTTTCGGTATTTTTTTTTTACAAATGTTTCCCAAAGACAGTTCTGATCTACTGAGTCGAATTCTGCACAAAAGTCCACGAAACAGGAGCAAAGCTTACCATTTTGTTCTGAAGACTTTCGTTCTATTGCCCATAGGGCAAAACAGTGATCGATCGTAGAGTGCCCTTCTCTGAAGCCCCCCTGTTCATTGGGATCTATTGAGAACCCCTCTACCCAATCATTTAACCTATTCAGGACTATCTCTGGAAAACCTTTTCTCCTATATCTAGGAGATTGATAAGCCTATAATTTTGTGGCACCTCCAAGCTCCCTTTTTTATGGATTGGCCTGATTACACCACCCTTCCAATTCATTGGCATTCTCCCTTTTGCTAATATTATTTGGAACAATTGCGAAAAGAATTTCGCCCACCACTTTATTTCTGACGTAAGTATTATTGCAGGGAGATTGTCTAGCCCTGCTGCTCGTGTTAGTTTCAGTTTTAGTATTATACTTTCTACATTCTGTTCAGTGAAATCTAATCTAAATTCTTCCGTTGGCGCTTGCCAAGGCTGGGGTTCTTCAGCTACAAGGTCACCTAGACGTCCATACAGTTCCTTTAGATACTTCTCCCAGGCTGCCTCGCTAACTACACAGTTCAGTGCTCCTGCCGAGGGAACGGAAGCTGCTTTTATCAGCTTCCAAAACTGTCTTAGGTTTTTTGATTCAATTGTTTCTAGTAGGTTCACCCAACATTTTTCTTTATACAACCTTTTTGCGTCAGTAAACATCTTTTTATACTCATTTTTCAAAATATTAAGATAGCTTTGTCTCTCTTGATTGAACTTTTTCCTTAGGCTTCTTGTTACTGACCTTACCTCCCGTTTTTTATTTTGGCAGTCGACCGAGAACCTTTTAGGTCGGCTAACCGGGTTTGTTGCCTCTTTTCTTTTATCTTTTTTAATTCTATTCTGAGGCATTGTACTACTTGGTCTATCTTCCCCTCATACCATTCCAGATTTTTACTCCCTATATCCCCCAGTTCTACCTTCTGCTGAAAATTCTTCAGTTTTTCCATATATTCTTCTGTCAGCCTTGTTAATGCTCGTTTGGGGTAGTCAACTTGTTGTGGGATCACTTTCTCTCTATATTCCCTAATTCCCCCATATGTATTCAATTGATCTGTGCCTTCACTTTGGGGTATCTTAAATTCCCGTACTTAAGGAAAATTCCAGGCGAACATGAATACATAATCAATTGGGCAGTTTTGTGAGCCTATTTTAAAAGACTTCTTTGCTGGACAATATGCTTTAAATCTGCCGTTCACCTTGGAGGCCCTAATGGACGTCCTCAAGACATACGGAACGGTGTCAGGATACACCATAAATTGGACAAAATCACTTCTGTACTTATTACTGTAGTGTAGTCCCTATTTTCCCAATAGGCTCTGCGCATTGGAATAACATAAACAGCAGTGTAGACGTAGGACTGAGGTCATCTAGGTCTCTACTGACTATGTTAGACTTAATTTAGGTTTGCGCCAGCTAGCTCAGAGGTCACTAGAAACTTTCTTGAATGAATAGGGAGGGATGAACTTCCCTGATTCAGACAAGAAGGGATTCAGTTTCTGACAACCGCATAAACATGACAACTGTGCTCCCTCAGAATAAGAATGTATCTCTAGAGTCGTGTGAAAACAATAGGCAGCTATTTCACTCAGTCAACCGTGCATACTTAGTTTCACCAGAGTGCAGAGAAATAGAGAGACGGGCGTTTTGAATAAAAGGTGTTATTTATTGAGCAGTCTTCTTTCTCATGCAAGAGAAATGAATTGCCACAATTGCAATACTTATCATATGGTATGGTTTCTTAGCCATATGGTACTTTACAATGGATAAAATATATACATACATAAAAACATTGACTAACGTACTCAACTGGTGCTTCTAACAACGCCTACCCCGGTGTACCTGACCTAAGCCTAATACTTGGGATGGGGTAAGTAAGTAGCAGTTTAATTAAGTGGGTTAAGATTGTTTTGCCAAGAATCTGCATCAAGAATTCTCTTAAGGGTTTAGTCAGCTCCGTACCTTGGTAATAGAATGTGGGAGGTCTGGTATCTCTTTCTTCAGGACTCGATCTCCCAGCAACCAGCAAGGGTAGGCTGGAAACACCGGAGCTGGATTTTCTCGGCTGGAGAAAAAGACAGCGTCTCTCTCAGTGCGTCAAACGGGAGGGGCCGCTTCCGTGGGCTCTCGCATCAGATGGGCTCTCGGGCAAGTAGATAGCCGCTCTGCTCCAAACCACTGTGTGTTTGCTTAAGGCAACTGTTGCTATATTTATACCTGAAAGGTGCCGAGTTTGACGTAAGGCTGGACATAAGACGTCACTAAGAACTAACAGTTCTTTCTGGACTTCAGGAGTTCTTGTTCAAATCAAAACAAAAGCAGGGGGGATTTCCCGGGCTGCTGGAGGCTTGGTTTGTTTAAAGAACGCGTTGTGCTTTCTAGGAGTCGATGGGAGTAGCCGTGCTGTGCTTTGGACAGCATGGGCTATTACTGAATATGGATATGATTCTTATGCCTTTATAAGGATATTATTGATTATAACCACATAAGGGCTTGAATCGGGAATATTGAATTAGGGTCCTATATAGAAACACACCCACTCCATGGATTAATGTCCATCATTACTAAAAAACTAAGCAATAGTAAACATATAACGATGCATGTGTGTTTTCCAACCCACCCCAAAATACATATTTCGCATTTGAAAAGGTATATGGTAAATACACGAAAATGAGTGTTGGTACTGTACGTTTTTCAAGCAGTGTCATCATTCAGTTAAATGCATATTTATATCAGCTGAATGAATTGCAAAAATTACACATGAAATGGCTCTTAATACAGAAAAGAAGGTTGAGACCATTCCATCACATATTTATACAAAATGCTGTATATGTGCTAGAGGCTGAGGTAAAATATTGTCTCTAGTATCCTAAAAATAGAAGCTCTGTTCTCTAAGAATAGTTCTACTTTAAGCAGAGTACCATGTGCCAAAAAAAGTAAATATTTTGGGAAATGGAAAAAAATAATTTTGCTTTCATGGGAAAAAATTGTTCCAAATATTTTCGGTAGCTTTGTTTATCAGGCCGAATTCAGAGTTCAGGCAACGGTGTGTGCTTGTTCAAAATTTTCATTCTCGTTGCTCAGGGGAGAACATCATTTCAGACAGACACAAAGACGCAAAAAATTGGTCTACCACATCAGGTGAAAGTTCGACCAAGTTCGAAAATGCTGCAACTGTGCAGTTCTCTGCGTGATTGCTATCATTGATGTTAGGATCAGCAATGCTCACAGAAGGTTGTACCTGTTTGGTGCTGCTTTCCTCTCGTACCTCACCGCCACCTACTCGTAGTGGTGAAGTCTCAACGAATGCCGTCATCAGAATCGGTAGCCACTGGGGACAACACGATGCATGAGTCGTTACAGGAACTAGCAAAGTATCGATATCCATTGGTACTTGTGATGGTAGTGTAAGACAGACGTCCAACACGCATTCTTCTCCGCATAGCAGACATCGAAGCACAGATAAGAAGCAATCTTGCCAGATCGGTCTGAATGAAAGAAACCAGGTTGTATTCAGATCTCTCAGCCGGGTCAATCCGAGGACCTTAGTGACACTGTCTCGGTATCGTATTGCCAGGATTGTTTCTTCCATCATTGCTGGAGTCTTGTCTGTGGATTGGCTTGCCATATCGGAGCAGAAGGAACAAAAATAAAATTCCTGCCACGAGTCCCAAGATTAAGGGTAGGCCGCCAAAGACAGAATGGACAAAATTCGGGAAGATGCCCAGAACTGTTTCAAAGGGTGCTAACAATCCCGAAAACACTGTCTTAAATACATGTGCGATGCCACTGGTATCAGACATGTTTAAGGTTTGGCTTAATATATCTACGAAATGCACGGGGCAATTTGTCGATAAAAGGGAATGTATCTCTGCCGATGTCCTTGCCACTTGCAGATCATACGTTTCTTTGGATGATGTTAAAGGCACAGTTGTCTGTAAAAGAATAGACTTCATTCTGCTTAAAGTATCAATTCGAATAGAAGAGATATTCAACGAAGGCCATAACGTAGCCCCAATATCTGGATTGCTGTGTGGATACAATACTTGCATACAGCAAACGGCCCTGGAAGTTACGGTTGTCAGATTGGCTTTTCCTGGCAGCATGCCACAATAGCTGTGGTCACTTATTAAAACTTAACTACCATTAGAAAGTTGTCTAAAAAATGGCTCTATCTGTATTGCAGGTGTGCCATGCAGGTGACATGAAAGGTTATTTGAAAACCCTTTGCAGGCTCCAGACAAATGAATACCTTGACACAGAAGTGTACCGCTTAGTGATTTTTTACAATTGTTACCACTAAGGAATACCTTCTTTTTCCCTTCACTATAACATCTGTGTGTATAAGGTAAATCCCAGGTTGATTTGATGTATTCTTTACCCAACCTTTCATACTGGCCCGCAGGTATATACGCATGGCAGTATTTAAACTGGAAAGATGTTATCGGAATTGTAATCGTTCCGTGTATTATCCATTCAATGACAGGTCTCTCTGACATTGTAAATGGTAATCTCTCAAGTTTTTCAATGCTCAGAATCGTATAGTCTGCTCCTTTTTGTGCCAAACTGATTTGTTTATCAGTAAGGTTAAAGATACCGAATAATGACGTTGTGTTGATTAAACGCCATGGTACATAGCCAGAACGCAGATTTTGCAACGTCCAACCAAGCTGTACAATAGAACGTAATTGAGACTGACCACGTTGTAACATTAGTAAGTCTTGCTCTATTATATCAAAAGCAGATGATACAATGCTGTCCAGTGAATATATTCTGGAGGACAGAGTCGTTAACCCATTGTCCACTACAGAAAGTGATTTTTCCAAATTTATACGATCAATTTCTCGTATTTTTTCTGCTGTTTCAATGTGCATTACTTTCCAAGATTCCCTGTACGCAGCGTATATACCGGCCGCTATGAAACGTTTTTGACGCTGTTTGCGTGGTCCCAGTATGAAATCACGCAAGTCAGCACCGTCTTTAAGTAAAGTCAAGTGTTGCTTAATTTCAGCCAGTGTGGACTTCTCTAGCCACTCAAGGCATAGTTTCTCTACACTGCATGTTGTAACTATCCCTGGATGTTGTCTCTGGGAGTATCTTGGGTCTGGCCTGATCATTTTGAACCCCTGTGTTTTGTTCCGGAATCTATCTTGACAGTTATTTGTGTCTGTTGGCCAGATCAACCACTTTTTCCAATCAGGATGTGTTCTGTTTTGGTGTAAAATATGGGATACGTCTATCTCCACATTTGTAGTGCTGTCACTATCAGTTATGGGTTTCGGAATAGACGGTGTATTTAAGTCTTTTATCTTAGCTAGGCCAAGACAAGTAGTTTTTTGAATTGTGTCATTCAAGAATATCATTTGTTCTGGGATCATGCAGGCCCTAAATAATGCTTCTAGGCCTTGTACTTGCCAATCTTTGGTACCCCAGATCGTTTTTGTTTCAATTGTGTTTTTCCAAAATTCGAAACCAAATGTAGACATTTTGTCATACAATTTTTCAGAATAAATCAATTTAGTATTTGTCAACATTGTTTTCATTCCTGACCTAGTTAACATTTTAAAATAAAATGTTTCTGGATCACTGTTGTTAAACCCTGAGAAGTACTGGAATTTCTCATAAAATGTTTTCGAGCTGCCTTTTGGCGGAGTTGGACAGTGTTCCCATTGGTTATACGATAAAACATTTCTAGGCTGAGCAGTTTTATGCAAATAGTGATCCCCAAAATTATTATAACAGTATAACTCTTCATAATTCGATGAACCCTGTAAGTAATCATGGTCTGTAAATTTGGCTGACATTACTAAATCTGACATCATATTATTATTGTTTTCAAAGTCCCAATCATCAGAAAAGGTACTGGGTGTCACAAAGTCACTTAATGAAACCTTGAACTGGTGTGGATATTTCAAGAGCTCAACCAGGCCGAAAATGTCATAATCAGTTCTGTCCCATGCTACCCCACCTGGTATTGGATTGTCTGAGATGTTTACTGATGACAGTTCTCTTTTCTCAATGTGGGAGGATGTGTGAGGCTTTAGGACCAAGTTGATGTTCTGACTTGCTGTGTCCATTGTACTATATTTTCCATTTAGGAATTTTCCCAAATATAGAACCATGATGAGACAAAGCAGGAGAGTAAGTACACCTAACACAATCCAAAATTCAATCCATGGTGAAATCAGATATGTTTCTTTTAGTAGGTGAAAACGTTCAAGTACTTTGTCTTTGAAAGTTTTTGTTGCAGGCGTTTCTTCATGCTCGCTTAGATCTTCAGAAAAGTTGTCAAAGTTGATGAAGTAGCCAGATGCAGTTCTGTCAATTGTTGGAATTATTTCCGGATTTTCATTTGCTTTTGCATTTTTCTTTGTTTCATTAGCATAGTCAGAGTCTACATCATTGTAGACTGGGGTTTCTTGATGAACTGTTGCAATTTGGGTTTCAAGAGACACAAGTTCCATGGCATTATTGCATAGTCCTTTTTTATTCCCTGCAGGTTTATCAAATGTGATTAGTCTCTCAGTATGAGCCTCTTGGATTGTAGCAAATTTCGGTATTCTGTTATTTCTTGGGAGTCGACTGGGCCTACTACTTATTATTGGCCACATGATTGTGGTTTTACCAGGTCGATGGATACAACTCTGTTCTCATTTTTACCAGCAAGAGGCGGTAGTACAACTGATCTTGTTCCGCTGACAGCTAAGACAGGTACTGCTTTTCTGTAAGAAGGCCCAAATTCCTTCTTCACCGCGATCTTTTCCCTGCCCAGATCCCCAATCATTGAAATCCAGACAGGTCTTGCTGGGACAGGTGGTTTTTCTTCAGTGGCTGTCGGCTGTTATTTCAACTTTATGTTACTCAGGTTTTTTTCTTGTTTCATTTAAATCCTGTAAAACAGCCAAACGGTCTTTGATATCAAAGGATTTTTCTTCTACCACTGAAGTGTGACAATCAAGATCCTGAATGTGCATTCTAGTGCCGAACAATAGTTCGTATGGAGTGAGACCTTTTAGAGAATTTCTTGGCAGATTATTAAGACTACGTTGAACACTTGTTAAATGTTTGACCCACCCAACACCCGAACCTAATACCCTCGCCGTTATAGATTGCTTTATGTCCCGGTTTTTTCTTTCCACTACCGCATTTTCCTCAGGATGGAAGGGAGAAGAGTACCACAATGCAATGCCCATGCTGTTCCTGGCCTCTTTGTAAGCTGGAGAACTAAAAGCAGGACCCTGATCAGAATGTAGCATGCCAATTGCATATGTGCCGATAAAGACTCGCAAATCTTTTACAACAGTTCTGGCGTCAGCCGAGCGCTGGGGCCACATCCAAATGAATCTCGTCTTAATAACTATGGGAGCGCATTTCTCCGGCTGGATTTCTGCGCTATAGATAGCCTGATGCTCTCTAATAGTGGTATCTGGGCTGTTGTCTGGTCCGGTTCACAACTGCGATCTCTGTTGCAGTCCTCACAATTTCTTGAAAAATAGTAGATATCTACGCTCATTCCGACCACCAGTACTTTATTGTAATTCTATCAAAGATTTTAAAGTTTCTTGGTGCCTCAGACCCAATCCCCTGTGTGCGTCTTCAATCAAGAAAACTCTCCGGTTCGTGTTTGGAATTACTCTATCCCCCACTCCAGGGATTCGAGCAAAAGGAATGGAGTTTGCATCAAATATTTATATATTACTGAGTGGATAATTGAGAGGTAATGCTGCAAAATCGCCTTTTAATGAGGCTTTTACCGCCAGCATGGTTTCCCCATCTATGTGTTTTTCTGAACGCTTTTCAGTGGCTACGGAAGCTGGCTGAACCGCTTCCGCTGTGGCTGTGTTAGCCAATGAATTCCCTGCAACGTGAACGCCATCACGTTGATGACTCAGTGCATGTATCACGTGAGTCTTTTGTAGTTCTTTCTTTAAAAGAACTACTTGTTCCCAAAGCGTTTTATGCTTTATTGTGGCACCTGTGTCATATTTATAACCGTTTTACTCCATGTCTGCATGTCACTGTTGTATGACTTGACACAGAAATACGAATCACACACTATTAGTGTGGGGAATTCGTGATCCGCATTTTCAAGGGCCATCTTTAAAGATCTTATTTCAGCTCGCTGAGCTGAACAGTTTCTGAGTGATTCAGTTTTGGTGATCATCGGTTTGAATTTACCAGAGCGCCAGCGACCTTTAGCAATCTCGCACGCTGTATTGTAGGATTTTTTATCTACATTGTAGTGTTGTGCGAATCTGTCCATATAGATTACGCAGGTATATTGTTCCAGAGGCAGAATTCCGATTGGCAGAGGATATTCTTGTTCATATTCTAGATCATCTATTTTTTTCAGTTTCGGGTCAAAATAGTATTTCACGTCTTCTGTAGCAAGAGAATTCTCCCATTGTATCCATTTTGGATCTAATGCCACTGTTTTCAGGTTCGGTGGACTTGTTAATGCCTCAAAGGCTGATTCTGCTGAAAAAACAGCTATTCTTTTGCCTTGGGCTAGGGCTCTTTCTCTTGCTACAGCAGTTTGAACCACTGTCAGATTTTTTTCTGTAGAGCTGAATTTCATTTCAGCTTGAGTGTACAAATGTGATTTGTAAGCTATAGGTAACGTTTCTCCCTCATTAGAGGTCAGGTATGCGAATCCGCATCTTCCTGGGATGACTCGGATTACAAGATTGCGTATGTTTTCGCGAGTTTGTAATTTTGTTTTAGTTAACATGTCTGTTTGCAATGATCTCAAGATCTTTGTGTGTTTCTGAGTCCAATTTATTGGTTTGAAATCAGGTCTTATCAATTCATAGAGAGGTTTAACCCTCTCTGCATAATTTAGAATGTATGTTCTTCCAAAATTCAGGAAACCTAGTATTGATTGTAAATTCTTCAGCGTTTTTGGTGCTTAGAGTACAGCACATTTCTCTAAGAAATTGTCTGCTAGGCTCTTGCCTTCACTTGATAATTCATATCCTAAAAACAGGACAGTTAAATGGGCAATTTGTGACTTTTTAAAGTTGAATTTGTAACCCTCTGATGCGAACCCAAGTATTATGGTGTTCACTCTTTTTAAGTGAGTCTCCAGGTCATCATCTGTGAGATAGATGTCATCGACATATGATAATGCCTCATCATCATATATTTGTAGTAACTCTGTTATTCTTGCTGAGAATAATCCTGGGCTATTCTTGAATCCCTGTGGGAGTCGGCAAAATTGTTTTTGCAATCCCATTATTGAGAAAGCGGTCAAATACCTGCTTTCAGGTGCAATGTTTTGACAGAAGAATCCATTAGAGATATCTAATGTCGTTTTATATTTTTTGCGCACAATGTTATTCATTAGTGCTGCACTATGTGAGTTTTGTACTGCAAAAGTTTTACAACAGGAGTTAAGGTGTCTGTAGTCCAAAACTAGACAATATGAATCGTCTGGCTTGGAGACAGGAAACAAAGGATTGTTCATTTGTGAGGTGCATGTTTCAATCACTAGAAAAACAGAAAGGAGTTGCCTGGTCCACAAGACCGTTTGTGTGTTGTGTCAGATCTAGAACCGTGAGTCCATCAAAACACACATGTGATGACACTGGGCTGAAAAGAGATTCCCATCAGCCCACCCAACTGGTGGAATATCGTCACGTGGGAGATTTATCATGAATCCAGATCTCACCCAACGCACCTAGTAGTGATGCGGAGATGGATTTTGAAGCTATTCTTCTAGACCACAGTGTTTCACAGATAGTGCAAATGGAGTGCAGTGCTAGTGAGAAAAAGTGTGAAAGAACAGTGAAAATAAAATTAACTGCTAGGACCAAAATTAAATTTAATAGGTATGATCCTAGGGTCAAACTTTAAAAACAACGCCTAATAGTTTTAAATAATAACTATATAGTGGCGTAGTACATTGAGGTCGACATGTTTCAGCTCAAATGGACAATGAGTCCAAGCTTTCTTCAGGACCAGATGGAAAAGGCGACTGCAATTTAAGTGAAAATTAAAATTAAACTAGTGACTGTGTACTGTTTACAATGGATTTTTCCTACCAGATACTTTGAGCCCAAATGTTTTCTGGTGGTTATCCAATTATTCAGTCTCTCCTACAAAAGAAAGAAGAGTGTACAACAGTAATCAAAACAAGTCCATGATGGTATCTTGGTAACAGGAACAACACAACAACACAGATAATGCGAAAGAGAAAGTCTCTCCGCCACACAGAAGACCTAAAGTTCTCCTGGTGTTTACATATCAAAGTAGAGAACATGAAAACTGTAAAATATGACTCACCCAGCATTTTGTGGGAGTATGCCTCACCTCACCCGGCACCCACTCGGGGAGAAGGAGGCCCCACTCTGTTAGAGTGGAAATGGAAGAAGAACCTCAGAGAATTATCAGAGGTACATAGATACATATGATCATACATTTCCAACAGTCTACTAACAAAAACTAGTTGTCTATAGAAGAGATTCAACCTCAACGAACCACTGACTATTGCTCTGCAGAAAAAAGCATGGTAATAGCTACAACTGAGTGAGCTGTTATATTACCAAGACAAAAGGAAAAGATTTAAAATCCTCTGGTATGGCAATTTGATGATGGAAAAAAGAGAGCTCCAATATAAGTGTGCTCCAATATAAGATGACAAGTTTGTAAAAATGAAGAAGTCATAATGTGAGGTGTCGCAATGAGAGCCCCTACCTGTCCGTCGGTACCTCTACACCAGCGTCCGAGGGGAAGTGGAGGTAACTAACTGCTGCTCGCGCATCTCTTTATATACCCTTGTTAATTGAGAAATCCGATGCAGCTGGCCAAACGCGTATTCAGGCAATAGTGTAATAGCGCCGAATCCAAGTGAGGAACGCTATTGTTTGTAGCGCGCATGCACCGGTAAAGTGTAACGGCGCCTGCGCATAACAAAAAATGCTATACAGGACGCGCGCGCACATGTTGAAAACAGCACGCGAACAGCGCGTGCGCTCTTAGATTAGAGACAAGACACTACAGGCGCTGTATCAACACCGGGCGAAACATAATAGCTGAAAATAACTGACAAATTTAACAATCCTTGCAGTTATTATCATTTTCCCAGAACTTAAATGTGGTGTATATTACAAATCTGTGTATTCAAAGGTTACTGATTTGAAGTAAGACGCTGCCAATAAAACAGCACTAGGATGTATTTCTAAGCGCTGTGAATTGGCGAAATATGTTATCCAAACAGGTACTAAAACTAAGATTGGATATTAGATCCCAAGACTGTTGTGGCAGACTTTTTTAATAATAAGAAGTCTGGTTGAATTAGAGTGAGGAGCTGCCAACAAAGCCAGATGTATTCCTAAATGATGTATCATGGCGAGGTGTATTTTTTGACCAGATAACAAAAACCTAAGACAGGTGTTAGATCGAAGGTTTATTCTTGCAGATGTTTGTAGAAAAAAACAGTTAGATTAAAGTAGAGCGCTACCAACAAAGCCAGACTTGGATATACTCCTACGTGATGTAACCTAACAGAAATGTTGCCAAAAAAGGTTACAAGGAGCACAATGATTATCTGTGGCTATACAGTGTGACAATGATGTTGTATAATGGCCGAGATGTATGACAGGATACTGATACACCGGGACTGAAAATCAACTGTTCATAGTGATGTCCACGGTATGTCGTCATTGAGGCCTTTGATGTCGCTTTTGAGAAGAAAAACCCATTTCTGTTCTTTTGTGAATAGAAACTTTGGCACGTCACTTACATGAGGGGGAATATATTGGTGCTCTAAGACAATCCACCTCATTTCGTCCGCTGTATGCTTAAGGGTTAGGAAATGATTAGTGAGTTTAGTGGCCTGTTTGTGGCACCTGATGGTACTTTTATGTTCCCCAATTCTCAATTTGATTTTCCGGGTGGTGTATCCGATGTATCTAAGGGAGCAGGGGCAAGTGATCATGTAAATACCATTATCAGTATTGCAGTTTGTATGTTTCTTGAGGACCCATGTCCTACCTGTCCCTAGACCAACTGTGTTAGTCTTGCTCGTCTGTGGGCAAACACTGCATGACCCACATGGGTAATGGCCCGAAACTGGTGGAAGACCCCATAAGGTCGTAGAACTTTCAGTGTGCAGTGTCCTAGGTCTAGTGTGGACGAGGGTGTCACACAAACTTGTGCATCAGTGGTGTTTAGAATCCCCCAGTGTTTGCGTACTGATTTCTGTATTCTGTTAGACAGTACATTGAATGTGCTGACAAATGTTAGTCTCTCTAGAGGTGGTTTAGGTGGACGTCTCTCTATCAGTGCCTCGCGATTATTGTTTGATGCACGCTTCCATGCCTTTTTTCACGAGGTGTTTCGGATATTCACGTTCCTGCAATTGAGTAGCAAGGACTGTGGCGTGTTTATTAAACAGTGCCTTTGATGAACAATTCCTCCTCACTCTGAGGAATTGGCCCACAGGAAGATTTTCCTTCAAGGAGCGTGGATGGTGACTATTAAAAAGTAACAGCGAGTTCCTCGCCATAGGTTTGGTGAAGAGCTCGCTCTGTAAACCCCCAGCTTCTGGAAAGATTGATAAGTCCAAAAAGGAGAGTCTGTCGTGACTGTACTCTAAAGTTAAGTTGAGGTATTGATCACGTTCATTCAGCCATTGATGGAATGACTGAATCTCTGTTACAGAGCCTCGCCACACCACCAGGACATCATCTATATACCTCTTCCATAGCACCACTTGATGGAGAAATGGGTTGCTATGGTTGAGGATATAGTCCTGTTCGAATTGGTGTACATAGAGGTTGGCAAGGCTCGGGGCAAAGACACTCCCCATAGATGTCCCGGAGATCTGGAGAAACAGCTGTTCTTCAAATTTGAAGAAATTTTTCTTCATGGCTATTTCAGCACAGGATAAGATGAAATTCACAGGAGTGATGCTATCAAGATCCTCTGCCGACAAAAGGTTTCTTATGGTGTCGAGGGTGTCTTGTTGAGGTATACAAGTGTAGAGAGACTCCACATCGAAGCTGACCAAAAGGTCAGTCTCTACATTGTATTCTACACTTGGTAACAATCTGAGGACATCAGCCTTGTCTTCAAGATAAGTCAGCATTTTCTTTACAAGAGGTCTAAGGAAAAAGTCTACGAAAGTAGAAAGAGGTTCCAGGAGGGAGCCAATCCCTGAAATGATAGGGCGTCCTGGTGGAGGTCTGGTGGCTTTGTGGATCTTGGGTAGACAATAGAACCCCGGAGTGATAGGGTTCTCTGTCACCAAAAATCTTGCTTCCTGGGGTGTAATCCAGCCTTCAGTATTTCCCTCGTCTACCAGAGTTTTAATTTCAATAAGTAGACACGGAGTAGGATCTTCAGTCAGACGTTGATAGAATTTATCATTGTCCAATTGTCTCAGACATTCCTGGCGGTACAGGACCAAATCCATAATTACCGTAGCTCCCCCTTTATCCGCAGATTTTATATTAATAGACGGATCTTTGGTAAGGCTAGTCAAAGCCTGTTTTTCTAGTTTAGAGAAGTTTTGGAATGTTTTCAAATCAACATCCTGTAATTGTGAGATGTCATGTCTAACTGCTTGTTCGAAAGTAGTTACATGGGATGGAACTTGTCACACTGTATAGCCACAGATAATCATTGTGCTCCTTGTAACCTTTTTTGGCAACATTTCTGTTAGGTTACATCACGTAGGAGTATATCCAAGTCTGGCTTTGTTGGTAGCGCTCTACTTTAATCTAACTGTTTTTTTCTACAAACATCTTCAAGAATAAACCTTCGATCTAACACCTGACTTAGGTTTTTGTTATCTGGTGAAAAAATACACCTCGCCATGATACATCATTTAGGAATACATCTGGCTTTGTTGGCAGCTCCTCACTCTAATTCAACCAGCCTTTTTATTATAAAAAAAGTCTGCCACAACAGTCTTGGGATCTAATATCCAATCTTAGTTTTAGTACCTGTTTGGATAACATATTTCGCCAATTCACAGCGCTTAGAAATACATCCTAGTGCTGTTTTATTGGTAGCGTCTTACTTCAAATCAGTAGCCTTTGAATACACAGATTTGTAATATACACCACATTTAAGTTCTGGGAAAATGATAATACCTGGAAGGATTGTTAAATTTGTCCGTTCTTTTCAGCTATTATCATCCGCAAAGTATTTAACATATCACCTGCCAAAGAACTCCCCTATCTTGTTTTCGGCTTTACAAAGGAGACCCAAATCCCAGAAACCGACAGGGCCCTCCTTGACCTCCTCCTCATGGCGGCCGTGAAAGTCATTCTAAACAATTGGAAAAACACAAAAAAGGCAAGCTTTGCCTGTTGGCTAAACTGGGTGATTAACCTCCGAGGGGCTGACAACATCTCTCTGCAAAACACACCAGGACGCCCTTCGCATAGGAAACTTTGGAACTCGCTGGATATATATTTCAAAACCCATAAACCTCCGTGATTACCCATTCCCTGTACTACTATGCCGCATCGTGGTGTTCCACCTTACTTCTCGCATCTCTTATCGTATATTTTTTCCTCTTACCTCTTACACCTATTCTTTGCTCTCTCTCCCTTCTCTGCTCTTATTCCTACCTTCTTCACTTCCTTCCATTCCCTACTGTATTCTATCATCTCAGGTGCCCGGCCTAGAAAGGCTTCACGGCTGATTGCCACAATACCATAGAGACCATCTCCAGCACCATGAACATCATTGAGGGACCTATAGCCTCTATATGCGAATACTCGCGCTATATCCTCTTTGCATAATATATAATGTCACGTATGTTTATATGTACATTGCTACTTCTGATTTGTATGCTACTAAAACCTGAAATTTCCAATAAAAAATTTTGAAATAAAAAAAAAAAGAAATACATCCTAGTGCTGTTTAATTGGTAGCGTCTTACTTCAAATCAGTAGCCTTTGAATACACAGATTTGTAATATACACCACATTTAAGTTCTGGGAAAATGATAATAACTGGAAGGATTGTTAAATTTGTCAGTTATTTTCAGCTATTATGTTTCGCCCGGTGTTGATACAGCGCCTGTAGTGTCTTGTCTCTAATCTAAGAGCGCACGCGCTGTTCGCGTGCTGTTTTCAGCATGCGCGCGCGCGTCCTGTATAGCATTTTTTGTTATGCGCAGGCGCCGTTACACTTTACCGGTGCATGCGCGCTACAAACAATAGCGTTCTTCACTTGGATTCAGCGCTGTTACACTATTGCCTGAATACGCGTTTGGCCAGCTGCATCGGATTTCTCAATTAACAAGGGTATATAAAGAGATGCGCGAGCAGCAGTTAGTTACCTCCACTCCCCCTCGGACGCTGGTGTAGAGGTACCGACGGACAGGTAGGGGCTCTCATTGCGACACCTCACATTATGACTTCTTCATTTTTACAAACTTGTCATCTTATATTGGAGCACACTTATATTGGAGCTCTCTTTTTTCCATTATCAAATTGCCATACCAGAGGATTTTAAATCTTTTCCTTTTGTCTTGGTAATATAACAGCTCACTCAGTTGTAGCTATTACCATGCTTTTTTCTGCAGAGCAATAGTCAGTGGTTCGTTGAGGTTGAATCTCTTCTATAGACAACTAGTTTTTGTTAGTAGAATGTTGGAAATATATGATCATATGTATCTATGTACCTCTGATAATTCTCTGAGGTTCTTCTTCCATTTCCACTCTAACAGAGCGGGGCCTCCTTCTCCCCGAGTGGGTGCCGGGTGAGGTGAGGCATACTCCCACAAAATGCTGGGTGAGTCATATTTTACAGTTTTCATGTTCTCTACTTTGATATGTAAACACCAGGAGAACTTTAGGTCTTCTGTGTGGCGGAGAGACTTTCTCTTTCGCATTGTCTGTGTTGTTGTGTTGTTCCTGTTACCAAGATACCATCATGCACTTGTTTTGATTACTGTTGTACACTCTTCTTTCTTTTGTAGGAGAGACTGAATAATTGGATAACCACCAGAAAACATTTGGGCTCAAAGTATCTGGTAGGAAAAATCCATTGTAAACAGTGCACAGTCACTAGTTTAATTTTAATTTTCACTTAAATTGCAGTCGCTATTTCCATCTGTTCCTGAACAAAGCTTGGACTCATTGTCCATTTGAGCTGAAACATGTCGACCTCAATGTACTACGCCACTATATAGTTATTATTTAAAACTATTAGGCGTTGTTTTTAAAGTTTGACCCTAGGATCATACCTATTAAATTTAATTTTGGTCCTAGCAGTTAATTTTATTTTCACTGTTCTTTCACACTTTTTCTCACTAGCACTGCACTCCATTAGCACTATCTGTGAAACACTGTGGTCTAGAAGAATATCTTCAAAATCCATCTCCGCATCACTACTAGGTGCGTTGGGTGAGATCTGGATTTATGATATATCTCCCACGTGACGATATTCCACCAGTTGGGTGGGCTGATGGGAATCTCTTTTCAGCCCAGTGTCATCACATGTGTGTTTTGATGGACTCACGGTTCTAGATCTGACACAACACACAAACGGTCTTGTGGACCAGGCAACTCCTTTCTGTTTTTCTAGTAATAATAGGGGCTTGAGTTGCCTTAGTCGTTAAAAATGCCCTTTTGACCCTCCTTATATTATTTTTCCAGCATGTTTCAATCATCCCTTTGATATTCAAGTTGATCTAAGATCTACCTGACTTGCTTTTTAGATTCTTGTTTAACTGGGTACTGTCTTTATGCAGTGGGCTGATTTTTTAAATGGATTTTGTGGTGAGGTGAATCCTCATCCCATCCTACATGATTTTTGTATAAAGCAGGAGCTTGGGCCACTGCCCATTTTATTGCCAATGTGTATTTTTTATGAATCGGAATATGATTTGAGAAGGCAGGCATAATCATTTCTTCGCCATGAGGGCACTCTCTGACAAACTCTGGTGGCCAGTCTTTTTCAGTTAACAGGATGTCATAGCCTTTGAAAGTTTCTCCCAAAAGAGACCTTTTATTTTCCTAGTTTTATCTATCTCTATGCGTAATGTTATTTCTAGTTTATGGGGCACACTGACTCGTGTGTCTGCAGTTTCCACCCGAATGTATTCATTCGTGTCCACTGTCTCCAGAATATTCACCAGGATCTTGCGAGCTATTGTCACTCCTGCTGCGCTGTCTAGCATTGTCTGAGCCCACTCTCCGTTTTTCAGTTGTGTCCTCAGAATCCTCTGCATGTTTAATTTTAATACTTGCTACCTTTTTTCTGGGAGATTGTGATTTTTTACTTTGATGATCTGTTTCTTTGTCTTTGGACTTGATGTGTTCTTCCTTGTGTTCTGACCGTCCTCTTCTTTCCGATTTCTGTGAGAAGATCAAGAAAGATTGAGTGAGAGGGATCGAGAGGGACGTGTATCAATATCTTGATATCTATCAGGTTTTCTCAATTTTTCCCTATCTCTAAGGCTGTATCCTTTTTCAGAGGGCTCCCTTTGGGGAGACTTGTCTTCTTGGCCTGGAGATCTTTCTCTCCGATGAGGAGACCTTCCTCTGTACTGGAAACATTTTTCCCTGGGAGTGGATTGTTTATTACCATCCCAACTCTTTTTTGGAGTTTTTAAATTGTTTTTAATAAATGTTTTTTCAGGATTTTCAGTTAGTTGGGGTTTTACCGGTTTCCCACCCAAACTATCTCTTCCTAGTTCTTCCTAGGATTTTTCTATGATTCTGGCGAGTTCACATGGTTGGTCTGCTTTATCTGTTTCCTTCAATTTCTGGCGGATCGCCACAGATGCTGCTTCTCCTTTTATGTTGGCTAATAATATAGCCAAGACCTGCTTGAAGTCTTTCAGTAATTTCATACCTAGAGTTAAAGCAGGTTCTGGACCGTATTCGTTTTGATCTGTCTTAGTACATCTGGTATGACCGCCATAGAAGGGACACCATGTGTTTTTGTGTAGATGGAAGCAAAGACTGTGCCCCAAGTGACACAGTCTTCCACATGTGGTGAGATCCCCATTGGAAGACAGATAGTCAGAATTCTGTGTTTCTCTGTAGGAGTAGTATCTGGAAATACTGCCTCTATTTGAGTAATTTTTTGTGCTAACCAGAATGGAATTTGTTCCTGTTTTGTGGGTACTTTACCAAGACATGATTGTATGTTCTGTGGTGTGATTTTGTTTGTGTTCCCCTGATGAAGGGTCTGCTGTGGAATATTAGAGTCTGCTGTGGAATATTAACTGTAGGTCACACTGTTGAAGTCCGCATGACATATTGGACCAATTGTCTATGTATTTTAATTAAGAGTTTTAGCTGAGCTAAAAGTTCCACGTTCGACATTTTTTCAATGTCTGGGTGTGGTGTGTAGCTGGCTAGAACCGACCACGTGGCTCCTGGTCTACCTAGTGGACCGTGCCTGGTGATGTGATTTTGATGTTTTAGGGCGCCTTTAAACCAGAGCTGGTGCTCTTGGTAATTTAGTGGGATTTCAATGTCCTCGAAAGGAGTGTATTCATCTGGAGGTTCCTCTATTTTGTAATAGTGGAAGTCTTTTGTCACAGCGTGTGCTGCTGGAAAATGTATCCATGAATAGAATACCTCTGTCTGCCGATATTCATGTGCCTCTACCATGAATATGACTGCACCACCTCTTGGTGATAGTCCATTTTCTATAAGTTTAAGAGTTATAGTTCTTCTTCTATTGACCAGAATGAGTATAGCATTTGGATCATTTTCTTGGATGGTTGTGTCATCCGCTATGAGCTGAGCTGCTATTCTAGCTTGCTCCCTTTCGTCTTCACTTTCTCCCATTCTACTGACAGAAAGTTTTGTTGCAGATCAAGTTTCAAGGAAACAAAGATTAGGTGTACAATATTTTGGAACACTGTATCCTTCAACGTTGACTAAACCAAAAACTAATACATAGGATTCTCGTCCTATTAAGTTCCGGCGGATATTAACCTTTCACCCACTCCAGACGTCTTTTGGAGTTTTTACGGAAAAAAGGGGTCTGTGTGAAAAAGCACGACTGAGTTACTCTAGTGTCTTGCATTAGATTATCTCCTTACCAAACGTTGGGCGCCATGTAGTGTAGTTCCTATTTTCCCAATAGGCTCTGTGCATTGGAATAACATAAACAGCAGGGTAGACGTAGGACTGAGGTCATCTAGGTCTCTACTGACTATGTTAGACTTAATTTAGGTTTGCGCCAGCTAGCTCAGAGGTCACTAGAAACTTTCTTGAATGAATAGGGAGGGATGAACTTCCCTGATTCAGACAAGAAGGGATTCAGTTTCTGACAACCGCATAAACATGACAACTGTGCTCCCTCAGAATAAGAATGTATCTCTAGAGTCGTGTGAAAACAATAGGCAGCTATTTCACTCAGTCAACTGTGCATACTTAGTTTCACCAGAGTGCAGAGAAATAGAGAGACGGGCGTTTTGAATAAAAGGTGTTATTTATTGAGCAGTCTTCTTTCTAATGCAAGAGAAATGAATTGCCACAATTGCAATACTTATCATAAAGTAAAGTGCGTACAGTAAAAGTAGTATTATGAAATAATACTGTAAAAGCATTGGTATGGTTTCTAAGCCATATGGTACTTTAAAATGGATAAAATATATACACACATAAAAACATTGACTAATGTACTCAACTGGTGCTTCTAACTACGCCTACCCCGGTGTACCTGACCTAAGCCTAATACTTGGGAAGGTAGCAGTTTAAGTTAAGTGGGTTAAGATTGTTTTGCCAAAAATCTGCATCAAGAATTCTCTTAAGGGTTTAGTCAACTCCGTACCTTGGTAATAGAATGTGGGAGGTCTGGTATCTCTTTCTTCAGGACTCGATCTCCCAGCAACCCGCAAGGGTAGGCTGGAAACACCGGAGCTGGATTTTCTCGGCTGGAGAAAAAGACAGCGTCTCTCTCAGTACGTCAAACGGGAGCGGCGGCTTCCGTGGGCTCTCGGGCAAGTAGATAGCCGCTCTGCTCCAAACCAACTGTTGGTATATTTATACCTGAAAGGTGCCAAGTTTGACGTAAGGCTGGACATAAGACGTCACTAAGAACTAACAGTTCTTTCTGGACTTCAGGAGTTCTTGTTCAAATCAAAAGTCAAGTCAAGTCAAGTCAATAAATTTATATAGCGTGCTACATACCCAGAGGGTCTCAAGGCGCTTGAAGAAGGGTGGGGAATTACTTGTCGAATATCCACGTTTTAAGTTGCTTTCTGAATGCTAGGTGGTTCTGAGTAAGGCGAAGGTGAGTGGGAAGTGAGTTCCAGGTTTTAGCTGCCAGGTAGGAGAAGGATCTACCTCCCATGGTGGTTTTGTTGATGCGAGGTACAGTGGCAAGGGCTTGGTTGGAGGATCGTAGCTGGCGGGAGGGGGTGTAGAAGGACAGTCGTGTGTTGAGGCATTCGGGTCCGATTTCGTAGAGTGCTTTGTGTGCGTGGGTTAGGAGCCGGAAAGTAATCCTCTTATTGACGGGGAGCCAGTGGAGGTTTTTTAGGTGACCAGAGATGTGTTCTTTACGCGGGATGTCTAAAACGAGCCTGGCTGAAGCGTTCTGGATGTGTTGGAGTTTTTTCTGGAGTTTTGCGGTGGTACCGGCGTAAAGGGTGTTTCCGTAGTCCAGTCGGCTCGTGACCAGAGCGTGGGTGACCGTTTTTCTAGTTTCGGTGGGGATCCAGCGAAATGTTTTTTTGAGCATGCGAAGAATGTTGAAGCAAGATGAAGAAACGGCGTTGACTTGCCTGTTCATCGAGAGCGAGGAATCCAGGATGACGCCCAGGTTCCGTGCGTGGTCCGTCGGGATGGGTGCTTTTCCAAGGGCCTCTGGCCACCAAGAGTCGTCCCAGGCGGAGGGGGAGGTGCCTAGGATGAGGACTTCTGTTTTGTCTGAGTTCAGTTTCAGACGGCTGTGCTTCATCCATTCGGCTACTTCTTTCATTCCTTCATGCAGGTTGGTTTTGGCAGTGTTCGGGTCTTTGGTGAGTGAGAGGATCAGTTGAGTGTCGTCGGCGTAGGAGATGATGTTGAGGTTGTGTTGGTGTGCGATGACCGCTAGGGGGCTCATGTATATGTTGAAGAGGGTGGGGCTGAGTGAAGATCCTTGTGGTACGCCGCAGATGACTTCAGTGGCCTCTGACTTGAATGGTGGAGGGCGGACTCTCTGGGTTCTTCCGGTGAGGAACGAGGTGATCCATTCCAGTGCTTTTCCTTGGATTCCGACGTTTCTGAGGCGTTGTAAAAGGGTGTTATGACAAACCGTGTCGAAGGCTGCGGAGAGGTCGAGGAGGATGAGGGCGACTGTGTCTCCATTGTCCAGTAGAGTTCTAATGTCGTCTGTTGCTGCGATGAGGGCGGTTTCAGTGCTGTGCTTGGCTCGGAAGCCGGACTGTGAGGAGTCGAGGGATTTGTTGGTTTCGAGGAATGCGGCGAGCTGGTTGTTGACCGCTTTCTCGATGACTTTGGCCGGGAATGGAAGGAGTGAGATAGGGCGGTAGTTTTTGAGTTCGGTGGGGTCAGCTGTGGGTTTCTTCAGGAGGGCGCTGAGTTCGGCATGTTTCCAGCTTTCCGGGAAGGTTGCGGAGTTCAGGGAGCAGTTGATGACGTCTCGGAGGTGCGGTGCTATAATGGAGTCTGCTTTGTTAAAGATGTGGTGAGGGCATGGGTCTGTGGGGGATCCTGAGTGGATAGAGTTCATCAGACGGATGGTGTCCTCAGTGGAGATTGGCTTCCAGACATTGAGGATGTTCAGGGGGGGTGGCGGTCCTGCAGGGGGTTGGGTGGGTTGGTCTTCGGGTCGGCTGTCGAAGCTGTTGTGGATGTCTGCAATTTTGTTGTGGAAGAATGAGGCTAGGGAGTCGCAGAGGGCTTGAGAGGGGGTGATGTCGTTGGAGTTGGCTGAGGGGTTGGTAAATTCCTTGACGATGTTGAATAGTTCCTTGCTGTTGTGGGTGTTGTTATCTAGTCGGTCCTTGAAAGTGGCTTTCTTGGCATTTCGGATCAATTGGTGGTGTAAGCGGGTGGCGTTTTTGAAGGCGTCCTTGGTGATGGTAGTTGGGTCTTTTTTCCAAGCCTTCTCAAGGGAGCGACAGAGTTTCTTGGATTTCTTAAGATCATCGTTGAACCAGGAGGCCTTCTTGCTGCCTAGTTTGATTTGTCGTTTTTTCAGTGGTGCTAGGATGTCGGCGCTGTTGGATAACCATTGGGTGAGGTTGGTGGCTGCTTGGTCGGGGTTTGAGGAGTGGGCTGGGGGATTTTGAAGAAGCGAAGAGGAGATCTGGTCGATGGTGATTTTGTTCCAGTTTCTTTGCAGAGTGGGTTGGGGGTGGTTGTTGGATGTGGGCTTGTTGTAGGTAAAGTGAACGCAGCTGTGGTCAGTCCAAAGTAGAGCTGTGGTGTGGCTGAAGGAGACATGTTTGCTGGAGGTGAAGATAGGGTCGAGTGTGTGACCTGCGATGTGAGTGGGGGTAGTGACAAGTTGTTTAAGTCCGAGGTTGGCGAGGTTGTCCAAAAGGGTGGTGGTGTTGCGGTCGTTGTTCTTTTCGAGGTGAAAGTTGAGATCTCCCAAAAGGATGTAATCCTCGGAGGGGAGCGCGTGTGGAGTGATGAAGTCCGTGATGTCTTCACTAAATTGTGCGCGGGGTCCTGGTGGCCTGTAAAGGAGGGTGCCTCTTAGTGTGGTCTTGGGGTCGATGTGGATCTGGAAGTGAAGGTGTTCAGTGTTGGCGAGATTGACGTCTGAGCTGGTTGAGATGCGGATGGATTTCTTATGGATGATAGCGATGCCTCCTCCTCTGTGGCCGGTACAGTCCTTGCAAATGATCTTATAGCCTTCCGGGATGGCAATGGTGATGTCTGGGGCTGATGTGGCGTTCATCCATGTTTCTGTTAGGAAGGCGACGTCCGGAGAGATGGTGTCTAGTAGATTCCAGAGGTCGATGGCGTGCCTGTGGACCGAGCGGGTGTTGAGCAGGATGCATTGTAGGTGGTTGGGGTCGGATATCTGTTGTGTGATCGTAGATGAGGAGTTGTTCTTGGTGCCGTCGAACTTGCAGGAGTTGCAGGAAAAGGGTCCATGGGTGTGTCCAGGAGCGGCTTGAACGCAGTTGGGGGAACGGCCGGGGTTAAGGGCTAGGAGGGTGGTGGTGTCGTAAGTAATGCGGGAGGGGTGGGCATTACGAGGACCAGGGGGTCTGGCGCTGGGCGCGGTCCAGGCGCGGACGGGCGTAGACGGGCTTACCTTTGGCGCACCTTCGGCGCGGCCGTAGCGCATGGACGCTGCGCGTGGGTTCATCTGTCCATAAATGGATAGTGGGGGGGGCGGAGCGTGGGAGGGTCAGCTGGGAGGCGGTCTCGGGGAGGCGTGTCAGGGGAAAGCACAACACACAAGATGGTGGTGGAGCCTCAAATCGAAACTTAGAAAACAATACCAGCAATTCTTTCAAGCACAGCCAGAATCAGCAGCGCGCTCTCTAAGGGCACCAGGTGATAGCGCTAACAGTTTAATAATGCTGCGAAACAAAAGCAGGGGGGATTTCCCGGGCTGCTGGCGACTTGGTTTGTTTAAAGAACGCGTTGTGCTTTCTAGGAGTCGATGGGAGTAGCCGTGCTGTGCTTTGGACTGCATGGGCTATTACTGAATATCGATATGATTCTTATGCCTTTATAAGGATATTATTGATTATAACCGCATAAGGGCTTGAATCGGGAATATTGAATTAGGGTCCCGACTCCTAGATAGAAATACGACACTACATGGCCAAATACCTAATCTGCCCCCTAAATGTACATTACAAATAGTGACCAGAGGGTTTAAATACTTAGGAATATATATCACCCCACAAGACTCAATTTTCATGGAGGAAAATTTAATGAAACCCCTGCAGAGGCTCAAATCGGATGTTGCGCATTGGAGGTCCCTCCCACTAACGCTATTGGGAAGGGCAGCACTCTTCAAAATGCTTTCACTCCCCAGGTTCCTTTATGCACTGCAAATACCCCATTCCCGGTCCCTCTTTCCTATTTTAAGACAATTGACGCAGAAATCTCCACCTTGCTGTGGGATGCGAAACCAGCACATATAGCACACTGCTCCGTGCCTGGTACGACGGGGGAATAGCCTTACCGAGTGTCAAATTGTACTACTGGGCTGCACAGCTGATGATTGTTAACCAATGGCTACATACTCTACAGCACGACCAAGCATATAGACTCGACAGAAATGTACTACCAGCAGAACATCTGATAAAGGCCCTATACACTAACAAACAAAGGCACACTCTCACAGGCCCTATGGCACACACGATAAAAATTTGGCATACGGCACAAAGAGCCCTGGGATGGGAGGGAGTGCTCACATTGGCCACCCCACTATGGGAAACACGCTGCCTCGGCACCCTGGCTAACACCAAGGGATTCAGGCAATGGGACCTAATTGGTATAAAAAAATAGGAGACCTATGGCTTAGGGGAGAAATTATTACATTCGAAGCTCTACAGGAGAAGTATGGAATGGCTAATACTGAGCTATACCGCTACACCCAAATTAGACACGCACTACAGAGTGCAATCCCACCAGGCACGGAACTAGCTGACTCATCTCCCCTTGAAGATAGACTCCTCACTGACTATTTAGACAAAAAATCAATATCACAAACATACCGTAAGCTGGTGAATAATCTCCCAGATCCCACGGTGGTCCTGCGTAGCAAATGGGAGGTAGAATTAGGAGACATAGAAGACTCTGATTGGATGGATGCACTGGCATTGGCAAGGGAGGCAACAATCCCATCCCGGCTAAAATTAGTACAACTCAAGGTATTGCACCGCATATATTACTCTTGCACCATGTTACACAAGTTAGGTCACGCGTTAGATCCAGGCTGCCTGAGAGGCTGCGGACTAACTGGAACATATTTCCATATCATGTGGGACTGTCCCAAAATACAAGCCTATTGATAGCGTGTAATGAATGAAATATCAGAAGCAAGTGAAGTAGAAGTTCAGCTAGATGCCAGGTGCTTCTTAATGAATATTTGGAAACCTATAGACCTCAACCTGGGACTACAAACTTGGGCAACGCTTGGGATGGCAACAGCAAAGCGGAACATTGCCAGGAACTGGGGATCAGGGATAGTACCCACACAGACACAATGGGAAAATGACATGGATGCAGCGATGGTGGCGGAAAGAGCAGTATATCTCCATAGGGGATGTCCCAAAAAATGGTCCAGAATATGGGGGAAATGGAATGAATACCGAGGAAATATATGCGACCCTCCGCAGGCGTTATCTGACCCTGAAGTCAGCCCATAAAATTGGGAAGAAATTGTATTGACCATGTAAAATGCCCGGAGAGTGTTGAGTGGGGGGGGGGGGGACAGGTATGATGGAGACTACCCTCTTCTTCATTATCCCTCAGTAGCCTCACCTGTCTCCTACCAAGGCCTGCATGGCACTTTAGGAAACTACTTCCTAGTTGGGAGTTTCCCTTTAGTTCACTCTCTGGGATTAACCTTATACTTTCATGAAGTATCTCACTCGCCGCTTTACCAATGGCCATTATTTTCCAGGTCTGAGTAAAATAGTACTCTTGTAATTTCCTTTCCATTAATTTTTTCTAAAAAGCCCACCTGTCTCAGATCTTTTGAACCTATCCCCCTCAGACTTGGGCATTTAGAGAATGAAAGTAGAAAGTGTGCCCTGTTTAAGGGATTCATGTTCCTTAACTTCTTCCCCCTTTTTCCGGATTGCTCCGGTTCCAGGTAAAGCCATTTGTTTCTACCAACCTCTAACCCCTTCTTGGGGGCTTCTAGATCTTGCTCCCTGTAGTTTATCCATTCGATGAACCCCATTTTACTTTCTACTTCTGGTTTACCTTGTAGATGTGATACTTCTCCTAGGTTATAATACCTTTGGGGATTCCTAGTTTGTCCCTCTTGGGAAGCGTTTACTATCTGATTTATGTTTGAAGTTTTAGTTTTTGGATGCTCCTTTCTTAAGCCCTTACTACACTGACTTTTTACTTGTACAATAGGGACATTTCTCTTAGCCTCTACTATAGGAGTCTTAATGGGTACTGATGTAAGAGCGGAAGAATCTAAGCTTAATTCTTCGTCTTCCTCCCTTTCCTTCCTTTTTACCTTTGTTACTACTTTTATTTCTCTTTTTTTCTTACTTACTTTCTTTTCGTATTATCCCTTGCGCACTCACCTCTTCTTTTTATCAGCATTGGGAATTTAGATATATAAAAGTTTTGTGGGGATTCTATTGACTCTCTACCTACGTTCTGTTCCGTGGACTGGGGCCGACCATTGGTCTTAGCATATGTGGCATTTGCCCTTTAATTCCTACCAGCTCTTCTTCAATCTTTTTTAAATACAGCTTTTGCGATTTCAAAACCCCATTATTCAACATTGTTACTTTTAGAATCCCCTGGAGGGTTTTCTGTAGCATCATGTAAGTTTGTACCTTATGTGTAATGGATTTAGCGGGTCCGTCATAGGCCTGAGATGACGGGATAAGCCTAAGGCAGAGGTCTTCAAACTTTTGTAGGTTGAGCCCCCCCAGCTGATTTATTTTAGATGTTGGGCCCCCCTACCACCTCACAAATTTCTGGAATCGACCGCCACGCGCACATCCCGGGCATATCCAGCAAATGTTCAATACAATAAGAGTGTTTAGTAAACTGCAGGTTTGTAGTGAGTGTGGTGAAATGACAGAGGCTTATTACACAGCTCAAAACACCACTTTCCAAGATAAAATATTCACAAATTGTTTTTACTAAGATGCTTTGTTTTACACTAGACATGGATTGATAATAACACCACCAACATAAATGTGACAGGTGTGCTTTTCAGAGACGGTCAATCTGTGGATTTGGTTTCCGCTCTACATTTAAAGAGCAGACATTCCAACCCTCCCGATTCAGGCGTGAGACTACCGATTTCAAGGCTAGTCTCCCGCCTCCGGATTCCTGCAAGCAAAAACCCGATTCCTGTAGGTTTCGGCTGACTGTGCTTGGTATTTATTGTGTAACGTGTTAATTCTTCCAGCAATAGTCGCGATGCAGGGGCTCTAGAACGGGTGAAAAACCGACACAACAAAGCGTCATTAACAAGGGAATGGTCTTTTAAACACCTGTAAAGTTCGGGGAAGGGGGGGATATGTGTGTGCCCAGGAAGCTGTTTCGGCCCGGGGTGCCACACAGGGTGGTGGTGGAGGGAGGTGCATGCACTGCCAGCAACCTGCCAGGCCAGTGCACAACACTTGCATCACCCTCTCTCTGCCTGCCATTGCGCTCCGTGCTTCTGAAAGGTAAGAAAAAAAATACATTTGCGTTTCAAATGTCTGATCCTGCAGCGGCACACCTCCAAAGCCCATACATGCCAGTAACCCGATTCAAGGACACATTCTCCCGATTTTTTTTTTTTAAGTCTCCCACTTTGCTCTTCTGAAATGTTGGCATGTATGAAAGAGACAGTGGGCAGTCGGAGTTTCACACTCTTCTCCTTTGAGCCGGTGGAAATTGTCCTCACACTGAGCTCTTTCCCAGCTTCTGATATACCAGACCACAGAATGCCGATTCTTTAGAAAAGTATGCTGCATGCATTAAAATAATTACAAAAAAAACTTTCATAGCCCTGTGGGGGTTGCAAAAGGCAGTAGCACTGCAGGATGGCAGGTGAGCATCGTGCAGGTATCAGTTGGCACGCCTCGGTAGACACACACCCTCAGACTCTACCCCGAGTCTCTGCTTCTCCGGTTATATTTTTCAGCAGAAGGCAAACAGCCTTGAGGCTTCCAGATCAGCTGCTGGCAATTCTAGGCCTGCGGCAACCCAGGGACCTGAGTGCAGCCTGATCGGCTCTGTGCCTGCGAGATAGGAGAGCTCGGGGACAGGTCGGAAGGTACAGAGAGGTCTTCCCACTGAGCCCCCCCCCCCCCCCCCCACCCCCTGTGAGCAGGGGACCAACGCTTCAGGCTCCCCCCCTCGTGTGTGTCTGCCCGGGCTGATACAGCTTCCCGGGTAGACACAAGCCGCACCCAAGTACTTCGCAGGTCTTTAAAAGACCATTTGCTTCTTAATGAGGCCTTGTTGTTTGTTAGCCCTTCTTGGAGCCCTTGCATCTCGACTCTGCCTCTTTCTGGAAGAATCACACCCCCACCCTCTCCGCAATTTGGATCTAGTTGTGCCTCTGGGTGTGAACAGTCGTGGAGCAGAGTAAAATTAAGGTTATTTACACAGTGAAGGGTTTCAACATCTTTGCCATAACATCAGCGCATTACATTTTTCACTCCTACGTTTGTATTCGAAAGAGGCCCACTTCACCTTTCATCCCAATTAGGCAGACAAGAATAGTTTCAAACAGGGTAAATAAATGCTAAATAAATTAGCAATAGTGCAACATGCAGCCATGCTAGGACACTACAAAACTTCTGTGAGAGTTGCAGTGAGTTATGTACACGACAGGCACCCACTGTGGCAGCTACCGATGATTGCATGCTCTCTGAAGGAATAATTTAATAATCACACGCACATAGTCCGGTGGCTGCATTGCAGCTGTGCTCTCTCACTTACTTCTCTAAGTTGCAGGAGCTCGAGCCACGCGCCTCCTCAGAGACAGTCTTCTGGGTCTTATTAACCCCCTCCTGGGACAGTTATCAAAACAAAAGAACAGGTCGTGACGGACGGACGCAGGTAACAAAGATAAGATTGGTGTGGGCTGCGCGCCCCCCCTGGGATGGTGTCAAGCCCCCCCAGGGGGCGCGCCCCACAGATTGAAGAACTCTGGCCTAAGGGCTGTCTTAGTGTGGCATACACTAAGCTGTATGTGTGTTGTCTGCTGTTGATGCGGTACTATGCGGTCGTCAAACTAAAAGTTACTGCATAGGGAATTTTGCTGAATGAAGCAGTGGAGATTAATTTTGGGCCACTTCAAAAGCGCAACTGGGGAAGTCCCAAGAATTATCCACTTGTAAGAGGGCATAATCGCGCTTGTTGAGATTGTGCTGGAGTGTAGGAATTTCATAGAGTACATGAAAATACTTTCGTATTTCTTTTAGTGGAGCAAACAAGCTGTGTTTATGTAGTTCGTTATTGTTTGTCGAAGACTTGAAAAGATATTGATGCTGATTTTGTAAAGGGAGGGTCAATAGAAGGAGTAATAGTAACGTAACAAAGAGCTGCGCTGATATTGGTCAGTGGTGAGTATATGTCACCAAAAGTGCTGCGCTGCTGTAGGTTAGTTGGTGTGAGTCGCGCTGAGATTGGACAGCGTAAAATAACGTTGATTGGAAGCAGAGAAACATAATACGGAAAGGAATTTGTAGACTTATTTACTAATAGGAACTTTACAGATTTAAAAAGAAAACATGAAGATAATTAAATTGTTGAAAACATTGTTTAGCGAAGATCAGCCAATAGTGATTAGGGAAGGAGTTTCTATAGCTCCTGAAGGAACGCTTGCATCATTTATGGCGGTAGAAAGGGGATACCATACTTGTAATTGGTTAGAAAATTGGATGAAATATACAGAACAAGATGGTAATTTGGCATTTTCAGCAAATGATACTTTTAATACTAAGATTTTAGAAAATGTAAGAAGACGAATGAATAATTTGAGTCCAAATCTGAGACCTATGCAGTACGAAGCTCTTGCAGAGTGGTATTACGAAGCATATAAAAGAGAAAGAGACCGACAACAAAAGCAATATAAAAATACAGTGAGTAGGTATTCAGGAGCAAAATGGGATGGTCTGAAAAAATTGTTGAGAAGAGATACTGTTGATGGAACTAGAATGTTTACAGTTAGACAGATTGAGTCGACTGAAGGAGGGAATGATAAAGTGAAAAAGAAAAATATTGAATCACAAGAGAAGGATACTAATATAAATAATAGTATACATGAGTTTGATGAAGATTTCCTGAATGAATTAATGATTAATAGACCTCCACCATATTAAGAAAGACAGGTTAATACAAATACAAGTGTCTTGAGTGTTTCACCAAATACTCCTTTAATTCAAATTGAAGAACCAATAAAAGATCACTTGAAGTTGTGAGTCATATTCGGGGAGTAAATAGAGAAGAAGTAGTATGAATGAAATCGATAATGAACCTAGATGTTTTGTCAGTTCCAGTGACAATCAGTCCAATAGTTCCAGTGTATAATGATGGGCAATGACTTAATTGAGTACGTGCCTTAACTGTTCCAGGGAGGAGTAATGAATATCGGTTCAGTTCATAAACTTTATTTCGATTCATAAAAAAATCACAAAAGTTGAAGACATGTTAAAACTAGAGGCCGAATTGAACAACAAATCATGATTCTACAACAAAAGCTTATTAATTACATGGTTAAAAAATATAATTCTTAAAACAATAAATAAGTTAAAAGGACTTTAGAACACACCCATGATGAGGGGCCTAGGCTAACATTCTGCATTCAATCTAGAAAAAGAGCATCAAGATACAGTAAAGTGCATAGTGCTATTTTGGGGATACAAAGGTAAAGGTATCAAACAAAACAAATACATTTACCTATGCCTCCTTTCAGTCCAGCGGATCACCCATGCCCACCCCAGGAACTTTGCTGTAGCAATCACAGTGGGGCCCTCTACTGTTGTTTTAAGAATTCTGAAGGCCTCACTGCTAGACCTGGTGCCCATGCTAGAGCTTATGGGCTGCAGCCAGCAGCGCCTGGGTTTACTATATGCTGGGCAAATAAAAAACATATGTCCCACTGTTTCAATCCTGTCAAAACAAAAGGGACAATTACTGGAATTTGAACTTGAGTTACACCAACTTTGTTTTCTATCAATAGTTACCCACAAATAAGAAGATATCTGTTTGTTCCAAGACCCCTACTTTCCTTCTTACTTCGCTGATGACTTTATTAACGTTTTGTAGGACCATGTACTTCGTTTTGTCAACATTCACGACAAGATCATGGGCCACACAAAACTCCTTGAATCTTGCGAGGGCACGATGGAGGCCCTGTCTCGTTTTTGAAAGAATGAGGGTGTCATCGGCGAACATTAGTAATGGGATCTTGGTCCCAGCTAAACTCAGGGCATCCGTGGGGAAGTCCTCAAAATATTTCACTATCCCTTGATGTACATTGTGAAGAGGGTAGGAGCTAGAACGCACCCCTGTCTCACCCCCTTCTCAACTGAAAACGTATCTGTGATACTACCCGCCATGTCCGATCTAACCTGGGTGTAGTTGTCTGTATGTAATTTGACAATAAACGCCAGGATATCCAGAAGCACACCCAACTTTAAAAGTGTGTGCCACAACCTGGGTCACAGGACCAAGTCAAAAGCTTACTTAAGGTCCACGAAGGCTGCGTAAATAGTGCCCCTTCACAGGGTTACAGTGAGCCAATAAACAAGAATGAACCTTAAGACCTGGTCCACTGTACTGGTGCATTGCCAGAACCCTGCTTGTAGATCAGAAAGGATATGGCATTCCTCCATCCAAGCTTGCATTCTACCAAGCACCACCCTCTCCATTACCTTTTGAAAGCAATCAATCAGGCTTATTGGCCTATAATTCCCTGGTGTTGAACAATCCCCTTTTTAAAAAATGGGAATAATAACTGCTCCTGCCCAGGTACTAGGTATCGCTGCTCCCTTAGCGATTGCAGTCATTAACAGCTGAATGTACAATGCCCAGGAATCAAGATCCTGGAGGAACAGATCTGCAGGGATGCAATCAAGCCCGGGGGCCCTACCTTTAGGGGCCTGTAGGAGGGCATTTTCCACGTATTTCTTGGTTATACATAGTGCTGGTGTTGGAGACGGCATCACAAAAATGTCTTGGGCAACCGTATCGCAGGAGAACTGTCCCTTGTAGTGACGGACCCACTGATCTGGCTCTACATAATTCGTTGGAACTTTCCTAGGGTCCCCACTTCCCCACTTCACCAGGTGCCAAAAAGGCGTCATATCTCTACTAGAGCATGCATGGAGTTGATCGACCCAGTGGTCTTCGTCCCAATCCCTTTTGGCCTGAGATTGCACTTCCTTGTATGCTGACCTCTTCTCTCTTATGCTGTCCCTATTTTTAGTCCTGATTGCTGCCGCAAGGGATCTGTAGGCCAATCGACAGGAGGAATTATACCAAGGTGCAGCCTTAAGACCCGGGGGCTTAAGTACTTTTTTGTTTCTAGCAATAAAAAAACTTTTAAGTTCATTAAAAAGGTGCTCATTTGCCAGGCCAAATTTGTCGAAGTAAGTCTTGTGCACAGCATCATCCTGGTGAGTGACTAAAGCATTGGGTTGGGTACCATATTTCTCATTTGGTTCACCTTCTCTACATTAAGGGCAGCATTAGTCCATTTAAGGTGTCGGGTGTCGTTTGACAATTGACCTTCTACCAAGTCTACACATGATGTCGACCCTCCTTCGCGATTTGGGTTAAGATGCTGCAGAGAGAGTATCAGAGGGTTATGATCGCTTTCTGGACGGTCATGGACCACCAAATCTAGTAAGTTAGGCCAAAACTCCTTATTGATAATAAAATAGTCTATAGGACTAGAGCGTTGCCCACTAATATATGTTGGCATCCCATTTTTATCTGATCTTGTACGTCCATTAGCTGCTCTCAGCCCATGTTCCAGGCAAAATACTTTTAGTTGTAATGCTGCGCTAGTCCACTTTTTTATTGGAGGAAGATCCAAGGGAGGGATCAGCCACTGTTCGTCCTCCTCTACACTAAAATTCATATCCTGGAAATCCAGGGGTTCATACGTGCAGTTGAAATCTCCAGCTATTAATATATTGTCCGGGCCTCTTAATGTTGTTAAGAAAACATCCAGAAGGGCTACAGTATTTGAGGCCTTCCCCCCTTGCAAGCCTCTGGAATAATTTGGGCAAGTACCATGTGATAGCCTGACAATAAGAATGTCCCTAGAGTCGATGTGTATCTCCGCTATCTTATATTAGGCATCCTGCCTAACCCGTGTTATCAGTCCCCCTTTGGGTCTGCCCCATGCACCCTTTTCAGCAGCTTTAGAAAAATGTAAATAACCTGGGCGAAAAACCTGATCCACTGCCCACGTCTCTTGGAAAAATATGATGTCTTGATCCTCATTAAATGAGGACCATTCAGTGGAAGCTGTTTTATTTACAAGCCCTGCAATATTCCAAGAAGCTAGTGTTAGGCCAGCGCTATCGTCAATGGGAGCTTTAATTCTTAAATAAGGGCATAAACCACACCCTTTCCCCTGAGAATCAACCACTTCCGTAATAAAGTTGCCTGTAGAGACCATACCATGGTCATGTACCCGACTACTTCCAGAAGAGTTCAGATTTGCACTCTGCGTACGTCCATTGGTTTCATGGGAAGGTGATCCATGACTTCTGATGCTGCCCAGTACTTGCTCACCCTCATCTAACTCAGCCACATCAGATAGAGTTTTTTTCATAAAGTAAAAAACGACTCAGTCAGTCTATATCCTCCAGATTTGTAAATGGCTCATACCTGTTGAGAATCGGCACAGTATACTCATACATTCCCTGGGCATGAGTTGTGGCCCTGTGATCAGCCCTTCCAGTTGCTAGTTTAGATACATTTCGGTAAAAAAACAAAACAAAGGTAGAATGTTAATACCTTCCTCACTCAGATGTCTAGTTCCAGCCCTGTCAAGAATTGTTTTCACTATTAGGGGCGACCCAAAATTCAACACTACACAATCACCTCTGCTAATTGTTGTTTCTTTCTCAATCCAGGGGGTCCTACGAATCATTTTAAATTCCTGGAATAGGTGACTGCCCAACCCTGTTTTGGTATTTAGAAGGTGAAGGGCCTTATTCCTAAGTGACGCCCAATGTTCCTTGATACCAGGTTGTAAGGGAGGAACATTGGAAAGTATAAATGTGTACGGCGTTGCGTCCGGAGGTAGATTAAAGTAGTTGTTACCATTGTGGCTGGCCAGGCCTTCCTGGGTCAGCCCTTTATATTTACCCCCAAATGATTCCCTCCTGGGACTGGCCTTTGATTGTGGAACATGGATGCAACCCGGGGGAGCTTGTGCAGCTGCATTCCTACCAGCACCTACAACAACGGGGGGAAATTTGATACAGGGACTGGTGGCAAATTTGGTTTAATAGAGCCACTAGGTGTTCCTTTGGATTGAATAGTTTTTGGTATAGAGAGCTGTTGCTCAATATTAATCAATCTAGAGTCAATATCTGATAGTTTAGTTAATAGTGGTTTTAACATTACCAAAAAATGTTCCTCAAATTTAACTAAAATGCGATCTTCCATATCACATAACGCCAGTCTAGAAGATGCCTGTGAAGTAAGATCTATTGAGCTAGATGTCCCTAAATCTGCGTCCTCATGGGCGCAACCTTTCTTACCACGAGCCACCCCTCTAGTGTTTGCCACTTTGCTTGCCTGTTGTGTAGTAAGTGGCAATCCCCCAACTTTCCTTTTCTTAGCTATAGCTGTAACGGCACCTTCCATTTCCTTAGCCACTTACTGGGTCAAACTTTGCTGGCGAGTAAAAATCTTAACTGGGGGTGAGGAAGTGAGGCTGGGGACACTGACTGCGGTAGATGGGTCATCTAATGATACTACTGGTGACATAGGGGCCAGTTGTGGGATACATTCAACAGGTGGATCTGAATTTAGCAAGGGACCAGCTGGGGGAACTTCAGAGGAGGCTCAACGAGGATCTAAAGAGAGTCTCCTTTGGGTCAACTCAATTTAATGAATAAGAACAGATTCTGCCCTCATAAGAAATGCATCGAGTGTCCCTACAACCCCTGTACCCACATTCCCCTTGCGATTACCCTTACTCTTAATTGGCAGTTGTCAATATAAACAATTGTTACAAATATACCAAACTAACAACAATTAAGATTGAAATTCGAAGTCACTGACCCAGTTCTCGGAAACACAAAATACCCAATGCAAGAGGGGTGGCCCTGCCCTGTCTTTGACAGGCGTGGACGGGCCCCCTCTTATGCGCCTCCTGGCGCCAATAAGCGGTACCAAGGCTTCCACGCAGCAGAGTTTGCTGAGAGATGTAGTCCCTGGTGGCGACGGGACAATGGCAGCTCCTGGCAGCGTCCGGTGTCAAACGGCCTCAAACGAGTCCTGAGGGGGTCTAGCAACAGGCAACAACTGGTGTGGCAGGTAGAAATTCTGCAAGACGGGCTCCAGTGCTGCGGAAGCCCAAGCCCCCTCTTATGCGCCTCCTGGCGCCAACAAGCGTGACCACGGCTTCCCATCAGCAGAGGTCGCTGGGAGATGTAGTCCTTGGTGGCGACAGGACAATGGCCGCTCCTGGCAGCGTCCGGTGTCAAATGGCTTCAAACGAGTCCTGAGGGAGTCCAGCAACAGGCAACAACTGATGTGGCAGGTAGGAATTCTGTAAGACGGACTCCCCCGATGATAAGCAGTACATTCCGCTTTCTTACAGACACCCCCGCAATGAGCAGTAAAGTCGCCCAGCAGTGACCCTCGCCCATGGATGGAGCAGGGAAGTCTGTATCCTTCAAAGCTAAGGGGAGGGGGTTTGAATATCCTCAGACAGACTATAGAGAGATAATAAGAACAAATGAAAATAGTGGTATGAATGTGAGTGTAGTCACAACACAAGTGGAACAACTGACTGATGTTACAGTAAGGAATGAGACACCGAAACGAGTTATAAATCTTGACCCCAAGAGATTGATGCAAGTTGAAAGGGAAATGAATACACAGACACCTAGTAGGTCAAGAAGTGAAACAAGTGAAATTGTACAGAGATCATTAGGTTCATCGCGAGAAGAAATAGATGATTGGAATAGAGAGATAGCTCCTGATTGCAGTGGTCAAAAGAAAGATGCATACATAGATGTGAATACATTGAAAGGAGATTTGGAAGAAATGAGTACAGGTACAATTAGTCCAAAGACATTGAGTAAATATCAGAAAGATGAGTTGTTATTCTTGTGTAAAAACATTACGAGAAAAGCAAGAAACTTGCATGAGACTTTTGCAGAAGTTGCACCAGATGTATAGAGTTGATATTGAAAAGTCTAAAGCTTTGCAAAAGACATACAGGTTGGATTTCACAGACAAAGATTTTGAGAATTTGAATGTATCAGGGAGACGATTACAGTTTAAAGAATTGATTTCCACATTAAGAAGTTGGGGAGAGTTAGACAAATGGGAAGGAAGATGGGCAAAAAAGAAGGATGAAGTGAGTGTGTCGGCAAAAGCTGCCTTGCCATTGTGCCCTGTAAGAGAGGCAGAAAAGGAGTCAGTACCAGAGGATGTGGTTACAGCATATCCAATGAGGAAGGTACCAGGAGGTGATTTTGTGCATGTTCCATGGTCAAGACAGGACATATTGTCATTAACGAATGATTTCCCCAGGTTGAGAGAAAAGCCTGTTGAATGGTATAGACAAGTGGAAAGATTTGTGAAGTTTTCAAGGGTATTGGGGGTCGATTTGGAAGGTCTATTTGATATCGTAGTCCCAGCAGATTTCTTGGTTGAGTGTAAAATTGCTGTAGATTGGCCAAAAAAAGAGTATCCAAGAGATCCAAAAACAAGGGCACCATCAGAAGAATTTATGAAAACATATAAATATAAACGTATTTGATGGGGAAGATTTCTTCAAAAGAAACAGAATGGGTGCAAAATAGATAGAACTACTCAAGAATTGGAAGAATCAGTGCATGCATATTATGAGAGGCTTCTTCACGTATTTAGACCATGACCCGGAGAAAATTTGCTGTTTGACTAATAATTAATCATGCCTTCCACCAAAATGATGCTTTTTTAATGCTTTTTTATTAAAACTATATAACTGTACAAGTGCAGGGTGCCAAATAGTCAAATGTATAGGAATAGCAATGAAGTTTTTAACTGTGGAAAATGTACAAATCAATAAACAGTGGGTAATTGTATGTTTCTAAACCTTTTAGAATCGGTCCTGAAGAAGGTGTCTCATAAAGAAAACCGAAACGCCGCGTCAACCTAATCTTCGATTCTTGATGTTATGTACCCAAATTGTTTTTATTTATATGTATAATATTGTGTTCATTGAAACTCATGTTTTTTTACCACTGCTTTTAATACCACGACATGTTTTAATTTGTATCGAAAGAATAAATTTGTATTTTTTCTACCAGAACTTAATTTGTATTCATATTAGTTTTTTATCAGAGTCACCCTGCAGTACAAGTATTTTATGTCTCTTTAATTTGTTTTTGAATATGTTTCCAAAGGGTTTATGATTGCCTATGTATAAATAAGCACATCAAATAGCAACCGCATATCGCTGTCAAATCCAGACTAGATCACCCCAGACTCACACACACGCAGATTTGTCCTATTGGACAATAGGATCTGTGGATCCATAAACGTGGGACATCCTTCATTTCTTACACCTATTCCCCCTAGTCTCAGACAACTATTTGAAGGGGGCCTCCTCATTAATTTCTTCTTCACGTATTTAAACAGTACAGTGGTATAGAAAATATCATAGAGAAAGATATGGGACACTTTGTGTATAGGTTTGTGTATGATTGAGACCCGAAATAAGTGTTAAGATTCAGCAGCATTTGATTTGTTTGCAGAGTAAATCGATTGACGAAATACTTCACTATGCGAAATATTGTGGCGATGACATAGAGATGAGACACAGCAAATTGAAAGAGAAATTAATTTTGGCACAGATGAAAGCAGCAAAGAAAGGAGGCTATTTGAGTACTGATTTGTCAGATGATTATCAGGCAAATGGTCAGACTACTACTGGAATGAAAGGTGTAGTTTCAAATGGCAATACTGTAACACAAATGATCCCAATGGGTTGAGGTAAAGGTAATTTCAAAGATAAAGAAGAATTGAAAAAGAACAATACTTCTCATATTTGCAGTAAATTTGGACACTGGCAGCGAGAGTGTAAGTCTGTTAAATAACACAGGACAAGCAGGAAATTGTGATCAAATGCAAATGCAGAATCAGGGTTTTTAGGCACAGATGAATCAGGCAAAGATGAATCAGATGCAAAATCAGAATTCACAAATGCAGGTATCAAATAATAGAGGACAAGGTTTACAAATACCACAAGCTCCTATTCCAAATCAGGATGTGAATGATCAAATGCAAAGGTACAATACGAATGTGGGTTTTCATACCAATGTCAAGTAAATTCAAATGTGCAGGTGGCTTCACAATATTTGATGCAGTCAGAAGAAAATGATTCAGATACATCACAATGACAGTGCCTGAGAGGGAGGAAGAGTGCGTTCTTGGCGCACCTCTAGAGGTAGATCGGTCAGGCCCCAATGTGGATGGCGAGGTTGATGGTAATGCCATTACATTCCTCTTAGATACTGGTGCTACCCGTTCCACTGTGAGAACTGTGGAAATCCCAAACCTACCCCTCTCTGGAGAAAGTATCCAAGTTGTAGGAGTTTCAAACAAATTAATTAAAACACCAGTGACAAAACCAATGAAAGTTAAAATCGGCAATTTCCAAGAACTATACAAATTTGTTAGGTAGGGACTTATTGTGTAAAATGAACTGCTCTATTTATTGTACCCCGGATGGAATAGCATTTCACACAAAGGATGAAGATGTGATTTTCAAAATGCCAAGACAGAGAACAGAAGTGAATGAACTATATCCATTGTTTACAGCAAATGATTTGCCTGTTGAATTGAGAGATACTGTGATGTCTGATATGTGGGATTTTACAGGGAAAGACATCTGATTAATGAAAGGAGTTGCACCGACTCAAATAACAGTAAAGCCAAATGCAGAATTTCCAAACACACCACAATGCAAAATGAGTCCTGAGACACTTGCAGGAGTAACACCTGTGATTGATATGCTGATTGAGCAAGGAATATTAAAAGAAATCCTTGTAAGTCCAAGCAATTCGCCTATAATGGGAATTTGCAAACCGAATGGGAAATATAGGATCGTACATGACCTGAGAAAGAGGAACAAAATTGTTATACCTTGTTGTCCAATTGTGCCGAACCAAGCTGTGATCCTATATCAAATCCCATGTGATGCAGAGTGGTTCTCAGGAATCAATCTGTGCCAAGCATTTTTTCAATACCCTTACATCCAGATAGCCAATATTTATTTGCATTCTGGTTCGGGAACAGTGTTTTGGCATGGTGCCGAGTTCCTCAAGGGTATACAGAAAGCCCCTCAATTTTCAATCAGATATTGAAAAAATATTTGGAGTCATTGGTAATGCCTAAAGATTCATTTCTGGTTTAATATATCGATGACCTTTTGGTGGCATGCAAAACATGAGAAGACTGTGTGACAGATACAATTACTCTACTGAACCATTTGGAAGTAGGTGGGGATAAGGTGTCACTGGCAAAATTACAATTCTATTAGAAAAGAAGTTCTTTATCTAAGCCATATCATTGAAAAGGGAATTCGGAAAGTTTATCAAGATGGAATCAATGCTATTATGCGAATGAATCCGCCAAAAACACAGAAAGAAGTTCAAATGTTTTTGGGAATGGTTGGATATTGTAGGCAGAGGATTATGGATTTTTCACTGACCCCCAATCCATTACAGAGATTGGCACACAAAGATGTGATAGATCCAATTCATCTTGATGTGCAAGCCAGGAATACATTTTTGGACTTGCAAGACAGTTTATGTCGAGCACAAGCATTAGGAATGCCAGATTTTGACAAAGAGTTTTAATTGTTCTGTAATGAACGTGCTGGTTGTGCACTGTCAGTTCTAACTCAAACTCACGGAACAGCACGAAGGCCAGTGGCCCATTTTTCTGCCACGTTGGATCCAGTTGTTGCAGCCTTACCGGTATGTTTAAAAGCAGTTGCTGCTACTTGTGTGAGTCTTGAACCGAGTGAGTTGATTGTAATGGGACATGCTTTGAAAGTGTATTTGCCACATTCAGTTGAGATTGTGTTAACACAAACTCATACACAGCATCTTACAAGCAGTCAGTTAAAAATATATGAACAGGTAATATATGGAGCTGAGAAAGGAACAATAGCAAGATGTATGACTTTGAATGCAGCTACATTGTTACCAACACCAGGCTGTGAAGTGGTTTAGGATAAAGTTGATCATAATTGCCTGAATTTGACTGAGTTGTGAACCAAACCAAGATCTGATATCAAAGACACTCCATTGACTGAGTCTGATGTTGTATTGTTTGTGAGGTGCTTATGCAATTTGCACAGTGGCAAACGTGATTGAAGCATCATGGTTGAAAAGAGTGAGTTCTACGCAAGTGGCTCAGCTGGTGGCTCTTATCAGAGCATATTGCTCAGCAAGACAAATGAGAATAACAATATACACTGCTAGCCAGTATGGCTTTGGGGTTGTCCAAGATATTGGGAAGTTGTGGTCTCCCATATGAAACGGAGAGTGTGAAAAAGATCTAATGGTGGCACTACAATTCCTGGCACAAATTAGGATGGTAAATTGTTCAGCAAATAGATCCGGTTTTGAATATATCACACTGGTTAACCGATGTGCTGATGAGATTGCATGATTTTGTGCTTTGAATACATATTCAATTTACGTGGAACAGCAAAATGAACAAATTGGCTAAACAGAATGAAGATTGATGTTCTCATCTCTTGAAACTTGGGATAAGGTGAGAGAACTGCAGGAAGAAGCATGATTCAGAGAAAAATGGATGGATAAAATCAGGTTGTACACGCAGATCAGATGATGAAGTGTTGACCTACACAGATGGAGACCAGTAATACCAGACAGTGTGTTATCACAGAAGGTAAGGGTCTACCATGGCCCAACACACGTAGGTAGAGAACCATGATCAGATTGTTTTGTCAAGCTTGGTTTAACCCAAAATTCAGGGTTATTGCAGAAAGTCTCTGTCAAAGATGTATTATTTGTCAGCAACAAAATGCTGGGAGAAAGACAGTGGCTAGTATGGGACGGATTGGCAAAGCTGCAGGTCCATTTACAAGGATGAAACATGATTTTATCGATATGCCTCCTTGCCAGGGACTAAAATATGTTCTTGTGGTTGTTTGTCTGTTTTCTCATTGGGTTAGGCATATTTAACAAGACACAATGGTAGTTTAAGAGTTGCTAAATTGCTTCTTAGAGAAATAACAACTAGATTCGGGTTCCCAGTCTCTTTGGAATCTGATAAGACAACACACTTCAATAATGAAATAATTCAGATGATTTATGCAGCATTACAAATTGAGCAAAAGTTGCACTGTGCCTACCAACCTGAGGCTTCATGTCTCGTTGAGCAGATGAATGGCACAATAAAATCTAGATTGGCTAAGGTTTGTGCATCCACAAAACTGAAATGGCCAGATACACGGCCATTTGTGTTGATTTTTATCATTATTATTTTTTTAATTTATTGAAGTTTTGTATAGCGCTTGCTGGACCCGGGGGTATCAGAGCGCTTCACAGCAAATACAGATATGCAGCAAAGGAAATTAAGCATAGAAAAACAGGAATCAAGAACAACAAGCAGGAAATAATGTCTGTACAACAGCAACTTGAGCGCAATATGGAATGGAGATCAGGAGCGAATCAACCGGCTCTGGGTTCAGAGAGATAGCAGACTTCCACCGTCAGGCGTGGGGTTCTCGTTAAGCACCGGAGTGTTCAAGGAAGAGGGCTTTGAGTAGCGATTTGAATTGCGGGAAGGAGGCAGTCATTCTGATATGGGGGGATGGAGTTCCAGATCCTGGGGCCATTCCCCGCAAAGAATTTATTTGAGGTTTTGCGTTTCTGTGATTTCAGAGGGATGAGTAGTAGTGTGTTGGAGCTTCTAAGGTTCCTGGATTGACCCACCCTTTTGAGTTTGGAGGCCAGGTATTCTGGTTTGCCTGTATGCAGGGCTTTATGTGTGAGGCAAGTTGTGCAGAAGTTGGCTCATTGGTCAATCGGGAGCCATTTCAGTTCTTTGAGTGCCGGAGAGATGTGGTCAAATTTCTTTGTTCCTGTGACCATTCTTGCTGCTGCGTTGAGGGTGGAGGTGAGAGGTCCCAGGTGCGACTTGGCTGTTCCAGTCAGCACTGCAATGCCATAGTCAATTCTGGAGAGCACAAGTGCCTGCGTGGCCTGTTTCAAGTCTTTGGGGGGGAGGAAGGGTTTAAATTTGTATAGAAGTTTCAGGGTCAGGAACGCGCTTTTGGCGGTTTTAGAGATGTGTTTATTCATGACCAGTTTGGGGTCGTGAGTGATTCCTAGGGATTTTGTGGAGTCCGTTGGCGTTAGAGAGACATTGAGGGCATTTAAGGCTTTGAGCCATTCCACTATATGTGGGTTTTCATCTTTGTTCGAAATTAGGAGTACTTCCGTTTTCTCTTCATTCAGTTTGAGGTGGTTGGCTGCGAACCAATGTTGGACCTCCATGAGTGTAGCATTTAGTCTGTGAATGTCTGCGATCGAAGTGGTTTCCAAATAGAGTTGTGTGATATTCGCGTAAAGGTGGAAGGGGATGTTGGAGTTCCTTAGACGTGAGGTGAGGGGTTCCATGTAGATGTTGAAGAGTTGCGGAGAGAGTACTGACCCTTGAGGAACTCCTCTGCTGATGGGGAGGGGGTCTGATTCGAAGCTGTTGATCTTTATTTTTTGAGTGTGGGTGTTAAAAAAAAAAAGAGAACTATTTTAAGACTGTCTTTTCGATGCCCGCTCTCTCTTGGAGGGTATTGAGTAGGAGGGTATGATCCACTGTGTCGAACGCAGCCGAGAGGTCAAGGAGGATGAGAAGGCTACATTGGTTGAAGTCGAGTGACATGTGCAGATCATTAGGACATTTAGGATTGCGGTTTCAGTACTGCAGCCCTTCCTGAACCCTGACTGGTGTGGGTCCAGTAGATTAGAATTCTCAAGATGTTGGGTTAATTGAGAGAGCACGCATCTTTCAAGAATTTTGGCTAGGAACGGAAGGTTCAAGTTCTGAAGTTGTTCATGTCCATGAGGTCAAGGCCAGGTTTTTTCAGAAGTGGTGTGACTTGACCAAGTTTTCCCACAGTCTATCTTTGCATTCTTTGACCAAGTTTAAGGCAGTCAGGGATGGAGCCCTCGTTCAAGGAGCTGTTGATGATCTTGGCCCAGATAGGGGCTAAAGTGAGCTTCAAATCCTTGGTCAGTCTCGAGGGAAGTTGATCGAGGGAGTGAGATGAGGGTTTCGCGGCGGCGATAAGATTGCTTATCATTTCTTCCTTAACCGGCTGGAAGGATGACCAGTGGATAGACGGGGTTACTGGGGGGTTGTGGTTGGGTGCAGGACTCGTGCTGAATGAGCGATCAATTTTGGTGATTTTTTCATTGCAAAAGCTTGCAAAGTTTTCGCACTGGGTCTTGGACGCTACTAGGTTGGCTGCCTTTGGGATGGAAGTTTGGTTCCTAATGATGTTGAAGAGTTCTTTGGGGCGGTTTTTGGCATTGTCTAGCGCAGAGCAGAAGAAGGATGACTTTTTGCTCTTGATGTGGGTATAATAGTTTTTGCGTGCTGCCTTGAGTTGATCCCGATGCAGGGCGGTGGGGTTGGACCTCCAGGTTTTTTCCAAGGATCTTAGGTGTCTTCTTTCCTCATGAATGTCAGTAGAGAACCATGACCTAGAAGGGATGCTTCTGGGATTTTTTAGTTTCAGAGGTGCCAGCTGATCCAGGGCGAGCTCCAGTTTGGAATGGTAGAGCGAGGTGAGTTCCGAGGTCGAGAGGAACTCCGTCGTGTTCGGTAGGAGTGTGCTGAGTCCTTCTTCTAGCCTGTCTCGGGGGACTCTGGAAGTGTTCCTAACCCACTTAGAGGGGGCTTGAGTGGGTGGGAGGGATAGGGCCGGCTGGATGATTTGAAAGAGAATGATGTGGTGGTCTGACCAGTCCACCGGGATGATGTGATCAATCGAGACTGCATTTTTGTTCGCAATGATGGCATTCAGGGTCGCTCCTCTGGAATGCGTTTCCTCTGAACAGTGTTGGATCAAATCGTTGTCTTGCAGAAGGGTGTTGAGAGATTGAATCAGCAGGTTATTGGATTCGTTCCATCTTAGGTTGAGGTCGCCCAGAATTAAACTGTTGTCGCTGTTAAGTGCTGATTGGGTGATCAGATCCGACAGCTGAGCTCTAAATTCGTTGGAATTGCCTGGGGGATGGTAGAGGAGATGGCATTGACGTGAACTATGACAGTGAGATTTGATGTTGACCGACAGGCATTCAAAGGAACTATACAGGCAGAAGGGAGCTTCAGAGATGGAAAGGTCACTTTTGTGGATAATTGCTATGCCACCACCTTTGTATAAGGGCCTGTCTTTGCGGATAATAGAGAAACCGGTTGGCACCAGCATGTCCAGAATGGGGGGGATAGGGTGTTTAGCCACGTTTCCGTGATGAAGGTTACATCCAGGTCATGAGAGAGGATGGCTTCAGCTATTTCCGTTGCATGTTTGACTGCGGACCGGCTGTTGATAAACATACAGTTCATGGGGGGGGGGGCTTCTTTTGATTTCAAATTGTCATGCTTGGCTCTGGGTATGGAGGAAAGAAACAATGGGGGTCTAGTGGCTCTACGGGGGGGAGGTCCCTACCCACTCCGGTGATGACTTGGATCAGCGAGGTGAGAGTCGAGTTCGTGAGTGGGGCCTGGGCTGGCTGGTTCGGGGGGAGTTCATACGAGGTGACAAGTGCGCTCACTTCCTAGGGGGAGAGGGAGGTTAAATTTCTTCTGGGATTGACTGCTTGCGGCTCTGTCAGGCCTTTAGTGCAAGGAGGCAGGGAACCTGGGTAGGGATGAGCCCAGTTGGTGGTGGGATAGTCATTCCTAGGGAGAGGCGGAGGGATGTGGAGTGGTGCAGAGCGAGAGAAGGGCAGCTGGAGATTCCCTAGGGCAGATAGGGTTTCCTTCAGGCCAAGGATCAGGGTCGCGATCTGTGCTTCAATAAGGTCGAGGCGTTGCGACAACTCGGTGAGGGGGAGAGGAGGGGAGGATCACTGGAGGGGAGGATCTCTAGGTGGGGCTGAGAGCTAGTGGTGCTTCGGGAACTAGGGAGTAGGGGGGTGGGGGTTCTTTGGGGATGTGTGGGGTCTGAATACTGGAAGTTTGGGAGCGATGGGAGGAGAACTGGACTGTCCCCACAAGCACTTGTGATGAGCAGGGCTATGAGACAGCCGACAGTCCCAGCAAATCAATTAATGAACATTACTGATGATTTGGTACTGGATTATTGCAAAGGATTGGCTGACGTGGTATGTTCTGTGTCTCACCAGGTTGGAGAAGCAACAACAACACAGGAAGAACAGGGACATGACCTATGTCCAGGGGACTGGGTGCTTATGAAAAAGCACGTGAGGAAGTCTTGCCTAGAACCACAATGGCATGGTCCCTATCAAGTAATACTGGTGAGGATGACTGCTGTTAAGTATGGAAGCTTGCTGAATCAGTACACGCAAGTCACACCAGAAGAGTCCCAAGTCCACTTGAAAGTGAAGAACTTGCTGAAGAAGAACGAACAGAACAAATAAATGTTCCTGTGCGAGTTGAGAATCAAGTAGAGTGGACACCAGTTACTGGGACTGATGAAAATGATGCTGTGATTGTCAATGCTGATAATGAAGTGATCCCTTTAAGCAAAATCAAAGAAAAAAGGAAAAAGGATTCATCAAAAGAAAAGACTGAATCAATTGCAAATGACGTTTTCAATAAAAATGGAAAAAGAACAAAGAAGAGAGACAAATGGCCGAAAGGAGTGAAAAGAGTAAAATAACCACTAAATAAAAAAGGTTCCAGAAACAGTAATTGATATATCTAGCCAATCTGAACAAAGTGAGGTAGAAGAAGAAGAAGAGCAAGTGTGAAGAACAAGGAGAATTAAAGTACCAAATAACGAAATACACAGCACCTGAATGGACATGTGTGGTGACTACTTCAACGAATGATTGGGAAAAAGAGTTTCTTGAATTCTGTTCAAAAAGCAGTTCCTCTGCAAGCCACCCTAAGTGAACTGTTTTTATTGAAAAAGGTTGCTGAAAAAGAGAAAGGAGATTTATGAAAATAAATGAATTCTTGTTGTAATCTTCTTTCATAGTTTTGGTAATAAAGTGGTAATTCTGTACCCTCCCTCCCCTGTACCCTCCCCTGTACCCTTACCGGTCTTTCCTTCCCCCCTTCTCCCCTCTAGGGTGTTCCATCCCTCAGCGAAGAGAGATGTGTTGTAATCTTCTTACATACATTTGTTCATTAGTGGTATATTCTGCACACCCCTCTGTACCCTTACCTTATGGTATCTTCCAGTGGAGCCTGCTTTGGAATGTTGAGATTCCACAGGCAGTCCGGAGAGCGGGTGACAGAATAAAGGTTGTTCTTACCTTCAACTTGTGTGAAGATTTCTCTTTTCAACACTGGCGACGAACAGGATGGGATCTGGCAACAATTTCAGCGCAGGGGGCTGTACTGTCACCTCCCCTTTCAGTACTCTCTCTCCATTTGCAAGTGACAAGTGAATAGTTCTTTGTGACCTGTACTTCGGTGATAATAGTGCCTGCACTCGGTGTGGCTGCACTGGCGGGGATCCTGCTTATGGACTAAGCAGCTGTGCTTTCCAAGTCTTTCTACATTACAGGACTGGTGTAGTGGTGTTTATAATGGATAACAGCAAATATACCACAAATTCACGTTTGATTATCCAGCTGTGTCCAGGGCCCTACATGTGCCAGAAGACCAACGAGCCGTGAGTACCCTGGTTGGACAGGTCATCGCGTGGTGCTTCGTGAAGCGAACCCGCCTGAGAGATTACGCTTCTGTGCTTGTCCGTGACCCTTGGCTGTCAGAGAGATTACGTTTCTGTGCTTGTCCGTGACCCTTGGCATCAGCGTATGTCCTCTGTTCCCGCACCCTGTGAGGTTGTGTGCATAGCTGAGTCCATGCGTATAAGGGCTATGTGGTGAGCGCTGCTGTTCAAAGTTTAAGTGCTTCCCTCGGCAGTCAGGGTGAGTCATCACGGTGTCTCCTGAGATTTTCCTTAATCTGTGCCGAGCATTAGAAAACCAGTTCGTGACTCTGAGGCACAGAGTTGGCGCCAGTGTGTGAGGAGAGTTCTACGCTCACGGCAATCGCGGTCGGCTGGAGTTAGATCCGGCGCACCAGCCGCTTTTGGCCGGTTGTTTTCCGGCGCACCAGCTGCTTTTGCCGTTTGGTTTCAGGACTTGGACCGGCCTCACAACCTTACGGCTGGTTTTGTCAGCGTTTGTGCTGCGGAAGGACAAGGTCGTTCTGTGCCATCTCAGCTTTTTTTCAGCTGGACAGCCCTCTTACCGTCAGTCCTGTGAAGGCTCCATATTCCTCTCAGCATACAGGTGTCAGTGTGATCTTCCAGTGTGACTCCAGGATCTTTGTGACAACCTGCGTGCAAGGGTGTTCTTCCAAGTAAGACTATTCCTACTTCAGGTACTATTGCGTGTACAGCCTGCGGAGGAATTATGGTGTTGTTTGGCAATCCCACACGGTGACTCTCACCTTGGCAGTTTCACAGTTGGTTCCCTATCCATATTGACTTGCAGACGCCCGGTGCCTCCTCTGATCCACCAAACTCTCTTTCCCTTTGACAGTGCGCATTACCAGTGAAGTTTTTACGTGTTCTGCCTCCATTGTGCTCAATTGCAGTGACCTCTACATTTCAACGGTTTCACAGTGTCATCTGGTGTGTCTACCAGTGGAATCTTTAATTCAAAAAAAAATTCAAACTACTGAGTCCATGGTTGGAGTGTTTTTATCTTGAAGTACATTAGTGTTCCTAGCCTCAGTGATATCATACACCCTGTGACATTTGTTCTAATGGTGTTCACTTTTGGTGCACCCATCCCCTCCGTCCCTTGCTAGAGTAGGTGTAAGTGTGGTTGGTCTTTCAGCCTCTGGGGTCCTCGGTTTCTTTCCAGTATCCACTTAGAGGGAGGTCCTCTAGTCCCTGTATTCTCAGCAATGCTCCTTTTGGTACATTACAGTTCTATTATGCAGTAAAACCGTACAGTTTGTGACATTTTACATCTATGTGGGGTGGGGTGACCTTTTAGTACATCACAGTTCAAATTTGCAGTGATATCGTACATCTTGTGACATCCGGAATCAGATAGCAGGTGCACTGTACCCAGTGACCCATCACAGCCAGTTTTGTACTTCTTGTACACAAGAGTACTTTGTGTGTCCACTTTTAGTTAGCACCTCCCTGGGTAGTGACTTCCACCCTTCCCTCCCCCCTTTCCTTCTGGGTTAGAACTGTAGGGACCCCCGCCTCTGGGTGGGCCGTACCTCCAGCTATTGTACCTTTGCTCCTACCTTTTAGATAAAAGGGGGTCCTCCCATCCTTTCCTTTCCCCAGGGCTGCTCCATCCACATGCTTCTGGGACCTTGAATGGTGTACCCACAATCCCAGCAGTAGAGTGGAACTACATAAGATGTATGATCTGGTTAGCTTTTCCATTCTTAATGTGTCAAAACACAAGGTATCGCTGATTAGCTATACTGGGGAGCCCACACACCTGAGGGGCATGGTAAAGATGAAGGCCTAACCCACTTATGGGAGGTTGGCAAGTAGTGATTCTTCCATCAGGGATCATTGGTAATATGTACTCTCTTACCCCTCATTAAAGAAGCCTTCAGTAGTGCCAGTCTATTAACCTCTGCTAAAGTACTTTGGAGATATATCCAACAGTACAACCCGTCAGCAGTGTAAGCCATGCTAAAGGTACAGTTGAGGATAACTATGATAATATTTTGCCTGCATACAGGAGTATATGGAATGTTTTTCCCCCAACCAGTATGTATTTAGTTATGTGTCCTATAGGGAGTATATACAAGATGCATCCGTGATCGCTCTTTTATTGCGTGTTCTCTGTTAGCTTTATGATGGTATTACTTTTTGCATCTTTCCTCTAGCCTACTTTTCTATCCTAATTGGCATCCTGTCTGGGATGCTTCCTTTTTTTCCTTCCCCCTGCACCCTTTTCTCTGTCCTTCTCTGCCAGGATGGCCAAGTGCACAGAAAAAAAAAAGGGTCTTACGTTGGCATTCTGGGGATTCGAGTTTATGCAAGTACTTTCCGCATGTTTTTCCTGTTCCACTGGTATGACTACTGCATAGTTATATTATTGCATCTTCTATATGTTTTCTTCCACAGGTCACTTCCCCTAACCATCCGCCCCTCCTACCCCGGTCTTCTTTTTTCTTCCCACTCCTCTTTCCTTGTTCCCTCCTCCTGCTAAGGGAGATATGTTGTAATCTTCTTTCATAGTTTTGGTAATAAAGTGGTAATTCTGTACCCTCCCTCCCCTGTACCCTTACCTTACCCGGTCTTTCCTTCCCCCCTTCTCCCCTCTAGGGTGTTCCATCCCTCAGCGAAGGGAGATGTGTTGTAATCTTCTTACATACATTTGTTCATTAGTGGTATATTCTGCACACCCCTCTGTACCCTTACCTTATGGTATCTTCCACTGGAGCCTGCTTTGGAATGTTGAGATTCCACAGGCAGTCCGGAGAGCGGGTGACAGAATAAAGGTTGTTCTTACCTTCAACTTGTGTGAAGATTTCTCTTTTCAACAATTCTGAAAAGTCTTAAACCAATAGCTGAAGGAGAAACAAAAGCTCTCAAGGGAGAGGATGTATCCTTACGGCTAGAGCGGTCGACATCGAAGCTGGGGAATCGAGTTTGAGTCTCGACAACGACCCTCAACATCCTGTAATTCTGGGCAAATCACTTAATCTCCCCGTGCCTAAAAAAAATGAATGTGTCCTCATGTAACGAAACTGGTGCTATGTAAAACGCTCTGATACCCGATATTTTCAGGTCTAGCTCACGCTATATAAAACTTTTTAAAAAGCCGAAGGAGAAGAACTGAAGGAGAGCTTGCAGGCTCTAAAGGTGTGGGGAGCACAGCCTAAAGCTAGTCTAGCAAAATTCAGTTTAATATTTTTTAATTACATTTTTGAAATATTTGTGACTAAATTCTAATTTTTAGAATGGACAGAACTAGAACTGAGACTGGTAAATGGAATCAGGGCATATTTAGGCAAAGATGGTAAGTTTAATTTGCATGTGTTACGTTAACAATGTTTGTATGGTTGGTATTAACATTTGTAGTACCATATTTTATGTTTATCAATGTAGTAAATATTACTAATAATAATGAGAACGTAACAATGAATACTAAAAGAGATCTGAAAGAGACTAATAGTAAGGAATTAACTTGTAATGTTCTACACTTAGACTAAACAATTCATGATTTTTCACTAAATGTCTTCACTAAACTTCTGTACAAGTATGTTGGATACAATGGATGCGAGAGATTTTTTTGTGTGCATGCAGTTACTTACATCTGTGTCTGAGTAGGTGACTTACCATCACCTTCCCCTAACATATGGGATTTCATGTAGTGTACTTACAAGCCTGTTTTATGGCAAGGAGATGTTTCAATATTTTTACTCAAATTGCGACTTAGTATTTTCAGAAGTTCCGATTAGAAAGAATATGAACACAGAGTATAGTGCTAGGAATGCAGAGTACATGGGTGTTTTTTTTCATTCTACTTAAACAATGGACACAGTATATGCACATCAAAATATTCTGACTTGTAAGTGGCATAATGTAGAAGTAGAATTTATTAATACAGTAGAAGATAGAAGTAGAAATTTTAAACAAAGAGCTGCATAACAGAAAAGTAGAGAACCACTATGGACACTGTTGCAAAGTCATCCTGTGCCCTGGGCACCCTCCAACTGTTTTGATGGATGGTACTGGTGGTAACTGATTTTGACTGACCCTGGGCTCTGCCTAACCAGGCCCAGTGCCAGGCTGAAAGAGACACGTATGTTAGAATACAGTTAAAACACAATGGTATGGTAGGGTACTCCTGTGATTGTCATGACCTCCCCTATAGGCCCCTAATATATAATAGGGCAGGGAGATTGAAACTACCTAGAAGTCCTCAGTACCCTGGGGCATGGCAGTTTAGAGGCCAGCAGCCTTTTTCTGCACTTGCATGTGTGCACTGCTAAAGCATGAGGCCAGTTTGAAATCGGCCCTGGGTGCCAGGACTGCTTTTAAAAAGTAAATTGTGCCCAAACTCGACTTTGGCATTTGGGGCACTTAACAATAGATAACCTACAATGTTTTGGTATATTAGGGACCCCCAGTGTCTCCCCTAGGTATCCCAAAGGTGGGGGGTCAGTTATTTATAAGGTAGACCCTTTTAAAATGAGTTTTTATATGCCTGAGCAAAAGTAAATTTTCACATTTCACTCACCACATTGTGGCAAAGAGCTAATCAAATTCGAGTTTGATGCTAGAAGCACTGTAGAGGGAGAATCTTCAATATTTCTACAGATCCAGAACCCCTAAAGTCTCCCCTAGTTGCACATGGGGCGGGGTTCCTGTAGATATAAAACAAGTACTTATAAAATATGTTTTTGTAAGTCCTGGTGCTGGATAAATGGCCCAAGTAATTTTTCCCATTGCAAATCTCTTATTACATGGGTTAATATGGTAGGAAGTTATCGATTAATAACTATTGATAGGAGAAGACTAGAATTGCCATTCAAAGACTTCCCGGGATGGTAGTAATATATCCAACATTATCATATTGTTGAATTTCTCCTAAACTGTACATACAAGAAGTTATAAGACTTTCTTGTTTATAAGTCCAAATTCAGCCTTCCAGTGGTCTGCCCTGATTGGTCAGAGTCAGGTGGATTAGCCAGGCTGCCTTGAAGAGGTGATAAAGAGCCCCTGGGTTAACCAGCTCTGCTGGCAGGGCAGTGTGCTGTTTCATAGGAATGCCAGGCCAGGGGGAGGAGTCGTAAACCATGGTCTTCAAAGGCAGAGGCACAGTGTCAGTTTCCACTTTCCACTTTTTACCCTCCCCAGACCCAGGATTAGGAAAGGTATGTGCAGATGATAGGGGAGAGTCTATGGAAATAAGCCATCCTAGGGGGTGTGTTTAGCCAGCTCTTACCTCCTCCTTGCTGGAAAATCTGTCATTATGGATTTGGAAGATTTTATGCACTCTGTGACAAAATAATGCCACACTCTACAGGATGTGGTCATAACTTTGAGGAGTTACCCTGCTCCCATTGGTCAGAGGTGACCTCCTGCATGATTTAGAGAACTTGGAATAAGTATCTTGTAGCAGGGTTTCCGTTCTCCCACAGAACTGTGCACAGAGATCTAGAACCTGGGTGAGTTAGGGTGACCCAAAACTCACCTTTGTTTCAGAAATCCCCTTACCAAGCTAGCTACAGTGTCTCATCGGTAGTAATTACTTCCCAATGACTTAGACAATCCAGAACATGAACTTAGGGTACCTCAGGTATCGTGGAACACATGAACACTCTTTCGTTATATAATCATTACAAACCGAAACTGGGAGACAAAGAACACACGTGCAAGTTTGAAATGTTTATTTTTCAATGCAAAGTTCTCAAGCGCAGTATCTTGTATAATACCAACATACATATTATAAAAATCAGAGTTAGCAGCATAGTCACTAATCCATAATAAGCAAAAGGTGATAGCATGTTATGATGCAAAAATCTATAGAATTCTGTATCACCTATATTTCGCGCACCCTATTCAGTATATTATATTATATCTAAGAAGGTTTTGTTTGGTTTCTAGCAGGGCGGGCCCATACCTATAATTCTCAGTAGGAGTAGATCACATCAACAGCTACCAGCTCTCTGCATGCGAAGCATCAAGTGTGTTGATTCATTCCCTGTAACTCTATCCTAAACCCGCGTAGAGCCCAATGTTGGCAGCAACATTATTTGTGTTATGTCTAACGTGGTGCGAGGATCAGGCCTTCAGCAACCTTGTGTTAGGTTATTCTTAGAGTGTGCAGTTCTCGGTGTGCAGACAGTTGTACCAAGTGTACCAAACGCGACTGATACCAGAGCAATAACATATTATTCTCAAATAAATCACATCTTTCGTCTAGGTTGAAAGCTACAATAACAATTAGGTGTCGTGTGCAAACTGAAGCTGAAAGAAAATATTGTGTTTAAACATTTATTAAGCTCATGCTAACTTAACACAATATATAGAAACGTAGTAACCATATGACACCCCCCCCCAATGATCCGAGGACGGTTAAAAAAAGAAAATATAAGCCAATACCATATGAGAGGCAAAACATGAAAGCAGAGTTCAATGATATTGAGCCAAGCTAAATGTATGTAAATGTATATAAGATTTTAATAACAAAAATATGTATGAATGCCTATAGTGGCCACACAAAAATATAAAAAGTCGAACTTAAGGCCTACTCCCAGTTCATAGGCCCAGACATATGAAAGTCGAATGTTCGTATTAAAAAATGGCACCATTCAGAATTACTAAAAAGTCACGTGCCATAATAATGAAAGTCTTCAAAGTCACTCACGGGTTGAATGAATAAGCAAAATAGGTAGCTACAGCTTCCAACATGAAATCACTGTCATCATCCGAAAACAGTTCAGCCATCCAATTAAGCAATGGGAAAGAACATACGTGCTCCTCCAACACCGATTCCTCTAGCAACATCAGAGGACAACTCAGTGGGTTTTCGAGAACGCTATGTGCCAGAAAGTCATGCGCCGCTGCGAATATGTCCCACTGACCCATTAGTCCATGCATCACTGCCACAGCCATAACCCTTTCGCCAGAACAAACCAACTCGTGAGCAACTACGGGGCTCATCAGCTGATCAAAATTGACGTCAGGAGAAGTCGGTAAGCAGAGACACAAATCAATGGCCCAGTCGAAATCACAGCTCAGGCAATGAAACACAGGCTGGACACATGTGAAATAGGAAAATCTGAACAATAATCCAAAAGCCGTGCTTAAAGTCGCAAGCGGCAAGGAGCCATAGTAATCAAGCATCCGGTTGCGAAACTGCATCAGTAGTGGCTGAGCGTTTCCTTGCGCAGGATGGGCATCCATGTTTTAGAAAGCAAAATATCACCAGAACGCCTGCAGCCAAAGCCAGCAAAACAGGAAATCCGCCAAACAGGCTTGCGAATATTGAATGAAAGAACGCAGGGATAATACCAAATACTTTTTCAAATGTAGTCACGAGACCACTGCTAACCAATTTAACCCTTTCGATGCTGATGACGAGCTCAGCTCGTCATGATGCACGGTTGAGCTGTGCTGATGACGAGCTGAGCTCGTCATGAACAATGGGAAAGAGGGGGCCTGCAGCACAGGAGGGGAAAACACCTAGCAGCCAAGGTGTTAAAAAAATGTGCTAGGCCGGTTGTGGAGGAGGCATTGAAGATTTGATGAACCAGCTCGGAGAAATGAAACGGCAAATCAGTATTTAAAAGTGCCTGCACCTCTGTGCGTGTGTTAGCTATGTGAAGGACATAAGTTTCGCGGGCAGAGCTCAGGGCCACTTGCTTCTGAGACAATAGGGCTCTTATACGGCTCAAACCATTGAACTCCGTTCTCAAGGTTGGTATTCGTGGCCAAATTGAAACATCTGAATTCCCATGCGTGGGTGGATATAACACATTCTTGCAACAAACCACCCTTTCTGATACGGTTACCACATAAGCGATACCGACTATTAACCCACAACACATTTCGTTATTTAAAAGTAAATAACTACCGTTGGACAATAAAGTGAATGTGGGAACTATTGCAGGAACCGGTGTCCCCTTCAAAACACAGGCCAAATTAGGCTTGTCCTGATTACAAGAACCATGCAACTGGATATGTCTGCATATTAGTGAGCGGTCAGGCGACTGTGTACATTCTTCACCATTCAGATTCACTTCACTCCCCTCCTTTAGGCATCTGTAAGTATATGGTAAAGACCATGTCTCATGGAGGAAAGCGCTGCCTAATGGTTCATATCGCCCTATAGCTATATATTTCATACAGTTTGTAAATCTATACAGAGCAAAAGGCAAGGTAATAATACCATGGATAAGCCATGTAGCAGCAGTCACCTCAGCCACAGAAAAGAGCAAGGATTCTAATTTTTCAATGTGTAACATAGAAAATGATGCATCTCTCATTGAAAGCATGCCTAATTATTGCTGCCTGCTGTGTGCCTGGTTGCCGCTCTGATTATTTTGCACTTTTGAATTTAAAATCGCCGCTTTTACTGTATTTGCGCGTTTCCGCTGTGCTCCCCCCTCCGCCTCCATTTTGTTGTTGTTGTGGTCATATGTAGCCCGGCCCGCCTCCCAGCTGAGCCACCCTCCCACTGACCAGAACAGCGCTCCACTACCGGAAAGCGCCGTGACTCGCTCTTCTCCCTTGGGCTGAGTGGTCGCTCCCCAGTGTCCTCCTGTGTCACTCGGTATCGTTGCTGCATAGCTTTGTTGCTTAATCTGCCTAATTATTGCTGCCTGCTGTGTGCCTGGTTGCCGCTCTGATTATTTTGCACTTTTGAATTTAAAATCGCCGCTTTTACTGTATTTGCGCGTTTCCCCTGTGCTCCCCCCTCCGCCTCCATTTTGTTGTTGTTGTGGTCATCTGTAGCCCGCCCCGCCTCCCAGCTGAGCCGCCCTCCCACTGACCAGAACAGCGCTCCACTACCGGAAAGCGCCGTGACTCGCTCTTCTCCCTTGGGCTGAGTGGTCGCTCCCCAGTGTCCTCCTGTGTCACTCGGTATCGTTGCTGCATAGCTTTGTTGCTTAATCTGCCTAATTATTGCTGCCTGCTGTGTGCCTGGTTGCCGCTCTGATTATTTTGCACTTTTGAATTTAAAATCGCCGCTTTTACTGTATTTGCGCGTTTCCGCTGTGCTCCCCCCTCCGCCTCCATTTTGTTGTTGTTGTGGTCATCTGTAGCCCGCCCCGCCTCCCAGCTGAGCCGCCCTCGCCCCTCCCCCTACACCATCCATATATGACAGGAGTTCCCGCGCGCAGCGTTTACGCGCAGCGACCGCGCCCAATCCGCGCCGAAGGTGCGCCAAAGGTAAGCCCGTCTACGCCCGTCCGCGCCTGGACCGAGCCCAGCGCCAGACCCCCTGGCCCTCGCATTTCCCAGCCCTCCCGCATCACCTACGATGCCACCACCCTCCTAGCCCTCAACCCCGGCCGTTCCCCAAACTGCGTCCAAGCCGCTCCTGGACACACCCATGGACCTTTCTCATGCTACTCCTGCAAATTCCCCTGCAACGTCAACCACTCCGCTACGTTCACACCTCAGATTCCCGACGCTAACCACCTACAATGCATCTTGCTCAACACCCGATCGGTCCATAGGCACGCCATTGACCTATGGAATCTACTAGACACCATCTCTCCGGACGTCGCCTTCCTTACTGAAACATGGATGAACGCCTCCTCCGCCCCAGACATCACCATTGCCATCCCAGAAGATTATAAGATCATACGCAAGGACCGCACCGGCCACACAGGAGGAGGAATCGCTATCGTCCATAAGAAATCCATCCATATCTCAACCAGCTCTGACGCCAACCTCGCCAACTCTGAACACCTTCACTTCCAGATCCACATCGACCCCAAGACCACACTCAGAGGCACCCTCCTTTACAGGCCTCCAGGACCCCGCGCACAATTTAGTGAGGACATCACGGACTTCATCACTCCACACGCGCTCCCCTCCAAAGATTACATCCTTCTAGGAGACCTCAACTTTCACCTTGAAAAGAACAACGACCGCAACTCCACCACCCTGCTGGACAACCTCGCCAACCTCGAACTTAAACAACTGGTCACTTCCCCCACCCACATCGCAGGTCACACCCTCGACCCCATCTTCACCTCCAGCAATCATGTCTCCTTCAGCCACACCACGAAGCTCCTTTGGACTGACCACAGCTGCGTTCACTTCACCTACAACAAGCCCAAACCCAACAACCACCCCCAACCAACTCTGCAAAGAAACTGGAACAAAATCACCATCGACCAGATCTCTTCATCGCTTCTGCTAAACCCCCCAGCCCATTCATCTAACCCCGACCAAGCCGCCACCAACCTCACCCTCTGGCTATCCAACAGCGCCGACATCCTAGCACCACTGAAAAAACGCCAAATCAAACTTGGCAGCAAGAAGGCCTCTTGGTTCAACGATGACCTTAAGAAATCCAAGAAACTCTGCCGCTCCTTTGAGAAGGCCTGGAAAAAAGACCCAACCACCAGCACCAAGGACGCCTTCAAAAACGCCACCCGCATACACCATCAACTGATCCGAAAGGCCAAGAAAACAGCCTTCAAGGAACGACTAGATAACAATGCCCACAACAGCAAGGAACTTTTCAACATCGTCAAGGAATTTACCAACCTCTCGGCCAACTCTAACGACATCACCCCCTCTCAAGCCCTCTGCGACTCCCTAGCCTCATTCTTCCACAACAAAATTGCAGACATCCACAACAGCTTCGACAACCAACCCGGAGACCAACCCACCCAACCATCTGCTGGACCTCCACCCCCCTCAAACATCCTTAATGACTGGAACACAATCTCCACTGAGGACACCATCCGCCTGATGAACTCCATCCACTCAGGTTCCCCCACAGACCCATGCCCTCACCACATCTTCAACAAAGCAGACTCCATCATAGCACCGCACCTCCGAGACGTCATCAACTGCTCCTTCAAATCTGCCACCTTCCCGGAAAGCTGGAAACACGCTGAACTCTGCGCCCTCCTGAAGAAACCCACAACTGATCCCACCGAACTCAAAAACTACCGCCCTATCTCGCTCCTTCCTTTCCCGGCCAAAGTCATCGAGAAAGCTGTCAACAACCAGCTCGCCGCCTTCCTCGAAGCCAACAAATCCCTAGACTCCTCACAGTCCGGCTTCAGAGCAAAACACAGCACTGAGACCGCCCTCATCGCAGCAACAGACGACATTCGAACCCTACTGGACAATTGAGATACAGTCGCCCTCATCCTCTTCGACCTCTCCGCAGCCTTTGACACAGTCTGCCTTAGCACCCTTCTACAGCGACTCAAAAATATCGGAATCCAAGGAAAAGCACTGAAATGGATCACCTCGTTCCTCACCGGAAGACCCCAGAAAGTCCGCCTCCCACCATTCAAGTCAGAAGCCACTGAAGTCATCTGCGGCGTACCACAAGGATCTTCACTCAGCCCCACCCTTTTCAACGTATACATGAGCCCTCTCGCGGCCATCGCCCGCCAACACAACCTAAACATCATCTCCTACGCGGATGACACTCAACTGATCCTATCACTCACCAATGACCCTAGCACCGCCAAAACCAACCTACATGAAGGAATGAAAGAAGTAGCCAAATGGATGAAACACAGCCGTCTGAAACTGAACTCTGATAAAACAGAAGTCCTCATCTTAGGCTCCTCCCCCTCCGCATGGGCCGACTCTTGGTGGCCAGAAGCCCTTGGAAAAGCACCCATCCCGACAGACCACGCACGGAACCTGGGCATCATCCTGGATTCCTCACTTTCAATGAACAGACAAGTCAACGCCGTCTCCTCATCCTGCTTCAACATTCTTCGCATGCTCAAAAAAACATTTCGTTGGATCCCCACCGAAACTAGGAAAACGGTCACCCACGCACTGGTCACGAGCCGCCTGGACTACGGAAACACCCTATACGCCGGGACTACCGCTAAACTCCAGAAAAAACTCCAACGAATCCAAAACGCCTCTGCAAGGCTCATATTAGACATCCCGCGTAAAGAACATATCTCTGGTCACCTGAAAAACCTCCACTGGCTTCCCGTCAATAAGAGGATCACTTTCCGGCTCCTAACCCACGCACACAAAGCACTCTACGAAATCGGACCAGAATGCCTCAACACACGACTGTCCTTCTACACCCCCTCCCGCCAGCTTCGATCTTCCAACCAAGCCCTTGCCACTGTACCTCGCATCAACAAGACCACCATAGGAGGCAGATCCTTCTCCTACCTGGCAGCTAAAACCTGGAACTCTCTTCCCACTTACCTTCGCCTTACCCAGAACCACCTAGCATTCAGAAAGCAACTTAAAACATAGATATTTGACAAGTAACTCCCCACCCCTTCTCAAGCGCCTTGAGACCCTCTGGGTATGTAGTGCGCTATATAAATCCTTGACTTGACTTGACTTGACTTGCGCTGTTTTTCAGTCAAATTAAATGGGGCAAATAGTGATGAGAAGTTCATATAACTCCAAGGCACTCAACCAGACTTCAGAGTCTGTAGTGTCCAAGCAAACTGCATTACAGAACGCAATTGATTTTGACCATGATATAACACGGACACTTCATCATGTACAATGTCAACAACAGAAGACACAATATTGTTCAACGTGTAAATTCGGGAAGAAAGCGTGTTAATACTGTTATCGACAACTGCAAGCACTTTTTCTAAATTTGCTTGATCAATAGCTCTCAGGCGCTTAGCAGCCTCAATTTGGGAAACTTTCCAAATTTCATTGTAAATCGCATAAAGCCACCGTTTAGATCTACCTTTAGCTGGGGCTTTTATAAAATCGTTCAAATCCACATTATCATTTAATTGAGACAGATGTAGTTTAACTGCAGCTAATGTGGAATGTTGCAACCAATTTTGACACAGCTTCCCCACAGAATAAGTTGTGACAGTATAATCTTCTTCAAAACGGGGATCGGGTCTGACTTCTGTGAACCCTTCAGCCAAACCCAGAAAACGACGTTGGCAAGAATCAGCACTCCTATGCCACATCAGCCAACCCTTGGAATCCAAACCGGAAACGTTAAAGGATGAATTGTGCAATAGAGCTTGCAACTCATGAATGGACAATTCAGTAAAATTACCCCAACCTGAATATTTCTCTAAATCTGGGATGGTCGGTGTATTTAATTTTTTAGAAGTAGCCAATCCAAAGCATGTTGTTTGGAAAATGGATGAATTTAAAAACAACATGTGATTCGGGATGAGACATGCACGGTGCAAAGCCTCAGTGCCTTGTACCTGCCAATCCTTGGTACCCCAAACCGATTTAAGGTCAATTGTTCCTTTCCAAAACTCGTAGCCATCTACAGCCAACCTGTCTAGAAAGGACTTCGAATGCAGTAATTTTGTATCGGTAAGTCTAACTTTGGACATGGACTTTTGTGTCATTTTAAAATAAAATGACTCAGGATTCGATTGATTAAAGTCTGTGAAATAAGTGTATTTTTTCAGAAACGTATTGGAGCTGCCACCTAATGGAGCAGGGCAATGTTCCCATTGTGTATAATTTACAGCAACCCTCCTTGAATTTGTCTTATGCAAAAAATGATTACCATAGTGTTGAAAACAAAACAAATCACCATAATTAATAGAATCCAAATACAGATCCTCAGCATCGAAGGCAGCATAATATTTCAAATCAGAGAATAATGCTTCTACGGCCTGAATATCCCAATCATCAGAACGTATATTTTGTTTAATCACATCTCCCATGTTTACTCTAAGCACATTTGGAACATTAATCACTTCAGTGGGCCCATGTATCTGAAACCTAACCGCATCCCACACAATCCCATCAAGGACAGGCCAAGCAGTAATGTTAAATGTATTTAAGTTTCGTTTCAGTCTGTGCGCTGAATGTGAAGAGGAAAGAGGGGCCAATGTTCCATTAAGGTACCAAATTCCTGTTCTTTCTTTAACGTAGTGACCATCGATCAGGCGGAAAAAATAAAACACAAAACCAATTGACATAAAAAGGTAAAATGAAAATAGGATCAACCAAATGTATGTCCAAGGGGGAATTAAAAAATATTTTTTAAACAACGTGGCATATTTTGCAATAGTTGAGGGTTTCTTTGAAGGTTCCGAAACAGAGTCAAAAGAGAATCTGGACTGGTCGGCCAAACGAGTCTGCAAATCAGGCATCGATAAATCAGCAGGATAGGTGTAGTTCAACTCATCAATGTTAGTTACAGGAATAGTATTTAAAAAAGGACCTGATATGGCAGGCATCTCGAGGGACACCTCCTGTTCTGCACCAGATGTAATAGCCAGCACAGAGTGCCTCACCATGGAAGGACAGGATACAGCCGGTGTCATGCTATGAAGAATCGGCCACCCTGTGTGTCTTGACATTGTCAATAGAAATAAATCTGTTTTCCTTACGACCTGGAAGTGGTGGTAAAATGACTGTTCTTGTGCCCTTCACTCCAAGAACTCGAACCGGTGCACGATATGAGGGACCAAACTCTTTCTTGATATCGATCTTCTCTCGAACCAGTTCTCCAACTTGGGGTAGCCAGCCAACTACCAGGATCTGCAGCGCATCATCCGATGTGGAGGGCAAATGTTCCTTTGCAAGACTGTCTCTGGTCTTTTGTAGATTCTGTAAGACATTGCAATGTTCATCTACGTCAAAGGCCGTGGCCTGGGCCTTGCAGTCTAGCCCATCGAGGTCAGGGACATACATCTTGATACCAAAGAGCATTTTGTACGGGGTCCGCCCACCCAGAGACCTTCTAGGGAGAATATTAAGCGCACGCTGCACGCCTATGAGGTGGGCTAACCAGTTTCTGCCAGTGCCTATAACTCGAGCTGTCAAAGATTGCTTTAAGTCGCGGTTCATTCGTTCAACTACACTATTGCCCTCGGGCCTGTAGGGACTCAAAAACTTGACTTGGACCCCCAACGAAACCATAGCATCCTTATACGCCTTAGAGGCGAAAGCCTGACCCTGATCCGAATGGAAGGTACCACAGGCAAAAATTCCCACAAAGACTCGCAAATCCTTAATGACAGTACGTGAATCAGCGCTTCGATGAGGCCATACCCACACAAAGCGTGTGCATGAATCAACTGCTACTAAGATGTACTTGTACGCAGTATCAGAAGAAAAGGGACCGCAGTGATCTAAATAAACGCATCCAAGCGGTTTATTCGAGATGTACAACTGTGTCTGAGGCGGACGCGCAGCAGTTGAAGGTTTAATCTGCTGACAAATGTCACATTGAAGGACATAATCGCGCGTCTGTTTGTACAGTCCCCGCCACCAGAACCTTTGTTGTAGCTGAGTTACAGTGGCTGAGACGCCCGCATGCGCAGACGCCACACCTTCATGAGCCGCTGCAATCAAAGCAGCCCTGCGATCCGAGTTGGGAACTAGACGTTCGCCAACATCAGGGATTTTCACATAAGGAACCTTATCGGGACTTAAGTGGTATGTGTATTTAGAAGGGAACCCCGCAGGATATTTACTTCCCTTCTCTGTTGCAGCAACTGCTGCCAAGATGTCATCATCTATTTTGCTTTTGGACCTCGTGACTGCTGCAACTAAGTATTTTGATACCGCTGACTTCGCTGCTTCATCAGCAAGCGAATTGCCAACAGCGTGGACCCCCACGCGCTGATGACCGAGAGTATGAATCACAAACACGAGTGGCAACTTCTCTTTAAGTTCCGCCACTCGGACCCAGATCATTTTATGTTTTATTGTGCTACCTTTGGAATCACGAAACTCATTCTGAATCCAAAAGAACAAGTTTTCATTGTAAGACTGGACACAGTAGTAAGAGTCACTTACGATCAAAGTCGTCACACTTGGATCTGCGTACTCCAATGCAAGCATCAGCGCACGAAGCTCAGCTAATTGTGCGGTGCAGTCCCCAAGCGTCTGCGTGTGCACGACACTGGACTTGAACTCCATGGCACCGACCACAATGGCGCAAGCGGAAACGTAGGCATGTTTAGAGCCATGCGCAACCTGCGCCGAACCATCAGTGTAAATGATGCAATGGAAATCCCCCAACGGCCGCATTGCTAAAGGAGCAGGATGAACAAATTCATACTGTAAATACTCCTGCGACCGTAAAGTGGCGTCAAAAATAAACCTGACATCTTGTGACTTCAAGGATGCAGCCCATTGAATCCACCGAGGGTGCAAAGCTTTGGAATTAGGTACACTGGCTTTCGTAACCGCCTCTAGGGCAGGACACGGGGTAACAACCAACATGCGCTTTCCTTGTGACAGGGCACCTTCCCTTAAGAATTGCCATCTGCACAGCCGTTAAAACTTTCTCCAAAGTGGAAAAACGCAATTCAGCCGAAGTGTACAAGTGTGACTTGTAAGCAATAGGTACTGTATCTCCTTCATTAAAAGTCAGGTACCTGAAACCCACCGCCCCAGGGATAATTCTTATCACCAGGTTGGTATGGTAATCACGAGTCCATAAGTATTCAGAAGCGAGCAAATCAGCCTTCAAAGACTGCAGAATGGCTGAATGCTCAGGCAGCCAGCATGATTTGGAGAAAGAAGGTTGTATCAAAGCATACAAAGGCTTGATACGCTGGGCATATTCCGGAATGTAAGTTCTCCCAAAATTCAAAAATCCCAGCAAAGACTGTAATTTTTTCAGTGTTGTCGGAGAGCGCAATTGTGCGCATTTCTCCAGGAAGTGAGGGGCTAACCCTTTTCCCTCGTTGTGAGGAAAATTAAATTTTGGTCATGTTGTGTTCCCTAGCGCGTACCCCACCGACTCCATGTACCAGCTTAAAGTGCATGTAACTTCCCTCCTGTGCCAGCTATGAAGACGCAAATACATTTGCGTCCACCGTTAACTTGTCCTCTTTCAGATCCACCATGAATGGATTATATAGTCCGTTCCTAAGTATGCTATGCCACCGTCTTTTTGTAGTGCACTTTTCGTATTTTTCCTGCTCTAGCAAGAGTAGGCCCTGAATTCCTGCCATCTGAACCTCTTTTGTGGCTCCTGACTCTGCCCAGGCTACCTCTGTACTCGTGAACTCTGTCCTACTTTCAGCGCGGCCCCTCGCGCTCAGCTCAAGCCTGCTTTCTGCCAAGACTGACTATAACCTTCGAGTTATCTGTTTCGCTCCTCGAGAATACATTCCTGCCTACTAGATCCTGTAAACATCCTCTCCAGCTGCAGAGCCAAAAGGCCGACCTGTCTTAATGCAAGTAATTCATAGCCTCTGTTGCCATGCTTCCATGGAAGGCCCCGTGCCCCACGCTTCACATGTAGACACTCAGGCGCTTATACACGCATCCACAGTTAGCATAGAATAGCTTCTGCCCTAGAGACCTTTCCGCCCAGATAGTATAGTTCCTAAACACCAGATATCAGATATGATAGAAGTACAAGTTGATCTGACATGCCAGACTTCTGTCTCTTTCCGTCAGTGTAAATGTCAAGTCCCCTGCACCCCGTCAATCACACGTCATGCAGCTGCGCGCGCATCCAAGCTTCCGATTTCTGCTGACATTGCAACATTCTGTTAGCACCACCCCTTGGTGCCACCCACTTGCGTCACCTATCAGTGACGTTTCTAGCACACACCTCTGGTTCACGCCTAGTTTACGCCTCTTGATGATGTACTAGTACCACGTGTATACTGTTATCTTGTCTTCTCTCAGCTGTTACGCCTCTTACATTGATTCCTATGGTGTAAATCAAGTATATAAGCTATGTATTATCAATAAAGTTGAGCGCGCTCATCTATCCCTTCTGACACCCCTGTGGTGGTCAGAACATGATATTCTGATTCCTTTATGAGGAATAAAACCCTTAGAAACTCTAACACCACGGACTCTGTTTTCTTTCATTCCGATTGAGTTATTATTGATTAAGTACTTACCTGCATAGAAATTAAGAGAGTAAATTAATTATTTACGTCATTTTGGCGCCCGAATAGGGACCCCTCCCCCACCTCACGCGCCGGTTGGTGCGTTGCAAACTCTGCCCCCTGCCATCAGTTAGACGGAACACACGTGTACTGGCAGGATTTCCTGCATCTCCCTCTGACCCACGGAGGTGACGAAGACTGCGATCAGTGCCCAGACGAGGCGGTGAGGAGTGCGGAGGATCCCGACCAGAGCCCAGCCGAAAGAAGCAAGGTCCGAGGTGTGAAGAGGCCCACCAGTTTTTCGAAGTTTTCCGAAGTTTTCCGAAGTTTTCCGAAGTTTTCCGAAGTTTTCCGAAGTTTTCCGAAGTTCCGAGTCGAGTCCAGTCGAGTTTTCCGAGGCCTTCTGTTTCCGTGCTTCCCGGTGAGTACCATTGCTGGGTCGTATCTAGACGGGTTTGGGTACGCAAGTCCGGTCTGCACTGTTTTTAGGCAGTGTATCTGTACTGTTTAGCAGTATATCAAGTATTCCGAATTTCTGCACTGTTACACCGGTGTATCCGTACTGTTGAGCAGTACATACAGTATAGGGGGTAGTCATCTATGTTTTCAATGTTTCTATGTGATTAATGTTGTGGTATGAATGTGACTGTTTAAAACGTGTATTATTGTGTTTCTCGTATAATCTAGCTGTCAGCTGTCAGGAGTATTAAGGAAAAAGATCTAGCGTTCAGTAATAAGTAAACAAGATGCCGTTCTTCAACAAGTTAAAACAGATAGGAACTAGGAAAGGGTTACTGGAGGAAGAAATTCCTATCCCCCCTAGGGACACTCCAGGCAATTTTATGTACCAAAAACACGGCATAGATGCCATATTATATCTAGATTTATGGGCCGATTACACCAAACACCTGGACGAAAGACACAGATGGCCTGTTACCGGAACGTGGGATGCCGAGTGCATCATGAGGGTAGAAGAAGCATTATGGAAAAAGAAAGCTAGACAATCTCAGAAGGACGCCATAGAATTTTGGCGTAAGGAATCACGTAAGCGTGCCGACAAAGCACTCCGTAGAGAGGATAGACTTAAAGAATCAGATAAAGAACAGGAAAACGAATTAGTTACTGAAGGGATCCGAGTAAAAACAGAACAAATAGACCGAGCCCGAAATAATCTTGTAAACGGTATGTATCTTGCAGCAGATGGCACATCTGAAACTGAATCAGAGATACCGAAAAACTTACCGACACCATTAGTTCCAACTAAAGTAATGCATAAAACTACTAAAGACATATTCCTAAATTCATATCTAGAGGATGTAGCACCAGCTTATACCAATCTGCCTGTTCGTGCCCTGCCTACTGACAGGGATGGGGGTGGCACTGCGCCCCCAGATAATGTTCCGCCGGTACCGCGACAGACCTCCTCTGTTCCGACAGCTCCGCCACTTCCCGTACCCAAAACAGACCTACCGAAACCAGTCCTGCCTGATCTTGCTAAACGACAAATTCCAGTTCAGATCCAGACGCCGCGGAGAGATAATGCTCAAGCATCCGCCTCAGGAGGTGCGACAGCGGGTCTACAGACCCCGCCACCGACACACAGATTAAACTTAAGGGACACGCAGAATCCTTTCCAGTCTCCCCACTTATCCCGGCTTGACGCATTTAAAGAGAAGATGTCAGTTTGCAGATATGATCCAGTACCCGGAAAAGACGATTTAATGATATTAGCATCACTACGATTAAGATCTGCCACCGATAGCTTGTTATGCTATGTAGGAATGCAGGAACTTCTCGACAGAATATATAAATTTATACAGACCGGGAAAGACCCCGACAGTGTCAAAGCAGCCATGCATAAACAGAAAGTTGACATTCAAGCACAGATATTGCGATTTTTTATAAATTGTGTAATAAGAGAACGAGACAGGCCCGGGACAGATCAAAGTGAATTAGACGCATTAAACAAGTGGGGTCAAAATATAGCCGAAGGAAAGCATGATAAAGGGGCTTGCATAGCCAGTATGTCCCAGAAAATTAGAAAGGCAGTATTGACTGTACACCAGGAAGAGAATGATAAAGCTTCCTCCGAGGAGGAAGATGAACATGACGCACCAGGAAGATCTACAGATATTATAGCATATGTAGGTAGGGGAGCCTACCTTAGGAAAGGCATCCGTCCGGAGAGCAAGAGAGTTCTTTTCTCTGCTTTAACAAATCCGAATTCTTCTGAACACCAGTTCCAGGAAACCGATAAAAGGCTTCGAGACCGAGTGGGGTACCATGTACTCAATTCTATGGATGAACAAGAACTAGCACGGTCAGCCGTGTTATGGGCCGAAAACCCAGACATGTATAATGATGACACGTTAGTACAGACATTCCTGAACCTTTCCCCGGAAGAGCAGAAAATAGCAGGTGTGTACATGATTCAGCACCTCCTCATCAAGTTCAGAAATCATCATTCTGATCCAGGTCCCTTACATGAAACATTAGAAGCACTACTCATGGATAGATGGAGAGGTTTTAGTACCAAATTAATCCAAATAATTCTAGAACAACGACGTAAGTATAACACCTTCATAAGCTCTGAATATGTTCCCGCCCCGCCTCCAGAAAGAAAAACGTACCACATGCAATGCGGTGGTAGCATTGAAAGTCAGAACCCCTTACGAGAAGTACACCCAGTTATGGGTGAGGACCAACGCTTGAAGCGTGTGTATGTTCACACACCACTGACTAAGTTAGAACTGTTAGAAATGAAGAAATTAGTTCCGTGCCATGATAAGGACCCTGCAGGTTTTCATAGAGAGCTTAAAGACATGTTACTGATGGGAGATTACACGTATGATGATATTATGAAAATGTTAAAAGTACTGTTGCCCACGGGCATTTACGAAAAATTAAAGGAGAAGGATTGGGAGGTAGGAGAGTCAAAGATAGCATGGGCAGAAATAGAAGACGAAGAAAACAAACGAGTCCCAGGGTTAGGCCTTGGGGATAAGACTAAAGCATTACCAGGTTTAATAGTACAGGTTTTGCCAAGATTATTGACAACAAGAAAGGAAGATTGGGACGCAATCTCGTCCTGTAAACAGAAACAAGATGAAGATACTAGTGACTTTTATTCAAGATTCGAGAAATGTTTCATTATAAATAGTGGTCTAAAAACTAGTAGTGAGTCATACCCGCACCTTTTTGTAACAAAATTAGTAGAGAATGCCCTACCATTAGTCAAAAATAGAGTGTACAAAGTTGAAAGTACTTGGCAGGCAAATACGCCATCTCAGATGTTACAAATGTTACAATATCACCAGAACAGAATTAGGGAAGAACAAGATCAGGAACAGAAACGTATGAAAGACACGAAAATGAAAATGTTAGTAGCTCAGACGATCCCAGCCGACGGTCATAGAAAAGGTGGGGCCCAGACCAATCATTCTGCCGCTCCCGTTAAAGGGACATGTAATTATTGTAAGCAGCCAGGTCACTACGTACATGAATGTCCAGTCCTGAAACATAACATTGAGACAGGTAAAACTAAAGAAAGACCGCGTCCGCCTAGACATGAACAGGGTCATCAACAGACTTCACAGAACGAACAGCCAATGCAGAATACACAGCCTATGCATGATCAGTCCCATACAGTACAGACAGTAGCAGTACCGCAGCCACAGCATGCTCAGACACAGCCCATTGCCGCAACGCGGCAAGTATCACAACAGATGTACCAGTATGCCCAGGCGGCATATCCAGATTATCAGCGTTATACATGAAACAGCCTAGGGAGGGAAAGTGATTTGCCTCTTATTGAAATTCCTGTAGATCAAGAAGGTCCTTATGTACACAGTCACGTATTAGGAAAAGACAGAAAGTTTTTAATTGACACAGGGGCAAGTCGCACTACCATAAGTCACAATGAAGTCCCAGGGGCACCCCTCTCAGGCTCACAGAATGTTTCCCTTGGTTTTTCAGGACAGCCTATTGTAAATGAAGTATCGGAACCAGTACCATTAGCTGTAGGTCCATTATCTCGAGTTACAGATTTGTTGCTTACGAAATCATGCCCAGAAAATCTGTTAGGAATTAAAACACTGAAGGCTCTAGGAGCTATAATATGCTGTTCCCCGGAGGGAGTCAGACTCTTTCTACGGGATTTCAAGGGTCATTATGTTCTACGTGACTTTGATGTCAGATTGAAAAATGTACCAGATCACTTATGGGCAAAAGGCCCAGCTGATGTAGGTTGTATGCATATCACTCCATATCGTGTTACACTCAAGACAGGAGTTGTTTTACCCAGAATCAGGCAATACAAGTTACCACCCGATGCTGTAGTGGCTTTACTGAAAATAATTGAAGAGCTTATTGCCCAGGGAGTGGTCGTAGAGACCGACTCCAATATCTGTAATTCACCCATCATTCCAATTCTTAAACGTACAGACCGCAATGCACCGCCAGTATATCGGCTGGTGATTGACCTTCGAGAACTGAACAAATGTATTGTACCACAGTATCCTGTGGTCCCCGATATCTCCTCCCTATTGACTGCTATTGATTCAGAAGCAACGTTCTTTACTGTAATCGATCTCAAGAACGCTTTCTTCAGTATACCTATTGACCCGGAGAGCCAATATCTCTTCGGATTCAGTTTAAGTGGACGAAGTTTCAAATTTTCCCGCGCACCTCAAGGATTTACAGAAAGCCCCAGCATCTATAGTCAAGCACTGAAAAGACAACTAGATTGTATCCAAATGCCAGTTAATACCGCTTTACTGCAATACGTCGATGATCTACTGATCACCGCACGAAGTGAGCCCGAATGTGAACAAGCATCTCTGACAGTTTTGCATTTCCTGGCCGACAAGGGACACAAGGTGTCCCCTTCGAAGCTACAATTCTGTGTTCAGCAAGTTGTGTACTTGGGTCACTTGCTGTCCAAAGTGGGGAGACAGCTCACTCCCGATCGCATTCAGTTAATTGTAAACATGCCACGACCCCAGACACAAAAGGAAGTGCGGGCCTTCATAGGCCTCACCTCGTACTGCAGACAATGGATTCCTCAATATGCATTTCTAGCTAAACCACTCATCCAGTTAACGACACAGGAGGCAGCGACTTCGACTGTCCTCCCTTGGACTCAGGAACATACACAAGCCTTTGAGGAATTAAAGAAAGCTTTATGCCAAGCGCCAGTTTTAGCAACACCATGTTACAGCAAACCGTTTACACTTTTTGTTACAGAACGTGACGGTACAGCGTTGTCTGTCCTCACTCAAGATCAAGCAGGTTCACATAAGCCTTGCGCTTATTTTTCAAGTACATTGGATTCAGTAGCACAGGCACTCCCTGCATGTTTAAAGTCAGTAGCAGCAACAGCGTTAGCAATCAGACAAAGCGACTCAATTGTTTTAGGTCATCAGTTAACAGTACAAGTTCCACATTCTGTAGAGGTTCTGTTAAACAGAACCCAGACTCAGCACTTGACTATAGCACGACTGACAGGTTACGAATTGACATTATTCCAGCCACACATAGAAATCAGACGCTGCAGTATCCTGAACCCAGCAACACTGTTACCTACAGTTATGATAGATCCAGCTCCACATGATTGCATAGAGATCATTAATGCAGTAACAAAGCCCAGACGAGATTTAACAGATGTTCCATTGACAAATCCAGACTTGACACTTTATGTGGATGGTTCATGCATGAGAACAAGTACAGGAGAGTTAGTGGCCGCGTATGCCGTGACCACTGAAACTGAAGTCAAAGAAACACACCGTATTGATACATTGTCTGCTCAAGCGGCAGAGCTCATCGCTCTGACCCGAGCCTGTATTCTAGCCAAGAACAGAAATGTCAACATATACACAGATTCCCGTTATGCGTTCGGAGTCGTACACGACTTCGGCATGCTCTGGCAAGAAAGAGGTTTTCTGACCTCTCATGGTACAAAGATACAGCATGGTCCTCTCATTCAAGCACTGTTAGAAGCAATACATCTGCCTTCAACCATATCAGTCATGAAGTGTAAAGCACACACTAAAGCCACAGATTCTGTTTCCCAGGGTAACGACCTGGCAGATCAGACAGCAAAACATACAGCACTGACTCACACTCAGACAACTGACACAACAAAGACAACAGATCCGACAAACTGTATGACAGTGAGAGATCCCACACTAGATGTTATTGACATTCAGACACATGCCACTCCAGAAGAAATAAAGAAATGGATCGAACTAGGAGGGATCCAGACAGATCAAGGTTGGATGACGAAGGGAAAATCTACATGGTTTCTCCCTGACTCTATGGTTCAAGTCATGATAAATACAGCACATAGTCCTGCACATCTAGGAGAGAAAGCAATGCTAGACAGTTTGCAAAATCTCTGGAACAATAAACACTTACGAGCAGCAGCAAAACAGAAAGTGCGTACTTGCATGATCTGTTGTCAGTTCAATCCCGGTAAAAGCGTCCCTGTAGAACAAGGTGGATTTCATCCTCCCGATCACCCTTTTGAAGTCCTCCAGATGGATTATATCCAGATGGACCGTTGTCGAGGATTTAAATATGTTCTCGTAGTTGTCTGTGCTCTGTCCCGCTGGACCGAAGCATACCCAGTCCCAGATTACACTGCTCCGACCACAGCCAAACAGTTGGTTCGTGAATTCTTCCCACGATACGGCATGCCTCGTGTCGTGTACTCAGATAACGGTCAGCCATTCTCATCCGAATTAATGAAACAAGTTTCCTTGTTACTGGGATACCAGTGGAAGTTCCATTGTGTCCGACATCCAGAAGCAGCAGGCCTTGTAGAAAGGCATAATCAGACATTAAAGATCCGCCTTGCCAAAATATGTCAGGAAAAAGGAGTCGACTGGATAGTCGCCCTGCCAGTGGCACTATTCTATATGAGAATGGTCGCCCATTCGAGATCAGGGCTATCCCCGTACGAGGTGGTCTTTGGAAGACCACCGAATATGTGGGGGACGCCCATTCCTAAAAAGATTACTGATGTTGATTCTAATATGTTGACAGATTACCTTGCCTCCTTGATGTCTGCACTCCAATCATGTCGTTCACAGGTTGCCGCAGCCTTCCCTGACAACACTGATGTGAAGCCGCATGACGTCCGCCCCGGGGATACTGTCCTCGTCCGCAACTTCGACAGGAAAAGTCCGTTGGAGCCCCGCTGGAAGTCTCCAAAGACCGTTCTTCTTACTACAAGGACCGCAGTCAAATTGGAAGGCAGAAAGGGGTGGGTCCACCTAAGCCATATCAAAACATTCCCAGGACTGAAACCGGAACAAGACACACCCACCCCCACCAAAGACTGTGTTACCAAAGACTTTACCGAATCGAAACGAGAAAAAACTCCTCAAGAACAATACCGCATGAAATTACGATCTAGCAAGTCAGACAGTTTAATTGTTTAAGTCCTCCCCTAGGTGAATCGGTTAAATAGTTTCTGACATGTATCCCCTAGATCGAGATAGAGAGAGAGAAGCAAAGAAACGTACATATTGCAAATCACTCCGTAGTCACTGCATAGTGACCCTAATAATAATGTTTATTCTCAGTGTTTTAATTATTATTGCTAGCATCCTATTACCTACCTACTATCCTATTTTCAAGCGTGAACAATCTGCTTACAATGTCTCTGCTGAACACACTTTTAGTGAGTTACCTCCTCACGAGCTTTCCTACAGACTCGCGCTGCGCAACAACACATTCATTAGTATGTTACATCATTCTCATCAAACTAACAATGCTACAAATTGCTGGATATGTGGCCGACTCCCTCCCTACCAGAATTACAAGGGAGCCTTGCCTCTCTTTCCGTACCCGTTCACTCACAATGGCTCCTGCGGAGCATGGTTTAAGATAATTAATTCTTTAGATCCCGACATTGCTGTTTTCGATGGGGGTTGGGTTTGGGGAAACCTGAACTTGGTCCTACTAGACGTCTGTTACCCGGATAAGGAGGGACTCCCCACTAGAATAGGAACTGATCTAGAAAATGAAGTGTATGGATTAGGTAATTATACAATTAGCCTTATGATTCTTACTGTCGAATCCGAAGCCACACCAGTTCTACCTATTATGTCAGTACTGCCAGTCACTGGTGAATTATGTATCAAGAAGAAAGGTTCTGTACACTTAGGTCATAGTAAATGCACTACTGTGGTCGAATTCAGTGATCATGGAAAATCATCTTTCAAAGCTATCAGTCATTCTTACTTTGTTTGTGGTCATACCGCATACATACGTCTACCTCCAGATTGGGATGGTACCTGCTACATTGCATTCCTTCTGCCACCTGTTTTTCTAGCTCCTCCTGATTACCACAGAAATAGCAATCTAGTAAAGAATAGACCCAGAAGAGATGTCCCACTTGTCGACTACACAGAAACGGCATGGGAACAGTACACCGATTTTAATAAAGGATTCTTTTTCTTTTTAGGACCTGTTCAGAATAGTAAATTAATACGCAGATTAACTAGAACACTTGAAGCCGTAGTAAATGAAACTACCTCCGCCTTAGGTAACTTAACAGAAGAGCAGTCCGCTATGCGGGTTGTTGTCCTTCAGAATCGTCTTGTAATTGACGTCATCTTGGCAGATAGAGGTGGAGCCTGTAAGGTCATCGGGTCAAGCTGCTGTGTTTTCATTCCACAAAATGCACCATCTGTATATCAAGCTATCACCCGTCTTCATAATATTGCAAATCAGATACATCAGAATCCAGGCACCTGGACTTGGTCCGGTTGGTTCTGGACAACGTTAACAGCTTGGGGATGGAAGATCCTATCCTTCCTAGGCATTGGCCTAGTCCTAGTATTCAGTTGCTGCCTATGCCTGCAGTGCGGGCCAGCGATTTGTGGACTGTGTGCCACCTCTTGTATTGAACATTCCAGTTTTCACTCAAAACGTAACCGAAAGAAAGAAGAACAAATGATGTTACAAGAACAGACTGATCGATTCATGAGGATCGATATTTCATGAGGGGTCCGTAGGGAACAAGGAGGGAATGAGGAAAATTAAATTTTGGTCATGTTGTGTTCCCTAGCGCGTACCCCACCGACTCCATGTACCAGCTTAAAGTGCATGTAACTTCCCTCCTGTGCCAGCTATGAAGACGCAAATACATTTGCGTCCACCGTTAACTTGTCCTCTTTCAGATCCACCATGAATGGATTATATAGTCCGTTCCTAAGTATGCTATGCCACCGTCTTTTTGTAGTGCACTTTTCGTATTTTTCCTGCTCTAGCAAGAGTAGGCCCTGAATTCCTGCCATCTGAACCTCTTTTGTGGCTCCTGACTCTGCCCAGGCTACCTCTGTACTCGTGAACTCTGTCCTACTTTCAGCGCGGCCCCTCGCGCTCAGCTCAAGCCTGCTTTCTGCCAAGACTGACTATAACCTTCGAGTTATCTGTTTCGCTCCTCGAGAATACATTCCTGCCTACTAGATCCTGTAAACATCCTCTCCAGCTGCAGAGCCAAAAGGCCGACCTGTCTTAATGCAAGTAATTCATAGCCTCTGTTGCCATGCTTCCATGGAAGGCCCCGTGCCCCACGCTTCACATGTAGACACTCAGGCGCTTATACACGCATCCACAGTTAGCATAGAATAGCTTCTGCCCTAGAGACCTTTCCGCCCAGATAGTATAGTTCCTAAACACCAGATATCAGATATGATAGAAGTACAAGTTGATCTGACATGCCAGACTTCTGTCTCTTTCCGTCAGTGTAAATGTCAAGTCCCCTGCACCCCGTCAATCACACGTCATGCAGCTGCGCGCGCATCCAAGCTTCCGATTTCTGCTGACATTGCAACATTCTGTTAGCACCACCCCTTGGTGCCACCCACTTGCGTCACCTATCAGTGACGTTTCTAGCACACACCTCTGGTTCACGCCTAGTTTACGCCTCTTGATGATGTACTAGTACCACGTGTATACTGTTATCTTGTCTTCTCTCAGCTGTTACGCCTCTTACATTGATTCCTATGGTGTAAATCAAGTATATAAGCTATGTATTATCAATAAAGTTGAGCGCGCTCATCTATCCCTTCTGACACCCCTGTGGTGGTCAGAACATGATATTCTGATTCCTTTATGAGGAATAAAACCCTTAGAAACTCTAACACCACGGACTCTGTTTTCTTTCATTCCGATTGAGTTATTATTGATTAAGTACTTACCTGCATAGAAATTAAGAGAGTAAATTAATTATTTACGTCAGTTGTTAAGCTCGTAACCGAGAAACAACACTGTGTACTCTGCAATGTGCGACTTTGCAAAGTTAAACTTGTAACCAATGTCAGCAAAGTTACAAATTATGCTATTTACTCGACACAGATGCTCCCAAAGATCGTCGTCTGTGAGATAAATGTCATCCACATACGAACAAGCAACCGGGTCGACGCCCTCCAGAAGAGAGACAATGCGGGCGGAGAATACTCCAGGACTGTTCTTATAGCCCATTGGGAGACGCCGAAACATTTTTTGCACACCGCCGCATGTAAAACTGGTCCATTGGGAACTTAGACCGTCTAATCTATGCGCATAAAAACCATTGGAAATGTCGAGCGTGGTTTTGAACCGTTTACGCTCAAGACTATTCACTAAAGCAGAGCCATGAGTATTCTGTACTGCGCAGTTACGGCAATGCGAGTTTAAATGCCTATAATCCAAAACCAAACGATACGAGCCGTCCGGTTTGTTTACAGTAAAAAGGGGGTTATTCATCGGTGACACACACGTTTCAATTACACCTTGATATTTCAATTGTTCAAGGATAGCCGCGACTGAAGCTTTGGCTTCACGCCGTATGGGATATTGAGGTTGAGGCTGAGGCTGAGACCGCAAAGGAAACTCGTGGCTTGGTGACAATTTATCCCAGCCACACTGATTGCGGTACACAGCCGGCGCAAGCGCCAAAGCCCACTCCTATGCAAAATGCAGCGCTTCTACTCTCGGTACAGTGTGCGCGAAACCGGGCAGGATTACCTCCTCCCCTCGCGGAGCTGCGAGAACAAAAGGTGGGGGCCAGTCAGCCTCCGAAAGCAAAATGTCATACGTAGACGAGAGATTTTCCCAAAATACCCCTTTTACAATTCGCTGCATGTCACCTTCAATTAACAGGACAATATCAAAAAGACGTTCAGGGGGAGCAACATGCGTATCAGCAGTTTCAATCACAATATAAGTGTCAGTCGCTGTCACCTTCAACAGTGGACGGAGGGCCTCTCTCACTATGGTAATCTCCGCCGCGCTGTCCAGCAAGGTCAGAGCCCACGTCAGATTCCGAAGCCGCGTTCTCACTATCTGGGGCATAACGATGCGCTGTCAGGGCGGCGACTTTCTTCGTGGCAAACTGTGGTCTCTTGGGCGTAGAGCCTTCCTGCTGATCTCCACCGGTACGCGGGCGGGGCTGACCACGTCCTTGCTGGCCACCCCGGCCCCTGCCGCCCCCTCCACCACCGGTTGACGGAGCCGATGAGTCCTGAAAGGAACGAGGAGAGCGTTGGTCAGAAGCCTGAAACCTTTCAGGCAATTTAATCATTGCGCGGTCGGGCAAATCATAAACACGATCCGACTGCGCAGGCAATGGAGACGCAGGAGCAGAAACCTGTGTTTGTTGTTGTTGTTGCTTACCCTGATTCTGCTTTTTAGGCCAATTTTGTTTCTTGGACTTTTGTTGACCACTAGTTTCCGATGTCTGACCCTGGGGCTGCTTTTTCTCTTTATCAGGAAAAGCCTTAAGCCCCTTCGCATTGCGGCCAACCGTTTTATAAGCAGCCACAATGATTCTTGCCAACTGACGGGGTCTCTCGGCCTCGGGAATTAACGCCAAAGCGTTAGCAACCTGAAAGTTCACTGCATCTCCCTTGACATTTGCAAGGATTAGATCGCAAACTACATCAAAGGAGCCACACAGGCGCATACCCAATTCGACCGCCGACTCCGGTCCGTGTTCATCCTGAACACGTTTAAGGACCGCACCCAGATTGGTCACAGACGGGGTGCCGTAGCACCTCGAATAGACCGCTGCAAAAGTCTTACCCCAGGTCTCACAGTCAACAAGCTCAGGTGCCAAATCTTTCGGTAAACTTAGTGTAAGAATCCGGTGCTTATCACCGGGATTCGTATTAGGAAACACAGCTTCAAGCTGGCCGAATTTCTCTGCAAGCCAGAACGGAAAATCATCCTTGTCCTGCGGCTTTTTGCCCATCATGGAATTCACCATGACAGGATTGATTTTCAAACCAGCCTGTTCTGCACGAAGCTGTGCACCCCTAGGGGCTACGTCTTGAACATTACGGCTAGTGTAATGAACAAGCGCTCTAATCACTTCCACTGCGACTTCATGAAGTTGCCGCAGATCAGCCACGTTGCATGTGGCTCGATTAGGGTGAGGAGTGAATCCAGCCAAAGCGGGCCAAGGAGTGCCCGGAATGGATAAAGGACCCAACCTCGGAGCGGTTAAAGCGTGTGGTAGGGTGCCACCAAACCAAACTCCATACTGCCAAGCGTCAATAGGAACCTCCAGTGCTCTGTACGGAGCATACGCAGCCGGTACAGCCGTAGCAGTGTAGGTGTGGAAAACACCAGAATTGGCGTTCACCGCCGGAAATGTCACCCACGAATAAAACAGTTCGTACGGGTAAGCATGTTCCGCACTCACCACCAGAAAAACAGCCAAGCCTTCCATAGGGAAATTATAAGCCCGCAAATGGTCACGCACCGCAATGCGACTATGCTGCGGGATGTCCACGGCTTGTGCCATTTTAGCACAGGAAAGTGGAAAAAACAAAGATTACTTTGTAGCACAACTGGGTAGTAATTCAATGAAACCGTTTTTAAATAGATTCAAGCTTGAAAAAAGACCTATTTCAAAAATAGGTAGGTTTTTCCGACCCTGCCGTTTTCCGGAAACGGGAATGAAGGCGTTAAGGTTTGAATGATATACTACTCGAGTGTCATGATATAAGGCCAACAACGTATGGGGTAGCAGGGTTTCCGTTCTCCCACAGAACTGTGCACAGAGATCTAGAACCTGGGTGAGTTAGGGTGACCCAAAACTCACCTTTGTTTCAGAAATCCCCTTACCAACCTAGCTACAGTGTCTCATCGGTAGTAATTACTTCCCAATGACTTAGACAATCCAGAACATGAACTTAGGGTACCTCAGGTATCGTGGAACACATGAACACTCTTTCGTTATATAATCATTACAAACCGAAACTGGGAGGCAAAGAACACACGTGCAAGTTTGAAATGTTTATTTTTCAATGCAAAGTTCTCAAACGCAGTATCTTGTATAATACCAACATACATATTATAAAAATCAGAGTTAGCAGCATAGTCACTAATCCATAATAAGCAAAAGGTGATAGCATGTTATGATGCAAAAATCTATAGAATTCTGTATCACCTATATTTTGCGCACCCTATTCAGTATATTATATTATATCTAAGAAGGTCTCGTTTGGGTTCTAGCAGGGCGGGCCCATACCTCTAATTCTCAGTAGGAGTAGATCACATCAACAGCTACCAGCTCTCTGCATGCGAAGCATCAAGTGTGTTGATTCATTCCCTGTAACTCTATCCTAAACCCGCGTAGAGCCCAATGTTGGCAGCAACATTATTTGTGTTATGTCTAACGTGGTGCGAGGATCAGGCCTTCAGCAACCTTGAGTTAGGTTATTCTTAGAGTGTGCAGTTCTCGGTGTGCAGACAGTTGTACCAAGTGTACCAAACACGACTGATACCAGAGCAATAACATATTATTCTCAAATAAATCACATCTTTCGTCTAGGTTGAAAGCTACAATAACAATTAGGTGTCGTGTGCAAACTAAAGCTGAAAGAAAATATTGCGTTTAAACATTTAATAAGCTCATGCTAACTTAACACAATATATAGAAACGTAGTAACCATATGACAATCTGAGAAGGGCAGAGCCCTACAGATCTGCTGCTTGAAACTTACTGAAGCAAGAAGTGCCGTCTTAGAAGTTTTGCAGTGCAAAGATTTGTAAGGCTTGACCTCTGAAGACTGCACCATCTGAAACTTCAGCCAATGTGGATTATCTTGCTGGAAAATAAGTAAAGAGTGGACTTCCTGAAAGCTACACGTTAAAAGAGCTCAAATGGAACATGACCAACTAAATCTACACCTTGGAGAACCATCAGTGGATTTGTAAGGGTTTTGTACCAGTGGATTGTGGGAACTGAAGTCCTCAACTTTGAAGGACCATCTTGGAGCTTATAGACCCTTGGAGTGAGTTTTAGACACTTTGGGATCCCTTGAGAAACTTCAGGAAGAAGTTCAAGAACTTTGGAGAACTTTGGACAAACTTTGAAAAAAAAGCTTCATAGAGGGACCAACTCAACCTGGCCAAGCAAGCAGCCTGCCTTCAACCGCAAGCCAGCCAAGACAACCAGGTTTGTCCCGCTAAAGGCTCCATCGCTCCAACTTCCAGAGATTAACCGGAACTAGAGAAAATCTGAAGCCGGCGAACCATCACCGGATCGGGCTACATGAGGAGCATTGAGAGACCCAGCGAGAAAAAGCTTCAAAAAAATGTCTAAGTCCGCTCATAGAAAAGGTGACCTGGAGCAACCATGAGAGCCAAACCACCTGTCTTCCATCACGTACCAGCCTGGATTCCTGGATTGCCCCGCTGAAGCGATCTTGAGAACTTTTCTAAGTCCACTCCAGGGAGGTTGACCGGGACCTCGTCACAAGTCAAACCGGCGAACCTCACCGAATCCGGACTGGCTGAAGCTTCAAGGGGGGGTGACTAGTGTTAGCCAAGTGAATCAAGGTGGTGGTGGGAGTGGGGAAGGGTCCCTTACTCGGGTACCCCTACCGTCACCTACAGAGTGACAGCTTAAGTTGATTGCCTTGGAGAAGGATACATTTGAGTTAGCTAAGAGAATATGGGAGAGGGAAGAGAAGAAGAGGAATGGTGGCAGCGAAAGTAAAGAAGATGTTGAGATGTCCAGGGGTGGTAGATTTGAACCTAAACTTCCCAAGGGCATAGTGCCCAAGTACACAGAGGGGGATGACATTGACAGGTGGCTAGCAGCATTTTGAGAGGGCCCTTAAAATGAGAGGGTCCGCTATAGGTATTGGGGTGCACTCCTGTGGGAGTTGATTCCAGTAGCAGGGAGGGATAGGCTCCTGACCCTGAAGGGAGAGGATGCAGAATCATACCAGCAGATGAAGGCATGCTTAGTCAAGAGATTTGGTCTGACTCCAGGGCAGGGTGAAGTTTAGAGGCACCCAGAAATTGAGTTCAAAGTCTTAAGTAGACTTTGTGGACGTTTCAGTGAAGGCACTGGAAGGCTGGAGTGTTGGGAACAAAGTTGACACATATGAGGGATTGTATAATTTGTTTTTGTAGAAATCAAATTTTTTGACTCTTTGTGCAGAAGAGAAGTTACACCAGTATCTAGTGGACTCTAAGCTGACAGACCCCAGAGAATTGGGGACATCACCTGATGAGTGGGTGAGAACCCGGGTTTCAATTCAGCACCAGGGGGTGACCAGAAGAAAGGAGGACAGGTCCCTTCCCAAGGGAAAGCCCATGGAAATGAAGGTCAAAAACCTAAGGAGTGGGGCGTGGCTTAGCGGGCAACGATGGTGGACGCAGCTTGCTAGAGCTCCCACCGGCCCGTCTTTTATCCGGCAATTTATCCTGGCTCCTGAACCCGCTTCGTAGCCCACACGTGCGGTGATAGTGGCGGAAGACAGGAGGTGTTGTCCGGTGCACTTTTCGGTGCTCCCGGACCCTTTACAGCCACGACAGCAGCAGCGGCAGGTTGCGGCCTGGTCCCCGAGGAGAAGCCGGGACCTCGATTTTGGTGCCTCCCCGTCCGGGGGTCTCCGCGCCGGCCGGCTGGGCCGTCATTTCTCCTGGGCCTGCGCCCCCCCCCCCTTGGAGGTGGAGCAGTGGTTGTGTCTGCGGCCTTACCCACAGCAGTGGGGGCGCCGGCCTGGGCTGGAGGAAAGACCGGAGTGCGTTGCGGCCTGCATCGGGGCCGAGAGAGGCGTGGCTTGGGCGCCGATGGCGATGGTCGCCTGAGAGCTCGGCTCCGGGACTGAGCCCGTGATTATCCTTTAAATCGGAGGCTGCGGGGCACCCCAGCCCCCGCATTCTGCTGATCGGCCCGACGGAGACCTGCCGGGGCCCTTGGCGAGGCCTGAACGAGTGGTGACCCGGCGAAACATCGAAGTTTGCGGAGTTGCGGAGTGCGACCCAACATGGCGCCCGGACTTCATTGTCCCCCTGGCCGGATCCATTAGGCTGGAGGGGCATCGCCGGCGGTGGCACACCCCCGGCTCTGCCATCTCCCAGTGATCTGTGACCTGGATATCGGTCAGATCGGACTTTTGTAATGAGGATCGCACTCGGATGGGTGGCTGGGCGGATGCCCATGCAATAGTGGATCCCGCACGCGGACGTCTGGAGCTCCCGGTGGTAGCCCCACTCACGACACCGCCCTTAGCTACCTTCTCCTGGCCGACCCACTTCCATGGGAGGCGCAACTCTCTGGCGCCGCAAATCGTCCGGTGGAGTTGGTGACCCTCACCCCGGGACTTTATCGGCCGTGCGGGCCTGCCCGACCTGGCGGCGATTGTCCCCGCCTCCTCCTCGGTGCCCTCAGACGACGTGGTGGTGGCGCGAGCCGAAGCGGAGAAGATCCAACAGGCCTTGGAGACGGAGTTCTCCGGCACTCGACTTGGGGCCCAGCAACCGGGAGAGTCATAGCCGGAGCCTGCACTCGGAGACGTCTGCTCCTGGACCCGCACGGAGTGCTCCCGGCGACATGGGGAAACCTAGAGGAGCTAAGGGGACTACCCCAGCCGCCTCAGACTCGGAGACCCAGGACAAAGAGGAACGGGGGGACCCGGAGAGTTCTGGTGGTGCATCGATGCAACAGCAATTTGACCGCGTCTTGGAGGCGATAGCGACTACGCGCTCGGCCCTCCAGCAGGACATTGCCCAGGTAGCGACGAGCCTGGGTCTCCTTCGAGCGGACCACGGCAAACTTTCGGACCGGGTCAAGGAAGTGGAGGGCTCGGTGAAAACCTTGGAGCCGGCGCAGCGAACCTTGGCTGCGACTATGAAAGATGCTTTATCCCGGATTACGGCCCTAGAGCAGAGAGCGGAGGATGCGGAAGGCCGCAACAGGAGGAACAACATCCGTGTGGTGGGCCTGCCGGAAAAGATTGAGGATGGCGACATGGTGGCATACTTGGAGGCCTGGCTCCGTGACACGGTGGCCCCGGAGGGTCTATCCTCCTTCTACACCCTGGAGCGTGCCCATAGAGTCCCGGCGAGGCCACCGCAGCAAGGACGTGCCCCGAGACCAGTGGTGGCGCGGTTATTGCACTTTAGGGACAGAGACTTCATCCTCAATGCCGCCAGACATAATGGTCCATTCAAAGTGGCAAACAGCCAGGTGAACATCTTCCCGGATTACACTTATGAGACTCAACGCAGACGGTTTTCCTTCCTGGCGGTCAAGCGCGAGCTCAGGAGCGAGGGCATCCAGTACTCGCTCCTCTATCCTGCAAGACTCCGCATAATTGTCGATGACAAAACTCAATTTTTTGATACCCCGGAGGATGTCTGTGCCTGGCTCGAACTCTATAGAGCAGGGAAAGATGGCTTTGGCTCCTCATCCCAGCAGGCGGCGGAACCGGAGTAGAGACGGCGATCCAGGAGGATTCGGAGTCGCCGTGGCCGCTCGGGGGGGCCCTCAACTGCGGAGACATTGACGGAGCGGAGGGGAGTGCTGGAGGTGTTATCTGCGCTATCTGGCTCACGGGACGATGCCATTGAGGAGGAAGCAGACCCTGGTGACGAGGGGGCACCAACGGACTCCGAGGAATCGGTGACTGATAGCGTCCATACACCGGTGATCACACCGAAATCGGTGGAAGACCTTCTGGATGGACAGGGGTAATGGGGTGAGCTACTTCATTTTGGGAGGGGGCCCGGCAGGGGGGGTGGCGGGTGCCGACGATTGATGCTGACTCCCGGAGCAGGGAGGGTGGGGTGCCCTGTTTTTGCCCCGAGGGTTTCTGACACTATTTGGGGCTTGCTTTAGTCCTGGTGGCCTGAGCGTCGAGGGCCCACTGCCTCCGCCCGGCCCGCACCTGGCCCTTAAGGCCTTCCTACGGTGGCGACCGCAGGATTAGTAGGGGTTAGTGGGTTGTTGGAGGGTATGGTTTGGATGGGAACTAGATGGTGCTATTTGGGTCCTGTTCTGGGGAGGGTGGATGGGGGTTTGGTTCATTCTTGGATTGTTCAGTTTTGGTTGGGGAAAATGGCCGCCATCAGTGCTGGGATGATTGATATCCTTTCTTTGTTGGGACCCGGATGGGGAGACTTTGCAAAAACGATATGGGACAATGGCTGATGTTGCTAATCTGAAATGTGTTACTTGGAACGTGCGGGGGCTTCATACTATGTCCAGGCGCCACAAAGTCCACGCTTATTTAGTGCGTAGGGGGGTACAAATGGCGCTGCTGCAGGAGACTCATCTGAACAAGGCGGAAGGGGCGGCGCTACAGCGTAGATGGAGGGGGCAGGTCTTTTGCACTTCGTACTCCGCGTATGCCAGAGGGGCGCTGATTTGGGTTAGAGCTGGGGTTCCCTTCCAGGTTACGAAAACGGTGATAGATCCAGAGGGGCGTTATGTGGCTATCTCGGGCACTTTGGGAGGGAGGGACTTAAACGTTTGCTGTGTGTACGCTCCTAATATAGACCAGACTGCCTTCCTTTCCAGGTTATCGGGCTCGTTGGCCCACTTCCTCTCCGGGCCCCTTCTGCTCGGTGGAGATTTCAACTCAGTAGTGGATGTAGACACTGATCGCTCGCATCCGCCCCTTCCCGATTCTCCGGTTCGTCGCATGGCTAAGGGTCGTAGGGACTGGCAGACCCACTGGGGTCTAACGGATATCTGGAGGGCGCAACACCCCACATCTAGGGACTATTCCTACTTTTCGAGCCTCCATGAGTTGCACGTTAGACTGGACGGATTTCTTGGCTCGCCCGAACTGGTTTCGGCAGCGGTCCGGTCTGAATATTTGACCAGAACCATATCAGACCATAACCCCCTCCTGCTGGACCTTCGTTGGTTCCCCGGGGCGCCTGCGGTGCCCACCTGGAAATTACGGCCCGAGATCCTTGAGGACAGTGTTTTCAGGGCGGACCTCGGTGATAAGGTCTCAGAGTACTTTGCGTCCAACGGCGGCACCGCGAGCACGAGAGCGTTGGAGTGGGACGCCTTTAAGGTGGTGGTGAGGGGTTACTGTATTTCTAAAAAGGTAGGCATGAGGCGAGTTATCCTCGCCGACCTAGAGGCAGCGGACCGGAAACTCCGCGAGCTGGAACTTCGCCGCCCCGGGCGCCCTGAATTACAGGTGCGCACGGCGGAGGCGAAGGAGGCGGTGGCGGCGGAGGTCGAACGGCTTCGCTGTTTTGACTACAAGGCCTATACGGTTCGGTCCATCGCAGAGGGGGATAGATCGAGCGCGCTGCTGGCATGGCTGGCCAACCCTACGCGTCAGTCCTCATTGACAACATCTATGCGCAAGGCAGACGGAACCGAGGTGTACACTCAGCCTGGGATTCTGAGCTGCTACCGGCAATATTACGAACGTTTGTACCGCAGTCGCTCAGCCCGTGACCCTGACCTGCTCGATAATTATTTACGACCACTGGAGCTCCGAACAGTGGAGCAGGATGTGGCGAAAGCCCTGGGGTCCGACATAGAACTGGGAGAGATTCGTAGCGCCATTAAAAGGATGGCGAGGAATAAGACCCCGGGCCTGGACGGCCTTCCTGTGGAGTTTTATGCAGCTTATGCCGACCTCCTAGCCCCTAGGCTATTGGTGGTTTACAAAGAGGCGAAGAGGCTCGGGCGACTCCCGAGCTCGATGTGCGAGGCGTTGGTGGTTCCACTCCTCAAGCCCGGAAGGGACTCGTCCGACCCGGGGTCTTACCGTCCCTTATCAATGCTGACGGTTGACTATAAAATACTGAGCAGTATCTTGGCCTCGAGGCTGCTGGGACACATGAGCTCCCTGGTGCATGAGGACCAAGCTGGCTTTATCCCTAGGCGTAACACGACCATGAACATTCGCAGGTTGTTCCGCTTGCTAGGGGAGCCGCTTGTGGATGCCCCGTGCCCGGTTGTCTTATCGGTAGACCTAGAGAAGGCTTTTGATAGCCTGGAATGGGACTACCTTTGCACTGTGCTACGGAGGTTCGGCCTCGGTGAGGGCTTTATCAGATGGACCACGGTTCTCTATGCCTCTGCATCAGCCAGGGTTCGGGCCGGACCACTGATTTCCTCACAATATCCGGTGGAACGGGGCACGAGGCAGGGATGTTCGTTATCCCCACTCCTCTTTGCGCTGGCGGTGGAGCCACTCGCGCTGCATATCCGGTCGGGAACCCATTATACGGGCCTATGGACTCCTTCGGGCCCGCACTACATTTCGCTGTATGCAGACGACCTGCTGCTCTTCCTAGAGGACCCGCTCGCCGCCCTACATGGAGCTGCGACGGCGCTCACGGAGTTTGGGGAGGTCTCGGGCCTCCGGGTGAATTGGACTAAGACCTGTCTTTTCCCGGTTCGCAAGGGCACCCCCGCCCCTACTCTAAGTAGGGAGATTAGATGGGAACCCGACTGCTTTAAGTACCTGGGGGTGTATGTCTATCATGAACCTTCCGACCTTCTAGATGGGAACATTGCCCGCAGCACTCGAGCACTTCGAGGCTGTATGGACTTCTGGGCCACGCTACCGCTCTCGGTGGCGGGGCGGATCGCTCTGCTTAAAATGGTGGCGCTCCCCCGGCTGTTATATTATTTCCGGACACTACCGATTTGGGTCCCACCGGCCACGTTTCGACTATTACGATCAATGATAATCGGATTCCTCTGGGGCGCGGGCCGCCGACGGGTGGCCCTCAAGACCCTGATGAGGCCGAAGGATGAGGGTGGGCTTGCGGTGCCAGACTTTGAAAAGTATTATTTAGCGGCGCAGCTCCAGACCTTCACCCAGGAGATCGCCCGGGAATTCCGGGGCCCAGAAGACGGAAGGGGGACGGGTATGGCCAGGCATGTTCTCTCCTTCATAGCGCTGCGACAACGTTTGGCCCTACGGGATTTGTCGCTGGAGGAGCGGACCGTTCGCCTGTGTTGGAACCGAGCTCATGCCCGGGGCCATCTGAGAACACCGTATGCGCCCGAAATTCCTTTGGGGATGCTGACGGCCCTGCCCCATGGCGGCGATTGGTCACGATTGGCGAACTGGGAGGACACCGGCTTACAGCTAATGGGGGACCTGTATGAGGACGGGGCGCTCTTGCCCTTTCAGGAGCTCATTGATCGCTTCGAGATCCCCCGCGGCGACTTTCTGCTGCACTCGGCCCTTGTCCGAGCGATCCAGGCGCACTGGAAAAGCGGGCAGGAGGAACCCACTTTGTCTCCGGTGTGCCAATACGTGATGATGTCTGCGGGCACGGTGAAGGCGGTCACTTGCCTTTACGGCAGACTGATCAACGAGGGGCTGGCTCCCCTCACTACTTTGAGAAACCGCTGGGAGGAGGACATTGGCAAGGAGATCCCGGAGACGACCTGGTCCCAGCTGGTGCGGCGAGCCTGGAAGGGCACACGCCACGCCCGCTTTCAATTGGTCCACTATTACGTGCTCCATAGAGCATATCTGACCCCGGTGAAAACCAGGCGGTATTTTGCTACGAATTCGGCGGACTGCCCCAGGTGCCCGGCCCAGGAGGCGGACCTTCTCCACATGTTGTGGGCCTGCCCGGGATTGTCATCCTACTGGGTAGAAGTGGGGAAGACCCTGGAGGAGGTAACGGGGAGGTCTTTATCGTTTGACGCGGCGGTGGGACTCCTGCACTGGTTCCCTCATACCCCCAAGAATAAAATATCCAGCAAATTCATCGACTTAGGGCTACTCCTGGCTAAACGAGAGGTGACCAGGAACTGGAAGGCACGAGTTGGTCCGACAGGAAGCCGATGGCACAGCGAACTCTTGAAGTGGGCGGCGGGGGAGAGCACGCTAAGATACCAGCTAGCTTGGAGGCAGCGTAATGAGAAGGCGCAGGAGGCAGCGCTGGAGTGGGAGACATTAGTACAGGCCCTTAGGGATTATTGCGCCCCCAGCGACTCTGAAGGTGAGGAAGCGGCTCGCCCCATGTCCCGATAAACGATTGCACTTTCAGACCTGTCGCTTTCCCCAGGGGTCCCTTAGCAGATCCTGTTGCGGTTGTTACCGGGCGCTGATGGCGGGGTTGGGTAGGGTTTTCTTTGGTTTGTAGCGTTTGAGGGTGGGGTTTTTCTTTCTGGGTTTATAGGCTTGTTTGGAAAAGCAGATGACGGACAGTGGATCATCCGGACCAGCTTCGACATCCTTCTGAGCCCCCATTGAATTTCGCCGCCCGACCCCAGGGTTGTGGGCCGGAAGGCTGTGTAAGGAACTTACGGCGGGGGGACGGAGGGTTGTATCTCATTGATTTTGCTTGTACTATAATGCTGGTCGATTATGTAACGATTTACTGATTCCTGCAATAAAAATATATTTAAAAAAAAAAGAAATCGGGGCCGAGAGACAGGGACCTCAAGTTTCGAGGCTCCGGGCTGCGAGGGCAGGAGCATTGTGGTGGCCGAGGAGTCGACTGGAGAGGCAGCGGACAAGGTTCCCCCCGGGGCGTGCACCGGCCCAGGTGTCTGGTGTGCTCCTTTACCTCGGACGAGTGTGGGGATCGATCCTGAGTGGACCCGGTGGCGCCGCCTGGTGAGACCATATATTTGCTGGTGACTCAGAGTGGTAACGAGGAGCACCTGCGGCTGGCCCATGCAACGTTGGTGAGTGCCCGAGACTGTTGGTCAGTGGTGCGGGGGGGGTTCCTCCGCTGGGTGCTAGTGGCAGCCCGCTGCGTGGCCTGGTGTGGATCCCCGGGCCCCACCCCTTGTGACTAGGGGTTTGGAGTAGAGCTATCGAGGAGCGGAGACTGGGCCAGGCTGGGACGCTGTGGTGCTCCTTAATCTTGGGAACAGCCTCGTGGAACCCAATGCCCCCCCCTGGCAGTGGACAACGATAGCATGGAGGACTTGTGGTGGGCCTGGGGTTCTTCGTGTGGTGTGCCCTTGCTTACATTTGGAGGGGCGGGGTCGGCACGGACACTATCCACTGTTCCTCTGAAATCAGTTGGACCCGGGTGCACTGCGATCATGACCAGAGGTGGGGGGGCAGCGGCTCCGCCAAGCAGGGGACCCTGGACAAGTTTACGGGGCCAAGTGGGGCGTCTGGGGCGTCTGGTGCCTCGGGCGGAAGCCACGGACTGGGCCCTGACAATGCTGCACTTATGGCGGCAATTACCCAGTCCAGAGACATGCTGGACGCCAAGATTGGGGCAGTGGCGCGGATGTGACCCTATTGCGACAAGACCTGCGGAACGCTGTGGTGCGTATCACTGAGGCGGAATCCAGGATATCGGTGGTGGAGGATGACGTTGGGACCCTGAAGCGGAAAATGGCGGCAATGGAGAATGTCCAGAGGGGCCTTGCGCTCCGCGTGGAAGATGCTGAAGGGCGGGCACTCAGAAACAACCTTCGCTTCGTGGGATTTCCGGAAGGCAGCGAGAAGGGGAACATGGAACTGTTCTTGTCCAAATGGTTGGAGTCCTGGCTTCCCCCGGACGCTCTGTCACGGTGTTTTGTGATTGAGCACGCACATAGAGCCCTGACGCAGAAGCCGCCAGCGGGGGAGCGGCCCAGGCCGGTGATTGCTAGGATTCTGAATTTCCACGATAGGGACACTATCCTGCGGGAGGCGAGGGCCAAAGACTCCCTTCTATTTGAAAACCACAAGATAATGATCTTTCCCGACTACACCAAGATCGTGCAACAACAACGTCACTCGTTCTTTGCCGCCAAGGCTAAACTACGAGGTCTGAAGATCCAATACTCCCTTCTTTATCCGGCCCGCCTGCGGGTAATCTTTCAGTCGCGAACTCACTTCTTTGACACTCCGGAAGACGTCTTTAAGTGGACAGATGAGACAGTGAGGGTCCGGCCACATGCCCAGCCGGGACTGAACCCGGGTCACTCAAGGGACCCATCGCCGGCGCGGGAGGATCCCACGACCAAGAGCAGGAAACATAGGAGGTCGAGGTCACGGGAAACGCTCCCCTTCACGTGGTGGGAAACGAGATGGCGCGCCCGCCGACTCTGACCACTCCGGCAAGGACAGAGGTGCCTCAGAGGATTGAATCTGCTCGTGATCCATATAGGCTCCAGCTGGGAGATGACTTTCCTATGTTCGTTTGGACTGCAGCTAGCGACCTGATTGCATAATCGCTGCTTGCTTTCCTTTATCATTGTTGGGTGTGTGTGGGGCGGTGGGGGGAGTTCAGGTAGCTCTTCTACAGGGGCTTTGCCTCCTACTCAAGTGGGAGATGCTGGGGGGGCAGTCGGTTGGCTGGGTGGGTAGTTGGGACTGTTGAAGGAGGGGTTCTTGGGGATCCATTGGAGGGGGTGGCCGCTAATTTCCCGTTGGGGGTTAGGGTGATCCTGCACCGCGACAGGTACTTCAATGTTGTTGAGGTATAGGGGTGGGGGGTGGCCAGTTTGCTGGGAGTTGGGTCGGGTTGGGTCTGGGGGCTGGGGGAGGGGGGGTTCCCGGTGTTTGGGTCCACAGGGGTAACTTGTTCACACACGATGGTCCGCCAAGTTCGATCTATGTACTACGAGCAGTTGCGCTCTTCTACGCCCGGGCAGTTTCACCCCCTTACATTTGATGGAGGCTAGGGGTCCTGCCTCGGAACTTCCCAGGGCTCCACTGAGAATTGTGAGTTGGAACGTGAGGGGTATGCTCGATAAAATTAAGAGAGGGGCGGTACTGCGACAGGGAAAAAGGGAAAAGGCTGATGTTCTATTGTTACAAGAGACTCATCTCCTAGGTACGAAGACTTTGAGTCTACAACGGTATGGTTATCATCAGGTGTACCATGCAGGATTTGCCCGGGGATCACGGGGGGTGGCGGTCTTGGTCCACCGAAGGGTGTCCTATAATCATTCCTCACAGTGGATTGATGCCCAGGGCAGGTATGTCTTTATCAAAGGAATGATTGGTGAGGAACAAGTGGTCTTTGGTAGTGTGTATGCTCCCCCCCGTTGCAATGGTCTCTGGCGGAGAAGCTGTTTGCGGTCTGGGCAGAGGTACCGGACGTCTTGTCAGTGATAGGTGGCGACTGGAACGATGTCATGGATGGATCTGCGGATCGCTACAGGCCTGATGGCGGGCAAATGGCGGTTGCCCCTACGAAACTGAGTGAGATGGTACGGATGCCTGGCGCTGTCAACACCCACACAGTAGGGAATTTACTTATGTGTCTGCGGTCCATCGTTCATTCTCGCGGTTGGACTACTTGTTCGTCCCGTGCGCCTCCGTCGGAAGGGTGGTGTCGACCGCCATTCTGCCCCGGGGGCTTTCTGATCATTCCCCCGTTACGATCGATATCCTCCTTGACAGACGGCGACAACCGTTTCGATGGCGCCTCTCTACTTGGCATCTGCTACGGGGTGACTACCAGTCCCACATGCGTGAGGCCATTGCTCATTACTGGGAGGAGAATGAGGGGCTGGACTCGGACGTGGTGACCCTCTGGGAGGCCATGAAGCCGACACTCAGAGGTGTGTAGACATAGCCTGGTGTGCGAGGGCCCGTAGGACTCGAAAGGAGGAACTGGAGAAGGCGGAAGAACGTGTCCGCTCTCTGCAGGCACGCTCTATTGAGACAGGGGCAGAGGAGGATACGCGGCGGCTCCTGCAGGCGCAGACTGATTCCGCTTCCATATTGCTTGTGGAGTCGCGCCACATATGGCTTGCAACACAGAGTAGAATATACCAATGGGGGGGCAAATCCAGCTCTACGCTGTACAGGCTGTGCCAGAACGTGTTCCAGGCTCAGACGCTGCCGGAGCTGAAAGATGAGGACGGGACCCCCATGACTGACCCAGGGATTATAGCTGCCAGCTTTGCGCGCTACTACGAGGCGCAATACGCCCCCAGGGACTCCCTTCCTCCGGAGGCTGTAGACAAATTCCTGGCGGATCTCCCGGCGCGGGGGATTTCCGACGAGGAGCGTGATGCTCTGGAGCTTCCTTTGTCCGCGGAAGAACTGGGCATGGCATTGGGCGAGCTGAATGCCGGAAAGGCCCCTGGGCCGAACGGCTTCCCGTGCGAGTTTCGACGGAAATTCCATCTCCAGTTAGGGCCCCATTTCAAGAAGGCATTGGATACTGCCTGGGAACGTGGTCAGCTGCCATCGGATTGGAGGCATGCCGAGATAGTGGTGTTCTGTAAGCCGGGGAGACCACCAGATAGACATGAATCATATCGCCCTATCTCTCTCCTGAACATCGAGGCGAAGTTACTGGCGAAGGCGCTGGCCAATCGCCTCCTGCCACTTATTACCGCTCTGGTCCACCCTGACCAGGCTGGTTTTATGCCACACAGGGCCACGAGACACAATATTAGGCGGGCCCAGGTAGCTCTGGAGATGATGAAAGCCACTGGCTCCCAGGCGGCGCTCCTATTGGCCGACATCGATAGAGCCTTCGACTCGCTGAGTTGGACATACTTGCAGGCGCTCCTACCCCGCTTGAATCTAGGCCCTCGATTCCTATGGTATGTGCGGCTGCTGTATACCGGCCTGACGGTGTCAGTGTGGGTGGCGGGTGCGATTTCAGACGCCTTTCCCATCGGGCGAGGCACCCAACAGGGATGCCCGCTCTCACCATACTTATTCGCTCTCGCAATGGAACCCCTTGCGGCGTGGGTGCGAATAGATGCACAGATGAAGGGGTTCGAGTGGGAGGCTGGGCCGTCAGACCGCATTGCGCTCTGCGCGGACGATGTACTGTTCTTTCTTACGGACCTCGACAGGTCAGGCCCCAGAGTACTTGAGATAATGAGAGTGTTTGGAGAAGTATCAGGGCTGAATCTCAATGTGAAGAAGTCTGTATTGTGGACCCTAGGCAGCGGGGTGGCTCTTGGTGCCTGGGCGTCAGCCCTACAACAGGCGATGGGGGGCCTTAAATACCTGGGGTGTTTTTGACTGACATTCCTGGAGTCTTGTGGGAACGTAATATTATTCCGGTTTGGGACAGAGTCAGATCGGACATGAAGACGTGGTCCTGCATGCCCTTGAACCTATATGGCCGGTCGGCCATCTTTAAGATGGTCGCTCTTCCTCGTCTGCTCTACCAACTGCAGAATCATCCCTACCCTATCTTGCCACAATGGTTCCGCCAAGTTGATTCGGCGCTGGGCCGTTTCCTCTGGGCTGGGGGGGGCGGTGCGGGTGGCTCTTCGCACCTGCTTCCTCTCTACATACTGCGGTGGCCTGGCGTCTTCGGACATCCTCTCCTACTATCAGGCTTCCCATCTCGTGGTACTTAACGAATGGTGGTATGGTTGCCGGGGCGACCCGGCATACGCTCTGGAAAGATATCTAATGGAACCCGATACCTTGCACACGCTACTATACTCAGCCGGGAAAAGAAGGAGGCTCCCGGTGGTTACACAGACTGTCTTTCAGGTCTGGCGTCGGGCACTTGGTCACATGGGGTGGTGGAATAAGCTGACTGGGGAGACCCCGTTGTGGCAGAATGGCCGCCTACCGGCCTTGTCGGCCCTGCCGGGGTTTCGTGGATGGGACTCAATAGAGATCTCGACGTTGTGGCATGTTATGAGGGGCACGACCCTTAAATCCTTTCAGGAGTTGAGGGATGAGTACGATATGCTGAGTACCCAGTTCTTCAAATACCTACAGTTCCGCCATGCTATCTCCCCCGCCCTGGAGGGATTGGACTCCCTACCAGAATTCAGTCCCATAGAGGCAAAATTATTCATGGGAGAATTGACGGAGAAGAAAATTTCATGCGTATATCAATCCCTAGTCACTCACTGTGCGCCCTCCCACGATGGCCTTCGGGCCAAATGGGAGAAAGACGTTGGCGACATAGATGAGGAAGGATGGAGGGAGGCTCTTGCGGCTCTGAGGAAGGCGGCTGTCGCCGTGCGGCTGCGTTTTATCCAATTTAAATACCTACACAGGGCTTACTATACGAGAGAGAGGCTGTGGCGAGCTGGTTTGATTGCCTCCCCCGACTGTCTGAGGTGTGGTAGGGAAATGGGTACGTTCCTGCATACTGTGTGGCCCTGTGGGGCAATGGTACGATATTGGAAGCGTATTTGGGACTGCTTAGATGAGGTTCTGGGCTGGCAGCTCCCGCGTACGTCGCAACTGGGTCTTCTGCAGGTCTTGGAGCAAGTGGGCGGTAACATCTATAAGAGGCATCTCTTGCTCCTGGGTCTTACAGTTGCCAAGCGGGATGTGGCCCGTGCCTGGAAAAACCCTGGGGTCCCCCTGATTGAGGTCTGGAAAAGGGGCTTGGACTATTGTATGGGACTAGAACGCCCTGTGTTTGAGGCCCGTGGATGCCCCAGCAAACACTATAAAATCTGGAAGAGGTGGGCGGAATACAGGGGGTTGTGGCTGTAGCCGCCGCAGGATACAATGGCGGATCAACTATCATGAGTGCCGGGACGGGAGTGGGAGCGCTTTAACATCTTTGTGCAGATTACTTTGTTTAAATCCTGGTGACCATCGTGAACGGGGTGGGGGTGGGAACCGGGTGGGGGGTTGTTACGGGATTGGAGGGGGGGATCCGGGTAGTTAATGTCCCTATTTTATCCTGCCTGCTTTTTGTGCTGATTGCTGCAACTGTGATTCATGATTATTTGCTTGCAGCCTCTCCAGTGTCTGGAGTGCTGTAGATGTTTCTGTAATCTCTTTCTGAACTGTCAATAAAACCTGGTTTTGAAAAAAACAAAAAACCTAAGGAGTCCTCCAAAGACCCACAAAAACCTGCACAAGGAGGGGGGCCCAAGCCAACCCAAATTCAAAGGGTGGGGGTTTCAGGTAAAGTCTGGTAGGTTCTTTGATCCCTCAAAGGTGGGTAAGTGCTTTGACTGTAACCAGCCAGTGCATAAGCAGGGAGATGCTGTCTGCACCAAGAAGCTCGCCCTAAGGGGCCATCCACAGGGATTGCCAGTGTCAGTTTCAGGGTGGAGAGTGATGCCCCAGAGAGGGCTAGTAGGTGGTGGAAGAAACCTTAGTGTCCCTGGGGAGGTGAATATTGCCACCCTTGCTGCCTTACCTCCAAACATGGACAAGTACAGGCAGTGGCCTAAAGTGAATAGGACTGAGGTGGAGGCTATCAGAGACACTGGGGCTAGAATAACTATGGTCCTGGATTAGCTGGTGCCTCTAGCGAGGGTGTTACCTGGTGAGTTTCACCAGGTGACTTATGCAGACAGCACTACCAAACTCCACCCTATGGCTGTGGTGGATTTGGAATGGGGAGGCGTGACAGGCCCTATGAAGGTAGCTGTGTCAAAGGTGCTCCCAGTCCAGTGTTTACTGGGTAATGATCTTGAAGCCTCTGGGTGGTCAGAGGTGGAAAGAGGACTCCACATGAAAATATTAGAGGTCCCTGAGTGGGTATGTGCTGTGACTAGGTTACAGACTAGCCAGAAGGGAGGCTCCGGATACTTGAACCCTGGAACAAAGGGCCAAGCAGCCAAGGACAAGGGCACTGGGCCTGGTGAGCCAGCCCAGGGAACTCCAGAGGTGCAGTAGGAATCTAACTCTGATGTGGAGTATCTGGCCTCTGAGGGAAGAACTCCATGCCTGCCAGAGCTGTCAGATTTGGCAGAACTGACAGGAGCAGGTGGACCCTCCAGAGAGGAGTTCAGTAAGGGACAGTGTGACTGTCCCACCCTTGAGAGCTTGAGGCGGATTGCTTCTAAGCAAGAGGAGGGGGATGACAGTGGGTTTCATAAACTCTACTGGGAAGATAGCCTTCTTTATACTGAGCAAAACCAAAGGGGATGATGGACGGAGTGTTGAACATTGGAAGCACTCACCCCCAGTCAACTGATTTGGGTTTAATCCATCATCATTCTTTAGCTCACTCCGCCGCCCCAGTTTAGACATGGCCATATGCAAATCAATCTGACCCTGTGCCTCATGGGAACTGTTCAGCCCGAACTGCCAAGCCATGTCTTTGCCCTAAGTTGGCAGGGTATTCCCAAATATGGGTCCCTTGCTCACTTTGCCACTGGATTCAAGCTAGCCTGCCTAATGACGACTGATTAGCCAGAAACTGGTCCCACAATGCTTGTTTCCGGTCCAGGGAAGACATTGCTTATGTCCATCTCCATCCTTATAAAAGGGTGGAGATGGACATTGTTGGACACCTGGACCCACCTACTGCATCAGGAAATAGGTATATCTTAGTGGTAGTTGACCATGCCACTAGGTACCCTGAAGCCATATCTCTTAGAACCATTGATGCTCCTGTAGTGGCTAGAGCACTGCTTTGTGTGTTCACCAGAGTGGGTTTTCCAAAAGAGGTGGCGTCAGATATGGGCACAAACTTCCTGTCCAGCAATCTGACTGCTATTTGGGATGAGTGTGGTGTTAACTACAATTTCACCACCCCCTTTCACCCACAGACAAATGGTCTTGTTGAGAGATTCAACAAAACCCTGAAGGGTTGTCAGAGAAACTCAGGGGGAGATGGGATGTTCTCCTCCCATGCTTACTGTTTGCCTACAGGGAGGTGCCATAGAAAGGGGTTGGTTTCAGTCCCTTTGAGTTGTTGTTTGGACACCCTGTGAGGCGACCATTGACCCTGCTAAGAGAGTCTTTAGAGAAGCCTCTTAAAGAAGCAAAGGACAATGTGCTTGACTATGTGTTAGGCCTGAGATCTAAAATGGCAGAGTACATGTACAAGGCAAACAGGAAATTGGAGGCAAGCCAGGAGCTCATGAAGCACTGGTATGATCAAAAGGCTACTATGCCTGAGTATACTCCAGGACAATTGGTGTGGGTGTTAGAGCCTGTGGCTCCCAGGGCCCTCCATGACAAGTGGAGTGGGCCCTATCCAATCTTAGAAAAGAAGGGTGAGGTTACCTAGTTGGTTGACCTTGGCACCCCCAGGAACCCTCATAGGTTCCTGCATGTGAATAGATTGAAACCCCACCATGACAGGGCAGACATGACCATGTTACTGGTCACTGATGAGGGTGTGGAGGAGGAAACTGAGCCTGTGCCTGAGCCCCTTTCTACTAATGTGGAAGATGGGTCAGTGGAGGGAGTTGTACTCTCTCCCAAGTTGACAGACCAGCAGCACAGAGACTGTAAGCAAGTGTTGGAGCAGTTTGCTGACCTGGTCTCTTTGACCCCAGGCATCACTGAGTGGTGTGTGCACCACATTGACACTGGTGACAGCCAACCTGTCAAAAATAAACTGTACAGGTTGTCTTACCATGTCAGAGCTAGCATTAAAGCTGAGGTTGCTAAGATGCTGGAGCTGGGGGTAATTGAACTGTCCGAGAGTCCATGGGCTAGTCCAGTGGTGCTGGAACCTAAACCCAATCCTCAGGGGGGACCCAATGAGTTAAGGTTCTGTGTGGACTACAGAGGTTTGAATACAGTCACAAAGACTGACGCTCACCCTATACCTGGAGCTTATGAGCTCATTGATAGGTTAGGGGCTGCTAAGTACCTGAGTACTTTTAATTTGACTTCAGGTTACTGTCAGATTGCCCTCACTGATGGAGCAAAGGAGAGGTCAGCATTCTCCACACCAGAGGGACATTATCAGTTCAAGGTAATGCCCTTTGGCTTAAAGAATGTACCTGCAGTTCAGTGCAGCTTACCTTTATGATATAGCTGTATACAGTTCTACCTGGGGGGATCACTCAATCACCTAAGGGAAGTGTTTCAGGCCATGTAGCAGGCAGGCCTGACTATTTAGGGAGGCAAGTGCCAAATAGGGAAGAGTTATATGGTGTACCAGGGCCACCTGGTTGGTAGGGACCATGTACTGCCTCTCCAAGCAAAAATCCAAACTATTTTGGATTGGACAGCTCCTGTTACCCAGACTCGGATCAGAGCATTCCTTGGACTGTCAGGGTATTATAGAAGGTTTGTTCAAAATGATGGGACCATTGTGGGGCCCCTAACAGAACTCACTTCTAAAAAGAGGCCTAAGAAGGTGATGAGGACCCCAGAGTTCAGAAGGCTTTTGACACTCTGAAAGCTGCTATGTGTTCAGCACCAGTGCTACTGGCCCCTGACTACACAAAGGAATTTGTGGTTCAGACAGATGCTTCAGAACAAGGGATTGGGGCAGTAATGTCACAGCTAAATGAAGAGGGCCTTCATCAGCCAGTTGCCTTTATTCACAGGAGGCTTCTCCCCAGAGAGCAGAGTTGGAGTGCCATTGAGAGAGAGGTTTTTGCTGTGGTGTGGTCCCTGAAACAATTGAGACCATATTTGTTTGGGACTCACTTTCTTGTTCAAATTGACCACAGACCTCTCAGATGGCTCATGCAGATGAGAGGGGAGAATCGCAAGCTGTTAAGGTGGTCCATTTCCCTACAGGGGATGGACTTTACAGTGGAACACAGACCTGGGGATGCCCATTCAAATGCAGATGGACCTTCCAGATTTTTCCACTTAGCTGATGAGGACTTCCAGGGTGTAGGTTAGTAACCCATCACCTTTCCTTTGAGGGGAGGGGGCTATGTTGCAAAGTCATCCTGCGCCCTGGGCACCCCCCACCTTTTTTGCTGGGTGGTTCTGGTTGTAACTGACTTTGACTGACCCTGGGCTCTGCCTAACTAGGTCCAGGGCCAGTGTTAGGCTGAAAGAGGCATGTTAGAATACAGTTAAAACACCTACATACACTAGGGTACACACTGGTATGGTGGGGTACCCCTGTGATTGGCGTGACCTCCCCTATAGGCCCCTAGTATATAATAGGGCAGGGGGATTGAAACTACCTAGAAGTCCCCAGGACCCTGGGGCATGGTAGTTTAGAGGCCAGCAGCTTTTTTCTGCACTTGCATTTGTGCACTGATGAAGCCTGAGGTCAGTGTAAAATCAGCCCTGGGTGCCAGGACTGTTTTTAAAAAGTAAATTGTGCTCAAACTCGCCTTTGGTGTTTGGGGCACTTAAAAATGGGTAACCTACAATATTTTGGCATATTAGGGACCCCCAGGGTCTCCCCCAGGTATCCTATGGGTGGGGGGTCAGTTATTTAAAAGGTACACCCTTATAAAACGCGTTTTTATATGCCTGGGTAAAGTGAAATTTCACATTTCCCTCCCCACATTGTGGTAAAGTCACACAAATTCGACTTTGATGCTAGGAGCACTGTAGAGGGAGAATCTGAAATATTTCTACAGATTCAGAACCCCTAATGTCTCCTCTAGTTGCACATGGGGTGGGGTTCCTGTAGATATAAGACAAGTACTTCTAAAATATGATTTTGTAAGTCCTGGTGAAGGAAAATTGCCCAAGTCATTATTCCTATGGCAAATCCCTTGTTACATAGGTTAACATGGTAGGAAGTTATTGATTAATAACTATTGATAGGAGAGGACTAGAATTGCCGTTCAAAGACTTCCCCGAATTGTAGTAATAAATCCAACAATATCAAATTGTTGAATTTCTCCTAAAGTGTACATACAAGAAGTTCTAAGACTTTCTTGTTTGTGAGTTCAAATTCAGCCTTCCAGTGATCTGCTCTGATTGGTCTGAGTGGATTAGCCAGGCTGTCTTGAAGAGGTGATAAAGAGCCCCTGGGGTTAACCAGCTCTGCTGGCATGGCAGTGTGCTGTTCTCTAGGAATGCCAGGCCAGGGGGAGGAGTTGTAAACCATGGTCTTCAAAGGCAGAGGGATGGCCACAGTGTCAGTTTCCACTTTACACTTTTGACCCCCACCAGACCCAGGATTAGGGAAGGTATGTGCAGATGATAGGGGGAGAGTCTATGGAAATAAGACATACTAGGGTGGGTGTTTAGCCAGCTCTTACCTCCTTGCTGAAAAATCAGCCATTATGGATTTGGAAGATTTGATGCACTCTGGGAAAAAAATAATGCCACACTCTACAGGATGTGGTCATAACTTTGAGGAGTTACCCTGCTCCATTGGTCAGAAGTGACCTCCTGCATGACCCAGGGAACTTGGAAAAAGTATCTGAGAGGAGCAGAGCCCTCCAGATCTGCTGCTTGAAACTTACTGAAGCAAGAAGTGCCCTCTTAGAAGTTTTGCTATGCAAAGATTCATAAGGCCTGACCTCTGAAGACTGGTTGGTACTGGTTGGTAAACGACAGTCCGGTGGATTATCTTGCTAGAAAAGAACTAAAGAGTGGACTCCCTGAAAGCCACACATTAAAAGACCTCAACTGGAACATCACCAACTAAATATACACCTTGGAGAACCATCAGTGGATTTTTTTAAGGGTTTTGTACCAATGGTTTGTGGGAACTGTAGTCCTCAACTTTCAAGAACCATCTTGGAGCTTCTAGACCCTTGGAGTGAGTTTGAGACACTTTGGGACCCATTGAGGAACTTCAGGAAGCAGTTAGGAGAACTTTGGACCAACTTTGAAAAAACCTCAAAAGAGAAACCGACTCACCTGGCCAGCCAGGCCGCCTGCCTTCAACCGCGAGCCGGCCAAGCCAACCAGGTTCGTCCCATAAAAGCTCCTTCGCTCCAACTTCCAGAGATTGACCGGGAATAGAGAAGATTTGAAGCTGGTGAACTCTCACCGAATCCGGCTACATGAGAAGCATCGAGAGACCCCATGAGAAAAAGCTCCAGAAAAGTTTCTAAGTCCGCTTGTAGAAAAGGTGACCAGGAGTAACCGTGAGAGCCAAGCCGCCTGTCTTCGATCACGTGCCAGCCTGGATTTCTGGATTGCTCCACAGAAGCGATCTTGAGAAATGTTCTGAGTTTGCTCAAGGGAGGCTGACCAGGACATCGTCACAAGTCAAGCCGGCGACCCTCACCGAATTCGGACTGGCTGGGAGGTTCGAGGGGCAAAGGGAAGAAAAGCTCCAGAAAAGTTTCTAAGTGTGAAGGTAGAGACTGAGACTGGGACCTACCGCGAGCTGTAGCCGCTCAGGGCTCCATTGCGCCCGGCCAGAAACTTTGACTTTGGTCGGGTCTATCGCGAGTAGGTGTCACAATGTGGTGCTATAATCTTCTAATTGCTATATTTTATTAAACTTTGAAAATTCATATCTCCGGTCCCTACATTGGATTTTTGTCATTTTAAAGATAAAAATATTTCCTATTTTTATAAATTGGTGTTGGATTTTTATTATGTGTTGTGTCTTAATTATTTACAGAAATTGTGTTTTTAAATGCTTTACATACCTGTCTTTAAAGTTAAGCCTGTCTGCTCGCAGCCACGTTACCAAGGGTTGAGCATAGGAATAACTTTCCAAGACCTATGCTGAGTCCTACCATGTATTAGTGGCCTTATTGCCAGTAGGAGACCTACATTTGCCCCAACCAATATCCCACTTTCCAATAGCACATAAAGAAGGTAATTACAAGCAGGGTGAGACTCATGCTGCAATCACTCTGGATTGGCCTCATAGGGGAAATCTTTGCTTACTAAGGGAGAAGACTGACTATAATAATCATTTTGTTGGTTCCAATGAATGTGAACATACTGATCTTATAACAAGAGGTTGGGGACTAAGAGGTGGTACTGATCCTGTATTCCCTTGAATGTATTATATGAGTGGTAAAAATTCCTACTACAGGTTACCAGCACAATGGTATGGGTGTTGTTATATTGTTGCAGGGATTCTTCACCTACACAGAACTATGTGCAGAAAAATAGGACCTCGATGTATATGGGTGTACCAACCTATCAACTTAGTATACAAAATCCCCAAACCGACTAGCTAAGGGTCTCATTCGTTCTCCTCCAAAAATCACGAAGCTACAAATGAGTAGACAACCCAGAACGCAACACTCCCGACTCTCTGGAATTGCAGTAGCAAGACATACCCTTTCACTCGCTCTCTCGTACTTGTACACAATAAGAACCGGCAGAGTCACTGTAATAGTTAAACAAATTATTTTTAACTATTGTTCTCTACAATACAGTATACGAGCCACTACCAGCAGCAAAATGCATAAACTCAAAACAATTATCATTGTTACAATTCCATAGTGCACGAAGGGGGAAGTCATTATATAAAGACAGTGGAAAATTACTATAAGGCCTAACCACCCTCCCCTTGGCTGGAAGAAGATTATTTATAAAAAAGAAGATATCTGGGCTTTGACAGCAGACCCCATACATTAAAGCCTGGATGTAAGGTTTACATCATAGGAACAGATGTGGCTCTTCTTCATAGAAAGGCTTTCTCCAAGTGTGTGTTAAAACAACAGGCATCCTAGTCATATCAAAGCACGAGTCTCCAGCATTGCAGCTGTGTTTAGCATGCTATGTCTAGGTGCTAGGGACTGACCAGAACAGAATAACAAGGGGCATTGTTTATCGACTTTGTGCAACTTGTTCAGACAAAACTCCATGAACTCGGCAGAGAACATGAAAAGCAGAGAGTTCTCATGTGAAAGGCATAAACAGAGTCTTGCAACAAATATAGTCATGTAGTAATGTGCGCAAAAGCAGCATAATGGCAGCAAAGCTCCTGCTAACTTAGCAACTTCTACAATGTCCAAATGGGCCATGGGCCATATAACAATATGGATATTATCTTTCCAAGGATTTACCATGTTGGTGATAAATATGGAAACAATGAAACCAGACTAACACGGAGTAAAAGGGGTTTGAATGCTGCAGAAATTGTGGTAGATATTTTTGGACTATTGACACCTTCAGTTGGGGTGATTCTAAATTCACAAAAGATTAGAAAATTGTACACAGTGGTTGATCGTTTATCAACAGATACTGCTGGTGGATTTGTACTGATTGACACAGAAATGGTTGCTATGAGAACCATGGTTTTACAAAATGGACTTGTCCTAGATTTATTATTGGCAATTGAGGATAGAGTCTCTAGTATGCTGAAAATTCACATGTTGCACATATATTCCTGAGAAAAGTAGAGATCTAGAAGGATATATCAGCAACATTACTCATTTGCCTGATGATTTGGAGAAACTGAAGGTTGATGGTGCTTGGGAGAAACTTGGTAAGGGCTTCTCTTCTATAGGTAGTTGGTGTTCAACATTTGCTAACAGCTTATTAGGGAGGATACTAACACCAATAGTTGCTTTTGCTATTGGCGTACTAATGGTGTTTTCGCTCTATAAATGTTGTAAGAGTAAAACAAAAGATGCAAAGCGAAGAACGAGAAAAAAGAAGAGGGAAGAAATTGAAATGGAGGATCGAAAGGATGTTTCTTATAGTGTCATAAAAGATTTAGAGGGTGTTAGGTTAAAACAGATGTGAACAATGGACTTGCATTCTAAAATTATGTTATCAGATAGTAATCTGATAAGGGTTATTGTGATGGTTTGGGATACCATCAGATGGGGGATTGAGGGAGCACGACTTTTGTAAATAAAATTTGCTTGATGTAATGCACCCAAATGCATGCTTTAATAACAAGAGTGAAGTACTAACATATAATACAAGAGTGTACAACATGTAAAATGTGCACAAGGCACGATAGTTTGATTTTCATAGTCCAAATAATGAGAATAATGCTAACTGAATGTTATTCTGTTTTTCTAACTGCAGAAAATAAACGACAAAAGAAAAAACGTTATTCTTCGTGAAAGTATAGTGTGGGTTTTAGAAATTAGTGTCTGTTTTGCTAAAATAATGTAGCCCTTAGAATTGTTAGAAGATGTGCTTTTCCGTGCTCCTGTCCTTCAAATGTTACAAATGCTTCCTTGGAGTACAGATACTTAGCCTAAATTTTAAAATTATTTCCTATCTAGGCAAGGGATGTAGATGACGAATGTAACTGTTATAATATTTTAAATACATTTGTAGCCAGATTCTTTTCCTCTTCCTCTCTTGGAAATTATACAATATTTAGACAAAGAGTGTTTAGAAAATAGTAGTAAAGTCACTGTCAGAGACTGTCACATCATCGTGAACAACCAATAGAGAGGCTTGCTGAAGAGAGCGAATGCAACATATTAACAGAAGAAAGGAAGTAGCGTACTATAAATATTCCTGTAGGAAAGAGTTCCTCGGCTTGCTCACAAGATTGGTGACTGGTTCCTGCGTTCGTGGTGTGCTGAATGCCGTGCTGATTCCTGAGTCTCTGGCTGGCGAATCCTGCTAATCCTAAGAGACTTTCCTAGTGACTTTGCACATCGTCGGCTGGTGATGCTTCTCTCGCTATACCCTAACGGCTGTGGGTTAGCCTTTCGGACTAATTGCACGCTGTGCATTAGCATTTAATTTTCGTAAGTAAACTGTTTTTTGTTGATGTTTCTCTCTCACTCCTCTATACCTGATTTTCTGTTTTCTGTTTTCATGAATGTTAGGATTATTGTGAATCTATTCTGTAATTTTATGAACCAAATAATAACAATCTTATTTCCTATTTGACCATTCATATTTGTAGTGAAGACACAATACTGCTTGCAGACATCGCTATGTTGGCATAAGTGAATTATATGCTTAAACGCCATTTTGTCGCTTTGCCGCTCATGCACACGACACTACATGCCTCTGTTCTTGTAAATAAAACTGCTTGCTTTTCTTCACATGAGAACAGTCTGTTTTCACATCTCTAGCCTCTTCAATGCGCCGGACGGCGACACGGTGCTTGTGAGCGTCGGACGGCCAGGAGCCGTCCGAACTGCGCACGCATCAAATTCTGCTGCACCGCGGTGTAATTTGAGCAGCACAGAAGAAGCTAGACTAACACCGCAACCTCAGTCTGTACAGAGTGTTCAAGGTCAAATAACAATATATGCTGTTGATTCAGGTTGATCAGGCCCACGCTCTAGACATAACACTCACACAGCTACAAATAACTGAAACTCTGGTGCCTTTATTATTGCATTGCATGTATGAAGGAGGCACTTGGAGAAAACCTTTCCATCTACAGAGAGCTGTGCTGATCGTGGGATATGATTTACCTTCATCTGATCTTGGAGGTATGGGTTCCCCATTTTCCCCTAGAGATCTTCTATTATTATAAAAGCTAGCTCCTAGCAAGGGGAGGGTGGTACACAAGCGCTATAGCCCTGGTTACACTATCATTATAATACGATTTCTCCCTTTATATTTTATGGAATTGTAATAATGCTGATTGTATTATTTTTATGCATCTTTTTATTAGTATTGGCTAAGGTACTGCATCTTAGAGCACGTAGTTAAAATAAACATTTTAAACTATACCGTGTCTCTGATTACTCACGTTGTGGACTTGCATGAGAATAAAAACTAAAGAGTGTACCTGATTTCCACTATTCCTGAGAGTTCACTAAGTCGCTTGTTCTGGGTTGTCTAATCATTGGTAGCTTCACTGTAGCACGGAGAATGAAGGAGACACTGATGCTAGTCGGATTGGGGTTCTGGGTAGTGAGGGGTTTTTTGGTACACCACAATACACCGAGGTTCTGGTTTCTTGTGCATAGTTTTGTGCATGAGCAGAATCCATGCAACATGGCGCACCTAACGTTTGGACTCATATTCAAGACACTTTAGTAGTGCTTATACTAGTCCACAATCCCTTCACTCCTGTTTCTGGTCAACAGTTGAGACGGAATAACCTACCTGTATTGATTTGTTATAGGTTCATTCAAGTTTGAGATTTAAAAAGGTTCACATATTGGATTACCAATTTGTACGCAGGAATTCCTGCATGTCACCTTCACCGACTTCAGTTGGTGCAGAATCAAGCTGCCCGCCTGATCTTCTGCCAGCCCAAACACCAGCATGTCACTCCCCTCCTCCGTAGTCTGCATTGGCTCCCTGTTTCCAAACGCTGCACTTTCAAACTAGCATGCACTACCTTTGAAGCCCTATCGGACGCAGCTCCCAGGTTCATCTCTTCTGCCTTGTCCCGTCACATTCCTGCCAGAGCCCTCCGTTCAGCATCTCTAAATCTCCTTGAGGTCCCCAGATTCAAAAGAAAAAAGCACGGTGGCCTGAGTTTTTCTGTCCTGGCTCCCGCCACGTGGAACTCCCTACCCCCTTCTCTCTGCCTCTGCCCAAAGTACGATAGTTTTCGTACACTTCTAAAAACTCTGCTTTTTCAAGCGGCATATGACTAATACCCCACCCTGGACCAACGCTATTTATATCAATGAGCGCCAAGAAACCGATGGTGATAGTGCGCGTTATAAATAATTTTAATAGAATTACTACCCTTTTTGTGCTACAATTAATATAGATTGTTATTCTCGTCTTTGTCCTTATGGCTGTGATCGACATTGCTCCCCATAGTCACGCAGCACTCCGGCGTCATCTGACGCAATTCAGAGTGCCTGACGCAGGCATGTCACTTATCTTTGTGGTTGGTGCAAACGCAGAGTTTCCCTTTGAGATTTTCTACTCTTGGGTTAAGTTTGATGCAATAGATGGGGATGACAATCTGTTCCACTCCTATACTCACACTGAGACACCTGCAAATTATAGGCCATACAGGACAAAGGAAGTTCCAATTTCGGCATGGCAGCACAATATTTGGTTTAATGGCGTCCTCCCCACACTGTGACTCCGATCTGGTTAGGCCCTATGTCAATCCCTGGAGCCACTTGGCCAGTCTTGGACGGGTCCACACCACATCCGTGATATCTAACTGTCCTGGTGGACGATTTAAGTCTATTACATACCTCTTTAATTGGGGTATACAGGGCGTTAGTAAAATGTTTCGCGCAACCTCCAGGTGGGGGCACCTGGGGTTGCGACGCAACCAGTTGGACCGGCCGGGATGTCTATTAGTCCCATCGTGGTTAATTCGGTAATGGACAAGCGCCCCCCAAAAAAGGACGATATGCCTTATTGGCTTGCTGAGAAATTTGACCAACTGGAAGCAGTATTTCCCAATAGGATAGCTGCAGAAACACACAGGATCCTCACAATTAGTTTGCAGAAAGACTTAGTACCGGAGGTAACCGATTGTGAGAATTGGGGTAAAGTATTTGCAGCAGTATATGTGAAGTGCTTCAGAACACTGTCTAGGACTGTAATGCCCTCTGTGATCAAGCCTATTCAGGATGAACACGGTCCGGAGGCAGCTGTTGAGTTTGGTATGAGGCTAGTCGGCGTGTTTGACGTAGTTGCTGATCTCATCCTTCTGAATGTGAAGGGAGATGCAGTTAACTTTCAGGTGTCTAATGCTTTGCGCCTTATCCCAGATGCCGAGAAACTCTGAGCGTTAGCAAAAATTACTGCAGAGGCTTAAAAGACCATTGGGCGCAATAGTTTGGGTGTTAAGCCTTTTGCTAAAACAGCAGCACAACTGAAACACAGACGGCAAAGTCTAATAAAGGCGACCGTCCAGTTTTTCCTAAACAGAATTGGAAGAATAAAAAACAAGAGAAGCAGCAACAGAAACAGGGGGAGCGTCCTGCATCACCGATACATGTGTCTTCTGAGCGTACATATGATTTGCGCGAACGTGCGAGAATTAGGTCTCCTAATAGATATCAGGTTCCTGATCAACGTTCTCCTCGTTCTTCACAAGAAACACCAAGCTCACAAGCCGGTTGGGGAGAATGCGGCAGAGGTCGAGGGGCCCGCAAGGACGTGAGCAGCCTCGTCCAACTGATGCTATAGGCAAGCAGGACGACTTTCCACGTCAACGCCCTCAGTTTCATAAAAAGAAAGTTGCTTCATTAACCGTAAGGTATGCCACAGATAGTGAGAACCCAACTTCGGAACTTGACATGGACATTAACGCTGCTAGACAGCGCAGCTGAGGTTACAATAGAGCGGCAAGCACTGCGTACATTTCTGAAGGCGACAGCAACTGACACTTTCATCACAGTTAAAACTGCTGATACTAGAGTGGCTCCCCCTGACAGACTATATGGTATAGTAATTTTAATTAAAGGTGACATACAACGTGTTGTAAAAGGGATCTGTTGGGAGAATCTGAACTCTACATATGACATTTTGTTAGCTGAGGCAGATTGGCCCCACCTTTCATTTTGGCCGCTCCGAGGGGGAAGGAGGTAATCCTCCCTAGTTTTTCACACACAGTGCCCAAGGAGCAGGCTCAGAACTTTGCGGAAGAGTGGGCTCTGTGCTTGCACCGGCTTTGTACCATACTCAGGTAGGATGGGATTAACTTTCGCCCAGGCATGAGATACCATTGTGGTCTATGCCACAGCCACAACCCCAATATCCCATGTGGCGGGAGGCGAAGGCTCCCATTGCAGAAATCCTTGATCAATTGGAATGTCAAGGTGTGATTGAGACATGTGTGTCACCAATTAATAATCCTCTTTTCACTGTTACCAACCTGATGGGTCGTACCGCATAGATTTGGATTATTGGCATTTGAACTCTCATTGTCGAACCTGCGGGGTACAGAATACCCATAGTTCTGACTTCGTAAACAGTCTTGTGAGAAAAAGGTTTAAAACTGCACTCGACATTTCAAATGGCTTTTTTAGTCATAGTCTGTCCTCTATTAGTAGTCAATGGAAAGCCTTTACTTCTGGCAGCAAACAAAAACAATTCAAAAGATTAGCCATGGACTACAAGAACAGCCCAGGCATTTTTGCCGCATGTGTCGTCTCTTTGTTAGACGGCATAGACCCAGATATGTACTCGTACTTTGATTATATTTAGCTCACAGACGACAAATTGTGGCTGCATCTCTGTCGAGTGGACCGCATCATAGTAATGTTTGCGGACTATGGTTACAAATTTAACTTTGCAAAATCGCACATTGCAGAGTACACAGTGTTGTTTCTGGGCTATGAGCTCAACAATGAAGGTTGAGGTCTGCCTCCTCACTTCCTGGAGAAATTCACACATTTGGGATCTCCTACAACTCTGAAAAAACTACAATCTTTGCTGTTTTTTTTAATTTCGGGCGAACATACATTACCGATTATGCCCAGCCTATCAAGCCTCTATATGCTGTGATACAACCTACTTTTACCAAAGCGTGCAGGCTTCCGGAACATTCTGCTATACTGCAATCTTTGCAGTCTGATCTTCTTGAATCTAAATACTTGCTGAATCGTGACAACCACACAAACCTGGTAATAAGAATTGTGCCAGGCGCAGTGGGTTTCACGTACTTGACGTTTAATGAAGGATACACAGTACCTATTGCTTACAAGTCACACTTGTACACTTTGGCTGAAATGTGCTTTTCATCTGTTGAAAAAGTTTTGACAACGGTACAGATGGTGATTCTAAAAGAGAGAGCGCTATCACAGGGAAAACACATGTTGGTTGTTACACCGTATACTGCCCTTGAAGCAGTGGCGAAAGCCAGTGTACCAAATTCTAAAGCCTTACATTCACGATGGATACAATGGGCCACTTCACTGACAAAAAATGATGTCACATTTTTCTTTGACTTCTCATTGCGCTTTTCTGCCTCAGAGACCAGCCGTGAGGGAAACGGCTCCAGGGACCCCCGCACCGCTATGAGGGCAACGGCCGCAGACACTAACATCCCTGCAGCAAGGGGCAGGGACCAGGGACCACAACTCCCAGCAGCTACCTCCTGTCACAGGACTCAGCGTGATCTAAGAGCTGCTACAAGACGCCACATAAGCGCTGTTCAGCTCCCGCAGCACAATACACGTGCGGACAGCGCCCGGGCGAAACCCGGGTCAAGGGCGGGCCCGTTCTTGCCCGTCACTGACCGGAAGAGGCCGGGTTGGGTCATCCCTCTTACGTCCTGCATCAATAATGGGTAAGCGGAAACAGCTATGTACCCAAGACCAGGGGGGGGGGGCTAAAAGCAAAAGTGCCTAGAAAATCGGCAACTATTATCTCATATCTAACTTCGACGGTGGGTGTGTTAACACCTTGGCTGCTCAGGATATTCCTCTGCTGTGCTGGGCCATAATGATAATGGGTATGGTCATGACGAGCTCAGCTCGTCATGAGCACACGAGCACCGTGCCTCATGACGAGCTGAGGTCGTCATGAGCACCGAAGGTGTTAAACAAAGAAATTGCGAATGCAGAAAAGGAACTGAGTCTGGGCATGAGCCAAGAGACAGAAGCAGGGATCGTTACATCCGATCATGTGGTAAAAACTCCCGTCCCTTTGGAACCTATTGTTCTGTTAGCAACTCTGCTGGGTGCTCAAGGTACAATAACTACTGATGTCACTGAGACAAGGGGGTTGGTGAGCGTTACTAAAAACATTTTGCCTGTCCAGGAACCGGATCAAAAAGGGCAGACCCCGGTATTCATTGTGAAAAAGAGATCTATTAGAAAACTGGGCAAACAGGATAAAGGCATAAAAAAGTAACCCTACCCAAGGGACTGCTGCGAGTGATATTATAGACGTGACAGTTCGGAAGGTGGTGGAGGAGATTTTTACCTCTCGTTTGAAAGCTGTCTTGACCAGTATTGCTAAAGATATTATTGATACATTAAATACTTGTGTAGCTGGTATTTTTAAAAAATGTGAGCGTATAAACTCCTTTGTAACAGCCCTAAGCCCTCCGTACGTCCCTCCTAATCCAATCGAGCCTTCAAAACCTCAACTAGACACTAGGCTATGTTCTGGAGAGATCAACAGGGGTGGTCTTTCAATTCCCCCATTACGAGTGAGAGTTGTCTCAGGTGCCATGGAGAGAGTTAGGGGTCATCGGGGCTCCCCTGGGAGTGGGGGAAACTCCAGTGATAGTGATAGGAACCCTGTGGCTTTATTAGGTCATCCCCATACCCTGGTTAGCAGGGAGCTCCCCGTTTCACGAGAGGCGTGCAAAAACGAAATCACCTAGTATCAATCTCCCCCCAGAAGCAACCCCTTTGGTTGCGGTCCTTGTAAGGGTTTCACCACTTAGTGCTAAAGAGGAAAAGTCCACCCCAGACCTGTCATTGAAAGCCAAAAAATGGTGTGATCACTATTGTACCGGAAATACTGAGATTTCCTCTAGTATTATAATGGCTAGACGGGTGGGGTGGATAGGCAAATCCTCAAAACAACTTGAAGGGGATTGCGTAATTGTCAATTTTAACAAATATGGTGTAGCCAATAGATTGTTCTGGGACGCTTTAGATCTGGAGAAGGGGAAGCGGGGCATTAGGGCCCTGCCATTGAGATTCTTCTACCCCCCACTTAAATTTCCAAATGCTTTTGTTAAGACCCATCGAGAGGTGGTCTTGAGGAGGCCTCATCAGGCTTTACAAAGCCTTGGAGAACATAATACTCTCGAACTTCAACTTGAAACTCCCTGTGACAGAGACATATCTTCTCCACAAACACTTCATACACAGACAGGTCATATAGGTATTGGTTTAGCCCTATCTAACAGGTTCTCCCCATTGTCCCAGCTAGATGAGAATGATTGACTAGAGACTTCCGATGACTACTCTTTGGAATCTAGTCATAATCCCCAAATTACTGATATTGACGTTGCCCCTAGCTGTAATATCATTAGCTGGTACATCGCGGGGGTCAGATCAAAAAGGGACGATTTGAGTTGGCTTAAGTTTATAAAAAAATATGACATTATTGCGCTCCAGGAGACCTATGACAGGGACAGCAATTTCTGGTTGGATGGGTATAAATCATATTGTTCGCCCACTCAACCTACCCCGGCAGGAAGAGCAAAGGGAGGTTTAATGCTCCTTTTTTCCCTAAAGATAAAAAGGGATTGTAAAGCTGTTGGGGGTAACCTCTCATAACTGTTTGATAGCAGAATTAAGTACTCCTAATCACCCTAAAATATTGGTAATTAACTTTTATAATTCTGGGGAATGTGATTCCAGAAATTAACATCTTACTCTCAGCGCCGGGAAACCTACGGGTAGCTGTGCGCTTAAGAAATGTAATAATAAATAAATAAATAAATAAATAAATTACTTATTTGCAATGTTTTATAGAAGCGTATAGATTACAGCAAACCACTTTTTATTATACCATACTTATGGGCTATTTTAATGTTCACCTATGTGACTTGAACTGCCGAATGGACGACGCCTTTGGTCCAGATAATTCATTGTTACCCCATTTTGAGCATACATCGAAGGGGGAGGCTCTGGAGGATCTACTGTTAGGAGCTGATCTTTATGAACCGGGTTTTTATGACCCAAGCGAGAGGGTATCAACTTTTAAGGCCAGGAGTAGGGAGACTATTATTGATTATATATTTTTGTCCCCCTCAATGCTAGGGTTTGTAGTATTTTATAATGTGGAGCTGTCTCCCTTTAGTGATCATAACTCAGTCATTCTGGAGTTAGATAAAGATATGGATCTCTTGTGTTCCCCAGGTAAGGATAGGGGTATCAACCTCGTGGTAATCAGAGACCAAGGGAGGAGGCTAAAATGGACTAAGATAGTCCCTGGATCTTTCTTTGTTAATTTATGTATGAAGGCTAAAATCGATATTGCAAAGGCATGGATTACCCCCACTTCAAAGGACAAGGTCATTAGAGCCACTGAAGTTATTTGTGGCCAGGTTGCAACTGACCTGACCGTTTTAAGTAAGTCCAGGCCTAACCCAGGGGAAAGATGATTTGATGGTAAATGCACTAGGGCCCATCAAAACTTAATACAAGCCCTGAAAATAAACCAAGAGACAGGGAGCAGATAGTTAGCTTTAGAAAAGATTATAAACTAGCAGTATATACCTGTAAATATGAGATTAAATCAGAGGTCTGGAATGATTTAATGTCTGTTGAAATATTGAAGGACAGCTCAAAGTTTTGGGCTATTGTTAATAGCCCTTTTTTCTCGAGGCAGGATATTGGTAGCCTTGAAACTAACATTCCAAAGGAACAGTGGCTATCACACTTTGAGGGTATTTATGGGTCAAACGAGCTCATGAGCCTTTTACAGTTTCAGACACTGGGGATGGCTTACCTCTGTTCGTTTTTACAGTGAAGGACATTGAGAGGGCAATAATAGACACAGCCAGCAATAAGGCACCAGGCCCTGATGGGGTGCCTGCCAACCTTAATAAGGGTTAGCCTAAATTTTGGCCTAAAATTCTAGCAAATGTGTTTAACGCCACAGTTGTTCAGGGGTTCCCTGTATCATGGTCCCAGTCTATTATTATACAGTTTTTTAAAAAAGGGTCAGAGAGGGGATCCAAGGTGTTACAGACCTATTTCATTGATTGACTCTGCCGTTAAAATTCTAGGTAAGGTGATTCTAGCCAAAGTCACGGATTGGGTAATTGACAGTGGGGTTTTATGCAATCTTCAGTATGGCTTTAGAAAAGGAAGAAGTACCATGGACCAGTGCCTTAACCTATATTTATTGACAGGCAAATACACCATTGCAAAAAAAGGTTTCATGTACATAGGCTTTATGGACCTTTCCTCAGCTTTTGATCTGGTGAACAGATCTAAGCTCTGGTCCATTTTACTTGACATAGGGATTGATTCTTGTTTGGTTTATTTTTTAGCAGACTTACATCAGGACCTTGTGGCAGCTGTTAGGGTTACTTAGGACGGCAAATGCACACAACACTTTAAATCCAGGTGAGGCGTTCGCCAAGGCTGTATATTGGCCCCTTTACTCTTTACGCTTTATATTAACGCCCTAGACAAAATCCTGTATAATGCCAGCCTGGACATCCCGTGTGTAGGAAATAGGACCATTCCGGTCTTCCTATACGCGGATGATGCCATTTTATTATCCCGAACTCCCATTGGCCTTCAGAGACTCTTAGACGCCTTTGGGATTTTAGGAAATCCCTGGATTTGGTGGTTTTCATCCAGCAGACCAAGGGAGCCAATCTCATCAAATCAATCACTTAACACATGTCCTGATAATGAGTCAACGAAAGAATAAAGTTCAAACCTTTTTATGCAATGGGGCTGAGGTGACTAGAGTGACTGCTTTTACATATTTGGATTTTTTTATTTATAAATATATTTGGGGGTTTTATTCGATGACAGATGCTCTTGGGTCCCCCAGTTTAAAGCTAAAAAGAATGCAGTAGTGAGATCGTTGTCAGCGCTACTGGGCTTTGCGCGTCGACATGGAGCCAGGCCTTGTGAGGCAATTCTTGCAATCTATAAGTCGAAATGTTTGGCTATCGCTATATATGGCACTGCCATTTGGGGATACAAGCAAATGGCAGGGGTTCAGATGGCTGAAAATAAATGTCTTTGCTCTCTTTTGTCTGTCCCCCAATCAACCCCAACTTTTTCTATTGATCAGGAATTTGGGATGGGGTATGTGGCTGATTTGATGAAATTGGCTCCCTTGGTCTGCTGGATGAAAACTTGGCTCAACCCAGAGCTAACGTTGAAACATCAGATTTTAAGGGATTATGTTCTTTTAGATAAAGATAGCAGTATCCAGTGGTTGACGTATGTCAAGGGCATGTTTATCAGATTGGGGCGTCTTGATATTTATAATACACCAGAAGGAATCAAGAAAACTGATCTAAAATGGGTGAAATCACAGTTCTTGAATTTATTGATGCTGGAACGGGAGGATCAGGAAATAAAAAAACCTTTGGTTAGGGCTCCCTACCTAATAACTTCCTCGCCGTTAAAAGAGCCCTATTTGAGAATTGTGACTCAGCCTTTCCATCGCTGGCTTTTGACCAGGTTTCGATTTAATTTGATTCACTTTTCCTTGGGTAACGTCCCTGGTTGGTGTAAACCAAAAGATATAGCCCAGTGTAACTGCGATAATTTTTCACCTCAGGATACTTTGCACTTTATAATGTTTTGCAATTTTTATACTGATATCAGGAAGAGGTCTTTAATTCCACTCCTGAGGGGAAAAGGCTTTTTTCAGATTAGACCAGCTCTAATGTACCTACAGTTGTTAGACAATACCTGGAACATCTTTAACATTGCTAGTTTTCTTGTTACTGCTGTCCGCTTTAGGAAAAAAAGATTTCCGGTGATGATTTAAAATTGCTTTTTTGACACAATTGGTACATTTTTAAATCACTTAAAAAATCAAATTTCACTCAAAAACCAGCTCCGCAGTAAACTGGTGTTGCAGCATACTAGGGTGGCATTCGGCCACTCCTGGTGGGGCCCAATGATGAAGCATGTCACCAACTAGGTTGGTGAGTGAGGGCCTTCCGAACAACCCTAAGAGGTTTCCCTCACAGCCGACTGAGACGGTGAGTGCTGTTACATGCTTGCTCTTTTTTCAAAGTCTTTTGACGCTCCTCAGTTGTTTTCTTTGATTTACCTTGAGGGAGATAGGAGCGCCAAATCCGTTCCCTTCCTCTCTTGTTGTTACAAGTCAAATCAAATCAAATCAAAACTTCTTTATTCGGTTTTCAGGATTAGAAGATCATAAAAGTACAATTTCATGTTAAACTCGTTAAAAACAGACCATTATAAATATATAAAAACATTAAAAGACCAATATAATCAATTGAACTTCATGATACATTCTACGGTTAATAAAGTGCAACAAAATATATTATTATGGACATTGAGTGTAGTTCTTGATATTTCAGAATTCCCTAATTAGAAATTGTTCATAGCAATTAATTACGTTAACATAAATTTGCCCTATGTTTAACACAAAACCTCAAAAACGTGGCAATATTTTCCGTCATGAATGTGGTCTCCAATGATTGCAAAGCAATATAGGCGGGACGACATCTTCTTAATCCCAGAAGTTTTAATAGTGGGATCAACCAGCGAGTCCTAGCTCCTTGTAAAATTTGCAGAAAAGGACAGTATGCATGGTAGATTGAATAGAAGTTTCGTCGCATGGGCAAATTGTTGGATACTTGGCCTAAATGTTCGCCTCTGGGAAAGAGACCAAGTGGTGAAAGATATTCCACCTAAAGTGGGTCAGCAAAAGTCTTTCGTAAGCCTTATGCTCAAAAGTTAGGTAAGGCTGAATGGCCACGGTAGTTTGTATTAAGAGTGCGTGTTGAACAGAGGGTTTACTTGCCTCACTAGCGAGCCTTAATTTCTCTAAATGGGTAAGGCATAGTTTCCTAAATTCTTTCCTGGGTATTTCAGCGATTGTTGGTGGTGAGTGATAGTATTTTTCCAATCCTAGATCATACAGGAATTTTTTAATGTACGTGAGCCATTTTATTTTACACACTTTTCAAGGGAAAGACAGTCCTCTAAAAGCCCTTGGGTCAGAAGTGCAGTATCAGAAGACCAAATGCGGTACCACAAGAGCATCGGTTGGAGCTTAACTATATCAGATACGTATGTAAGACCAAGCTCTAGATGACAATTATAGGTTGATGAACTTCGAGTCTATTTAGCAGCGCACAGCTGTGAGAGTTTTTTCCTCCCCCTTCCTTTGGAAAGGCTTTTTCTAATACTTACATTGATACACGTTTCCTTACGGTCCCAGGCTCAACCATGGCCAATTTAGGCCTAACTTTTTCAGAGTCTGATGTGGATGTTATTCTAGCCTGCCCCTCTCTGTTTGCGGACCATTCAATTTCACAGGCGGTCACCTACACGAATGAGTGGGAACAACTTTCAGAGCTAAAGAAGAATAGAATACGTACCATCTTACATGGGACAATCCTAATGGAATATCTAAGAACAAATACAGCCCCGAAAGGCCTCCTTGTAACTAATGCACCAAGGATTTTTCTTGAGGATGCATTATTTAGGAAAGAATGGGCCATGATCGCATGGCATTGTACAAGCGACTGGCTTGTACTAATAATTAAGACAGCTATTAGACTATCAGAAGCCATCATGGTTGAAATAACACAAACGGAGACATGCTTTAAAGCAACTTTGACTGGCTATAAGAAACGGCTAGATGACATCAATAAAGATATAAATGAGTATAAAGATAATCTTACTCAAACTAAAGTGGCACAATTTCAGAAAGATCTGAAAAATGTGCCTTTAACAAAGTTTATCCTTATTCAGACCCAACCTATACACCATCTAACAAGCCAAATTCAAATGCGGGCAGTTCAGATGATAATTCATCTAACAGTAGCATCTCCAGCAATGGAAGCTATAAACAGAGGCAGAGGGGTGGTTTTAGGGGGAGATCTCGCCCCTTTTTTCAATCAATCAATCAATCAATCAATCAGGGGGTTTGTAGCGCGCGCTGCTTACCCGCTAGGGTCTCAAGGTGCTGGGGGGGGGGGGGCTGCAGCTAGTGGTCAAAGAGCCAGGTCTTAAGCAGTCTTCTGGAGGCTGGGAGGTCTGCGGTCTGTCGTAGGTGGAGGGGGAGGGCATTCCAGGTATTGGCGGCGCGGTGGGAGAGTGATCTGCCCCGGAAGTGGTTCTGTGGATGCGCGGGACGGCGGCCAGGGACAGGTCGGTGGAGCGGAGTTTCCTGTTGGGTACGTAGAAGGAGAGTCTGTTGTTGAGGTAGGCTGGGCCGGTCATGTGGAGAGCTTTGTGTGCGTGGATCATGATTTTGAATGGGATTCTTTTGTCGACGGGGAGCCAGTGCAGGTCTCTCAGGTGCGGGTTGATGTGGTCCCGGCGTGGGACATCTAGGATCAGGCGTGCGGAGGTGTTCTGGATTCTTTGGAGTCTGTTGATGAGTTTAGACGGGGCTCCGGCGTAGAGGGCATTACCGTAGTCGAGTCGGCTGCTTACGAGGGCGTGGGTGACAGTTTTCCGTGTGTCCGCCGGGATCCATTTGTAGATTTTGCGGAGCATACGGAGGGTGTGGAAGCAGGAGGAGGAGACTGCGTTGACTTGGTTGGTCATGCTGAGCTTGGAATCGAGGATGACCACTAGGTTGCGTACGTGGTTGGTTGGTGCCGGGGGGATTCCCAGTGATGCTGGCCACCAGGAGTCATCCCACGCTGAGGAGTTGGGCCCGAAGATGAGGATCTCTGTTTTGTCCGTGTTCAGTTTGAGCCGGCTTGCCTCCATCCAATCGGTGACGGCTTTCATACCCTGGTGCAGGTTGGATTTGGCGGTAAGGGGGTCCTTGGTGAGGGAGAGAATCAGCTGGGTGTCGTCGGCGTAGGAGATTATGTTGAGGTTGCGTAGTCTGGTGATGCAGGCGAGGGGCGCCATGTAGACGTTGAACAGCGTCGGGCTGAGGGAGGATCCCTGTGGGACGCCGCAGATGGTTTTGGTCATTACGGATTAGAACGGGGGGAAGCGGACTCTCTGGGTTCTGTCGGTGAGGAAGGAGGAGGTCCAATCCAGGGCCTTGCCTCGGATCCCTGCGTCGTGGAGGCGTGTGCGAAGTATGTGGTGGCAAACGGTGTCGAAGGCGGCATCAACTCATGTGCAACCATGCCAGCAACCCATGTGGCCTCAATACCCAATGCAAGGAGGTGAAGGTATACATCCTATGCATTTCCAACACCCACAAATGCTACCAATGGGTTGGAACCCGGGTTTTGCACCCTCACACTCTTACCAGCCAAACCACTACGGCCAACCTTTTTTAGAGAGAGGCCGGAGGAGACGAGGCAAAAGGAGAGGTCAGTCACAGGTGGACTGGGAGAAGGACGACCCAGTGGGCAATCACACTCGGAGCAAACAACCACAAGCAGGCACGAGTGCACAAGGAGTTTGATTGTAAATCTTTCAGACACAATATTGTCAGACAATGAAACTAAAGTCCTGGAGAAGGGCCTTCGGTTTGTTCCCACCGCTCTTCTTGATAAATTCCGTTTACACTGTGAACTCTCAAACTTTTTCAGAAAGCTAAAATTGAAAGCTTTTTTTGAAGGAAGGTAGTTACAAACCCAGGATAATAGTGAAGGTGATACGACCTTAAGAGCTAAATCACGCTTCACTCCTCCCCCTTATATGCTACCAGCAGAGATCACAGCCTTTGAACAGGCTGTTTTCTCAGAGATTGAGAACCTGGAGACGCCCACTATCTTTAAAAACATGACTGCCACTGAATTCCAGGCTATTGACAAACTGCGGAGTAACCCCTTGATCACAATAGAACCAGCTGACAAGGGTGGAGCTGTTGTGATCTAAAACACCACAGACTATGAGCACAATGTCTTGGATTACTGGGTGATACTAAGAACTACTTACCACTGACACATGATCCATCATCTGACTTGAGAAGAGTGATCACTGATTTGGTTGAGGATGCTGAAAGTAAGGGCCATATTTCTAAAAATGAGGCTGCATTTCCAACGGAGGGAGAAGGCACTGTTTCCTACTTTTATACATTGCCCAAAATACATAAAGGCAGGATACCACCACCAGGCCGTCCAATTGTTTCAGGCATTGGCTCTCTCCTTGAGCCTTTATCACGGTTCTGTGACCATTTCCTCAAACCAATAGTGCAACAACTCAAACGTACCTGAAAGACACTAAGAGCCTTTTAAACCTCCTGAACACTTTACAATGTGACATGGAACACATGGTGTGGCTCACTGGTTAGAGGTGGCAGACCCGAGTGCAGAGAACGGCCCGGGACCAGGGTTCGATTCCCGACGCGGCAGGGTCTTGGACCAGGATCAGCGGACTGATAATTCTCGCATCGGTGCCTACTCCGACCAGGGATCACACTCGGCAACTCTGGGCATTAGCTTGCCTCATCTCCACAACGGCCCCACACAAACGCCGGGGATGCCTGGTTTCACCTTGGAGACCCCCAGGAGGGACTATCTCACAGGGAAAGTCAGGACGGGTTCCCCAGCGGTCTATAGCGCTACGAGGCCTCCGGGTAGCAGTGCGCTTTACAAGACACAACAATTAATTAATTAATTAATTATATTGGTCACACTGGACATTGAGAGTCTTTATACCAGCATCCCCCAGGACAATACAATCAAAGTCCTGGGTGAGGCTCTCAATACTATTGCTTGGGATTATAATACCCAGAAGGAATTTATATTGAAATGCGCAGCCCTGGCGCTAAAACAGAACTTTTTTGAGTTCAAAGGAAAACTCTTCCTCCAGTGTACTGGTACTTCCATGGGCAGCACATTTGCCCCCAGTGTGGCGGGGCTTTATGTCCATGCTTTCGAACAGACATATATCCAGACACATAGCAATCCTTTTTTCTCCTCCATAGGCTTATCGAGGAAATATATCGATGATATGCTGGTGGTCTGGCAAGGATCAGGAGAATCACTGAAGGTGTTTTTCCAGTGGCTGAACACCTTGGATACTAATCTCAAATTCACCAACACAGTTGATGAGCACCAGGTTATCTTCCTGGATGTAGTAATATAAAAACAAAATGGGCAATTTACAACAAAAACACACTGTAAACCAACAGCCAGGAACAATGATGGGATATAAATACGATAAATACATGTTGTTGGCCTAATATTCACCATATAACCCTACAACTGCATATTAGCTGTGCATTATACACGCTGTAATATTATTGTGAGGAACGATTCACGTCAGTGATGTCTAAACCTATTGGCATAACCAGAGCCAATTTATTTTGACTCTCTTTGTTAAGTACAATTTTCCTGAAAACGCGTGATTAGGCTCTCTGTATGAACCAAATGACAAACTTGCTTGTCTGTCTCATTAACTGGTTTGTAGCACAGGAAAACTCAAGGTCGCACCTGCTCATCTTGTGGGATGTGCACATTCTAGCAAGGCCGTTCTTGTACTCCCTGAGCTACAGATAGAAAGGAAGGCGCCTCGCTGACCTGCCCCCGGAATAGCTTGAGCTTAGCTACCAGTAATCAATTGTGCCTTATATGGGTTTTCCTGTTAGCTCACTGACAACTTGTATCTTTCCTAGTAAGGTTATATTATACTGTGTGTGAAACGTATACATGCTTTGCCCTGTTTGTATGTCGTCAGTCTCCTCTGCGCACCTCCGAGGGTTGTGTAGACTGAGGCTCCCCTGTCAGGGCCTGTATCTGCAGAATAAACGATTGAACCTTCTCCATTGCCGACTGACTTGTTATTTCTGAATAAGGTATATAGGCTATTGGTGAGTATAGTCCATTAGTGTAATTATTTGATTCCTTCAACAACCTGTTGGAGTTTACTAGCCTCCACCCGAGAGCCCAACGAGAAAATCTCCCTTATGGACAATATCTCCGACTGAGGAGAAATTTGACCTATCTTGATGATTTTCGAACACAATCAAATGATCTTACGGAAAAACTTCAAGATATAGGTTACCCTGAAAAAGTCCTGACTAAGGGCTATAAAAGAGCAAGAAACCAACCCAGGGAAGCTCTTCTCGAAGATACCCCGAAGGTTCAAGGTGATATTCCCTTGACATGCGTCACAACTTTTAGTTTGGCATCTAATGTAGTGAAAAAAACTATTCAGAAGCACTGGCGCATTATTAATAGCAATAACAGAAACTGGGAAAAACCTTTGTTTTCTTTCAAAAGAGGGCACAGCTTGCGAGATAATCTGGTTCATACGTGTCCCAGAGTGACCGCATCGAGAGGTTCCCCATCTGTCACTGACGCTTGGTGTTTACCCAAGATTACTGATCACTATCCGTGTTCAGATTGCAGCATTTGTCATCTCACAGCACACACAAAAACTTTGAATCTTGAACAAGATAAAGTGTGGACTCAGAGAACGCATACTAACTGTAACTCTATGAATGTGGTGTACTTAATAACTTGCCCTTGTGGGCTACGTTACGTTGGTATGACAACATGTAAAGTGAAACTGAGAATCTGCGAACATCGGAGTAACATCAGATGCGGTCGCATTACGACAAAACTGAGCGAGCACTTTATAAAGAACAATCATACCACCAACGACATGCGGTGGACAGTTATTGAACAGGTGGACACAAGCAATAACACCCAAAAAATCCTTTTTGAAAAAGAACAAAGGTGGGTGTATCGTCTTGGTACCAGTGTACGGGGACTGAATGACACTATCCCCTGGGCCTCTGTACTTCAGAATTAACTTACCTGGTTTTCACTTTTGTTTATCCCCTATTTTGAATGTGCTCCCTCAGTCTCCCCTTTGTGAGGAGAAGCCCCCCAGCGTGAGGTGATACTTCATTTACAAAAGCTGTCCTGCGCAACTTGATTATTGCCTCAACTCTTTTTGGGATATGTAATGTGCCCTCACACCTTTTCAGTATGAGGGGATACAACATTGATACAAGCTGTTTAGAAAAACTTCATTATTCCTTGAGTCCTTTTTCTTGGATAAAATACTGTTTTTTCAAGGACAAATTTTATTGTAGTGCCTTCCTGGTTTACCTAAAGACATTTTGTAGTTGGCACATGGTCTTTCCCATTTATCGTCATCTTCAGCAACTAAACGTTACCACTTTGACCGGTTTGTCAGTGTATTTAACTCAGCAAAAAAACGTGACTACTTTTTCCGGTGTGTCAGTGTAATGAACTCTGCTGGGGGTAATCATTCAGGCTTGTACTCACTCGGAGTATAACCTCATTTGGATATGTCCCATGATCTATTCTTCATTCTCACATATTTGTTCTTTCCGTGTCATTTTTATAATTTGTTGGCTCCTTCTTGGAGGTTGCTGTGCCAACACTAGGCACACAAGCCGGCAAACACGCCGGTTTTCTATGCAGGCATGTGATTGGCTCAATGGCTTATCACATGACCGCGATCTAAGCCTATCGGCGGATAGGATTCATCTTCAACGCCTTCCACGCTCACTTTTCACGTGAGCTGGCGTGGCGCGCAAATCCAGTCCTTTTTCCTATATTTAACCTGAACACTGTGAAGACGCCAATCCTCGGGGTCCGGCATTCTTGAGGGTTCATCTAGGTTCCGAATGGGTGCCTAGCATAGAGGGCGTGAGTACGATTTTTGTTAGATAAGTACCGCTTTTGCCTTTTTTTGATGCAGTAGCCAACTTTGGCATGTGATTCTTTTTTTGCAGGGTGTGCCTAATTGCTAGCACCCCCCTCCCAATATCCATGGTGCTTTAACGATTAGCACTTTCTGCAAGGATGTTTTTTGTACTTGCCCATGAACACTGAGGCAATATTGCCAATCTACCGCTAGTTTTGACACCTGATACCGTGTAGCGACAAACTGCGCATAGTAGTCACCATTTACTGCCCTCTTTGCCATTATGACCACCATACTAAGCCTGTCAGGGACTGATGTCCCGATAGCCTAACAGGGTTAATATTAATCCTGTATGTGCACACGGTCACTCAATTCACTTTTGGATTTGTTATGGCTACTAGCACATCCCTAGAGCACTGTAGCTTGTTTTTGTTTTTACCCTTATGACAACAGATATTGATATATCTAATTATTTTTGTTTTTCTATGTCTTGTCTGTCTATCTTTGTCTATGTTTGACAGAATAAACTTGGTTCCACTCCAATAAATCGGAATCTAGAGACAGTGTTTTTTGATATTTTTCTTTTAACACTTGCGCCCCAGGCTAGGGTGGGCCTTAGCGTGCCCATACCACCGGGGTTTATTATTATAATATTTTCACTTCCACTGGTCCTGACGAACGCCTGATATACCACTATCACTGAGGCAGAAACATGTTGACCAACAACACAGGATAAATCTGGACTTCTAATTTTGGTCCTTTATCCCACACTATTGATTTTACTCATGTCCAATTGGCAAAACTATTAAAATCGCTTTTTTGACACAATTGGTACATTTTTAAATCACTTATAAAATCAAATTTCACTCAAAAACCAGCTCCGCAGTAAACTGCTGTAGGGCGGCATTCGGCCACTCATGGTTGTGCCTAATGATGAAGCATGTCACCTACTAGGTTGGTGAGTGAGGGCCTTCCGAACAACCCTAAGAGGTTTCCCTCACAGCCGACTGAGACTGTGAGTGTTGTTACATGCGTGCTCTTTTTTCAAAGTCTTTTGTTATTTTCTTTGAAATATGAATTTCCCTGAATTTTATCGCACTGTAATTGTTTTTATTTGATATATTCTTTTAAGCCTTAATTATTTATATATTTTGTGTTGAAATTGTATATACATTTTTATGTCGCCCATTTGTATTCAAAAGGTTATATTGTTGTTTTGTGTCTTGTATTGTACTTTTATGATTTTAATTAATCGAATAAAGTGGCTTGACTGACTCCTCATTGCAAACTCAGGAGTTTTTACAGTATGAAGTTATTCATCCTGCTCTTGTGTCCATGCGCCTGCTTGAGGATTACCATTGTATCATTTACACGGACGGTTCGGCGCAACCGGCAACGAGATCTAAACATTCTTACTCAGTGGCCTGCACAATAGTGGCTGGTACCATGGTGAATGGTGAATTCAAGTCCAATGTCGTGCACACGTAGTCATTAGGGGACTGTACCGCCCAGTTGGCAGAGCTATGTGCTCTGGTGATTGCACTGGAGTTTGCTGATCCTCGTGCGAATACTTTGATTGTGACTCTTACTCCTGTGTTCAGTCTTTCAACAACAATTGATTCTTTTGGTCTCAGAATGACTATTGTGATTCCAAAGGTAGCACAATTATGCATACAATGCTAAGGGTTAGAGTTGCAGAACCTAAAGAATGTCTGCCTCTCTCAAATGTAATTCATACTCTTGGTCATCAGCGAGTAGGTGTACACTCTGCTAGCAACAGTTTCGCTGATGAAGCAGCAAAAACAGCAGTAGCCACATACTTAGTAGCAGTAGTTACAAGGTCCAAAAGTAAGATTGATGATGACATCTTGACAGCTATCGCTGTTTCAAAGAAGGGTGGTAATTACCCTAGGGGTTTCCCTTCTAAATACTCTTATCAATTAAGTCCTGATAAAGTTCCCTATGTGAGAATTAACAACATTGGTGACAGGTTGATTCCCAACGTGGACCGCAGACTTTTCTTGATAACAATCGCTCACGAAGGCATGGCCTCTGCTCATGCAGGCGTTTCAGCAACTATCTTACAGCAACGTTACTGGCGGTGTGGGTTGTACAAACAAACTTGTGATAATGTCCTTTCTTGTGACATTTGCCAGCAGATTAAACCTTCAACTGCTGCACGACCACCACAAACTCAGCTGCACTTATCTAATAAACCACTTGGATGTATTTATTTAGATCACTTTTCTTCTGATACTGCGTATAAGTACATCTTAGTTGCAGTGGATTTGTTCACACGTTTTCTTTGGATTTGGCCACAACGCAGTGCTGACACACAAACTGTCATCAGGGATTTGCGTGTCTTTGTGGGAATTTTTGCATGTGGCACCTTCCATTCTGACCAGGGTCCAGCGTTCGCCTCTAAGGCATCTAAGGAAGCAATGAGGTGTTTAGGGGTGCAGATCAAATTTTCGTCTCCATACAGGCCTGAGGGCAATTATGTTGTGGAGCGAATGAACTGTGACTTAAATCAATCCTTGACAGCTAAAGTTTTAGGTACAGGCAGAAACTGGTTCGCCCATTTGTATAGCGTACAATGTGCACTTAAATAATCTCCCTAGAAGATCTCTGGGTGGGAGGGCCCCATACGAAATGCTCTTTGGCATAAAAATGTTTGTCCCAGACCTTGATGGTCTAGACATACCGGCGACAGCCGTACCCTTTGACGTAGATAATCATTCTGCTGTGTTACAGAACCTACAAAAGACTTGTGACAGTCTTGCAAAGGAACATTTGCCCTCTACAACTGAAGCTGCACTACAGATTCTGGTAGTTGGCTGGCTACCTGGAATCGGAGACCTGGTCCGTGAGAAGGTGGAGAATAAGAAGGACTTTGGCCCCTCTTATCGTGCACCGGTTCCAGGGCTTGGCGTGCAGGGTACCAGCACAGTCATTTTACCACCGCTTCCTGGTCGCAAGGAAAACAGGTATATCTCCATAGACAGTGTCAAACTACATTGAGTTGCCGATCCTTCTTTTATGACTCCCGCGGACTCTTGTCCAGCAATGCTGAGAAATTCTGTTTAGGCCTCAGCAAACATCACCAGGCCTGACATTGCCATAGAGATGCACACTGTTACTAATCCGTTATTAAATCCTCTGGCTGGCAATCCACATGAAGATACTGAGTATGCCTATCCCTCTGATGTGTCATTGGGAAACACCCGTTACATCGAATGGATCGCATTGCGCTGCCATCGCAGCGCGACTATTACATCGCGCCCGGCATCGCAACGCAAGTTATCCCGACGCATGCTACTACACCGCATTCACATAGACATCGCTAGCGATTACATCGCTAGCGATGCCAACGTGACAACCTTCGTCATGAAACGGGTGTCAAATACATTAATAAACATGTGACAGGCTCTTTAAACAACGTGAATTGCAGGCTCAATTGCTCAATTGCTCAATATCGTGTGTAAAATACAATAAATTAATTAAACAACGTGAATTGCAGCGCAGATGTCAATATTTAATATTACATTATAATAAACATGAAACGGGTGTCAAAGGAACGTGTTTTTGTATGTGAAATCGCCGCACAAGGCAAAGGGAGAGGATGTGGTCTGACAGCTCGCTCTGCCGATTTTGGTGCTGGCAACCAAGGTTCGAGCCTCCATTGCGATGCCAACGTGATTTCAAAAACATGGCTCCATGGATAGAATGGATTAATAAACAATAATATTTAATATACATGGAAACAACGTGTGATTTCATGTGCAAATAAACATTGCTCAGGCTCGCAGATGTTGATGGATGAATGATAGGTGGATTCATGAAGGGTGGATTCATGGTGAATGAATGATGGGTGGATTCATGACGGGTGGATTCATGGTGAATGAATGGTCGATGGAAGCATGACGGTGGATTCATGGTGAATGAATGATGGATGCATGATGGGTGGATGCATGATGGATGAGTAGATGGGGGATGGATGGATGCGTGAATGAATGCTGGGTGGGTGGATGAATGGGTGGGTGGATGGTGCATGAATGAATGATGGATGGAAGCAGGATGGGTGGGTGGATGGATGCATGAATGAATGAATGATGCATGCATGAACGAATGATGGATGGATGCTTAGAAATCTAGGAAATTCAGTGATCAAACTATTTCAGACTGGCCCAATATAGATATTTTCATATCAGGGCGATTAACACAGCACTGTTTAAATTCAGAAATAAAAAAAACATGGACTTCACATGCCGTTTAGAAATGGCTAGAAAGTGTTCCTTCACATTACCTGGGCGCTGGCATGCACCCCACCCTCTTCTTGTAGAGGATGGCTGCATATTGAAGCGCTGACGCCTTTGAGACACTCAGCTGGGCTGAATGAAAGGCTGTAATTCACCGAGAGAACTCAGTTCCATCGTCATTGAGGCAATATGGTCAGTCTGACCCAGGCCGCCCGTTGGCTGACATCTTGATGACTCAATCTCCTCCTGTCATCCGCATAATGTATCACACCGTAGAAATTTCATGTCAGTTAATTGTAAAAGCACCTTGAGGTATGGAGCAGGGTAGGGTAGTGTATGAGACATTAACGTTATTTACCTTGTCTTTGAAGTCTTTGATAATCGTTTGGAAGTGGCTTCCTTTCCGCACAAGAGCACACAGAGCATCAGGCAGGGTCAAACATTCTTGCAATGGTACTGGTTTCTACACCAAACCACTACATGTTTTTTATATGTTATAATTACCGCTTCCAGGGAGAGGATGTGGTCTGACTGCTAGCTCTGCCGACTTTCGTGCTGCCAACCAAGGTTCGCGCCTCCTATCAAGGCACTACAAGTGCATTTAAATAATGTGGACATTATTAAATTTAGTGTAAAAAAAAAAACGAAAGAAAATTGTGGGGGGAATACAAATAAAAGATTTAGCGTCGTGGGCAGGATAGGGGCCAAGGGTTAGGGGCTGGTACATGTATTATAAGGACGCAAATGCAAAGCACGCGTTGTGGTGACGTGCGATGTAGGCGCCTACGATAATACAGCCTTGCCAATAGGAATGGAGGCATCAGCGTTGTAAAGGCGTGCGATATAACAGCCGGCGAAGTGTTGCCCTGTGCGATGTCTTAGCCGCGGTGTTACATCCCACGATGTGTTTGTGCGCGATGTAGGATCATACATCCGTGTCATTGCCTGGTGTACAAGCAAGTGCAGTTGACCAGTCACGTTTTTTTCATTAGACACTAACTCCACATCATCGAGTGCACCATCAACATTTTCTATTTTTGTTACTTGGTTTAAAAGACATTTTTTAATTCCACCTTGGACTTACATCTGGTTGGTCCTCATCTCCATTTTTTTGTTCATGTTGATTGGATTTGTGATAGTCTTTTTCTGTCTAGTCAATGGGCATTACCTTACCGAATACTCTACAATTAAGTTAATTGATGGAACTTTGGCCCCACACTCCTCATCACACATCATGAAGCAAGACCAGACTTTTGTCAACATCACTGCTGGCCTGTGTTAGAAGGGATTGTATGGGATGCTGTAAAATTTCAAATTCATGGCCCAATGGAGGTGGTTAATGTCCCAAATGTACTTTGTGTTTCTATGGGGGATGTTGTGAAACAAAACTTACGCTCTGATGATTGGGACGTCCAAGCTGTCAAAGCTCTCTTTTCTGATTTGAAATATTATGCTGCATTTGATGCTGAAGATTTGTATTTAAACTCTGCAAATTATGCAGATTTGTTTTGTTATCAGCACTATGGCCATCATTTCCTGCATAAAGCTAATATATTTAGAAATGTTGGTTAATTATACACAATTGGAACAATGCCCAGCTCCCATTGACGGCAGCTCAAATACCCTTTTGAAAAAATGTACATATTTCACTGATTTTAATCGATCCAATTTGGACTCTTTTTATTTTAAAATGAATTCTAAGTCTAATTCTGAAGTCAGGCTCAAATACACTAAGTTGCTGTATTCAAAATCCTTTATGTATCAGTTAGCTAGAGCTGGCTATGAGCTATGGAAGGATCTTAAATCTGTTTGGGATTCTAGACCCTGGCAGGTACCAGGTACAAGGCACAGAAGCCTTACATTGTGCGTGCCTTATCCCGAACCATATGTTGTTTTTGAATAGTTCTATTCTTCAAACAACTTGTTTTGGATTGGCAACTTCAAAACAAATGAATGCCCCTAAAATTCCTAATCTATGTGCTTGTCCTGCATAGGACAATCACACAGATATGTCCCTTGATGATTTGCAGTAGTTAATTTCTAACACCTCATTTAATATTTCTAACCTGGATCCCCAAGGTTGGTTGGTATGGCAAACACGTTTTGATTGATGCCAACATCATTTTCTGGGTATGGACCCTGGCTACACACAAGATAGACCGGACCACCATTTTGAAAACTCCCATTCAGTTACACCCTATTCAGTAGGAAAAGTATGTCAAAATTGGCTAAAACATTCCACCCTAGCGTCAGTTAAACATAATTTGTCATTATTAACTGACGATATTGATTTGACTGATTTCATTAAAGGCCCTGTAGGTGGCAGGTCCAAGATATATATATATATATTCACTGAAAAAACCATAGGTTATAGACCATATCTAGTTAGGAATTAGCATTTACAAAACTTTGAAAATTCACTGAAAAAACCATGGGTTATAGACCATATATAGTTAGGAATTAGCATTTACAAAACCTTATTTTATTTGCACAAAACCATTGAAATTCCATATATAGTTAGTTGCACTAACTATATATCGCGGACCCGCAATCCACTGCTAATGATGTCACATATTACATCATTCATGACATGGTCAGTGACATCACTGATGACATCACTGATGACATCTCAAATGACATCACTGATGACATCACTGATGACATCTCAAATGACATCACTGATGACATCACTGACATCTCATTTGACATTACTGATTACATCACTGATGATATCATTTATGTGATAATACATCTTCAGACTCTAATATAACCTTAGATACACTCAGTGTAAACAGGCACTCACAGACTGTCACACATCCATGGAGTTACTCACACACCTAGTCAGTCATGCAAAGAATTAATCACATCTCCATTTCCTCAACTATACAGTTATACACACCTTACTTATTCAAACATATAGTAACACATATTTACTCTCTTATACAATCCTTGATACAAGTTCACAATGATTCATACAGCCACTCACACATTCACTGGCTCTTATGTTCAGTTATTTATATATGTCAACTCTCACATGGAGTGTGTTTTACATATGTACTTACTTTGACATGTAGCACTGAGATATCCATTCACTCACCAATATACTCATGCACACAGTCAACTGTCCATACAGCTGTTTCTACATGCACTTTTGAACCCATACACCTAGGGAATCAACTGCTCACACATCTATGCACAGAGTTATACACCTCCCAGCCACCCACACACATACTCAGTCTCCCATACAAATACTTGGGCAACCATTCAATAACCCATATAGTTACTGATATAGCTACTGATTTAAACATGCAGCAGTTTACAGAACAACATAAATAATGATTGCCAAATTAAGACACTTTAATCACTAACCCATACACTCAGTGAGACACATTTAATCATTCTCTCATACAGTCAGTCATGCACCTACTAAATCCTTCATCCAGACACTTATACATCCACTCATTCTTCAATATGTAAGACATATTTTAACTTTACAGAAACATACAGTCACTGGGTGTTGTCATCAGTGATGTCATCAGTGATGTCATCAGTTATGTCATTTGAGATGTCATCAGTGATGTCATCAGTGATGTCACTGACCATGTCATGAATGATGTAATATGTGACATCATTAGCAGTGGATTGCGGGTCCGCGATATATAGTTAGTGCAACTAACTATATATGGAATTTCAATGGTTTTGTGCAAATAAAATAAGGTTTTTTAAATGCTAATCCCTAACTATATATGGTCTATAACCTATGGTTTTTTCAGTGAATTTTCAAGGTTTTGTAAATGCAAATTCCTAACTATATATGGTCTATAACCTATGGTTTTTTCTGTGAATATATATATATATATATATATGCACACACTCCTGGTAGTTTCGAGCTCATAAATCAGCAACACACCAGAGCCGGGGCCCAAATATTTGTTCAAAGTGCTATATATTTATTGGCACACGGATAAACCCTACGCGTTTCGAAGCTTGCGCCTCTTGCTCACGGGTAAAATGTTTTGGTGGCCATTCCTTATTTAAAGTGATACAAACATGGTTCTCGTACACGTGATCACAGAGAAACATAGAAAAGTTACTTTGTTGCATACATAGTTTTCGGTATTGTATCAAGAGGTTGCAAATTATAATACCCACATTTCCTCATTGAAACTAAAAATGAAATAAACTGCCGATACAATAAATAATAAAGTACCATTAGCAGAGCATGATATTTCATGAACAAACAACCCGCATTTTGTGATTTCAATGCGCGCTACTTCCTCGTTGGAACTGAAAAGAAATGAACTGCTGTTACAATGAATAAAAAAGTAACATGAGCAGAGCATGCTGTTTCATGAACATTAAGCCAGCATTTTGTAATTTCCATGCGCGCTTATTCAAACGTGAAAAGTTTCCCGAATGAAAAAATAATGTCAGAGTTTATGAGTTCGAATAATCAAAGGCGTCCCGCCCCAGTGGGAACAATTCTCAACTTCCTTATGTAGAGAAAGACTGTCCATAAATCATGCTTGTTGGTATTTTGCCCCAGTGGGCTTGTTAGTTCCAATTATGGTGTGTATATTCAGCATACCTGGAAATTCAAATTCAAAAACAATGCATCAGTGATTTGCTATACATAAAACTTCTGTGTCACGTGAAAAAAATGTACATATTAAAAACAGACAGAATGGAAAATATAGGAAAGCAGACATGTCATATCTATTATGATTGTAAGTGCACAGATAGTTCTTCCCCAATATTATGCCCAAAGGGCTGTATGGTGTTGTACCGGATGATGTATTTGGATTCCAGTTTGCGAAGCTCTAGTAATCTATTACCACCCCTTTCATTTCTACTTACACAATCGATCACAAAGAATTGTACAAGATTGGGGTTTTTTTGATGCTCAACTGCAAAATGCCTAGCCACAGGATATTGTGGATTTGCATTTTTGATGGCACGAAGGTGTTCAAGTGCCCGCAGTTTTGCTTTTTTAGTTGTCGTCCCAATGTAAAACTTTTCACACGGGCATTTGAGTGCATATACTGCATACTCAGTATTGCAGCCTAGCATTTTGGTGATTTTGTGCTCAGCCTGATTCTTGCAGATTTTGAGACTCTTGCATTTTTGACTGTTTTTACATGCTTTGCATTTGGTGCAGGGAAAAAATCCAACCATTCGGGAGGATTTGGCAGGTTCCTGTAGTGTGGCATTACTGAGAGAATCCTTAAGTAATTTCGCTTTCCTGAAAGTAAGTGAAGGATTCTCACTAAGTACCTCACTGAGATCCTGATCAAGTCTAAGGATCTTCCAGTGTTTGTCCAAACTTTTTCTTAATTGCCAAGTTTGGCTGTCAAAGCTGGTAATAAACCTGATCTGTTCTGACTCTTCACGTGTTTTTGGCACTAACAGATCGGTTCTTTGCATGGTCTCAACCTTGATAACGGCCTGTTTGATTACTTTGCTACTGTAACCCCTTTCCTTGAACCTTTCACACATTGTGATCTTCTCTGTCTCAAAATTTCCCTGAGCACTACAATTGCGTTTGGCCCTGATTAGTTCTCCCAATGGGATGCTCCGTATTAATTTTGGAGGGTGGCAACTTTTGGCATGGAGCAAACTGTTCCCTGCAGTGGGTTTACTGGGTACGCTACATCGATGATATTTTTTGTGTGTGGAGTGGAACTTTGAACCAAGCTAATGATTTTGAGACTATCCTCAATGACAACTCATTGAATGTACAATTCACCAGCCACATGAGCACCAAAAAATTGGAATTTCTGGATCTGAGTCTAGAAATTATCAATGGGTCACTAACCAGCTCTCTTTTTCGTAAACCCACTGCAGGGAACAGTTTGCTCCATGCCAAAAGTTGCGCCGGGACAGTGCCTGCTGGGATTTGGAGTTCGTTGGACTGGATTCGAACTCCTATTGGTGGGATGACATTTGCAGGGGGAGTGGACTCTTGTGCTGGTGAGTATTTCACACAGGAGGAGCACATTAGGGGTAGACTCTTTACAGCACAGGGCACCGAAGAAGGCGATTGTGCCGAAATGCATCTGCCGCTGCTGGGATGAAAGAAATAAATGGGTTTCCTGCTCTGAACTCCCCTAAGGCCTCTGATCTTTTCTTGAAAGGATGTTACTGGATATATTATTGCGCTTGCCGGATGCGCAAAACAGAAGGCCACGCAGCAACAAGTGACACGGAATAAACAACGGCAACCCGCTGCTCGCAGCGACTTCATAACTGAGGGATCAGTAATTCCGATGTCCGCCAGGAACCACAGGACGCCGTGTGTGGACTGAGATATTTAATCTCGAGGGGGCTTGGAGTCTCACATTTGACTGCCCCTATACATGTGTTTTTCTGTTGGGACTGGCGCTGCGGATACAGGGGACTCAGGGTGGTCTCCCGCCCTTTTCCTTGATCTACGATCTACCCGACTCACCTGGTGCCGGCACTAACCTACAGTTGTTCCCTCTCCCATACACCACCTGCTCTGCAGCGCCGGGACAGTGCCTGCTGGGATTTGGAGTTTGTTGGACTGGATTCGAACTCCTATTGGTGGGATGACATTTGAAGGGGGAGTGGACTCTTGTGAGGGGTAGACTCTTTACAGCACAGGGCACCGAAGAAGGCGATTGTGCCGAAATGCATCTGCCGCTGCTGGGATGAATGAAATAAATGGGTTTCCTGCTCTGAACTCCCCTAAGGCCTCTGATCTTTTCTTGAAAGGATGTTACTGGATATATTATTGCGCTTGCCGGATGCCCAAAACAGAAGGCCACGCAGCAACAAGTGACACGGAATAAACAACGGCAACCCGCTGCTCGCAGCGACTTCATAACTGAGGGATCAGTAATTCCGATGTCCGCCAGGAACCACAGGACGACGTGTGTGGACTGAGATATTTAATCTCGAGGGGGCTTGGAGTCTCACATTTGACTGCCCCTATACATGTGTTTTTCTGTTGGGACTGGCGCTGCGGATACAGGGGACTCAGGGTGGTCTCCCGCCCTTTTCCTTGATCTACGATCTACCCGACTCACCTGGTGCCGGCACTAACCTACAGTTGTTCCCTCTCCCATACACCACCTGCTCTGCAGCGCCGGGACAGTGCCTGCTGGGATTTGGAGTTCGTTGGACTGGATTCGAACTCCTATTGGTGGGATGACATTTGAAGGGGGAGTGAACTCTTGTGCTGGTGAGTATTTCACACAGGAGGAGCACATTAGGGGTAGACTCTTTACAGCACAGGGCACCGAAGAAGGCGATTGTGCCGAAATGCATCTGCCGCTGCTGGGATGAATGAAATAAATGGGTTTCCTGCTCTGAACTCCCCTAAGGCCTCTGATCTTTTCTTGAAAGGATGTTAATGGATATATTATTGCGCTTGCCGGATGCGCAAAACAGAAGGCCACGCAGCAACAAGTGACACGGAATAAACAACGGCAACCCGCTGCTCGCAGCGACTTCATAACTGAGGGATCAGTAATTCCGATGTCCGCCAGGAACCACAGGACGCCGTGTGGGGACTGAGATATTTAATCTCGAGGGGGCTTGGAGTCTCACATTTGACTGCCCCTATACATGTGTTTTTCTGTTGGGACTGGCGCTGCGGATACAGGGGACTCAGGGTGGTCTCCCGCCCTTTACCTTGATCTACGATCTACCCGACTCACCTGGTGCCGGCACTAACCTACAGTTGTTCCCTCTCCCATACACCACCTGCTCTGCAGCGCCGGGACAGTGCCTGCTGGGATTTGGAGTTCGTTGGACTGGATTCGAACTCCTATTGGTGGGATGACATTTGAAGGGGGAGTGGACTCTTGTGCTGGTGAGTATTTCACACAGGAGGAGCACATTAGGGGTAGACTCTTTACAGCACAGGGCACCGAAGAAGGCGATTGTGCCAAAATGCATCTGCCGCTGCTGGGATGAATGAAATAAATGGGTTTCCTGCTCTGAACTCCCCTAAGGCCTCTGATCTTTTCTTGAAAGGATGTTACTGGATATATTATTGCGCTTGCCGGATGCGCAAAACAGAAGGCCACGCAGCAACAAGTGACACGGAATAAACAACGGCAACCCGCTGCTCGCAGCGACTTCATAACTGAGGGATCAGTAATTCCGATGTCCGCCAGGAACCACAGGACGCCGTGTGTGGACTGAGATATTTAATCTCGAGGGGGCTTGGAGTCTCACATTTGACTGCCCCTATACATGTGTTTTTCTGTTGGGACTGGCGCTGCGGATACAGGGGACTCAGGGTGGTCTCCCGCCCTTTTCCTTGATCTACGATCTACCCGACTCACCTGGTGCCGGCACTAACCTACAGTTGTTCCCTCTCCCATACACCACCTGCTCTGCAGCGCCGGGACAGTGCCTGCTGGGATTTGGAGTTCGTTGGACTGGATTCGAACTCCTATTGGTGGGATGACATTTGCAGGGGGAGTGGACTCTTGTGCTGGTGAGTATTTCACACAGGAGGAGCACATTAGGGGTAGACTCTTTACAGCACAGGGCACTGAAGAAGGCGATTGTGCCAAAATGCATCTGCCGCTGCTGGGATGAATGAAATAAATGGGTTTCCTGCTCTGAACTCCCCTAAGGCCTCTGATCTTTTCTTGAAAGGATGTTACTGGATATATTATTGCGCTTGCCGGATGCGCAAAACAGAAGGCCACGCAGCAACAAGTGACACGGAATAAACAACGGCAACCCGCTGCTCGCAGCGACTTCATAACTGAGGGATCAGTAATTCCGATGTCCGCCAGGACCCACAGGACGCCGTGTGTGGACTGAGATATTTAATCTCGAGGGGGCTTGGAGTCTCACATTTGACTGCCCCTATACATGTGTTTTTCTGTTGGGACTGGCGCTGCGGATACAGGGGACTCAGAGTGGTCTCCCGCCCTTTTCCTTGATCTACGATCTACCCGACTCACCTGGTGCCGGCACTAACCTACAGTTGTTCCCTCTCCCATACACCACCTGCTCTGCAGCGCCGGGACAGTGCCTGCTGGGATTTGGAGTTCGTTGGACTGGATTCGAACTCCTATTGGTGGGATGACATTTGAAGGGGGAGTGGACTCTTGTGCTGGTGAGTATTTCACACAGGAGGAGCACATTAGGGGTAGACTCTTTACAGCACAGGGCACCGAAGAAGGCGATTGTGCCAAAATGCATCTGCCGCTGCTGGGATGAATGAAATAAATGGGTTTCCTGCTCTGAACTCCCCTAAGGCCTCTGATGTTTTCTTGAAAGGATGTTACTGGATATATTATTGCGCTTGCCGGATGCGCAAAACAGAAGGCCACGCAGCAACAAGTGACACGGAATAAACAACGGCAACCCGCTGCTCGCAGCGACTTCATAACTGAGGGATCAGTAATTCCGATGTCCGCCAGGAACCACAGGACGCCGTGTGTGGACTGAGATATTTAATCTCGAGGGGGCTTGGAGTCTCACATTTGACTGCCCCTATACATGTGTTTTTCTGTTGGGACTGGCGCTGCGGATACAGGGGACTCAGGGTGGTCTCCCGCCCTTTTCCTTGATCTACGATCTACCCAACTCACCTGGTGCCGGCACTAACCTACAGTTGTTCCCTCTCCCATACACCACCTGCTCTGCAGCGCCGGGACAGTGCCTGCTGAGATTTGGAGTTCGTTGGACTGGATTCGAACTCCTATTGGTGCGATGACATTTGAAGGGGGAGTGGACTCTTGTGCTGGTGAGTATTTCACACAGGAGGAGCACATTAGGGGTAGACTCTTTACAGCACAGGAAACCGAAGAAGGCGATTGTGCCGAAATGCATCTGCCGCTGCTGGGATGAATGAAATAAATGGGTTTCCTGCTCTGAACTCCCCTAAGGCCTCTGATCTTTTCTTGAAAGGATGTTACTGGATATATTATTGCGCTTGCCAGATGCGCAAAACAGAAGGCCACGCAGCAACAAGTGACACGGAATAAACAACGGCAACCCGCTGCTCGCAGCGACTTCATAACTGAGGGATCAGTAATTCCGATGTCCGCCAGGAACCACAGGACGCCGTGTGTGGACTGAGATATTTAATCTCGAGGGGGCTTGGAGTCTCACATTTGACTGCCCCTATACATGTGTTTTTCTGTTGGGACTGGCGCTGCGGATACAGGGGACTCAGGGTGGTCTCCCACCCTTTTCCTTGATCTACGATCTACCCGACTCACCTGGTGCCGGCACTAACCTACAGTTGTTCCCTCTCCCATACACCACCTGCTCTGCAGCGCCGGGACAGTGCCTGCTGGGATTTGGAGTTCGTTGGACTGGATTCGAACTCCTATTGGTGGGATGACATTTGAAGGGGGAGTGGACTCTTGTGCTGGTGAGTATTTCACACAGGAGGAGCACATTAGGGGTAGACTCTTTACAGCACAGGGCACCGAAGAAGGCGATTGTGCCGAAATGCATCTGCCGCTGCTGGGATGAATGAAATAAATGGGTTTCCTGCTCTGAACTCCCCTAAGGCCTCTGATCTTTTCTTGAAAGGATGTTACTGGATATATTATTGCGCTTGCCGGATGCGCAAAACAGAAGGCCACGCAGCAACAAGTGACACGGAATAAACAACGGCAACCCGCTGCTCGCAGCGACTTCATAACTGAGGGATCAGTAATTCCGATGTCCGCCAGGAACCACAGGACGCCGTGTGTGGACTGAGATATTTAATCTCGAGGGGGCTTGGAGTCTCACATTTGACTGCCCCTATACATGTGTTTTTCTGTTGGGACTGGCGCTGCGGATACAGGGGACTCAGGGTGGTCTCCCGCCCTTTTCCTTGATCTACGATCTACCCGACTCACCTGGTGCCGGCACTAACCTACAGTTGTTCCCTCTCCCATACACCACCTGCTCTGCAGCGCCGGGACAGTGCCTGCTGGGATTTGGAGTTCGTTGGACTGGATTCGAACTCCTATTGGTGGGATGACATTTGCAGGGGGAGTGGACTCTTGTGCTGGTGAGTATTTCACACAGGAGGAGCACATTAGGGGTAGACTCTTTACAGCACAGGGCACCGAAGAAGGCGATTGTGCCAAAATGCATCTGCCGCTGCTGGGATGAATGAAATAAATGGGTTTCCTGCTCTGAACTCCCCTAAGGCCTCTGATCTTTTCTTGAAAGGATGTTACTGGATATATTATTGCGCTTGCCGGATGCGCAAAACAGAAGGCCACGCAGCAACAAGTGACACGGAATAAATAACGGCAACCCGCTGCTCGCAGCGACTTCATAACTGAGGGATCAGTAATTCCGATGTCCGCCAGGAACCACAGGACGCCGTGTGTGGACTGAGATATTTAATCTCGAGGGGGCTTGGAGTCTCACATTTGACTGCCCCTATACATGTGTTTTTCTGTTGGGACTGGCGCTGCGGATACAGGGGACTCAGGGTGGTCTCCCGCCCTTTTCCTTGATCTACGATCTACCCGACTCACCTGGTGCCGGCACTAACCTACAGTTGTTCCCTCTCCCATACACCACCTGCTCTGCAGCGCCGGGACAGTGCCTGCTGGGATTTGGAGTTCGTTGGACTGGATTCGAACTCCCATTGGTGGGATGACATTTGAAGGGGGAGTGGACTCTTGTGCTGGTGAGTATTTCACACAGGAGGAGCACATTAGGGGTAGACTCTTTACAGCACAGGGCACCGAAAAAGGCGATTGTGCCGAAATGCATCTGCCGCTGCTGGGATGAATGAAATAAATGGGTTTCCTGCTCTGAACTCCCCTAAGGCCTCTGATCTTTTCTTGAAAGGATGTTACTGGATATATTATTGCGCTTGCCGGATGCGTAAAACAGAAGGCCACGCAGCAACAAGTGACACGGAATAAACAACGGCAACCCGCTGCTCGCAGTGACTTCATAACTTAGGGATCAGTAATTCCGATGTCCGCCAGGAACCACAGGACGCCGTGTGTGGACTGAGATATTTAATCTCGAGGGGGCTTGGAGTCTCACATTTGACTGCCCCTATACATGTGTTTTTCTGTTGGGACTGGCGCTGCAGATACAGGGGACTCAGGGTGGTCTCCCGCCCTTTTCCTTGATCTACGATCTACCCGACTCACCTGGTGCCGGCACTAACCTACAGTTGTTCCCTCTCCCATACACCACCTGCTCTGCAGCGCCGGGACAGTGCCTGCTGGGATTTGGAGTTCGTTGGACTGGATTCGAACTCCTATTGGTGGGATGACATTTGAAGGGGGAGTGGACTCTTGTGCTGGTGAGTATTTCACACAGGAGGAGCACATTAGGGGTAGACTCTTTACAGCACAGGGCACCGAAGAAGGCGATTGTGCCGAAATGCATCTGCCGCTGCTGGGATGAATGAAATAAATGGGTTTCCTGCTCTGAACTCCCCTAAGGCCTCTGATCTTTTCTTGAAAGGATGTTACTGGATATATTATTGCGCTTGCCGGATGCGCAAAACAGAAGGCCACGCAGCAACAAGTGACACGGAATAAACAACGGCAACCCGCTGCTCGCAGCGACTTCATAACTGAGGGATCAGTAATTCCGATGTCCGCCAGGAACCACAGGACGCCGTGTGTGGACTGAGATATTTAATCTCGAGGGGGCTTGGAGTCTCACATTTGACTGCCCCTATACATGTGTTTTTCTGTTGGGACTGGCGCTGCAGATACAGGGGACTCAGGGTGGTCTCCCGCCCTTTTCCTTGATCTACGATCTACCCGACTCACCTGGTGCCGGCACTAACCTACAGTTGTTCCCTCTCCCATACACCACCTGCTCTGCAGCGCCGGGACAGTGCCTGCTGGGATTTGGAGTTCGTTGGACTGGATTGGAACTCCTATTGGTGGGATGACATTTGAAGGGGGAGTGGACTCTTGTGCTGGTGAGTATTTCACACAGGAGGAGCACATTAGGGGTAGACTCTTTACAGCACAGGGCACCGAAGAAGGCGATTGTGCCGAAATGCATCTACCGCTGCTGGGATGAATGAAATAAATGGGTTTCCTGCTCTGAACTCCCCTAAGGCCTCTGATCTTTTCTTGAAAGGATGTTACTGGATATATTATTGCGCTTGCCGGATGCGCAAAACAGAAGGCCACGCAGCAACAAGTGACACGGAATAAACAACGGCAACCCGCTGCTCGCAGCGACTTTAACTGAGGGATCAGTAATTCCGATGTCCGCCAGGAACCACAGGACGCCGTGTGTGGACTGAGATATTTAATCTCGAGGGGGCTTGGAGTCTCACATTTGACTGCCCCTATACATGTGCTTTTCTGTTGGGACTGGCGCTGCGGATACAGGGGACTCAGGGTGGTCTCCCGCCCTTTTCCTTGATCTACGATCTACCCGACTCACCTGGTGCCGGCACTAACCTACAGTTGTTCCCTCTCCCATACACCACCTGCTCTGCAGCGCCAGGACAGTGCCTGCTGGGATTTGGAGTTCGTTGGACTGGATTCGAACTCCTATTGGTGGGATGACATTTGAAGGGGGAGTGGACTCTTGTGCTGGTGAGTATTTCACACAGGAGGAGCACATTAGGGGTAGACTCTTTACAGCACAGGGCACCGAAGAAGGCGACTGTGCCGAAATGCATCTGCCGCTGCTGGGATGAATGAAATAAATGGGTTTCCTGCTCTGAACTCCCCTAAGGCCTCTGATCTTTTCTTGAAAGGATGTTACTGGATATATTATTGCGCTTGCCGGATGCGCAAAACAGAAGGCCACGCAGCAACAAGTGACACGGAATAAACAACGGCAACCCGCTGCTCGCAGTGACTTCATAACTGAGGGATCAGTAATTCCGATGTCCGCCAGGAACCACAGGACGCCGTGTGTGGACTGAGATATTTAATCTCGAGGGGGCTTGGAGTCTCACATTTGACTGCCCCTATACATGTGTTTTTCTGTTGGGACTGGCGCTGCGGATACAGGGGACTCAGGGTGGTCTCCCGCCCTTTTCCTTGATCTACGATCTACCCGACTCACCTGGTGCCGGCACTAACCTACAGTTGTTCCCTCTCCCATACACCACCTGCTCGGCAGCGCCGGGACAGTGCCTGCTGGGATTTGGAGTTCGTTGGACTGGATTCGAACTCCTATTGGTGGGATGACATTTGCAGGGGGAGTGGACTCTTGTGCTGGTGAGTATTTCACACAGGAGGAGCACATTAGGGGTAGACTATTTACAGCACAGGGCACCGAAGAAGGCGATTGTGCCAAAATGCATCTGCCGCTGCTGGGATGAATGAAATAAATGGGTTTCCTGCTCTGAACTCCCCTAAGGCCTCTGATCTTTTCTTGAAAGGATGTTACTGGATATATTATTGCGCTTGCCGGATGCGCAAAACAGAAGGCCACGCAGCAACAAGTGACACGGAATAAACAACGGCAACCCGCTGCTCGCAGCGACTTCATAACTGAGGGATCAGTAATTCCGATGTCCGCCAGGAACCACAGGACGCCGTGTGTGGACTGAGATATTTAATCTCGAGGGGGCTTGGAGTCTCACATTTGACTGCCCCTATACATGTGTTTTTCTGTTGGGACTGGCACTGCGGATACAGGGGACTCAGGGTGGTCTCCCGCCCTTTTCCTTGATCTACGATCTACCCGACTCACCTGGTGCCGGCACTAACCTACAGTTGTTCCCTCTCCCATACACCACCTGCTCTGCAGCGCCGGGACAGTGCCTGCTGGGATTTGGAGTTCGTTGGACTGGATTCGAACTCCTATTGGTGGGATGACATTTGCAGGGGTAGTGGACTCTTGTGCTGGTGAGTATTTCACACAGGAGGAGCACATTAGGGGTAGACTCTTTACAGCACAGGGCACCGAAGAAGGCGATTGTGCCAAAATGCATCTGCCGCTGCTGGGATGAATGAAATAAATGGGTTTCCTGCTCTGAACTCCCCTAAGGCCTCTGATCTTTTCTTGAAAGGATGTTACTGGATATATTATTGCGCTTGCCGGATGCGCAAAACAGAAGGCCACGCAGCAACAAGTGACACGGAATAAACAACGGCAACCCGCTGCTCGCAGCGACTTCATAACTGAGGGATCAGTAATTCCGATGTCCGCCAGGAACCACAGGACGCCGTGTGTGGACTGAGATATTTAATCTCGAGGGAGCTTGGAGTCTCACATTTGACTGCCCCTATACATGTGTTTTTCTGTTGGGACTGGCGCTGCGGATACAGGGGACTCAGGGTGGTCTCCCGCCCTTTTCCTTGATCTACGATCTACCCGACTCACCTGGTGCCGGCACTAACCTACAGTTGTTCCCTCTCCCATACACCACCTGCTCTGCAGCGCCGGGACAGTGCCTGCTGGGATTTGGAGTTCGTTGGACTGGATTCGAACTCCTATTGGTGGGATGACATTTGAAGGGGGAGTGGACTCTTGTGCTGGTGAGTATTTCACACAGGAGGAGCACATTAGGGGTAGACTCTTTACAGCACAGGGCACCGAAGAAGGCGATTGTGCCGAAATGCATCTGCCGCTGCTGGGATGAATGAAATAAATGGGTTTCCTGCTCTGAACTCCCCTAAGGCCTCTGATCTTTTCTTGAAAGGATGTTACTGGATATATTATTGCGCTTGCCGGATGCGCAAAACAGAAGGCCACGCAGCAACAAGTGACACGGAATAAACAACGGCAACCCGCTGCTCGCAGCGACTTCATAACTGAGGGATCAGTAATTCTGATGTCCGCCAGGAACCACAGGACGCCGTGTGTGGACTGAGATATTTAATCTCGAGGGGGCTTGGAGTCTCACATTTGACTGCCCCTATACATGTGTTTTTCTGTTGGGACTGGCGCTGCGGATACAGGGGACTCAGGGTGGTCTCCCGCCCTTTTCCTTGATCTACGATCTACCCGACTCACCTGGTGCCGGCACTAACCTACAGTTGTTCCCTCTCCCATACACCACCTGCTCTGCAGCGCCGGGACAGTGCCTGCTGGGATTTGGAGTTCGTTGGACTGGATTCGAACTCCTATTGGTGGGATGACATTTGAAGGGGGAGTGGACTCTTGTGCTGGTGAGTATTTCACACAGGAGGAGCACATTAGGGGTAGACTCTTCACAGCACAGGGCACCGAAGAAGGCGATTGTGCCGAAATGCGTCTGCCGCTGCTGGGATGAATGAAATAAATGGGTTTCCTGCTCTGAACTCCCCTAAGGCCTCTGATCTTTTCTTGAAAGGTTGTTACTGGATATATTATTGCGCTTGCCGGATGCGCAAAACAGAAGGCCACGCAGCAACAAGTGACACGGAATAAACAACGGCAACCCGCTGCTCGCAGCGACTTCATAACTGAGGGATCAGTAATTCCGATGTCCGCCAGGAACCACAGGACGCCGTGTGTGGACTGAGATATTTAATCTCGAGGGGGCTTGGAGTCTCACATTTGACTGCCCCTATACATGTGTTTTTCTGTTGGGACTGGCGCTGCGGATACAGGGGACTCAGGGTGGTCTCCCGCCCTTTTCCTTGATCTACGATCTACCCGACTCACCTGGTGCCGGCACTAACCTACAGTTGTTCCCTCTCCCATACACCACCTGCTCTGCAGCGCCGGGACAGTGCCTGCTGGGATTTGGAGTTCGTTGGACTGGATTCGAACTCCCATTGGTGGGATGACATTTGAAGGGGGAGTGGACTCTTGTGCTGGTGAGTATTTCACACAGGAGGAGCACATTAGGGGTAGACTCTTTACAGCACAGGGCACCGAAGAAGGCGATTGTGCCGAAATGCATCTGCCGCTGCTGGGATGAATGAAATAAATGGGTTTCCTGCTCTGAACTCCCCTAAGGCCTCTGATCTTTTCTTGAAAGGATGTTACTGGATATATTATTGCGCTTGCCGGATGCGTAAAACAGAAGGCCACGCAGCAACAAGTGACACGGAATAAACAACGGCAACCCGCTGCTCGCAGCGACTTCATAACTGAGGGATCAGTAATTCCGATGTCCGCCAGGAACCACAGGACGCCGTGTGTGGACTGAGATATTTAATCTCGAGGGGGCTTGGAGTCTCACATTTGACTGCCCCTATACATGTGTTTTTCTGTTGGGACTGGCGCTGCAGATACAGGGGACTCAGGGTGGTCTCCCGCCCTTTTCCTTGATCTACGATCTACCCGACTCACCTGGTGCCGGCACTAACCTACAGTTGTTCCCTCTCCCATACACCACCTGCTCTGCAGCGCCGGGACAGTGCCTGCTGGGATTTGGAGTTCGTTGGACTGGATTCGAACTCCTATTGGTGGGATGACATTTGAAGGGGGAGTGGACTCTTGTGCTGGTGAGTATTTCACACAGGAGGAGCACATTAGGGGTAGACTCTTTACAGCACAGGGCACCGAAGAAGGCGATTGTGCCGAAATGCATCTGCCGCTGCTGGGATGAATGAAATAAATGGGTTTCCTGCTCTGAACTCCCCTAAGGCCTCTGATCTTTTCTTGAAAGGATGTTACTGGATATATTATTGCGCTTGCCGGATGCGCAAAACAGAAGGCCACGCAGCAACAAGTGACACGGAATAAACAACGGCAACCCGCTGCTCGCAGCGACTTCATAACTGAGGGATCAGTAATTCCGATGTCCGCCAGGAACCACAGGACGCCGTGTGTGGACTGAGATATTTAATCTTGAGGGGGCTTGGAGTCTCACATTTGACTGCCCCTATACATGTGTTTTTCTGTTGGGACTGGCGCTGCGGATACAGGGGACTCAGGGTGGTCTCCCGCCCTTTTCCTTGATCTACGATCTACCCGACTCACCTGGTGCCGGCACTAACCTACAGTTGTTCCCTCTCCCATACACCACCTGCTCTGCAGCGCCGGGACAGTGCCTGCTGGGATTTGGAGTTCGTTGGACTGGATTGGAACTCCTATTGGTGGGATGACATTTGAAGGGGGAGTGGACTCTTGTGCTGGTGAGTATTTCACACAGGAGGAGCACATTAGGGGTAGACTCTTTACAGCACAGGGCACCGAAGAAGGCGATTGTGCTGAAATGCATCTACCGCTGCTGGGATGAATGAAATAAATGGGTTTCCTGCTCTGAACTCCCCTAAGGCCTCTGATCTTTTCTTGAAAGGATGTTACTGGATATATTATTGCGCTTGCCGGATGCGCAAAACAGAAGGCCACGCAGCAACAAGTGACACGGAATAAACAACGGCAACCCGCTGCTCGCAGCGACTTCATAACTGAGGGATCAGTAATTCCGATGTCCGCCAGGAACCACAGGATGCCGTGTGTGGACTGAGATATTTAATCTCGAGGGGGCTTGGAGTCTCACATTTGACTGCCCCTATACATGTGTTTTTCTGTTGGGACTGGCGCTCCGGATACAGGGGACTCAGGGTGGTCTCCCGCCCTTTTCCTTGATCTACGATCTACCCGACTCACCTGGTGCCGGCACTAACCTACAGTTGTTCCCTCTCCCATACACCACCTGCTCTGCAGCGCCGGGACAGTGCCTGCTGGGATTTGGAGTTCGTTGGACTGGATTCGAACTCCTATTGGTAGGATGACATTTGAAGGGGGAGTGGACTCTTGTGCTGGTGAGTATTTCACACAGGAGGAGCACATTAGGGGTAGACTCTTTACAGCACAGGGCACCGAAGAAGGCGATTGTGCCGAAATGCATCTGCCGCTGCTGGGATGAATGAAATAAATGGGTTTCCTGCTCTGAACTCCCCTAAGGCCTCTGATCTTTTCTTGAAAGGATGTTACTGGATATATTATTGCGCTTGCCGGATGCGCAAAACAGAAGGCCACGCAGCAACAAGTGACACGGAATAAACAACGGCAACCCGCTGCTCGCAGCGACTTTAACTGAGGGATCAGTAATTCTGATGTCCGCCAGGAACCACAGGACGCCGTGTGTGGACTGAGATATTTAATGTCGAGGGGGCTTGGAGTCTCACATTTGACTGCCCCTATACATGTGTTTTTCTGTTGGGACTGGCGCTGCGGATACAGGGGACTCAGGGTGGTCTCCCGCCCTTTTCCTTGATCTACGATCTACTCGACTCACCTGGTGCCGGCACTAACCTACAGTTGTTCCCTCTCCCATACACCACCTGCTCTGCAGCGCCAGGACAGTGCCTGCTGGGATTTGGAGTTCGTTGGACTGGATTCGAACTCCTATTGGTGGGATGACATTTGAAGGGGGAGTGGACTCTTGTGCTGGTGAGTATTTCACACAGGAGGAGCACATTAGGGGTAGACTCTTTACAGCACAGGGCACCGAAGAAGGCGATTGTGCCGAAATGCATCTGCCGCTGCTGGGATGAATGAAATAAATGGGTTTCCTGCTCTGAACTCCCCTAAGGCCTCTGATCTTTTCTTGAAAGGATGTTACTGGATATATTATTGCGCTTGCCGGATGCGCAAAACAGAAGGCCACGCAGCAACAAGTGACACGGAATAAACAACGGCAACCCGCTGCTCGCAGCGACTTCATAACTGAGGGATCAGTAATTCCGATGTCCGCCAGGAACCACAGGACGCCGTGTGTGGACTGAGATATTTAATCTCGAGGGGGCTTGGAGTCTCACATTTGACTGCCCCTATACATGTGTTTTTCTGTTGGGACTGGCGCTGCGGATACAGGGGACTCAGGGTGGTCTCCCGCCCTTTTCCTTGATCTACGATCTACCCGACTCACCTGGTGCCGGCACTAACCTACAGTTGTTCCCTCTCCCATACACCACCTGCTCTGCAGCGCCGGGACAGTGCCTGCTGGGATTTGGAGTTCGTTGGACTGGATTCGAACTCCTATTGGTGGGATGACATTTGCAGGGGGAGTGGACTCTTGTGCTGGTGAGTATTTCACACAGGAGGAGCACATTAGGGGTAGACTATTTACAGCACAGGGCATCGAAGAAGGCGATTGTGCCAAAATGCATCTGCCGCTGCTGGGATGAATGAAATAAATGGGTTTCCTGCTCTGAACTCCCCTAAGGCCTCTGATCTTTTCTTGAAAGGATGTTACTGGATATATTATTGCGCTTGCCGGATGAGCAAAACAGAAGGCCACGCAGCAACAAGTGACACGGAATAAACAACGGCAACCCGCTGCTCGCAGCGACTTCATAACTGAGGGATCACTAATTCCGATGTCCGCCAGGAACCACAGGACGCCGTGTGTGGACTGAGATATTTAATCTCGAGGGGGCTTGGAGTCTCACATTTGACTGCCCCTATACATGTGTTTTTCTGTTGGGACTGGCGCTGCGGATACAGGGGACTCAGGGTGGTCTCCCGCCCTTTTCCTTGATCTACGATCTACCCGACTCACCTGGTGCCGGCACTAACCTACAGTTGTTCCCTCTCCCATACACCACCTGCTCTGCAGCGCCGGGACAGTGCCTGCTGGGATTTGGAGTTCGTTGGACTGGATTCGAACTCCTATTGGTGGGATGACATTTGCAGGGGTAGTGGACTCTTGTGCTGGTGAGTATTTCACACAGGAGGAGCACATTAGGGGTAGACTCTTTACAGCACAGGGCACCGAAGAAGGCGATTGTGCCAAAATGCATCTGCCGCTGCTGGGATGAATGAAATAAATGGGTTTCCTGCTCTGAACTCCCCTAAGGCCTCTGATCTTTTCTTGAAAGGATGTTACTGGATATATTATTGCGCTTGCCGGATGCGCAAAACAGAAGGCCACGCAGCAACAAGTGACACGGAATAAACAACGGCAACCCGCTGCTCGTAGCAACTTCATAACTGAGGGATCAGTAATTCCGATGTCCGCCAGGAACCACAGGACGCCGTGTGTGGACTGAGATATTTAATCTCGAGGGGGCTTGGAGTCTCACATTTGACTGCCCCTATACATGTGTTTTTCTGTTGGGACTGGCGCTGCGGATACAGGGGACTCAGGGTGGTCTCCCGCCCTTTTCCTTGATCTACGATCTACCCGACTCACCTGGTGCCGGCACTAACCTACAGTTGTTCTCTCTCCCATACACCACCTGCTCTGCAGCACCGGGACAGTGCCTGCTGGGATTTGGAGTTCGTTGGACTGGATTCGAACTCCTATTGGTGGGATGACATTTGAAGGGGGAGTGGACTCTTGTGCTGCTGAGTATTTCACACAGGAGGAGCACATTAGGGGTAGACTCTTTACAGCACAGGGCACCGAAGAAGGTGATTGTGCCGAAATGCATCTGCCGCTGCTGGGATGAATGAAATAAATGGGTTTCCTGCTCTGAACTCCCCTAAGGCCTCTGATCTTTTCTTGAAAGGATGTTACTGGATATATTATTGCGCTTGCCGGATGCGCAAAACAGAAGGCCACGCAGCAACAAGTGACACGGAATAAACAACGGCAACCCGCTGCTCGCAGCGACTTCATAACTGAGGGATCAGTAATTCCGATGTCCGCCAGGAACCACAGGACGCCGTGTGTGGACTGAGATATTTAATCTCGAGGGGGCTTGGAGTCTCACATTTGACTGCCCCTATACATGTGTTTTTCTGTTGGGACTGGCGCTGCGGATACAGGGGACTCAGGGTGGTCTCCCGCCCTTTTCCTTGATCTACGATCTACCCGACTCACCTGGTGCCGGCACTAACCTACAGTTGTTCCCTCTCCCATACACCACCTGCTCTGCAGCGCCGGGACAGTGCCTGCTGGGATTTGGAGTTCGTTGGACTGGATTCGAACTCCTATTGGTGGGATGACATTTGAAGGGGGAGTGGACTCTTGTGCTGGTGAGTATTTCACACAGGAGGAGCACATTAGGGGTAGACTCTTTACAGCACAGGGCACCGAAGAAGGCGATTGTGCCGAAATGCATCTGCCGCTGCTGGGATGAATGAAATAAATGGGTTTCCTGCTCTGAACTCCCCTAAGGCCTCTGATCTTTTCTTGAAAGGATGTTACTGGATATATTATTGCGCTTGCCGGATGCGCAAAACAGAAGGCCACGCAGCAACAAGTGACACGGAATAAACAACGGCAACCCGCTGCTCGCAGCGACTTCATAACTGAGGGATCAGTAATTCCGATGTCCGCCAGGAACCACAGGACGCCGTGTGTGGACTGAGATATTTAATCTCGAGGGGGCTTGGAGTCTCTTATTTGACTGCCCCTAAACATGTGTTTTTCTGTTGGGACTGGCGCTGCGGATACAGGGGACTCAGGGTGGTCTCCCGCCCTTTTCCTTGATCTACGATTTACCCGACTCACCTGGTGCCGGCACTAACCTACAGTTGTTCCCTCTCCCATACACCACCTGCTCTGCAGCGCCGGGACAGTGCCTGCTGGGATTTGGAGTTCGTTGGACTGGATTCGAACTCCTATTGGTGGGATGACATTTGAAGGGGGAGTGGACTCTTGTGCTGGTGAGTATTTCACACAGGAGGAGCACATTAGGGGTAGACTCTTTACAGCACAGGGCACCGAAGAAGGCGATTGTGCCGAAATGCATCTGCCGCTGCTGGGATGAATGAAATAAATGGGTTTCCTGCTCTGAACTCCCCTAAGGCCTCTGATCTTTTCTTGAAAGGATGTTACTGGATATATTATTGCGCTTGCAGGATGCGCAAAACAGAAGGCCATGCAGCAACAAGTGACACTGAATAAACAACGGCAACCCGCTGCTCGCAGCGACTTCATAACTGAGGGATCAGTAATTCCGATGTCCGCCAGGAACCACAGGACGCCGTGTGTGGACTGAGATATTTAATCTCGAGGGGGCTTGGAGTCTCACATTTGACTGCCCCTATACATGTGTTTTTCTGTTGGGACTGGCGCTGCGGATACAGGGGACTCAGGGTGGTCTCCCGCCCTTTTCCTTGATCTACGATCTACTCGACTCACCTGGTGCCGGCACTAACCTACAGTTGTTCCCTCTCCCATACACCACCTGCTCTGCAGCGCCAGGACAGTGCCTGCTGGGATTTGGAGTTCGTTGGACTGGATTCGAACTCCTATTGGTGGGATGACATTTGAAGGGGGAGTGGACTCTTGTGCTGGTGAGTATTTCACACAGGAGGAGCACATTAGGGGTAGACTCTTTACAGCACAGGGCACCGAAGAAGGCGATTGTGCCGAAATGCATCTGCCGCTGCTGGGATGAATGAAATAAATGGGTTTCCTGCTCTGAACTCCCCTAAGGCCTCTGATCTTTTCTTGAAAGGATGTTACTGGATATATTATTGCGCTTGCCGGATGCGCAAAACAGAAGGCCACGCAGCAACAAGTGACACGGAATAAACAACGGCAACCCGCTGCTCGCAGCGACTTCATAACTGAGGGATCAGTAATTCCGATGTCCGCCAGGAACCACAGGACGCCGTGTGTGGACTGAGATATTTAATCTCGAGGGGGCTTGGAGTCTCACATTTGACTGCCCCTATACATGTGTTTTTCTGTTGGGACTGGCGCTGCGGATACAGGGGACTCAGGGTGGTCTCCCGCCCTTTTCCTTGATCTACGATCTACCCGACTCACCTGGTGCCGGCACTAACCTACAGTTGTTCCCTCTCCCATACACCACCTGCTCTGCAGCGCCGGGACAGTGCCTGCTGGGATTTGGAGTTCGTTGGACTGGATTCGAACTCCTATTGGTGGGATGACATTTGCAGGGGGAGTGGACTCTTGTGCTGGTGAGTATTTCACACAGGAGGAGCACATTAGGGGTAGACTATTTACAGCACAGGGCACCGAAGAAGGCGATTGTGCCAAAATGCATCTGCCGCTGCTGGGATGAATGAAATAAATGGGTTTCCTGCTCTGAACTCCCCTAAGGCCTCTGATCTTTTCTTGAAAGGATGTTACTGGATATATTATTGCGCTTGCCGGATGAGCAAAACAGAAGGCCACGCAGCAACAAGTGACACGGAATAAACAACGGCAACCCGCTGCTCGCAGCGACTTCATAACTGAGGGATCAGTAATTCCGATGTATGCCAGGAACCACAGGACGCCGTGTGTGAACTGAGATATTTAATCTCGAGGGGGCTTGGAGTCTCACATTTGACTGCCCCTATACATGTGTTTTTCTGTTGGGACTGGCGCTGCGGATACAGGGGACTCAGGGTGGTCTCCCGCCCTTTTCCTTGATCTACGATCTACCCGACTCACCTGGTGCCGGCACTAACCTACAGTTGTTCCCTCTCCCATACACCACCTGCTCTGCAGCACCGGGACAGTGCCTGCTGGGATTTGGAGTTCGTTGGACTGGATTCGAACTCCTATTGGTGGGATGACATTTGCAGGGGGAGTGGACTCTTGTGCTGGTGAGTATTTCACACAGGAGGAGCACATTAGGGGTAGACTCTTTACAGCACAGGGCACCGAAGAAGGTGATTGTGCCGAAATGCATCTGCCGCTGCTGGGATGAATGAAATAAATGGGTTTCCTGCTCTGAACTCTCCTAAGGCCTCTGATCTTTTCTTGAAAGGCTGTTACTGGATATATTATTGCGCTTGCCGGATGCGCAAAACAGAAGGCCACGCAGCAACAAGTGACACGGAATAAACAAAGGCAACCCGCTGCTCGCAGCGACTTCATAACTGAGGGATCAGTAATTCCGATGTCCGCCAGGAACCACAGGACGCCGTGTGTGGACTGAGATATTTAATCTCGAGGGGGCTTGGAGTCTCACATTTGACTGCCCCTATACATGTGTTTTTCTGTTGGGACTGGCGCTGCGGATACAGGGGACTCAGGGTGGTCTCCCGCCCTTTTCCTTGATCTACGATCTACCCGACTCACCTGGTGCCGGCACTAACCTACAGTTGTTCCCTCTCCCATACACCACCTGCTCTGCAGCGCCGGGACAGTGCCTGCTGGGATTTGGAGTTCGTTGGACTGGATTCGAACTCCTATTGGTGGGATGACATTTGAAGGGGGAGTGGACTCTTGTGCTGGTGAGTATTTCACACAGGAGGAGCACATTAGGGGTAGACTCTTTACAGCACAGGGCACCGAAGAAGGCGATTGTGCCGAAATGCATCTGCCGCTGCTGGGATGAATGAAATAAATGGGTTTCCTGCTCTGAACTCCCCTAAGGCCTCTGATCTTTTCTTGAAAGGATGTTACTGGATATATTATTGCGCTTGCCGGATGCGCAAAACAGAAGGCCACGCAGCAACAAGTGACACGGAATAAACAACGGCAACCCGCTGCTCGCAGCGACTTCATAACTGAGGGATCAGTAATTCCGATGTCCGCCAGGAACCACAGGACGCCGTGTGTGGACTGAGATATTTAATCTCGAGGGGGCTTGGAGTCTCTTATTTGACTGCCCCTATACATGTGTTTTTCTGTTGGGACTGGCGCTGCGGATACAGGGGACTCAGGGTGGTCTCCCGCCCTTTTCCTTGATCTACGATCTACCCGACTCACCTGGTGCCGGCACTAACCTACAGTTGTTCCCTCTCCCATACACCACCTGCTCTGCAGCGCCGGGACAGTGCCTGCTGGGATTTGGAGTTCGTTGGACTGGATTCGAACTCCTATTGGTGGGATGACATTTGAAGGGGGAGTGGACTCTTGTGCTGGTGAGTATTTCACACAGGAGGAGCACATTAGGGGTAGACTCTTTACAGCACAGGGCACCGAAGAAGGCGATTGTGCCGAAATGCATCTGCCGCTGCTGGGATGAATGAAATAAATGGGTTTCCTGCTCTGAACTCCCCTAAGGCCTCTGATCTTTTCTTGAAAGGATGTTACTGGATATATTATTGCGCTTGCAGGATGCGCAAAACAGAAGGCCATGCAGCAACAAGTGACACGGAATAAACAACGGCAACCCGCTGCTCGCAGCGACTTCATAACTGAGGGATCAGTAATTCCGATGTCCGCCAGGAACCACAGGACGCCGTGTGTGGACTGAGATATTTAATCTCGAGGGGGCTTGGAGTCTCACATTTGACTGCCCCTATACATGTGTTTTTCTGTTGGGACTGGCGCTGCGGATACAGGGGACTCAGGGTGGTCTCCGGCCCTTTTCCTTGATCTACGATCTACCCGACTCACCTGGTGCCGGCACTAACCTACAGTTGTTCCCTCTCCCATACACCACCTGCTCTGCAGCACCGGGACAGTGCCTGCTAGGATTTGGAGTTCGTTGGACTGGATTCGAACTCCTATTGGTGGGATGACATTTGAAGGGGGAGTGGACTCTTGTGCTGGTGAGTATTTCACACAGGAGGAGCACATTAGGGGTAGACTCTTTACAGCACAGGGCACCGAAGAAGGCGATTGTGCTGAAATGCATCTACCGCTGCTGGGATGAATGAAATAAATGGGTTTCCTGCTCTGAACTCCCCTAAGGCCTCTGATCTTTTCTTGAAAGGATGTTACTGGATATATTATTGCGCTTGCCGGATGCGCAAAACAGAAGGCCACGCAGCAACAAGTGACACGGAATAAACAACGGCAACCCGCTGCTCGCAGCGACTTCATAACTGAGGGATCAGTAATTCCGATGTCCGCCAGGAACCACAGGATGCCGTGTGTGGACTGAGATATTTAATCTCGAGGGGGCTTGGAGTCTCACATTTGACTGCCCCTATACATGTGTTTTTCTGTTGGGACTGGCGCTGCGGCTACAGGGGACTCAGGGTGGTCTCCCGCCCTTTTCCTAGATCTACGATCTACCCGACTCACCTGGTGCCGGTACTAACCTACAGTTGTTCCCTCTCCCATACACCACCTGCTCTGCAGCGCCGGGACAGTGCCTGCTGGGATTTGGAGTTCGTTGGACTGGATTCGAACTCCTATTGGTGGGATGACATTTGAAGGGGGAGTGGACTCTTGTGCTGGTGAGTATTTCACACAGGAGGAGCACATTAGGGGTAGACTCTTTACAGCACAGGGCACCGAAGAAGGCGATTGTGCCGAACTGCATCTGCCGCTGCTGGGATGAATGAAATAAATGGGTTTCCTGCTCTGAACTCCCCTAAGGCCTCTGATCTTTTCTTGAAAGGATGTTACTGAATATATTATTGCGCTTGCCGGATTCGCAAAACAGAAGGCCACGCAGCAACAAGTGACACGGAATAAACAACGGCAACCCGCTGCTCGCAGCGACTTCATAACTGAGGGATCAGTAATTCCGATGTCCGCCAGGAACCACAGGACGCCGTGTGTGGACTGAGATATTTAATCTCGAGGGGGCTTGGAGTCTCACATTTGACTGCCCCTATACATGTGTTTTTCTGTCGGGACTGGCGCTGCGGATACAGGGGACTCAGGGTGGTCTCCCGCCCTTTTCCTTGATCTACGATCTACCCGACTCACCTGGTGCCGGCACTAACCTACAGTTGTTCCCTCTCCCATACACCACCTGCTCTGCAGCGCCGGGACAGTGCCTGCTGGGATTTGGAGTTCGTTGGACTGGATTCGAACTCCCATTGGTGGGATGACATTTGAAGGGGGAGTGGACTCTTGTGCTGGTGAGTATTTCACACAGGAGGAGCACATTAGGGGTAGACTCTTTACAGCACAGGGCACCGAAGAAGGCGATTGTGCCGAAATGCATCTGCCGCTGCTGGGATGAATGAAATAAATGGGTTTCCTGCTCTGAACTCCCCTAAGGCCTCTGATCTTTTCTTGAAAGGATGTTACTGGATATATTATTGCGCTTGCCGGATGCGTAAAACAGAAGGCCACGCAGCAACAAGTGACACGGAATAAACAACGGCAACCCGCTGCTCGCAGCGACTTCATAACTGAGGGATCAGTAATTCCGATGTCCGCCAGGAACCACAGGACGCCGTGTGTGGACTGAGATATTTAATCTCGAGGGGGCTTGGAGTCTCACATTTGACTGCCCCTATACATGTGTTTTTCTGTTGGGACTGGCGCTGCAGATACAGGGGACTCAGGGTGGTCTCCCGCCCTTTTCCTTGATCTACGATCTACCCGACTCACCTGGTGCCGGCACTAACCTACAGTTGTTCCCTCTCCCATACACCACCTGCTCTGCAGCGCCGGGACAGTGCCTGCTGGGATTTGGAGTTCGTTGGACTGGATTCGAACTCCTATTGGTGGGATGACATTTGAAGGGGGAGTGGACTCTTGTGCTGGTGAGTATTTCACACAGGAGGAGCACATTAGGGGTAGACTCTTTACAGCACAGGGCACCGAAGAAGGCGATTGTGCCGAAATGCATCTGCCGCTGCTGGGATGAATGAAATAAATGGGTTTCCTGCTCTGAACTCCCCTAAGGCCTCTGATCTTTTCTTGAAAGGATGTTACTGGATATATTATTGCGCTTGCCGGATGCGTAAAACAGAAGGCCACGCAGCAACAAGTGACACGGAATAAACAACGGCAACCCGCTGCTCGCAGCGACTTCATAACTGAGGGATCAGTAATTCCGATGTCCGCCAGGAACCACAGGACGCCGTGTGTGGACTGAGATATTTAATCTCGAGGGGGCTTGGAGTCTCACATTTGACTGCCCCTATACATGTGTTTTTCTGTTGGGACTGGCGCTGCAGATACAGGGGACTCAGGGTGGTCTCCCGCCCTTTTCCTTGATCTACGATCTACCCGACTCACCTGGTGCCGGCACTAACCTACAGTTGTTCCCTCTCCCATACACCACCTGCTCTGCAGCGCCGGGACAGTGCCTGCTGGGATTTGGAGTTCGTTGGACTGGATTCGAACTCCTATTGGTGGGATGACATTTGAAGGGGGAGTGGACTCTTGTGCTGGTGAGTATTTCACACAGGAGGAGCACATTAGGGGTAGACTCTTTACAGCACAGGGCACCGAAGAAGGCGATTGTGCCGAAATGCATCTGCCGCTGCTGGGATGAATGAAATAAATGGGTTTCCTGCTCTGAACTCCCCTAAGGCCTCTGATCTTTTCTTGAAAGGATGTTACTGGATATATTATTGCGCTTGCCGGATGCGCAAAACAGAAGGCCACGCAGCAACAAGTGACACGGAATAAACAACGGCAACCCGCTGCTCGCAGCGACTTCATAACTGAGGGATCAGTAATTCCGATGTCCGCCAGGAACCACAGGACACCGTGTGTGGACTGAGATATTTAATCTCGAGGGGGCTTGGAGTCTCACATTTGACTGCCCCTATACATGTGTTTTTCTGTTGGGTCTGGCGCTCCGGATACAGGGGACTCAGGGTGGTCTCCCGCCCTTTTCCTTGATCTACGATCTACCCGACTCACCTGGTGCCGGCACTAACCTACAGTTGTTCCCTCTCCCATACACCACCTGCTCTGCAGCGCCGGGACAGTGCCTGCTGGGATTTGGAGTTCGTTGGACTGGATTCGAACTCCTATTGGTGGGATGACATTTGAAGGGGGAGTGGACTCTTGTGCTGGTGAGTATTTCACACAGGAGGAGCACATTAGGGGTAGACTCTTTACAGCACAGGGCACCGAAGAAGGCGATTGTGCCGAAATGCATCTGCCGCTGCTGGGATGAATGAAATAAATGGGTTTCCTGCTCTGAACTCCCCTAAGGCCTCTGATCTTTTCTTGAAAGGATGTTACTGGATATATTATTGCGCTTGCCGGATGCGCAAAACAGAAGGCCACGCAGCAACAAGTGACACGGAATAAACAACGGCAACCCGCTGCTCGCAGCGACTTCATAACTGAGGGATCAGTAATTCCGATGTCCGCCAGGAACCACAGGACGCCGTGTGTGGACTGAGATATTTAATCTCGAGGGGGCTTGGAGTCTCACATTTGACTGCCCCTATACATGTGTTTTTCTGTTGGGACTGGCGCTGCGGATACAGGGGACTCAGGGTGGTCTCCCGCCCTTTTCCTTGATCTACGATCTACCCGACTCACCTGGTGCCGGCACTAACCTACAGTTGTTCCCTCTCCCATACACCACCTGCTCTGCAGCGCCGGGACAGTGCCTGCTGGGATTTGGAGTTCGTTGGACTGGATTGGAACTCCTATTGGTGGGATGACATTTAAAGGGGGAGTGGACTCTTGTGCTGGTGAGTATTTCACACAGGAGGAGCACATTAGGGGTAGACTCTTTACAGCACAGGGCACCGAAGAAGGCGATTGTGCTGAAATGCATCTACCGCTGCTGGGATGAATGAAATAAATGGGTTTCCTGCTCTGAACTCCCCTAAGGCCTCTGATCTTTTCTTGAAAGGCTGTTACTGGATATATTATTGTGCTTGCCGGATGCGCAAAACAGAAGGCCACGCAGCAACAAGTGACACGGAATAAACAACGGCAACCCGCTGCTCGCAGCGACTTCATAACTGAGGGATCAGTAATTCCGATGTCCGCCAGGAACCACAGGATGCCGTGTGTGGACTGAGATATTTAATCTCGAGGGGGCTTGGAGTCTCACATTTGACTGCCCCTATACATGTGTTTTTCTGTTGGGTCTGGCGCTCCGGATACAGGGGACTCAGGGTGGTCTCCCGCCCTTTTCCTTGATCTACGATCTACCCGACTCACCTGGTGCCGGCACTAACCTACAGTTGTTCCCTCTCCCATACACCACCTGCTCTGCAGCGCCGGGACAGTGCCTGCTGGGATTTGGAGTTCGTTGGACTGGATTCGAACTCCTATTGGTAGGATGACATTTGAAGGGGGAGTGGACTCTTGTGCTGGTGAGTATTTCACACAGGAGGAGCACATTAGGGGTAGACTCTTTACAGCACAGGGCACCGAAGAAGGCGATTGTGCCGAAATGCATCTGCCGCTGCTGGGATGAATGAAATAAATGGGTTTCCTGCTCTGAACTCCCCTAAGGCCTCTGATCTTTTCTTGAAAGGATGTTACTGGATATATTATTGCGCTTGCCGGATGCGCAAAACAGAAGGCCACGCAGCAACAAGTGACACGGAATAAACAACGGCAACCCGCTGCTCGCAGCGACTTTAACTGAGGGATCAGTAATTCCGATGTCCGCCAGGAACCACAGGACGCCGTGTGTGGACTGAGATATTTAATCTCGAGGGGGCTTGGAGTCTCACATTTGACTGCCCCTATACATGTGTTTTTCTGTTGGGACTGGCGCTGCGGATACAGGGGACTCAGGGTGGTCTCCCGCCCTTTTCCTTGATCTACGATCTACCCGACTCACCTGGTGCCGGCACTAACCTACAGTTGTTCCCTCTCCCATACACCACCTGCTCTGCAGCGCCGGGACAGTGCCTGCTGGGATTTGGAGTTCGTTGGACTGGATTGGAACTCCTATTGGTGGGATGACATTTGAAGGGGGAGTGGACTCTTGTGCTGGTGAGTATTTCACACAGGAGGAGCACATTAGGGGTAGACTCTTTACAGCACAGGGCACCGAAGAAGGCGATTGTGCCGAAATGCATCTGCCGCTGCTGGGATGAATGAAATAAATGGGTTTCCTGCTCTGAACTCCCCTAAGGCCTCTGATCTTTTCTTGAAAGGCTGTTACTGGATATATTATTGTGCTTGCCGGATGCGCAAAACAGAAGGCCACGCAGCAACAAGTGACACGGAATAAACAACGGCAACCCGCTGCTCGCAGCGACTTCATAACTGAGGGATCAGTAATTCCGATGTCCGCCAGGAACCACAGGATGCCGTGTGTGGACTGAGATATTTAATCTCGAGGGGGCTTGGAGTCTCACATTTGACTGCCCCTATACATGTGTTTTTCTGTTGGGTCTGGCGCTCCGGATACAGGGGACTCAGGGTGGTCTCCCGCCCTTTTCCTTGATCTACGATCTACCCGACTCACCTGGTGCCGGCACTAACCTACAGTTGTTCCCTCTCCCATACACCACCTGCTCTGCAGCGCCGGGACAGTGCCTGCTGGGATTTGGAGTTCGTTGGACTGGATTCGAACTCCTATTGGTAGGATGACATTTGAAGGGGGAGTGGACTCTTGTGCTGGTGAGTATTTCACACAGGAGGAGCACATTAGGGGTAGACTCTTTACAGCACAAGGCACCGAAGAAGGCGATTGTGCCGAAATGCATCTGCCGCTGCTGGGATGAATGAAATAAATGGGTTTCCTGCTCTGAACTCCCCTAAGGCCTCTGATCTTTTCTTGAAAGGATGTTACTGGATATATTATTGCGCTTGCCGGATGCGCAAAACAGAAGGCCACGCAGCAACAAGTGACACGGAATAAACAACGGCAACCCGCTGCTCGCAGCGACTTTAACTGAGGGATCAGTAATTCCGATGTCCGCCAGGAACCACAGGACGCCGTGTGTGGACTGAGATATTTAATCTCGAGGGGGCTTGGAGTCTCACATTTGACTGCCCCTATACATGTGTTTTTCTGTTGGGACTGGCGCTGCGGATACAGGGGACTCAGGGTGGTCTCCCGCCCTTTTCCTTGATCTACGATCTACCCGACTCACCTGGTGCCGGCACTAACCTACAGTTGTTCCCTCTCCCATACACCACCTGCTCTGCAGCGCCGGGACAGTGCCTGCTGGGATTTGGAGTTCGTTGGACTGGATTGGAACTCCTATTGGTGGGATGACATTTGAAGGGGGAGTGGACTCTTGTGCTGGTGAGTATTTCACACAGGAGGAGCACATTAGGGGTAGACTCTTTACAGCACAGGGCACCGAAGAAGGCGATTGTGCTGAAATGCATCTACCGCTGCTGGGATGAATGAAATAAATGGGTTTCCTGCTCTGAACTCCCCTAAGGCCTCTGATCTTTTCTTGAAAGGATGTTACTGGATATATTATTGCTCTTGCCGGATGCGCAAAACAGAAGGCCACGCAGCAACAAGTGACACGGAATAAACAACGGCAACCCGCTGCTCGCAGCGACTTCATAACTGAGGGATCAGTAATTCCGATGTCCGCCAGGAACCACAGGATGCCGTGTGTGGACTGAGATATTTAATCTCGAGGGGGCTTGGAGTCTCACATTTGACTGCCCCTATACATGTGTTTTTCTGTTGGGTCTGGCGCTCCGGATACAGGGGACTCAGGGTGGTCTCCCGCCCTTTTCCTTGATCTACGATCTACCCGACTCACCTGGTGCCGGCACTAACCTACAGTTGTTCCCTCTCCCATACACCACCTGCTCTGCAGCGCCGGGACAGTGCCTGCTGGGATTTGGAGTTCGTTGGACTGGATTCGAACTCCTATTGGTGGGATGACATTTGAAGGGGGAGTGGACTCTTGTGCTGGTGAGTATTTCACACAGGAGGAGCACATTAGGGGTAGACTCTTTACAGCACAGGGCACCGAAGAAGGCGATTGTGCTGAAATGCATCTACCGCTGCTGGGATGAATGAAATAAATGGGTTTCCTGCTCTGAACTCCCCTAAGGCCTCTGATCTTTTCTTGAAAGGATGTTACTGGATATATTATTGTGCTTGCCGGATGCGCAAAACAGAAGGCCACGCAGCAACAAGTGACACGGAATAAACAACGGCAACCCGCTGCTCGCAGCGACTTCATAACTGAGGGATCAGTAATTCCGATGTCCGCCAGGAACCACAGGATGCCGTGTGTGGACTGAGATATTTAATCTCGAGGGGGCTTGGAGTCTCACATTTGACTGCCCCTATACATGTGTTTTTCTGTTGGGTCTGGCGCTCCGGATACAGGGGACTCAGGGTGGTCTCCCGCCCTTTTCCTTGATCTACGATCTACCCGACTCACCTGGTGCCGGCACTAACCTACAGTTGTTCCCTCTCCCATACACCACCTGCTCTGCAGCGCCGGGACAGTGCCTGCTGGGATTTGGAGTTCGTTGGACTGGATTCGAACTCCTATTGGTAGGATGACATTTGAAGGGGGAGTGGACTCTTGTGCTGGTGAGTATTTCACACAGGAGGAGCACATTAGGGGTAGACTCTTTACAGCACAGGGCACCGAAGAAGGCGATTGTGCCGAAATGCATCTGCCGCTGCTGGGATGAATGAAATAAATGGGTTTCCTGCTCTGAACTCCCCTAAGGCCTCTGATCTTTTCTTGAAAGGATGTTACTGGATATATTATTGCGCTTGCCGGATGCGCAAAACAGAAGGCCACGCAGCAACAAGTGACACGGAATAAACAACGGCAACCCGCTGCGAGCAGCGACTTTAACTGAGGGATCAGTAATTCCGATGTCCGCCAGGAACCACAGGACGCCGTGTGTGGACTGAGATATTTAATCTCGAGGGGGCTTGGAGTCTCACATTTGACTGCCCCTATACATGTGTTTTTCTGTTGGGACTGGCGCTGCGGATACAGGGGACTCAGGGTGGTCTCCCGCCCTTTTCCTTGATCTACGATCTACCCGACTCACCTGGTGCCGGCACTAACCTACAGTTGTTCCCTCTCCCATACACCACCTGCTCTGCAGCGCCGGGACAGTGCCTGCTGGGATTTGGAGTTCGTTGGACTGGATTCGAACTCCCATTGGTGGGATGACATTTGAAGGGGGAGTGGACTCTTGTGCTGGTGAGTATTTCACACAGGAGGAGCACATTAGGGGTAGACTCTTTACAGCACAGGGCACCGAAGAAGGCGATTGTGCCGAAATGCATCTGCCGCTGCTGGGATGAATGAAATAAATGGGTTTCCTGCTCTGAACTCCCCTAAGGCCTCTGATCTTTTCTTGAAAGGATGTTACTGGATATATTATTGCGCTTGCCGGATGCGTAAAACAGAAGGCCACGCAGCAACAAGTGACACGGAATAAACAACGGCAACCCGCTGCTCGCAGCGACTTCATAACTGAGGGATCAGTAATTCCGATGTCCGCCAGGAACCACAGGACGCCGTGTGTGGACTGAGATATTTAATCTCGAGGGGGCTTGGAGTCTCACATTTGACTGCCCCTATACATGTGTTTTTCTGTTGGGACTGGCGCTGCAGATACAGGGGACTCAGGGTGGTCTCCCGCCCTTTTCCTTGATCTACGATCTACCCGACTCACCTGGTGCCGGCACTAACCTACAGTTGTTCCCTCTCCCATACACCACCTGCTCTGCAGCGCCGGGACAGTGCCTGCTGGGATTTGGAGTTCGTTGGACTGGATTCGAACTCCTATTGGTGGGATGACATTTGAAGGGGGAGTGGACTCTTGTGCTGGTGAGTATTTCACACAGGAGGAGCACATTAGGGGTAGACTCTTTACAGCACAGGGCACCGAAGAAGGCGATTGTGCCGAAATGCATCTGCCGCTGCTGGGATGAATGAAATAAATGGGTTTCCTGCTCTGAACTCCCCTAAGGCCTCTGATCTTTTCTTGAAAGGATGTTACTGGATATATTATTGCGCTTGCCGGATGCGCAAAACAGAAGGCCACGCAGCAACAAGTGACACGGAATAAACAACGGCAACCCGCTGCTCGCAGCGACTTCATAACTGAGGGATCAGTAATTCCGATGTCCGCCAGGAACCACAGGACGCCGTGTGTGGACTGAGATATTTAATCTCGAGGGGGCTTGGAGTCTCACATTTGACTGCCCCTATACATGTGTTTTTCTGTTGGGACTGGCGCTGCGGATACAGGGGACTCAGGGTGGTCTCCCGCCCTTTTCCTTGATCTACGATCTACCCGACTCACCTGGTGCCGGCACTAACCTACAGTTGTTCCCTCTCCCATACACCACCTGCTCTGCAGCGCCGGGACAGTGCCTGCTGGGATTTGGAGTTCGTTGGACTGGATTCGAACTCCCATTGGTGGGATGACATTTGAAGGGGGAGTGGACTCTTGTGCTGGTGAGTATTTCACACAGAAGGAGCACATTAGGGGTAGACTCTTTACAGCACAGGGCACCGAAGAAGGCGATTGTGCCGAAATGCATCTGCCGCTGCTGGGATGAATGAAATAAATGGGTTTCCTGCTCTGAACTCCCCTAAGGCCTCTGATCTTTTCTTGAAAGGATGTTACTGGATATATTATTGCGCTTGCCGGATGCGTAAAACAGAAGGCCACGCAGCAACAAGTGACACGGAATAAACAACGGCAACCCGCTGCTCGCAGCGACTTCATAACTGAGGGATCAGTAATTCCGATGTCCGCCAGGAACCACAGGACGCCGTGTGTGGACTGAGATATTTAATCTCGAGGGGGCTTGGAGTCTCACATTTGACTGCCCCTATACATGTGTTTTTCTGTTGGGACTGGCGCTGCAGATACAGGGGACTCAGGGTGGTCTCCCGCCCTTTTCCTTGATCTACGATCTACCCGACTCACCTGGTGCCGGCACTAACCTACAGTTGTTCCCTCTCCCATACACCACCTGCTCTGCAGCGCCGGGACAGTGCCTGCTGGGATTTGGAGTTCGTTGGACTGGATTCGAACTCCTATTGGTGGGATGACATTTGAAGGGGGAGTGGACTCTTGTGCTGGTGAGTATTTCACACAGGAGGAGCACATTAGGGGTAGACTCTTTACAGCACAGGGCACCGAAGAAGGCGATTGTGCCGAAATGCATCTGCCGCTGCTGGGATGAATGAAATAAATGGGTTTCCTGCTCTGAACTCCCCTAAGGCCTCTGATCTTTTCTTGAAAGGATGTTACTGGATATATTATTGCGCTTGCCGGATGCGCAAAACAGAAGGCCACGCAGCAACAAGTGACACGGAATAAACAACGGCAACCCGCTGCTCGCAGCGACTTCATAACTGAGGGATCAGTAATTCCGATGTCCGCCAGGAACCACAGGACGCCGTGTGTGGACTGAGATATTTAATCTCGAGGGGGCTTGGAGTCTCACATTTGACTGCCCCTATACATGTGTTTTTCTGTTGGGACTGGCGCTGCGGATACAGGGGACTCAGGGTGGTCTCCCGCCCTTTTCCTTGATCTACGATCTACCCGACTCACCTGGTGCCGGCACTAACCTACAGTTGTTCCCTCTCCCATACACCACCTGCTCTGCAGCGCCGGGACAGTGCCTGCTGGGATTTGGAGTTCGTTGGACTGGATTGGAACTCCTATTGGTGGGATGACATTTGAAGGGGGAGTGGACTCTTGTGCTGGTGAGTATTTCACACAGGAGGAGCACATTAGGGGTAGACTCTTTACAGCACAGGGCACCGAAGAAGGCGATTGTGCTGAAATGCATCTACCGCTGCTGGGATGAATGAAATAAATGGGTTTCCTGCTCTGAACTCCCCTAAGGCCTCTGATCTTTTCTTGAAAGGATGTTACTGGATATATTATTGCGCTTGCCGGATGCGCAAAACAGAAGGCCACGCAGCAACAAGTGACACGGAATAAACAACGGCAACCCGCTGCTCGCAGCGACTTCATAACTGAGGGATCAGTAATTCCGATGTCCGCCAGGAACCACAGGATGCCGTGTGTGGACTGAGATATTTAATCTCGAGGGGGCTTGGAGTCTCACATTTGACTGCCCCTATACATGTGTTTTTCTGTTGGGTCTGGCGCTCCGGATACAGGGGACTCAGGGTGGTCTCCCGCCCTTTTCCTTGATCTACGATCTACCCGACTCACCTGGTGCCGGCACTAACCTACAGTTGTTCCCTCTCCCATACACCACCTGCTCTGCAGCGCCGGGACAGTGCCTGCTGGGATTTGGAGTTCGTTGGACTGGATTCGAACTCCTATTGGTGGGATGACATTTGAAGGGGGAGTGGACTCTTGTGCTGGTGAGTATTTCACACAGGAGGAGCACATTAGGGGTAGACTCTTTACAGCACAGGGCACCGAAGAAGGCGATTGTGCCGAAATGCATCTGCCGCTGCTGGGATGAATGAAATAAATGGGTTTCCTGCTCTGAACTCCCCTAAGGCCTCTGATCTTTTCTTGAAAGGATGTTACTGGATATATTATTGCGCTTGCCGGATGCGCAAAACAGAAGGCCACGCAGCAACAAGTGACACGGAATAAACAACGGCAACCCGCTGCTCGCAGCGACTTCATAACTGAGGGATCAGTAATTCCGATGTCCGCCAGGAACCACAGGACGCCGTGTGTGGACTGAGATATTTAATCTCGAGGGGGCTTGGAGTCTCACATTTGACTGCCCCTATACATGTGTTTTTCTGTTGGGACTGGCGCTGCGGATACAGGGGACTCAGGGTGGTCTCCCGCCCTTTTCCTTGATCTACGATCTACCCGACTCACCTGGTGCCGGCACTAACCTACAGTTGTTCCCTCTCCCATACACCACCTGCTCTGCAGCGCCGGGACAGTGCCTGCTGGGATTTGGAGTTCGTTGGACTGGATTGGAACTCCTATTGGTGGGATGACATTTGAAGGGGGAGTGGACTCTTGTGCTGGTGAGTATTTCACACAGGAGGAGCACATTAGGGGTAGACTCTTTACAGCACAGGGCACCGAAGAAGGCGATTGTGCTGAAATGCATCTACCGCTGCTGGGATGAATGAAATAAATGGGTTTCCTGCTCTGAACTCCCCTAAGGCCTCTGATCTTTTCTTGAAAGGATGTTACTGGATATATTATTGCGCTTGCCGGATGCGCAAAACAGAAGGCCACGCAGCAACAAGTGACACGGAATAAACAACGGCAACCCGCTGCTCGCAGCGACTTCATAACTGAGGGATCAGTAATTCCGATGTCCGCCAGGAACCACAGGATGCCGTGTGTGGACTGAGATATTTAATCTCGAGGGGGCTTGGAGTCTCACATTTGACTGCCCCTATACATGTGTTTTTCTGTTGGGTCTGGCGCTCCGGATACAGGGGACTCAGGGTGGTCTCCCGCCCTTTTCCTTGATCTACGATCTACTCGACTCACCTGGTGCCGGCACTAACCTACAGTTGTTCCCTCTCCCATACACCACCTGCTCTGCAGCGCCAGGACAGTGCCTGCTGGGATTTGGAGTTCGTTGGACTGGATTCGAACTCCTATTAGTGGGATGACATTTGAAGGGGGAGTGGACTCTTGTGCTGGTGAGTATTTCACACAGGCGGAGCACATTAGGGGTAGACTCTTTACAGCACAGGGCACCGAAGAAGGCGATTGTGCCGAAATGCATCTGCCGCTGCTGGGATGAATGAAATAAATGGGTTTCCTGCTCTGAACTCCCCTAAGGCCTCTGATCTTTTCTTGAAAGGATGTTACTGGATATATTATTGCGCTTGCCGGATGCGCAAAACAGAAGGCCACGCAGCAACAAGTGACACGGAATAAACAACGGCAACCCGCTGCTCGCAGCGACTTCATAACTGAGGGATCAGTAATTCCGATGTCCGCCAGGAACCACAGGACGCCGTGTGTGGACTGAGATATTTAATCTCGAGGGGGCTTGGAGTCTCACATTTGACTGCCCCTATACATGTGTTTTTCTGTTGGGACTGGCGCTGCGGATACAGAGGACTCAGGGTGGTCTCCCGCCCTTTTCCTTGATCTACGATCTACCCGACTCACCTGGTGCCGGCACTAACCTACAGTTGTTCCCTCTCCCATACACCACCTGCTCTGCAGCGCCGGGACAGTGCCTGCTGGGATTTGGAGTTCGTTGGACTGGATTCGAACTCCTATTGGTGGGATGACATTTGCAGGGGGAGTGGACTCTTGTGCTGGTGAGTATTTCACACAGGAGGAGCACATTAGGGGTAGAATATTTACAGCACAGGGCACCAAAGAAGGCGATTGTGCCAAAATGCATCTGCCGCTGCTGGGATGAATGAAATAAATGGGTTTCCTGCTCTGAACTCCCCTAAGGCCTCTGATCTTTTCTTGAAAGGATGTTACTGGATATATTATTGCGCTTGCCGGATGAGCAAAACAGAAGGCCACGCAGCAACAAGTGACACGGAATAAACAACGGCAACCCGCTGCTCGCAGCGACTTCATAACTGAGGGATCAGTAATTCCGATGTCCGCCAGGAACCACAGGACGCCGTGTGTGGACTGAGATATTTAATCTCGAGGGGGCTTGGAGTCTCACATTTGACTGCCCCTATACATGTGTTTTTCTGTTGGGACTGGCGCTGCGGATACCGGGGACTCAGGGTGGTCTCCCGCCCTTTTCCTTGATCTACGATCTCCCCGACTCACCTGGTGCCGGCACTAACCTACAGTTGTTCCCTCTCCCATACACCACCTGCTCTGCAGCGCCGGGACAGTGCCTGCTGGGATTTGGAGTTCGTTGGACTGGATTCGAACTCCTATTGGTGGGATGACATTTGCAGGGGTAGTGGACTCTTGTGCTGGTGAGTATTTCACACAGGAGGAGCACATTAGGGGTAGACTCTTTACAGCACAGGGCACCGAAGAAGGCGATTGTGCCAAAATGCATCTGCCGCTGCTGGGATGAATGAAATAAATGGGTTTCCTGCTCTGAACTCCCCTAAGGCCTCTGATCTTTTCTTGAAAGGATGTTACTGGATATATTATTGCGCTTGCCGGATGCGCAAAACAGAAGGCCACGCAGCAACAAGTGACACGGAATAAACAACGGCAACCCGCTGCTCGCAGCGACTTCATAACTGAGGGATCAGTAATTCCGATGTCCGCCAGGAACCACAGGACGCCGTGTGTGGACTGAGATATTTAATCTCGAGGGGGCTTGGAGTCTCACATTTGACTGCCCCTATACATGTGTTTTTCTGTTGCGACTGGCGCTGCGGATACAGGGGACTCAGGGTGGTCTCCCGCCCTTTTCCTTGATCTACGATCTACCCGACTCACCTGGTGCCGGCACTAACCTACAGTTGTTCCCTCTCCCATACACCACCTGCTCTGCAGCACCGGGACAGTGCCTGCTGGGATTTGGAGTTCATTGGACTGGATTCGAACTCCTATTGGTGGGATGACATTTGAAGGGGGAGTGGACTCTTGTGCTGGTGAGTATTTCACACAGGAGGAGCACATTAGGGGTAGACTCTTTACAGCACAGGGCACCGAAGAAGGCGATTGTGCCGAAATGCATCTGCCGCTGCTGGGATGAATGAAATAAATGGGTTTCCTGCTCTGAACTCCCCTAAGGCCTCTGATCTTTTCTTGAAAGGATGTTACTGGATATATTATTGCGCTTGCCGGATGCGCAAAACAGAAGGCCACGCAGCAACAAGTGACACGGAATAAACAACGGCAACCCGCTGCTCGCAGCGACTTCATAACTGAGGGATCAGTAATTCCGATGTCCGCCAGGAACCACAGGACGCCGTGTGTGGACTGAGATATTTAATCTCGAGGGGGCTTGGAGTCTCTTATTTGACTGCCCCTATACATGTGTTTTTCTGTTGGGACTGGCGCTGCGGATACAGGGGACTCAGGGTGGTCTCCCGCCCTTTTCCTTGATCTACGATCTACCCGACTCACCTGGTGCCGGCACTAACCTACAGTTGTTCCCTCTCCCATACACCACCTGCTCTGCAGCGCCGGGACAGTGCCTGCTGGGATTTGGAGTTCGTTGGACTGGATTCGAACTCCTATTGGTGGGATGACATTTGAAGGGGGAGTGGACTCTTGTGCTGGTGAGTATTTCACACAGGAGGAGCACATTAGGGGTAGACTCTTTACAGCACAGGGCACCGAAGAAGGCGATTGTGCCGAAATGCATCTGCCGCTGCTGGGATGAATGAAATAAATGGGTTTCCTGCTCTGAACTCCCCTAAGGCCTCTGATCTTTTCTTGAAAGGATGTTACTGGATATATTATTGCGCTTGCAGGATGCGCAAAACAGAAGGCCATGCAGCAACAAGTGACACGGAATAAACAACGGCAACCCGCTGCTTGCAGCGACTTCATAACTGAGGGTCAGTAATTCCGATGTCCGCCAGGAACCACAGGACGCCGTGTGTGGACTGAGATATTTAATCTCGAGGGGGCTTGGAGTCTCACATTTGACTGCCCCTATACATGTGTTTTTCTGTTGGGACTGGCGCTGCGGATACAGGGGACTCAGGGTGGTCTCCCGCCCTTTTCCTTGATCTACGATCTACCCGACTCACCTGGTGCCGGCACTAACCTACAGTTGTTCCCTCTCCCATACACCACCTGCTCTGCAGCGCCGGGACAGTGCCTGCTGGGATTTGGAGTTCGTTGGACTGGATTCGAACTCCTATTGGTGGGATGACATTTGCAGGGGGAGTGGACTCTTGTGCTGGTGAGTATTTAACACAGGAGGAGCACATTAGGGGTAGACTCTTTACAGCACAGGGCACCGAAGAAGGCGATTGTGCCAAAATGCATCTGCCGCTGCTGGGATGAATGAAATAAATGGGTTTCCTGCTCTGAACTCCCCTAAGGCCTCTGATCTTTTCTTGAAAGGATGTTACTGGATATATTATTGCGCTTGCCGGATGCGCAAAACAGAAGGCCACGCAGCAACAAGTGACACGGAATAAACAACGGCAACCCGCTGCTCGCAGCGACTTCATAACTGAGGGATCAATAATTCCGATGTCCGCCAGGAACCACAGGACGCCGTGTGTGGACTGAGATATTTAATCTCGAGGGGGCTTGGAGTCTCACATTTGACTGCCCCTATACATGTGTTTTTCTGTTGGGACTGGCGCTGCGGATACAGGGGACTCAGGGTGGTCTCCCGCCCTTTTCCTTGATCTACGATCTACCCGACTCACCTGGTGCCGGCACTAACCTACAGTTGTTCCCTCTCCCATACACCACCTGCTCTGCAGCGCCGGGACAGTGCCTGCTGGGATTTGGAGTTCGTTGGACTGGATTCGAACTCCTATTGGTGGGATGACATTTGCAGGGGGAGTGGACTCTTGTGCTGGTGAGTATTTCACACAGGAGGAGCACATTAGGGGTAGACTCTTTACAGCACAGGGCACCGAAGAAGGCGATTGTGCCAAAATGCATCTGCCGCTGCTGGGATGAATGAAATAAATGGGTTTCCTGCTCTGAACTCCCCTAAGGCCTCTGATCTTTTCTTGAAAGGATGTTACTGGATATATTATTGCGCTTGCCGGATGCGCAAAACAGAAGGCCACGCAGCAACAAGTGACACGGAATAAACAACGGCAACCCGCTGCTCGCAGCGACTTCATAACTGAGGGATCAGTAATTCCGATGTCCGCCAGGAACCACAGGACGCCGTGTGTGGACTGAGATATTTAATCTCGAGGGGGCTTGGAGTCTCACATTTGACTGCCCCAATACATGTGTTTTTCTGTTGGGACTGGCGCTGCGGATACAGGGGACTCAGGGTGGTCTCCCGCCCTTTTCCTTGATCTACGATCTACCCGACTCACCTGGTGCCGGCACTAACCTACAGTTGTTCCCTCTCCCATACACCACCTGCTCTGCAGCACCGGGACAGTGCCTGCTGGGATTTGGAGTTCGTTGGACTGGATTCGAACTCCTATTGGTGGGATGACATTTAAAGGGGGAGTGGACTCTTGTGCTGGTGAGTATTTCACACAGGAGGAGCACATTAGGGGTAGACTCTTTACAGCACAGGGCACCGATGAAGGCGATTGTGCCGAAATGCATTTGCCGCTGCTGGGATGAATGAAATAAATGGGTTTCCTGCTCTGAACTCCCCTAAGGCCTCTGATCTTTTCTTGAAAGGATGTTACTGGATATATTATTGTGCTTGCCGGATGCGCAAAACAGAAGGCCACGCAGCAACAAGTGACACGGAATAAACAACGGCAACCCGCTGCTCGCAGCAACTTCATAACTGAGGGATCAGTAATTCCGATGTCCGCCAGGAACCACAGGACGTCGTGTGTGGACTGAGATATTTAATCTCGAGGGGGCTTGGAGTCTCACATTTGACTGCCCCTATACATGTGTTTTTCTGTTGGGACTGGCGCTGCGGATACAGGGGACTCAGGGTGGTCTCCCGCCCTTTTCCTTGATCTACGATCTACCCGACTCACCTGGTGCCGGCACTAACCTACAGTTGTTCCCTCTCCCATACACCACCTGCTCTGCAGCGCCGGGACAGTGCCTGCTGGGATTTGGAGTTCGTTGGACTGGATTCGAACTCCCATTGGTGGGATGACATTTGAAGGGGGAGTGGACTCTTGTGCTGGTGAGTATTTCACACAGGAGGAGCACATTAGGGGTAGACTCTTTACAGCACAGGGCACCGAAGAAGGCGATTGTGCCGAAATGCATCTGCCGCTGCTGGGATGAATGAAATAAATGGGTTTCCTGCTCTGAACTCCCCTAAGGCCTCTGATCTTTTCTTGAAAGGATGTTACTGGATATATTATTGCGCTTGCCGGATGCGTAAAACAGAAGGCCACGCAGCAACAAGTGACACGGAATAAACAACGGCAACCCGCTGCTCGCAGCGACTTCATAACTGAGGGATCAGTAATTCCGATGTCCGCCAGGAACCACAGGACGCCGTGTGTGGACTGAGATATTTAATCTCGAGGGGGCTTGGAGTCTCACATTTGACTGCCCCTATACATGTGTTTTTCTGTTGGGACTGGCGCTGCAGATACAGGGGACTCAGGGTGGTCTCCCGCCCTTTTCCTTGATCTACGATCTACCCGACTCACCTGGTGCCGGCACTAACCTACAGTTGTTCCCTCTCCCATACACCACCTGCTCTGCAGCGCCGGGACAGTGCCTGCTGGGATTTGGAGTTCGTTGGACTGGATTCGAACTCCTATTGGTGGGATGACATTTGAAGGGGGAGTGGACTCTTGTGCTGGTGAGTATTTCACACAGGAGGAGCACATTAGGGGTAGACTCTTTACAGCACAGGGCACCGAAGAAGGCGATTGTGCCGAAATGCATCTGCCGCTGCTGGGATGAATGAAATAAATGGGTTTCCTGCTCTGAACTCCCCTAAGGCCTCTGATCTTTTCTTGAAAGGATGTTACTGGATATATTATTGCGCTTGCCGGATGCGCAAAACAGAAGGCCACGCAGCAACAAGTGACACGGAATAAACAACGGCAACCCGCTGCTCGCAGCGACTTCATAACTGAGGGATCAGTAATTCCGATGTCCGCCAGGAACCACAGGACGCCGTGTGTGGACTGAGATATTTAATCTCGAGGGGGCTTGGAGTCTCACATTTGACTGCCCCTATACATGTGTTTTTCTGTTGGGACTGGCGCTGCGGATACAGGGGACTCAGGGTGGTCTCCCGCCCTTTTCCTTGATCTACGATCTACCCGACTCACCTGGTGCCGGCACTAACCTACAGTTGTTCCCTCTCCCATACACCACCTGCTCTGCAGCGCCGGGACAGTGCCTGCTGGGATTTGGAGTTCGTTGGACTGGATTCGAACTCCCATTGGTGGGATGACATTTGAAGGGGGAGTGGACTCTTGTGCTGGTGAGTATTTCACACAGAAGGAGCACATTAGGGGTAGACTCTTTACAGCACAGGGCACCGAAGAAGGCGATTGTGCCGAAATGCATCTGCCGCTGCTGGGATGAATGAAATAAATGGGTTTCCTGCTCTGAACTCCCCTAAGGCCTCTGATCTTTTCTTGAAAGGATGTTACTGGATATATTATTGCGCTTGCCGGATGCGTAAAACAGAAGGCCACGCAGCAACAAGTGACACGGAATAAACAACGGCAACCCGCTGCTCGCAGCGACTTCATAACTGAGGGATCAGTAATTCCGATGTCCGCCAGGAACCACAGGACGCCGTGTGTGGACTGAGATATTTAATCTCGAGGGGGCTTGGAGTCTCACATTTGACTGCCCCTATACATGTGTTTTTCTGTTGGGACTGGCGCTGCAGATACAGGGGACTCAGGGTGGTCTCCCGCCCTTTTCCTTGATCTACGATCTACCCGACTCACCTGGTGCCGGCACTAACCTACAGTTGTTCCCTCTCCCATACACCACCTGCTCTGCAGCGCCGGGACAGTGCCTGCTGGGATTTGGAGTTCGTTGGACTGGATTCGAACTCCTATTGGTGGGATGACATTTGAAGGGGGAGTGGACTCTTGTGCTGGTGAGTATTTCACACAGGAGGAGCACATTAGGGGTAGACTCTTTACAGCACAGGGCACCGAAGAAGGCGATTGTGCCGAAATGCATCTGCCGCTGCTGGGATGAATGAAATAAATGGGTTTCCTGCTCTGAACTCCCCTAAGGCCTCTGATCTTTTCTTGAAAGGATGTTACTGGATATATTATTGCGCTTGCCGGATGCGCAAAACAGAAGGCCACGCAGCAACAAGTGACACGGAATAAACAACGGCAACCCGCTGCTCGCAGCGACTTCATAACTGAGGGATCAGTAATTCCGATGTCCGCCAGGAACCACAGGACGCCGTGTGTGGACTGAGATATTTAATCTCGAGGGGGCTTGGAGTCTCACATTTGACTGCCCCTATACATGTGTTTTTCTGTTGGGACTGGCGCTGCGGATACAGGGGACTCAGGGTGGTCTCCCGCCCTTTTCCTTGATCTACGATCTACCCGACTCACCTGGTGCCGGCACTAACCTACAGTTGTTCCCTCTCCCATACACCACCTGCTCTGCAGCGCCGGGACAGTGCCTGCTGGGATTTGGAGTTCGTTGGACTGGATTGGAACTCCTATTGGTGGGATGACATTTGAAGGGGGAGTGGACTCTTGTGCTGGTGAGTATTTCACACAGGAGGAGCACATTAGGGGTAGACTCTTTACAGCACAGGGCACCGAAGAAGGCGATTGTGCTGAAATGCATCTACCGCTGCTGGGATGAATGAAATAAATGGGTTTCCTGCTCTGAACTCCCCTAAGGCCTCTGATCTTTTCTTGAAAGGATGTTACTGGATATATTATTGCGCTTGCCGGATGCGCAAAACAGAAGGCCACGCAGCAACAAGTGACACGGAATAAACAACGGCAACCCGCTGCTCGCAGCGACTTCATAACTGAGGGATCAGTAATTCCGATGTCCGCCAGGAACCACAGGATGCCGTGTGTGGACTGAGATATTTAATCTCGAGGGGGCTTGGAGTCTCACATTTGACTGCCCCTATACATGTGTTTTTCTGTTGGGTCTGGCGCTCCGGATACAGGGGACTCAGGGTGGTCTCCCGCCCTTTTCCTTGATCTACGATCTACCCGACTCACCTGGTGCCGGCACTAACCTACAGTTGTTCCCTCTCCCATACACCACCTGCTCTGCAGCGCCGGGACAGTGCCTGCTGGGATTTGGAGTTCGTTGGACTGGATTCGAACTCCTATTGGTGGGATGACATTTGAAGGGGGAGTGGACTCTTGTGCTGGTGAGTATTTCACACAGGAGGAGCACATTAGGGGTAGACTCTTTACAGCACAGGGCACCGAAGAAGGCGATTGTGCCGAAATGCATCTGCCGCTGCTGGGATGAATGAAATAAATGGGTTTCCTGCTCTGAACTCCCCTAAGGCCTCTGATCTTTTCTTGAAAGGATGTTACTGGATATATTATTGCGCTTGCCGGATGCGCAAAACAGAAGGCCACGCAGCAACAAGTGACACGGAATAAACAACGGCAACCCGCTGCTCGCAGCGACTTCATAACTGAGGGATCAGTAATTCCGATGTCCGCCAGGAACCACAGGACGCCGTGTGTGGACTGAGATATTTAATCTCGAGGGGGCTTGGAGTCTCACATTTGACTGCCCCTATACATGTGTTTTTCTGTTGGGACTGGCGCTGCGGATACAGGGGACTCAGGGTGGTCTCCCGCCCTTTTCCTTGATCTACGATCTACCCGACTCACCTGGTGCCGGCACTAACCTACAGTTGTTCCCTCTCCCATACACCACCTGCTCTGCAGCGCCGGGACAGTGCCTGCTGGGATTTGGAGTTCGTTGGACTGGATTGGAACTCCTATTGGTGGGATGACATTTGAAGGGGGAGTGGACTCTTGTGCTGGTGAGTATTTCACACAGGAGGAGCACATTAGGGGTAGACTCTTTACAGCACAGGGCACCGAAGAAGGCGATTGTGCTGAAATGCATCTACCGCTGCTGGGATGAATGAAATAAATGGGTTTCCTGCTCTGAACTCCCCTAAGGCCTCTGATCTTTTCTTGAAAGGATGTTACTGGATATATTATTGCGCTTGCCGGATGCGCAAAACAGAAGGCCACGCAGCAACAAGTGACACGGAATAAACAACGGCAACCCGCTGCTCGCAGCGACTTCATAACTGAGGGATCAGTAATTCCGATGTCCGCCAGGAACCACAGGATGCCGTGTGTGGACTGAGATATTTAATCTCGAGGGGGCTTGGAGTCTCACATTTGACTGCCCCTATACATGTGTTTTTCTGTTGGGTCTGGCGCTCCGGATACAGGGGACTCAGGGTGGTCTCCCGCCCTTTTCCTTGATCTACGATCTACTCGACTCACCTGGTGCCGGCACTAACCTACAGTTGTTCCCTCTCCCATACACCACCTGCTCTGCAGCGCCAGGACAGTGCCTGCTGGGATTTGGAGTTCGTTGGACTGGATTCGAACTCCTATTAGTGGGATGACATTTGAAGGGGGAGTGGACTCTTGTGCTGGTGAGTATTTCACACAGGCGGAGCACATTAGGGGTAGACTCTTTACAGCACAGGGCACCGAAGAAGGCGATTGTGCCGAAATGCATCTGCCGCTGCTGGGATGAATGAAATAAATGGGTTTCCTGCTCTGAACTCCCCTAAGGCCTCTGATCTTTTCTTGAAAGGATGTTACTGGATATATTATTGCGCTTGCCGGATGCGCAAAACAGAAGGCCACGCAGCAACAAGTGACACGGAATAAACAACGGCAACCCGCTGCTCGCAGCGACTTCATAACTGAGGGATCAGTAATTCCGATGTCCGCCAGGAACCACAGGACGCCGTGTGTGGACTGAGATATTTAATCTCGAGGGGGCTTGGAGTCTCACATTTGACTGCCCCTATACATGTGTTTTTCTGTTGGGACTGGCGCTGCGGATACAGAGGACTCAGGGTGGTCTCCCGCCCTTTTCCTTGATCTACGATCTACCCGACTCACCTGGTGCCGGCACTAACCTACAGTTGTTCCCTCTCCCATACACCACCTGCTCTGCAGCGCCGGGACAGTGCCTGCTGGGATTTGGAGTTCGTTGGACTGGATTCGAACTCCTATTGGTGGGATGACATTTGCAGGGGGAGTGGACTCTTGTGCTGGTGAGTATTTCACACAGGAGGAGCACATTAGGGGTAGAATATTTACAGCACAGGGCACCAAAGAAGGCGATTGTGCCAAAATGCATCTGCCGCTGCTGGGATGAATGAAATAAATGGGTTTCCTGCTCTGAACTCCCCTAAGGCCTCTGATCTTTTCTTGAAAGGATGTTACTGGATATATTATTGCGCTTGCCGGATGAGCAAAACAGAAGGCCACGCAGCAACAAGTGACACGGAATAAACAACGGCAACCCGCTGCTCGCAGCGACTTCATAACTGAGGGATCAGTAATTCCGATGTCCGCCAGGAACCACAGGACGCCGTGTGTGGACTGAGATATTTAATCTCGAGGGGGCTTGGAGTCTCACATTTGACTGCCCCTATACATGTGTTTTTCTGTTGGGACTGGCGCTGCGGATACCGGGGACTCAGGGTGGTCTCCCGCCCTTTTCCTTGATCTACGATCTCCCCGACTCACCTGGTGCCGGCACTAACCTACAGTTGTTCCCTCTCCCATACACCACCTGCTCTGCAGCGCCGGGACAGTGCCTGCTGGGATTTGGAGTTCGTTGGACTGGATTCGAACTCCTATTGGTGGGATGACATTTGCAGGGGTAGTGGACTCTTGTGCTGGTGAGTATTTCACACAGGAGGAGCACATTAGGGGTAGACTCTTTACAGCACAGGGCACCGAAGAAGGCGATTGTGCCAAAATGCATCTGCCGCTGCTGGGATGAATGAAATAAATGGGTTTCCTGCTCTGAACTCCCCTAAGGCCTCTGATCTTTTCTTGAAAGGATGTTACTGGATATATTATTGCGCTTGCCGGATGCGCAAAACAGAAGGCCACGCAGCAACAAGTGACACGGAATAAACAACGGCAACCCGCTGCTCGCAGCGACTTCATAACTGAGGGATCAGTAATTCCGATGTCCGCCAGGAACCACAGGACGCCGTGTGTGGACTGAGATATTTAATCTCGAGGGGGCTTGGAGTCTCACATTTGACTGCCCCTATACATGTGTTTTTCTGTTGCGACTGGCGCTGCGGATACAGGGGACTCAGGGTGGTCTCCCGCCCTTTTCCTTGATCTACGATCTACCCGACTCACCTGGTGCCGGCACTAACCTACAGTTGTTCCCTCTCCCATACACCACCTGCTCTGCAGCACCGGGACAGTGCCTGCTGGGATTTGGAGTTCATTGGACTGGATTCGAACTCCTATTGGTGGGATGACATTTGAAGGGGGAGTGGACTCTTGTGCTGGTGAGTATTTCACACAGGAGGAGCACATTAGGGGTAGACTCTTTACAGCACAGGGCACCGAAGAAGGCGATTGTGCCGAAATGCATCTGCCGCTGCTGGGATGAATGAAATAAATGGGTTTCCTGCTCTGAACTCCCCTAAGGCCTCTGATCTTTTCTTGAAAGGATGTTACTGGATATATTATTGCGCTTGCCGGATGCGCAAAACAGAAGGCCACGCAGCAACAAGTGACACGGAATAAACAACGGCAACCCGCTGCTCGCAGCGACTTCATAACTGAGGGATCAGTAATTCCGATGTCCGCCAGGAACCACAGGACGCCGTGTGTGGACTGAGATATTTAATCTCGAGGGGGCTTGGAGTCTCTTATTTGACTGCCCCTATACATGTGTTTTTCTGTTGGGACTGGCGCTGCGGATACAGGGGACTCAGGGTGGTCTCCCGCCCTTTTCCTTGATCTACGATCTACCCGACTCACCTGGTGCCGGCACTAACCTACAGTTGTTCCCTCTCCCATACACCACCTGCTCTGCAGCGCCGGGACAGTGCCTGCTGGGATTTGGAGTTCGTTGGACTGGATTCGAACTCCTATTGGTGGGATGACATTTGAAGGGGGAGTGGACTCTTGTGCTGGTGAGTATTTCACACAGGAGGAGCACATTAGGGGTAGACTCTTTACAGCACAGGGCACCGAAGAAGGCGATTGTGCCGAAATGCATCTGCCGCTGCTGGGATGAATGAAATAAATGGGTTTCCTGCTCTGAACTCCCCTAAGGCCTCTGATCTTTTCTTGAAAGGATGTTACTGGATATATTATTGCGCTTGCAGGATGCGCAAAACAGAAGGCCATGCAGCAACAAGTGACACGGAATAAACAACGGCAACCCGCTGCTTGCAGCGACTTCATAACTGAGGGTCAGTAATTCCGATGTCCGCCAGGAACCACAGGACGCCGTGTGTGGACTGAGATATTTAATCTCGAGGGGGCTTGGAGTCTCACATTTGACTGCCCCTATACATGTGTTTTTCTGTTGGGACTGGCGCTGCGGATACAGGGGACTCAGGGTGGTCTCCCGCCCTTTTCCTTGATCTACGATCTACCCGACTCACCTGGTGCCGGCACTAACCTACAGTTGTTCCCTCTCCCATACACCACCTGCTCTGCAGCGCCGGGACAGTGCCTGCTGGGATTTGGAGTTCGTTGGACTGGATTCGAACTCCTATTGGTGGGATGACATTTGCAGGGGGAGTGGACTCTTGTGCTGGTGAGTATTTAACACAGGAGGAGCACATTAGGGGTAGACTCTTTACAGCACAGGGCACCGAAGAAGGCGATTGTGCCAAAATGCATCTGCCGCTGCTGGGATGAATGAAATAAATGGGTTTCCTGCTCTGAACTCCCCTAAGGCCTCTGATCTTTTCTTGAAAGGATGTTACTGGATATATTATTGCGCTTGCCGGATGCGCAAAACAGAAGGCCACGCAGCAACAAGTGACACGGAATAAACAACGGCAACCCGCTGCTCGCAGCGACTTCATAACTGAGGGATCAATAATTCCGATGTCCGCCAGGAACCACAGGACGCCGTGTGTGGACTGAGATATTTAATCTCGAGGGGGCTTGGAGTCTCACATTTGACTGCCCCTATACATGTGTTTTTCTGTTGGGACTGGCGCTGCGGATACAGGGGACTCAGGGTGGTCTCCCGCCCTTTTCCTTGATCTACGATCTACCCGACTCACCTGGTGCCGGCACTAACCTACAGTTGTTCCCTCTCCCATACACCACCTGCTCTGCAGCGCCGGGACAGTGCCTGCTGGGATTTGGAGTTCGTTGGACTGGATTCGAACTCCTATTGGTGGGATGACATTTGCAGGGGGAGTGGACTCTTGTGCTGGTGAGTATTTCACACAGGAGGAGCACATTAGGGGTAGACTCTTTACAGCACAGGGCACCGAAGAAGGCGATTGTGCCAAAATGCATCTGCCGCTGCTGGGATGAATGAAATAAATGGGTTTCCTGCTCTGAACTCCCCTAAGGCCTCTGATCTTTTCTTGAAAGGATGTTACTGGATATATTATTGCGCTTGCCGGATGCGCAAAACAGAAGGCCACGCAGCAACAAGTGACACGGAATAAACAACGGCAACCCGCTGCTCGCAGCGACTTCATAACTGAGGGATCAGTAATTCCGATGTCCGCCAGGAACCACAGGACGCCGTGTGTGGACTGAGATATTTAATCTCGAGGGGGCTTGGAGTCTCACATTTGACTGCCCCAATACATGTGTTTTTCTGTTGGGACTGGCGCTGCGGATACAGGGGACTCAGGGTGGTCTCCCGCCCTTTTCCTTGATCTACGATCTACCCGACTCACCTGGTGCCGGCACTAACCTACAGTTGTTCCCTCTCCCATACACCACCTGCTCTGCAGCACCGGGACAGTGCCTGCTGGGATTTGGAGTTCGTTGGACTGGATTCGAACTCCTATTGGTGGGATGACATTTAAAGGGGGAGTGGACTCTTGTGCTGGTGAGTATTTCACACAGGAGGAGCACATTAGGGGTAGACTCTTTACAGCACAGGGCACCGATGAAGGCGATTGTGCCGAAATGCATTTGCCGCTGCTGGGATGAATGAAATAAATGGGTTTCCTGCTCTGAACTCCCCTAAGGCCTCTGATCTTTTCTTGAAAGGATGTTACTGGATATATTATTGTGCTTGCCGGATGCGCAAAACAGAAGGCCACGCAGCAACAAGTGACACGGAATAAACAACGGCAACCCGCTGCTCGCAGCAACTTCATAACTGAGGGATCAGTAATTCCGATGTCCGCCAGGAACCACAGGACGCCGTGTGTGGACTGAGATATTTAATCTCGAGGGGGCTTGGAGTCTCACATTTGACTGCCCCTATACATGTGTTTTTCTGTTGGGACTGGCGCTGCGGATACAGGGGACTCAGGGTGGTCTCCCGCCCTTTTCCTTGATCTACGATCTACCCGACTCACCTGGTGCCGGCACTAACCTACAGTTGTTCCCTCTCCCATACACCACCTGCTCTGCAGCGCCGGGACAGTGCCTGCTGGGATTTGGAGTTCGTTGGACTGGATTCGAACTCCTATTGGTGGGATGACATTTGAAGGGGGAGTGGACTCTTGTGCTGGTGAGTATTTCACACAGGAGGAGCACATTAGGGGTAGACTCTTTACAGCACAGGGCACCAAAGAAGGCGATTGTGCCGAAATGCATCTGCCGCTGCTGGGATGAATGAAATAAATGGGTTTCCTGCTCTGAACTCCCCTAAGGCCTCTGATCTTTTCTTGAAAGGATGTTACTGGATATATTATTGCGCTTGCCGGATGCGCAAAACAGAAGGCCACGCAGCAGCAAGTGACACGGAATAAACAACGGCAACCCGCTGCTCGCAGCGACTTCATAACTGAGGGATCAGTAATTCCGATGTCCGCCAGGAACCACAGGACGCCGTGTGTGGACTGAGATATTTAATCTCGAGGGGGCTTGGAGTCTCACATTTGACTGCCCCTATACATGTGTTTTTCTGTTGGGACTGGCGCTGCGGATACAGGGGACTCAGGGTGGTCTCCCGCCCTTTTCCTTGATCTACGATCTACCCGACTCACCTGGTGCCGGCACTAACCTACAGTTGTTCCCTCTCCCATACACCACCTGCTCTGCAGCGCCGGGACAGTGCCTGCTGGGATTTGTTGTTCGTTGGACTGGATTCGAACTCCTATTGGTGGGATGACATTTGAAGGGGGAGTGGACTCTTGTGCTGGTGAGTATTTCACACAGGAGGAGCACATTAGGGGTAGACTCTTTACAGCACAGGGCACCGAAGAAGGCGATTGTGCCGAAATGCATCTGCCGCTGCTGGGATGAATGAAATAAATGGGTTTCCTGCTCTGAACTCCCCTAAGGCCTCTGATCTTTTCTTGAAAGGATGTTACTGGATATATTATTGCGCTTGCCGGATGCGCAAAACAGAAGGCCACGCAGCAACAAGTGACACGGAATAAACAATGGCAACCCGCTGCTCGCAGCGACTTCATAACTGAGGGATCAGTAATTCCGATGTCCGCCAGGAACCACAGGACACCGTGTGTGGACTGAGATATTTAATCTCGAGGGGGCTTGGAGTCTCTTATTTGACTGCCCCTATACATGTGTTTTTCTGTTGAGACTGGCGCTGCGGATACAGGGGACTCAGGGTGGTCTCCCGCCCTTTTCCTTGATCTACGATCTACCCGACTCACCTGGTGCCGGCACTAACCTACAGTTGTTCCCTCTCCCATACACCACCTGCTCTGCAGCGCCGGGACAGTGCCTGCTGGGATTTGGAGTTCGTTGGACTGGATTCGAACTCCTATTGGTGGGATGACATTTGAAAGGGGAGTGGACTCTTGTGCTGGTGAGTATTTCACACAGGAGGAGCACATTAGGGGTAGACTCTTTACAGCACAGGGCACCGAAGAAGGCGATTGTGCCGAAATGCATCTGCCGCTGCTGGGATGAATGAAATAAATGGGTTTCCTGCTCTGAACTCCCCTAAGGCCTCTGATCTTTTCTTGAAAGGATGTTACTGGATATATTATTGCGCTTGCAGGATGCGCAAAACAGAAGGCCATGCAGCAACAAGTGACACGGAATAAACAACGGCAACCCGCTGCTCGCAGCGACTTCATAACTGAGGGATCAGTAATTCCGATGTCCGCCAGGAACCACAGGACGCCGTGTGTGGACTGAGATATTTAATCTCGAGGGGGCTTGGAGTCTCACATTTGACTGCCCCTATACATGTGTTTTTCTGTTGGGACTGGCGCTGCGGATACAGGGGACTCAGGGTGGTCTCCCGCCCTTTTCCTTGATCTACGATCTACCCGACTCACCTGGTGCCGGCACTAACCTACAGTTGTTCCCTCTCCCATACACCACCTGCTCTGCAGCGCCGGGACAGTGCCTGCTGGGATTTGGAGTTCGTTGGACTGGATTCGAACTCCTATTGGTGGGATGACATTTGCAGGGGGAGTGGACTCTTGTGCTGGTGAGTATTTCACACAGGAGGAGCACATTAGGGGTAGACTCTTTACAGCACAGGGCACCGAAGAAGGCGATTGTGCCAAAATGCATCTGCCGCTGCTGGGATGAATGAAATAAATGGGTTTCCTGCTCTGAACTCCCCTAAGGCCTCTGATCTTTTCTTGAAAGGATGTTACTGGATATATTATTGCGCTTGCCGGATGCGCAAAACAGAAGGCCACGCAGCAACAAGTGACACGGAATAAACAACGGCAACCCGCTGCTCGCAGCGACTTCATAACTGAGGGATCAGTAATTCCGATGTCCGCCAGGAACCACAGGACGCCGTGTGTGGACTGAGATATTTAATCTCGAGGGGGCTTGGAGTCTCACATTTGACTGCCCCTATACATGTGTTTTTCTGTTGGGACTGGCGCTGCGGATACAGGGGACTCAGGGTGGTCTCCCGCCCTTTTCCTTGATCTACGATCTACCCGACTCACCTGGTGCCGGCACTAACCTACAGTTGTTCCCTCTCCCATACACCACCTGCTCTGCAGCGCCGGGACAGTGCCTGCTGGGATTTGGAGTTCGTTGGACTGGATTCGAACTCCTATTGGTGGGATGACATTTGAAGGGGGAGTGGACTCTTGTGCTGGTGAGTATTTCACACAGGAGGAGCACATTAGGGGTAGACTCTTTACAGCACAGGGCACCGAAGAAGGCGATTGTGCCGAAATGCATCTGCCGCTGCTGGGATGAATGAAATAAATGGGTTTCCTGCTCTGAACTCCCCCAAGGCCTCTGATCTTTTCTTGAAAGGATGTTACTGGATATATTATTGCGCTTGCCGGATGCGCAAAACAGAAGGCCACGCAGCAACAAGTGACACGGAATAAACAACGGCAACCCGCTGCTCGCAGCAACTTCATAACTGAGGGATCAGTAATTCCGATGTCCGCCAGGAACCACAGGACGCCGTGTGTGGACTTGACTCTTGTGCTGGTGAGTATTTCACACAGGAGGAGCACGTTAGGGGTAGACTCTTTACAGCACAGGGCACCGAAGAAGGCGATTGTGCCGAAATGCATCTGCTGCCGCTGCTGGGATGAATGAAATAAATGGGTTTCCTGCTCTGAACTCCCCTAAGGCCTCTGATCTTTTCTTGAAAGGATGTTACTGGATATATTATTGCGCTTGCCGGATGCGCAAAACAGAAGGCCACGCAGCAACAAGTGACACGGAATAAAACAACGGCAACCCGCTGCTCGCAGTGACTTCATAACTGAGGGATCAGTAATTCCGATGTCCGCCAGGAACCACAGGACGCTGTGTGTGGACTGAGATATTTAATCTCGAGGGGGCTTGGAGTCTCACATTTGACTGCCCCATACATGTGTTTTTCTGTTGGGACTGGCGCTGCGGATACAGGGGACTCGGGGTGGTCTCCCGCCCTTTTCCTTGATCTACGATCTACCCGACTCACCTGGTGCCGGCACTAACCTACAGTTGTTCCCTCTCCCATACACCACCTGCTCTGCAGCGCCGGGACAGTGCCTGCTGGGATTTGGAGTTCGTTGGACTGGATTCGAACTCCTATTGGTGGGATGACATTTGCAGGGGGAGTGGACTCTTGTGCTGGTGAGTATTTCACACAGGAGGAGCACATTAGGGGTAGACTCTTTACAGCACAGGGCACCGAAGAAGGCGATTGTGCCGAAATGCATCTGCCGTTGCTGGGATGAATGAAATAAATGGGTTTCCTGCTCTGAACTCCCATAAGGCCTCTGATCTTTTCTTGAAAGGATGTTACTGGATATATTATTGCGCTTGCCGGATGCGCAAAACAGAAGGCCATGCAGCAACAAGTGACACGGAATAAACAACGGCAACCCGCTGCTCGCAGCGACTTCATAACTGAGGGATCAGTAATTCCGATGTCCGCCAGGAACCACAGGACGCCGTGTGTGGACTGAGATATTTAATCTCGAGGGGGCTTGGAGTCTCACATTTGACTGCCCCTATACATGTGTTTTTCTGTTGGGACTGGCGCTGCGGATACAGGGGACTCAGGGTGGTCTCCCGCCCTTTTCCTTGATCTACGATCTACCCGACTCACCTGGTGCCGGCACTAACCTACAGTTGTTCCCTCTCCCATACACCACCTGCTCTGCAGCGCCGGGACAGTGCCTGCTGGGATTTGGAGTTCGTTGGACTGGATTCGAACTCCTATTGGTGGGATGACATTTGCAGGGGGAGTGGACTCTTGTGCTGGTGAGTATTTCACACAGGAGGAGCACATTAGGGGTAGACTCTTTACAGCACAGGGCACCGAAGAAGGCGATTGTACCGAAATGCATCTGCCGCTGCAGGGATGAATGAAATAAATGGGTTTCCTGCTCTGAACTCCCCTAAGGCCTCTGATCTTTTCTTGAAAGGATGTTACTGGATATATTATTGCGCTTGCCGGATGCGCAAAACAGAAGGCCACGCAGCAACAAGTGACACGGAATAAACAACGGCAACCCGCTGCTCGCAGCGACTTCATAACTGAGGGATCAGTAATTCCGATGTCCGCCAGGAACCACAGGACGCCGTGTGTGGACTGAGATATTTAATCTCGAGGGGGCTTGGAGTCTCACATTTGACTGCCCCTATACATGTGTTTTTCTGTTGGGACTGGCGCTGCGGATACAGGGGACTCAGGGTGGTCTCCCGCCCTTTTCCTTGATCTACGATCTACCCGACTCACCTGGTGCCGGCACTAACCTACAGTTGTTCCCTCTCCCATACACCACCTGCTCTGCAGCGCCGGGACAGTGCCTGCTGGGATTTGGAGTTCGTTGGACTGGATTCGAACTCCTATTGGTGGGATGACATTTGCAGGGGGAGTGGACTCTTGTGCTGGTGAGTATTTCACACAGGAGGAGCACATTAGGGGTAGACTCTTTACAGCACAGGGCACCGAAGAAGGCGATTGTGCCGAAATGCATCTGCCGCTGCTGGGATGAATGAAATAAATGGGTTTCCTGCTCTGAACTCCCCTAAGGCCTCTGATCTTTTCTTGAAAGGATGTTACTGGATATATTATTGCGCTTGCCGGATGCGCAAAACAGAAGGCCACGCAGCAACAAGTGACACGGAATAAACAACGGCAACCCGCTGCTCGCAGCGACTTCATAACTGAGGGATCAGTAATTCCGATGTCCGCCAGGAACCACAGGACGCCGTGTGTGGACTGAGATATTTAATCTCGAGGGGGCTTGGAGTCTCACATTTGACTGCCCCTATACATGTGTTTTTCTGTTGGGACTGGCGCTGCAGATACAGGGGACTCAGGGTGGTCCCCCGCCCTTTTCCTTGATCTACGATCTACCCGACTCACCTGGTGCCGGCACTAACCTACAGTTGTTCCCTCTCCCATACACCACCTGCTCTGCAGCGCCGGGACAGTGCCTGCTGGGATTTGGAGTTCGTTGGACTGGATTCGAACTCCTATTGGTGGGATGACATTTGCAGGGGGAGTGGACTCTTGTGCTGGTGAGTATTTCACACAGGAGGAGCACATTAGGGGTAGACTCTTTACAGCACAGGGCACCGAAGAAGGCGATTGTGCCGAAATGCATCTGCCGCTGCTGGGATGAATGAAATTAATGGGTTTCCTGCTCTGAACTCCCCTAAGGCCTCTGATCTTTTCTTGAACGGATGTTACTGGATATATTATTGCGCATGCCGGATGCACAAAACAGAAGGCCACGCAGCAACAAGTGACACGGAATAAACAACGGCAACCCGCTGCTCGCAGCGACTTCATAACTGAGGGATCAGTAATTCCGATGTCCGCCAGGAACCACAGGACGCCGTGTGTGGACTGAGATATTTAATCTCGAGGGGGCTTGGAGTCTCACATTTGACTGCCCCTATACATGTGTTTTTCTGTTGGGACTGGCGCTGCGGATACAGGGGACTCAGGGTGGTCTCCCGCCCTTTTCCTTGATCTACGATCTACCCGACTCACCTGGTGCCGGCACTAACCTACAGTTGTTCCCTCTCCCATACACCACCTGCTCTGCAGCGCCGGGACAGTGCCTGCTGGGATTTGGAGTTCGTTGGACTGGATTCGAACTCCTATTGGTGGGATGACATTTGCAGGGGGAGTGGACTCTTGTGCTGGTGAGTATTTCACACAGGAGGAGCACATTAGGGGTAGACTCTTTACAGCACAGGGCACCGAAGAAGGCGATTGTACCGAAATGCATCTGCCGCTGCAGGGATGAATGAAATAAATGGGTTTCCTGCTCTGAACTCCCCTAAGGCCTCTGATCTTTTCTTGAAAGGATGTTACTGGATATATTATTGCGCTTGCCGGATGCGCAAAACAGAAGGCCACGCAGCAACAAGTGACACGGAATAAACAACGGCAACCCGCTGCTCGCAGCGACTTCATAACTGAGGGATCAGTAATTCCGATGTCCGCCAGGAACCACAGGACGCCGTGTGTGGACTGAGATATTTAATCTCGAGGGGGCTTGGAGTCTCACATTTGACTGCCCCTATACATGTGTTTTTCTGTTGGGACTGGCGCTGCGGATACAGGGGACTCAGGGTGGTCTCCCGCCCTTTTCCTTGATCTACGATCTACCCGACTCACCTGGTGCCGGCACTAACCTACAGTTGTTCCCTCTCCCATACACCACCTGCTCTGCAGCGCCGGGACAGTGCCTGCTGGGATTTGGAGTTCGTTGGACTGGATTCGAACTCCTATTGGTGGGATGACATTTGCAGGGGGAGTGGACTCTTGTGCTGGTGAGTATTTCACACAGGAGGAGCACATTAGGGGTAGACTCTTTACAGCACAGGGCACCGAAGAAGGCGATTGTGCCGAAATGCATCTGCCGCTGCTGGGATGAATGAAATAAATGGGTTTCCTGCTCTGAACTCCCCTAAGGCCTCTGATCTTTTCTTGAAAGGATGTTACTGGATATATTATTGCGCTTGCCGGATGCGCAAAACAGAAGGCCACGCAGCAACAAGTGACACGGAATAAACAACGGCAACCCGCTGCTCGCAGCGACTTCATAACTGAGGGATCAGTAATTCCGATGTCCGCCAGGAACCACAGGACGCCGTGTGTGGACTGAGATATTTAATCTCGAGGGGGCTTGGAGTCTCACATTTGACTGCCCCTATACATGTGTTTTTCTGTTGGGACTGGCGCTGCAGATACAGGGGACTCAGGGTGGTCCCCCGCCCTTTTCCTTGATCTACGATCTACCCGACTCACCTGGTGCCGGCACTAACCTACAGTTGTTCCCTCTCCCATACACCACCTGCTCTGCAGCGCCGGGACAGTGCCTGCTGGGATTTGGAGTTCGTTGGACTGGATTCGAACTCCTATTGGTGGGATGACATTTGCAGGGGGAGTGGACTCTTGTGCTGGTGAGTATTTCACACAGGAGGAGCACATTAGGGGTAGACTCTTTACAGCACAGGGCACCGAAGAAGGCGATTGTGCCGAAATGCATCTGCCGCTGCTGGGATGAATGAAATTAATGGGTTTCCTGCTCTGAACTCCCCTAAGGCCTCTGATCTTTTCTTGAACGGATGTTACTGGATATATTATTGCGCATGCCGGATGCACAAAACAGAAGGCCACGCAGCAACAAGTGACACGGAATAAACAACGGCAACCCGCTGCTCGCAGCGACTTCATAACTGAGGGATCAGTAATTCCGATGTCCGCCAGGAACCACTGGACGCCGTGTGTGGACTGAGATATTTAATCTCGAGGGGGCTTGGAGTCTCACATTTGACTGCCCCTATACATGTGTTTTTCTGTTGGGACTGGCGCTGCGGATACAGGGGACTCAGGGTGGTCTCCCGCCCTTTTCCTTGATCTACGATCTACCCGACTCACCTGGTGCCGGCACTAACCTACAGTTGTTCCCTCTCCCATACACCACCTGCTCTGCAGCGCCGGGACAGTGCCTGCTGGGATTTGGAGTTCGTTGGACTGGATTCGAACTCCTATTGGTGGGATAACATTTGCAGGGGGAGTGGACTCTTGTGCTGGTGAGTATTTCATACAGGAGGAGCACATTAGGGGTAGACTCTTTACAGCACAGGGCACCGAAGAAGGCGATTCTGCCGAAATGCATCTGCCGCTGCTGAGATGAATGAAATAAATGGGTTTCCTGCTCTGAACTCCCCTAAGGCCTCTGATCTTTTCTTGAAAGGATGTTACTGGATATATTATTGCGCTTGCCGGATGCGCAAAACAGAAGGCCACGCAGCAACAAGTGACACGGAATAAACAACGGCAACCCGCTGCTCGCAGCGACTTCATAACTGAGGGATCAGTAATTCCGATGTCCGCCAGGAACCACAGGACGCCGTGTGTGGACTGAGATATTTAATCTCGAGGGGGCTTGGAGTCTCACATTTGACTGCCCCTATACATGTGTTTTTCTGTTGGGACTGGCGCTGCGGATACAGGGGACTCAGGGTGGTCTCCCGCCCTTTTCCTTGATCTACGATCTACCCGACTCACCTGGTGCCGGCACTAACCTACAGTTGTTCCCTCTCCCATACACCACCTGCTCTGCAGCGCCGGGACAGTGCCTGCTGGGATTTGGAGTTCGTTGGACTGGATTCGAACTCCTATTGGTGGGATGACATTTGCAGGGGGAGTGGACTCTTGTGCTGGTGAGTATTTCACACAGGAGGAGCACATTAGGGGTAGACTGTTTACAGCACAGGGCACAGAAGAAGGCGATTGTGCCGAAATGCATCTGCCGCTGCTGGGATGAATGAAATGAATGGGTTTCCTGCTCTGAACTCCCCTAAGGCCTCTTATCTTTTCTCGAAAGGATGTTACTGGATATATTATTGCGCTTGCCGGATGCGCAAAACAGAAGGCCACGCAGCAACAAGTGACACGGAATAAACAACGGCAACCCGCTGCTCGCAGCGACTTCATAACTGAGGGATCAGTAATTCCGATGTCCGCCAGGAACCACAGGACGCCGTGTGTGGACTGAGATATTTAATCTCGAGGGGGCTTGGAGTCTCACATTTGACTGCCCCTATACATGTGTTTTTCTGTTGGGACTGGCGCTGCGGATACAGGGGACTCAGGGTGGTCTCCCGCCCTTTTCCTTGATCTACGATCTACCCGACTCACCTGGTGCCGGCACTAACCTACAGTTGTTCCCTCTCCCATACACCACCTGCTCTGCAGCGCCGGGACAGTGCCTGCTGGGATTTGGAGTTCGTTGGACTGGATTGGAACTCCTATTGGTGGGATGACATTTGAAGGGGGAGTGGACTCTTGTGCTGGTGAGTATTTCACACAGGAGGAGCACATTAGGGGTAGACTCTTTACAGCACAGGGCACCGAAGAAGGCGATTGTGCCGAAATGCATCTACCGCTGCTGGGATGAATGAAATAAATGGGTTTCCTGCTCTGAACTCCCCTAAGGCCTCTGATCTTTTCTTGAAAGGATGTTACTGGATATATTATTGCGCTTGCCGGATGCGCAAAACAGAAGGCCACGCAGCAACAAGTGACACGGAATAAACAACGGCAACCCGCTGCTCGCAGCGACTTCATAACTGAGGGATCAGTAATTCCGATATCCGCCAGGAACCACAGGACGCCGTGTGTGGACTGAGATATTTAATCTCGAGGGGGCTTGGAGTCTCACATTTGACTGCCCCTATACATGTGTTTTTCTGTTGGGACTGGCGCTGTGGATACAGGGGACTCAGGGTGGTCTCCCGCCCTTTTCCTTGATCTACGATCTACCCGACTCACCTGGTGCCGGCACTAACCTACAGTTGTTCCCTCTCCCATACACCACCTGCTCTGCAGCGCCGGGACAGTGCCTGCTGGGATTTGGAGTTCGTTGGACTGGATTCGAACTCCTATTGGTGGGATGACATTTGCAGGGGGAGTGGACTCTTGTGCTGGTGAGTATTTCACACAGGAGGAGCACATTAGGGGTAGACTCTTTACAGCACAGGGCACCGAAGAAGGCGATTGTGCCGAAATGCATCTGCCGCTGCTGGGATGAATGAAATAAATGGGTTTCCTGCTCTGAACTCCCCTAAGGCCTCTGATCTTTTCTTGAAAGGATGTTACTGGATATATATATATATATATATATATATATATATATATATATATATATATATATATATATATATATATATATATATCGCGTGTCAGGGGGAGCTCTTGCTATTTGTAATCCTTTCCAGAATTCGCGTCCAAGTTGGTTGTTGAACCAAAAGCCGCTTGAAAAGGAGGGGGCACCGCCAGCGGAGACAGCCAGCATCCGCAATAATATAACGAAATCTTCAAACCTCCACACAAGCGGCGAAAGAAGAGGCAGACCCCACAATATCCAGGCAAGTTGTCTTATTCACGAGCCTTTCAAAAATGTAACGTTTCGAGTACTAGCGTACTCTTGTTCACACACCACATTCTTGTTTGGAGTTTTCTTTTATGTTTGCGGTTCTGACCCCACCTATGGGCCACACCTACCACACGTGCATCACAAGGTTCGGCCTACGGCCTGGATTCAACAATTTAAAGCCACAGTACATATTTAGCATTGTAATTGTAAAATACAATTGCATGGAACACATTTAAAACCACGTAACAAAAATAATGCCTGATCTTAATTTCATCATAATAATTACACATTCTTAGGAATTAATTTATATCGGTGTACAAATACTTAAAAAGTATGCTTATCTTTACTGCACAAATGCATGAAAAAATACATGAAACATTGTCCATAAATTGATTATTAGAATGATATGCTTAAATGCATAATTCATAACTTGATTAGTTAAAAAAATCAGAATGGAACAATCAGATATATATATGGCATTATAAAAAGGTTTGAGTGTTGAGCTTAACCACAGTACCATTGAAAATTGATACAGAGCTTGGCAGAACTTGTGAAAGAAAAAAGGGGACATGCCACCAAAATGCACCTCAGTATATAACCATGATATTGAGCTACAGTCCTATATATTTATTTAAAATGTATACATTATAAACTTTACATATCATAAATATTAAGAACTATTTACAAAAAATTATATGTGCAGAAGTGAAAAAAGTGCTCAAATATATTCACAGTGTAAATAAACCACCTAAAGAAATTTCTTTTAAACCACTAAATGTTTAAAAGATTGCCTTGTTCAAAAACCTAAACAGCCAATCCAGAAACAACAGTAGGACTGCAGATCACCAAAAATAAGTGCATTATTATAGATTACATAATGTCAAAGACGTATGTACTTCAATACTCTGTACATTATGACATAATAACTGGAACCTTCATTACTGAGATTACGTAAATCCATTGCAGAGTGTGTATGCTTGATTAATACTTCTACAAAAAATTGTGCAGATCCTCTGTCACATTCAACCCGTTGGGTTGTTTGCTGTCGAGCTTTATAATATAACGCGTTTCCATTCGGCGTAATAATTTATCGCGGTCGCCACCGCGTCTAAGTGGGGCAACAGCGTCAATTACGTAATATGTAAGACAAGACAGATCCTTGTTATGTCTGCTGTTAAAATGACACGCCACTGTGTAAGCCCCATCGTGGTTAGCAATGGCACGAAGGTGCTGCAGGATCCTGACATGCACCTGAGCACCGGTACTGCCCACATAGCGCAGACTGCAGGTGCACGTCAGGACGTAAACTGCAAACTCCGTTCGGCAGTTGTAATTACCACGAATAGGTATTTCTGTATAAGAGAATGGAGTGCTATAATGGGTGATGTTCTGCCCAAATTTACATGCTCGACATGAGGAACATTTGTGGAAGCCCTTGCCTCCAAACCATTGATTGACTCTGGGTAATTCAGGGCTGGATTTAACCAGCTTGCTGTGCATACTGAACGCACGCCTGAATGTAACCACAGGTCTATCTGGAGTCATGTCACGTAAAACACCATCAGTTTTTAAAACTGCCCAATGTTTGTTGACAATAGACTTGACTTTGCGGTGTTGTCTGCTATATGTGGTTATTAATCTGGTTGTGTCTGCATTATCATTGTCATCAGGAGGTTTAGGTGCCAGCAAAGAGACTCTTGATCTTTCTCTGCTCTTTTCTAACTCATGGGATAGGCAGCTTTTGCTATATCCCCTTGCCTGGAGTCTAGCTAACATCACAACTGCACCTTCCTCAAACTTCTCTTGTGTGTTGCAAATTCTTTTTAAACGCAACAATTCACCCAGAGGAATGCTGGTTATGACATGTTTGGGGTGACCACTGCTGGCGTGTAAAATACTGTTGCCAGCAGTGGGTTTCCTGTGCAGGGATGATATTGATGCACACATCAAGAAATTCAGCAGATGTAGTACTGATATTGGATGTAAAAAATAAATTGAAATGATTGGTATTAAGCGCATTAACAAATAATTGAGCACTGTTTACATCACCCTCCCATATGCAGAAAATATCATCAATAAAGCGCATCCAGTACTTGATGCGCTCAAAACCAGGAACGCCAATCAGGTCCCGCTCCTCCCACAGCCCCACGTGCAAGCACGCGTAGCTGGGGGAGAAGCAGGATCCCATGGCAACACCGCATATTTGTCTCCAAATGTCCTTACCAAACAAAAAATAATTGTTGTTTAGGCACCATTGCACCAAGTCACATATCATTTTGTTATGACTATAGTACGCACAGGATTTACGTCCCAAAAAATGTTTGATCGCCTCTATACCTTGCTTGTGTTCAATACAGGTGTACAGTGACTCAATATCTAAAGTGATGATACAGCAGTTTTCTTTCCACTGTATGGACTCTAGCTTGGTCAAAAAGTCCCCTGTGTCTTTGATATATCTTGGCAACGATTGGACATGCTCCTGTAAATAAAAATCAATGTACCGTGAAATGTTCTCACCCATACTTTTGATCGCTGAGATGATGGGTCTCCCCGGTGTTGGATTTTGCATTTTATGCACCTTGGGAATGAGATACATATGTGGCATGACTGGATGTTCCACCAAAAGAAAAGCACACTCAGTAGCTGTAATTAAATTGTTTCTTTTGTAAGATAACAGCATTCTTTTGACATTGTCTTTGGCGTGCTTATATTGAACGCCATTGCTTTTCACATAACAATTGGCGTTTTCTAATTGTCTCTTTGCTTCTTTGATGTATTGATCTTTTTGCCACAAAACAATGTTTCCTCCTTTGTCGGAAGAATTCACGATGACCTCTTGATTTTTTGATAATTTGGCCATTAAATTATTATATTGCTTGGTCTGAAAACTGGACATATTTTTTTTGACGTGGATTTGTCTGTTAAGTTTTTTCAAATCCTCGATGATGCAGTCATGGTAAATGCCCACTGCGTCCTTTGGCATGACGGGGACAAATTTGGTTTTAGGTTTGAAGGGACTCTCACCAGCTCCCTTTTGTGGAATGTCAATCTCTCGCAACTCACTCTGTGTATCAGGAACATCCATATTGGACATTGGTGGGGCTGCTCCGCTGTTCAAATTGCAAAGCGTTATCAGAGTTCTGGCGTCGCTGGCTGGAACCAGTGGGGATACATCAATTTCATTGGCTACCCCAGTGGCTGTTGATGAATTCATATTGGATTTGGATTTAATGGCATAAAACTTTTTAAGTTTTAACTTTCGGATATACAGGAAGACATCAGCTCTGGTGTTGGTATAGTCAAATGAGCTCTCTGGACAAAAATTGAGACCCAGCTTAAGTATTTGTTGCTCAGCTTTGGTTAACGTTATGTCAGATAAATTAATGATGGTGCTTGCGTTTATCATTGTTTGTTGTTTTTCTTTTTGAACCATTTCTTTTTTTGCGGCTGCGGTGGTTTTTGCACGCTTTCTTCTTGCCCTTCGCCCTGCAGTTTTCCTCTTCCTGCATTCCGTGACCGCGCGCGCGGGCCTAATGATTGCATGTGAGCCTCGACTAAAAAATCCATTTCTTCACCTAGGTCGAGGACGGCGTATGGTGAATTGTCCTCCGGCAAGCTTGACAATGAGCCACATGTGCTTGATGTACTGGCAAGCGAAATGGTATTCGTTGCTGACATTTCGTGATTATCCACTGCTGCAGCTGAGTCTTGATGAACCGCCTGTGCCTGGGTTCTTTGCGCCGATTTTTGAATTTGCCGCTGCTTTTTAGCCTGATCAAATTTGCGTGCAAAAGTATAAATTTGGCCTGTCTCGTAGTCGTTGAGATCTCTTGCAAACTTATTTATTTTGCGTAGCTTGATTTTGTCTTCATGTTTCTTCAGACGCTCGCTGATGTCTTTACGTCCTTTAGCAATCACTGCTTGGGTATCACTATCGGTGAAAGCATCCAAATCTGTATTTATTTTCTGAATCTCGTCCAGTAAAACAGCGCGGTCCAGAATTGCGTATTTGATCAGGAGCTTAATTAAGTTCATAGAGGCTCCCAAGTTTAGTTCCCCCCATTCTCGTAACATGTTTGGATTGGGGTCAGCAAAACTAGGGGCCAGCATAATACGCAACCATCTCGGGACCCGTCCAGCCTCCTCATACTTTGTAAGTGATTTGTGCTCCCACCATTTGGTAATCTCAGACAGAGATTTCTTATCCAGCAAATTTAACATTTTTTTAACGTCTTGGTTGACTGCCGTGGCTGCGCTAGCCTGTATCTGTTTCCTGCCTGTTCCTCGTGGCACTTGTGCAAACAATGCATCTGCTGCCGCTTCCCGCTCCATTTCCAAACTGGCTGCCATGGTTTCTCGCAATGCAGCCAAGTGGTGTATTTTTTGAAAGTTTATGTGCCCAAAAGTTTGTTTATCGTGAATGGGTAGTCCACTTGTAACCTTCGCGTTTTTGCGCTGCCTGGGGATAATCGCTGCCTCCTCACCTGGAATGACTTGATGATGCAGTGCACGCCCTCCCTGTGCACCGTAGTGGCCGGTAATCAAACTGGCCGCCCACGGTCTCAGATTACGCGCGCCAGTCCGTATATCGCGTGTCAGGGAGCTCTTGCTATTTGTAATCCTTTCCGGAATTCGCGTCCAAGTTGGTTGTTGAAGCAAAAGCCGCTTGAAAAGGAGGGGGCACCGCCAGCGGAGACAGCCAGCATCCGCAATAATATAACGAAATCTTCAAACCTCCACACAAGCGGCGAAAGAAGAGGCAGACCCCACGATATCCAGGCAAGTTGTCTTTATTCACGAGCCTTTAAAAAATGTAACGTTTCGAGTACTAGCGTACTCTTGTTCACACACCACATTCTTGTTTGGAGTTTTCTTTTATGTTTGCGGTTCTGACCCCACCAATGGGCCACACCTACCACACGTGCATCACAAGGTTCGGCCTACGGCCTGGATTCAACAATTTAAAGCCACAGTACATATTTAGCATTGTAATTGTAAAATACAATTGCATGGAACACATTTAAAACCACGTAACAAAAATAATGCCTGATCTTAATTTCATCATAATAATTACACATTCTTAGGAATTAATTTATATCGGTGTACAAATACTTTAAAAGTATGCTTATCTTTATATATATATATATTTCTCTTTCCCAATGTGACCCTCAGACTTGCGATGCGTTCTGCTAACGGTGCTCTGCGTAGGGGCCGGATCAGGGCCCAGACAACAATTTTCACTCCAAGGACACGGCACTCTAGGTTGGGGTTTTAAACTTGATTTTATTATTCACTTCTGCTCGACCAACGCGTTTCAGCCTACAGCGGCTTTGTTCAGGGTAAGTGAGCCTTGTTTGTTTTTACTTTTTATCCCATTTTATCCATAAGGGGGCATTATGGGATATGTAGTTTTTCTATGTTAATACAATTATATATATATACAGTTTACCAGACAGTCATTGCTTGAATTTTCGTTATTCATGAAGGTATTCGTAAAGCAATTTCATCTTAGTTTTTTGTCACTGATTTAGAACCCAATTGATATGTTTTGCAGTCTTTCATTATCAGTCTTTTTTCCACGTTAATATCACCAGCGCTTGTGTGTAGCCGCCCGGGCTATGTAGTGCACCATAATGCCCTTATTTTAGATGTTTTTTTGGTATCATTTTTTATACTCTGCCTTCTAGTGACTCAATTCATATTCTTTGATGTCAATATCAATTTGAGCCCTGTATCCAAGTTCCTCTTTTAATAATGATTTTGAGCGATGATTTTTCAAACTGCCCATCATCCGTTTTTGTCATTTCATATTGATGTGGAACTTTACATACAGCTATGTTTCTTTCAATGATGTTGTGCTATTAGAGTCATTGTGCAGGGTATAGTACCCTTTTGATACAATATATATATATATATATATATATATATATATATATATATATATATATATATATATATATATATATATATATATATATATATATATATATGTTTGGAAACTGTCACAAATTGAAGCAGCTTCCTGTTCACAGGCTACATAGACCAAGCAAATCTAGAAAAAAGTGCTTGCTTTAGTTGATAATTGCATTGACACTCTTTCCTCTAGAATGTATACATTAGATAATATTGCTTCATCTGTTGTGGATATTGTACAAGATGAAGTGTCTGTTTTGTACCATGGTCAAAATCAATTGCGTTCCATAATGCAGTTTGCTTGGACTTTACAAATATTGAAATATGGGAAAGTACCTTGGGACTACATAAACACTTCATCTTTGTTTTTACCTTTTAATTTGGCACAAAGACAACAATTCATGTCCATGAAGGATGCAACACACTCTTTTGCATATTGAAAAATTAGAATCATTGCCATTTTCAGTAGCCAAACCGAATTCTGTTGTATGGCTCATCCATGGGGTTATAACTCTGCTGTACTCTTTGTTTAAATTTAGTTCGTGTATGAAACATTATGCCCTAGGCAGGTATGAACCCTTGGGTAGCGCCTTTCTCCATGAGGTTTGGTCTTGCCTTTCACATACAGATGCCTGAGAGATGACAAATAGGTTTACTTAAAAGGGGAAGAGTGCACTTCCACACCTGATCACGCACTCGTGTGTAAGAATATACAATTGCACGGAGCTTGTAATACACAGGCTCAAAATTTAGCTTGCATTTAAAAAGGAAATCCAGTGCCAGCTATTACACTAGCTTTCACGCTGCTTGCTAACAGTAGTTATTTACTTTTAAATAATGAAGCGTGATACGGCATGCTGGCTGGGAATCCTTACATTGTGACTGTCTCACAATGTGTTGTTTGCTGTAAAAATTTGCTTTTACCGCCCCCACATGGGAGGCTCCACATCTCGATTTGGCCTTCCATTCCGACCTTGAAAGCAGAGTTCATTCAACAAGTTGAGCAGAATAAGGGCTCTATTGTCCCAAAAAGAAGTCGCTCTTACTTCTTCTCGTGAAACATGTGTCCTTTAGGTAGCCAACACCTGTACAGAGGTGCAGGCACTTTTAAATACAGATCTCCCACTTTATTTTGGTGCCTTGATCCACACCATGTTCAATGCCTCGACAACAACAGGCTTGGCCCATTTTTTCAAAATTGTGGGTTCCGCCTTGTGACCTCATTCCAAACTATATTTGGTGTGATACCGCCATTTTTTCATTCTATTTTTTCCAGCATCTTCGGTGCTTTCCCACTAATTTTCGCCCTGGCTGCCGGTGTGTTGCTGTTGATTTGCCTGCTCCGAAATGAATGCTCTGTCTGTGTCACGAAACAGCCGAGCGCGGCTGCTACAGCTTTGTAACCGAATACTTGAATATTATGGAACACTACCCCTGGCCACTTTGAGCGTAGCATATGGATTATCTTTTCGTACTTCACTTGTGTGCAACCTATTTTCCATTGCATGGAATGTCCCTTCCAATGGGCCTTAGATCTTTTCCTCCCCAATACGGTGTTTCCTGCCCCAGGTTACGATCTGCTAATGAGTCCCCTAGTGGCTCATGAGTTGGAATGTTCGTGTTTTGGGATTATGGCCTGCGCGACTGCGTACAGAGTGATGGCTCAGTGGGAGATCAGTGCAGCTGCACATGACTTCCTACCACAAAGTTATCTCGAAGAACATGCAAGTTGTCCTCTGATGGTGCTAGACGCTCCTATGTTTGAAGAACATGTATGTTCCTTTTCTCTACTCAATTGGATGGCAGATATCTTTGCTGATGATAACAATGACTTCCTCTTGGAGGCTGTTGCAACATATTTGTGCATACACGCTGATGGATTAACTTTTCAGCCTTCCATCTTCAGTCGAGTACTTTACTTATGTTTTTTTCCTTCTTTGGTTGGCTGACGCCCCCGTTGTAAATTTTTTTCCCTCTCATTTTTCTTTTTACATTTTTTTCTTCTGCTTTCGATTTCCTTTGGCTCCTTTTTAAATGGTCCCATTTGAAAAGACTGAATTTGTTTCTGGCTCACTCGAACTTGAATTCTGCGTTTCCATTTTGAGTCCCTTTGTTTGTTGGCCCGATCAGGGGAGAGTGTAGTGAAGACACGATACTGCTTGTCGACATTGCTATGTTGGCATAAGTGAATTATATGCTTAAACGCCATTTTGCCGCTTTGCCTCTGTTCTTGTAAATAAAACAGCTTACTTTTCTTCACATGAGAACGGTCTGTTTCTCACATCTCTAGACTTACACCGCGACCTCAGTCTGTAAAGAGTGTTCAAGGTCAAATAACAATGTATGCTGTTGATTCAGGTTGATCAGGCCCACACTCTAGACATAACACGCACACAGCTGCAAATAACTGAAACTCGGGTGCCTTTAATATTGCATTGCATGTATGAAGGAGGCACTTGGAGAAAACCTTTCCATCTACAGAGAGCTGTGCTAATCCTGGGAAGTGATTTTACTTCATCTGATCTTGGAGGTATGGGGTTCCCTGTTTTAACCTAGCGATCTTCTATTATTATAAAAGCTAGCTCCTAGCAAGGGGAGGGTGGTACACAAGCGCAATAGACCTGGTTCCACTATCATTATAATTAAGGCTCCCGGTTTTCTGTTTAAACTGATTTTTAAATATAAATACAGACAGAAAAATATTTTTCTTCCGTCTGTATTTATAAATAGAAGTGGAAAAATACAACCAAATCGGATTCCGAGAATTGTTTGGCAATCCGTGCTCCAGGCCAGGGTTGGCTGCCATGCCCTTCTTCCAGATTGTGGGGTATGCCTGCCCACATTAACACCTGCTGGGCCATTAATCTCTGGCAGGCGCCTATTTAACACTTAAATGGTCTTTTAAAGAACTGTGAAGAATTTGGGTGCGGCTGTGATAAACTCATGTTTGTGTGTGCCCGGTAAGCTGTCTCAGCCCGGGCTGACACACAAGGGAGGCGGGGGGCTGATGCCCTTTGAGCACAATGGGCGTTGCGCGCCAGTCTCTTTTAGCACTTCACCCAAAAGAGAGGCAGCCAGGAGTGTGCACACTGCAAGAACGAGTGATTCACACCTGATCTTGCACACACACTCAGTGGATTGCTGCGGTGTATCTTATTAAAAGTACTCAAATGTGCCCCCACAGGCAGGTGCATGTCTTGCAGCACCTCACCGAAAAATTAGGTGCCCAGTAGCCTTGAATAAGAACGCCGATTTCACCAGGGCATTCATTTGCGCACCTTGAGGCAAAGCCTGTGCCCTACGATTGTGGGTGGTGGCTCCAGGGGCAATCTGCTGCTACCCACCTAGTAATACCCGAGGCAGCTGTCTCGTAGCACCTTACAGCAGCACCGTCTCTGGAAGCGCAGTGCTGACAGGCACACGTGTTTGTTGCCAGCATTGCTAACTTTCACTGATGCCAGTAGTGAGCAGTGGTGCACACAATTATGTGTTCTTTCCTAATTCAGGGTTTGAATGACATTACAAATAAGTAAATGTGCCCTCTTGGGTTCATGGGTGCAAAGGTCGAAGCTGCTGATATGAGGGACCCCTTCTGCTTGGCTCAAGGAGCTCTTGCACTAGTGACAGGCCCCTCGCTTTGTGAATGTTCAGCTTTTGTTTTCTGAATGCAGAGACAACCGACTGCGTCAAACGTGAAGGCGATGAATTGAAAGTGCCTTTCAGCACATCTAATCGGGGCCAAAGTGGGAACACATGTTGTGTGAGTGCTCTGTGCCCCAGAGGGCAGGAGCTTCCCAAGCTCATGTGCAAGTAGCAAAGGAATTCAGAGGCGAAACTGCAGTCAGGTTGTGTCCTCTGCAGGCCACCGTAGTAGGCAGAGGTGCAACTAGTGCCAAATTTCAGGGGGCGGGTGCGCTAATTTCAGGTCACTGAAAGTGCACAGGTGCACTTGTCTAAATTCTAAATGTGTTTACATTTAATAATCATGGCTAATGACAGTGTTTTCAATATTGTAACACAGCAGCAGCTCACTAAACCTGCAAGTAATCTCTGTGGCAAAGTTTTCAGATGACTGTATTTTATTTTCTTAATTTGGAGCATATATACATATAGCTAAACCTATAACAACCATGTGCACTGTCTATTTAAATAAATGTGGAAAAATACTAGCTGCCACGTCTTTTTTTGCTTGCGACAAAAATAAATACAGATATATACAGATAAAATGACAAAAAAATAAATATGGATATATACAGACGGAAATGTTAAAAAAATACCATAAAACCAGGAGCCCTAATTATAATATGATTTCTCCCTATGTATTTTATGGAATTGTAACAATGCTGATTGTATTATTATTATGCATCTTTTTATTAGTAATGGCTAAGGTACTGCATCTTAGAGCACACAGTTAAAATAAACATTTTAAACTATACTGTGTCTCTGATTACTCACGTTGAGGACTTGCATGAGAATAAAAACGAAAGAGTGTTCTTGATTCCCACTATTGATGAGAGTTCACTAAGTTCCTTGTTCTGGGTTGTCTAATCATTGGTAGCTTCGCTGTAGCACGGAGAACGAATGAGACACTGATGCTAGTCAGATTGGGGTTCTGGGCACTGAGGTGGGTTTTTGGTACACCCCAAAACACGGAGGTCCTGGTTTCCTGCGCATAGTTCTGTGCATCAGCAGAATTCCTGCAACATATTATAAAATAACGGAAAAACAAATAGATAAGAATAGTGTTCATCTTTATTACGGAGTTTCTGAGTTATTTCGACATGTTTATAATGATCAGTGTTTAGCGTATTTCTTCATTGTAGGTCCTTGTGGAGAAATAGTGTGAGAAAGTGGCTCTATATACATACTGGACCAAAGTAAGATACAGTGTGTATAGAGTCCACAATCCCCAGAGGTATAACAGAGGTTAAAGCCAGGTGTGACCTTACTCTCTAAAATGGTAGCTTGGTCGAGCAGTAATGCAGTACCAGAGGACAGTGTAAAGTATTTGTTGTGCACACTCAGTCAGCAAAGGGTTTCACACACTCAATGACCGAACTCCAGGCCAATTGTTTTTGTATCAAAAGATATAGTGGTTTTATTTTTAGAAAAAACAGGTATCAAAATATACTTTTCTCAATATGAGTGATCTCAGATGAATACTTTGCAGAAAGGCAATAAACTTTGTAAACACAACAGGTACAGTGGTTGCAGTAGGCAACACAATTCTCAACACAATTTTAGATTGAGCTCAATGGGCTTTTCTACATAAATGCAGTTGATTACTTTATAGATTACTTTTGTTATCCCAGGACTGGATCATAGATTCAGTTTTGGGGTCTAAGCTGAAAACAGGTTAGTACAAACGTTTTGGTTATTGCAATGATTTTTAAGGAATAAAAAGGTATTTTAAAAATTGACACAAAAACTTTTCAGTGAAAAACTGGCAATGTTATTCTATGGCAGGAAATGCAAGTCACAGGTAAAGTACGTACTTGTTACTTTTGTAATCCAGTACTGGGCTCCTAGGTCCAGCACTGGGAACTCTATCTGAGACAGGTAAGCAATTATGTTTCAGTAATTGGTACGATTTGTAACTTTCAAAAGTAGACACTTTGAAGAATGTTCAGGGCAAAACAGTCAATGGTTTCCCATGAAAGAAAATTCAGTTATGGGTAAGTCTGGTTAAAATTACCTTTGCAGGTCAGTACTGGGCTGAAAGGTACAGTACTGGCTCCTCTCCTGATTCCAGGTGAATATTTCAAAATTCTTTACTCAGCTGATTTTATAGGAATGTTTTAGAGTTTCAAAACTTCACACTTACAAGATTTTTTGAGTCAAACCAGTCAATGTTATCCTATGGCAGGAAAGTGAGTTATCGGTTTTCAGGTGAGTACGGGACTGGTGAAGTTAAGGTTCTGGGCATAGACTCAGGGGTCACCCAAGGTCAAGTAGATACAGTTGGTTGGTACACCCGCATCGGCACGGGGCGGCCGGGTGCAGAGGAAGTTAGGTCCAATGTTATCAATGAGAGGCAAGGGGTCTTCGGTTGGTGGCTGCTGGCTAGCAGGCTATGTAGCTGTGGGAGCTGGGCTCCTGGTCACTTGCTCAGGGCAAATGGGGAAGTAGGATAGGGTACAGGTTGTACTGCCAGGGGCACTCGGGCGGCTAGGTGCAGGGTGCTTTTGAGCCGTCGGGCGCTCAATGTTATTCAATGACGATTTTGAAAAAGGAACAAAGGCTGCAGGCTCGGGGATGGAGGGCCTTCTGGAGCGACCAACACTTCGAGGGGTGAGTTGGGATCTTGTACGATAGGTAGGCACCCAGGAGTAGAGCACAGGAGGCCGTGGGGCACCAGGTGCAGGGGTGTCTTTTGAGGTCAGGAAATCTTACCCCCTGTTGGTCGCGGTCGGAGGGGTCCTTTGTCCTGAGGCTGCAGGCGTCATCGGGGTAGTCGAGGAGGGTCTTTGGGCACTGGGCTTCGGGTCCCAGTCGCTGAGGGATGTCCTCATGGTCTTGGATCACTCGGGCACGGGCCGGGCTCGGCGGGTGTAGAGTGGGTTGGCCAGGAGCTTCCTGGCTGGCACTAGGGGTATGGTTGTTGGGTAGAGCCTCTGCTTATGGGAGTCCCAGTCTTCAAGAGGGTCAAGGCAGGCAAGTCCTCCGGGTGTCCCAAGGTTGCTGTCCGCGGGAGTCACCGGGTTTAGGCAGGAGCAGGTTCCAGGATCGACAGGCCGGTAGGGCTGGGGCCAAGTCAGTTGGTGTCGTCCTGTTAGCAGCTGCATGGCGGGTCTTCTTCTTCTTGATCTTCTTTATTCTTTTCTTATCCAGATCTGAAGAAGGAAGGTTCAGGGAGCCCTTATATACTGAAATTAGGGGTGTTACAGGTAGGGTAAGGGCAGGGACCAATAGGTCCCTGTCCTGGGGTGGGTACACCCCATAGCCTGCTTCTCTCCTGTGGAAGGGGGCAGGAGCCTAGCTTTGATTGGGCAGGGCCCCATCTTCAAGATGGCCGGAGCCCTGGTGCGTGCTTCACCGCGCCTCCCACACCTGAGGGGTGGGTTTGGCACAGGCTGGCACACCCCCTTCCTGACATAGGTTTTCCCGCCAGTCTTCCCGCCAGAGTGGGGGTCAGAACTGGTGGGGGCTAGTTGCTGGGTACAGCAAATGGTCTGGAGAAGCTCACAGAGGTGGCAGGCCTTTGAAGCTTCCCCCTGCCCATCCTGGGGGAGGAGACCTAGCACCTCGCCCAGCATGTGCATTGTTGCAGGCCCGGGAGAACGGGGGGGCTCTCCACCCAGGGGTTCAGCAACATGTCTGCTGTGTGGCAGCCTAGGCAGCCTCTCAGTCCAGACGTGGATTGCACGTTTAGGTTTCAGGGGGCATCTCTAAGATGCCCTCTGGTGCATTTTACATTAAATCTCACACTGGAATCAGTGCGAGTTTAATGTGCTGAGAGGTTTGATACTAAACTTCTCAGTCTTCAGTGGAGCCATTATGGTGCTGTGGAGTTCGTAATGACGACCTCCGAGCACCATATACTTCTTAATGGAAGCACTGCACTTACAGGGCCCAGGAATGTCCCTGGGTACTGTAGGGGCACAAGGCTCATGCACCTGTGCCCACACCACTGGCATAAGGAACCCAGCTAGTGGGGTGACTGAGGTATGCCAGGGCAGTGGGGTTGTGGGCATGGCCCACAGGGATGCGGGTCATGTTGACTCTGTTTAGTTCTACACTTAGACACTCTGCCTGCAAAGGCAGGGTGTGGGTGTCAGGGTACAGGGACCCTAAGGGTGGCACAATAAGTGCTGCAGCCCTTAGGGGCCTTCACTGGTCACCGTGCCCTGGGGACATAGGGTACCATTTACTAGGGGCTGATAGGTAGCCGGAGATGCCAATTGGGTTTTAGTTTCAATACCGTTTTAGGGAAGGAACACAGGCCCTGGGTACCTAGTTGGCAGGAGCCCAGGGCACACTCAGTCAAATCACATCAGCAGTTCAGAAAAAAGTGGGGGCACACCAATGCAAGAAAGATGCCAATTTCTCACATAACCTCCCCCTCCCCCCAAACGAAAGGTGATGAGACAAACCTTGCCCTAGGGAGTCTTCATTGTCTAAGTGGAAGAACCTGGAAAGTCCATCTGCATTGGCATGGGCAGTCCCTGGTCGGTGTTCCACTTCAAAGTCCATTCCCTGTAGGGAGATGGACCATCTCAGTAGTTTTGGATTTTCCCCTTTCATCTGCAATAGCCATATGAGAGGTCTGTGGTCAGTTTGAACCAGAAAGTGAGTTCCAAACAAATAGGGCCTCAAATTATTCAGGGACCAAACCACAGCAAAGGCCTCCCTCTCAATGGCACTCCAACGCTGTTCTCTGGGGAGTAGCCTTCTGCTTATAAAAGCAACAGGTTGGTATTGGCCTTCCTCATTGACCTGGGATAGGACTGCTCCTATCCCCAGCTAGGAGGCATCAGTCTGCACTATGAACTGCTTGGAGTAGTCTGGAGCTTATAGAATGGGTGCTGAGCACATTGCTTCTTTCAGGGTGTCGAAAGCCTTTTGGCAGCTAACAGTCCAGTTTACTTTCTTGGACATTTTCTTGGAGGTGAGTTCTGACTTAGGTCTGGGTTGTTGGAGCTGCCCAGTCCATGATGCTCTGGATCTTGGACTGTAGGGGTTGGGCCTAGCCTCCACCAACAAGGTGGCCCAAGTATACCAAAGTGCCCTGCCCTATCTGGCATTTGGATGCCTTGATAGTCAGTTCTGCAGATTGCAGGGCTTGTAGAACCGTCCTAAGTTGGATCAGGTGATCCTGCCAGGTGGAGCTAAAGACAGCAATATCATCCAGATATGCTGCACTAAAGGACTCCAATCCAGTCAGGACTTGGTTCACCAACCTCTGGAAGGTGGCAGGGGCATTCTTTAACCCAAAAGGCATTACAGTAAACCGACAGTGCCCAACAGGGGTGGAGAATGCTGTTTTCTCTTTGGCTCCTGGGGCCATGCCAATCTGCCACTACCCTGCAGTTAAGTCAAAGGTACTGAGGAATATGGCTTCCCCTAACTTGTCTATCAACTCATCTGCTTTTGGAATGGGGTGAGCATCTGTCTTGGTGACAGAGTTGAGCCCTCTATAGTCCACACAGAACCTCATCTCTCTCTCTTTCTACCTTGTTGATGAGGCTTGGTGACCAGAACCACTTGGCTAGCCCAGGGGCTCTCAGAGGGTTCAATCACCCCTAGCTCCAGCATCTTGCTGACTTCAGCTTTGATGCTTCCCTTGACTTGGTATAATTGTCGATAGAGTTTGTTCTTGACAGGGTTACGGTCACCAGTGTCGACATCATGGGTACACCAGCTGGTCACACCAGGGGTCAAGGATAAGAGACTAGCAAACCGCTGCAAGACTGGCTTGCAGGCAGTTTACTGTTGGGTAGAGAGGGTGTCTGAAAAGACCGCTCCATCTACTGGCCCATCTTTTGGGCTGGAAGAGAGGAGGTCAGGGAGAGGTTCACTCTCTGCTTCCTGTTCCTCATCATGAACATACTACAGGGGTAACCCATTTAACCCATAGGCCTTTGGGTATCAAACAAGGTAAATAAAAAAGGTAAAGCCTACGGAATTGTAATACATTTAACTGATTATAAAAATGGATACCATCAATTATCCATTCTTGGATTAGTCATTCTCAACACAATTTAATTGAGACATTTTTAGAAATAGAGATTCTCCAATTGGATTGCCAAAACAAAAAGAATGAATATCAAATATATGGTTCAACTATTTCTTTTAATTAAACCACATTTTACCATAAATATTGGTCTCTCATATTAAACACAACTATACAAAATTCATATATACAAACACAAAAACATATATTTCTCATTTGCATATATATACACTTTTTTTAGAACCGAACTAAAGGTTCTTTTGCCCCACTTGTTTTGACAAGGATGTCAATGTATAATTAATCCACATAACATTCCTTCTTTTCAGATCACCAAACCAAAAACAACACAAAGGGAGTGTACAAGGTTTAGCCACTTTTAACCTCTCTCCATCTAGCACTCACTTTAAGATTATTATTTCATGAACAAAATCAAACAGATTTATTGTTTTGGAGTCTTCAAATAATGTGTGTCGACGCGTTTCAGCCTCTACTTAATCCAGGCCTCATCAGGACTATGAGGGCAACTATAATTGAAACCAGGTCAGGAACTAGTGTAGCCAAAAATAAGAGATCCAAATTCTTTCACGGGCAGTTTCACTAATAAGGGCGTATAACTCAGAATCCTTCAAATGAAGGCAATCGCCCCAACGGAAAAGAAAGCCTCTTTTAGGGACCTTAGGGTCCTCAGTTTATCCACGACGGTAGTAATTCAAGTTTGCAAATACTTGCGAGCCTTGCCACTCGGACAAAGTATCGCTCGCGTTGCCTACATGTAAACTGCAACAACGGACTACCTCATCAGCATGGTGAGGTCTGCCCTGTCATTGTAGAGTTTAAGGCGGTTCACATGGATAACCCTTTTGGCTGTCCTGCTTGTGCCCAGGTCCACTAAGTAAGTGACCTCACTCTTTTTCTCCAGGATAGGGTAAGGGCCACTCAATCTGTCTTGGAGAGCTCTTGGTGCCACTGGCTCCAAAACCCACACCTGTTGCCCAGGTTGAAATTCAACCATGGCAGCTTTATGGTCATACCAGTGCTTCTGAAGCTCATGGCTGGCCTCAAGATTATTGGATGCCTTTTCCATATACTCAGCTATTCTGGACTTTAGGCCAAGCACATAGTCCAATATGTCTTGCTTGGGTTCTTGGAGAGGCCTCTCCCAACCCTCAATCACAAGACAAAGTGGTCCCCTTACAGGATGAACAAACAGAAGTTCAAAGGGTGAAAATCCTACTTCCTTCTGTGGAACTTCCCTATAAGCGAAAAACAGGCATGGCAACAAGACATCCCATCTCCTTTTGAGTTTTTCAGGGAGTCCCATGATCATACCTTTCAATGTCTTGTTGAATTTTTCAACAAGACCATTGGTTTGTTGGTGGTATGGGGTATTACATTTGTACTGCACACCACACTCCTTCCACATATGTTTTAGGTAAGCAGATATGAAGTTGGAACCTCTGTCTGAAACCACCTCCTTAGGTAACCCTACCCTGGTGAAGACACCCAGGAGGGCCTTGGCTACTGCAGGAACTGTAGTAACCCTAAGGGGAATGGCTTCAGGGTACTTAGTAGCATGATCCACTACTACTAGAAGGAATTTGTTCCCTGAGGCTGTGGGAGGTTCAAGTGGACCCACAATGTCCACACCTACCCTTTCAAAGGGTACCCCCACCACTGGCAGTGGTATCAGGGGGGCCTTTGGGTGGCCACCTGTCTTGCCACTGGCTTGACAGGTGACACAGGAGCTCACAAACTCCTTCACCCTTTGGTGCATCTGGGGCCAGTAGAAGTGACTAAATAGCCTTTCCAAAGTTTTGTTCTGCCCCAGATGTCCAGCTAGGGGGATGTCATGAGCTAAAGTTAGGAGGAACTCCCTGTACTTCTGTGGCACTACCACCCTCCTGGTGGCTCCAGGGGTGGGGTTTCTTGCCTCAGCATACAGTAATCCCTCTTCCAAATAAGCTCTGTGGGTACCACTGACATCTCCCTGTGCTTCTGAAACAACTTGCTGCCTCAGGCTTTCAGGAGTGGGGCATTCTCGCTGACCCTGGCACAGCTCTTCCCTAGTGGGTCCCCCCGGGCCCAGGAGTCCAACTGGTAAGGCTCAAGCTCCATGGGCTCAGTTCCCTCTAGGGTTTCTAAGTCCTCTCCCTAAGGAGAGGGTTCTGAGAGGCTTGCTGTGTAGAGGCTGGTCCCCCAGTCTTCTTGTGTTTTCTCTTGTTTGGTTGGGCCATTCTCTCAGGCTCCACACCTACTTGTTCCCCCTTCTTTTTGCTCTGTGCTCTGGTTTGCACACATACCAGTCTAGGGATACCCAGCATGGCTGCATGGGTTGCTTGTTCAACCTCAGCCCAGGCTGAGGTTTCCAGATCTTTTCCAAGCAGACAGTCAGCTGGCAATTGTAGAGAGGCCACTACCAGTTCCAGGCCAGTAGCCTCCCCCAACCTAATGTCACCATAGCCATAGGGCATTGGGTGGTAATACTGTCAGCATTGGTGACTGTGTAAGTTTTCCCAATCAAGTATTGCTCTGGGGAAACCAGCATATCTTTCATCATAGTGCTACTGGCACCTATATCCATCAGGACTTCTACTCTAGTACCATTAATGGAGGGGTATTGCAAATATTTTTTACAGTTGGGTGGCCAACCAGCTACACTGGCAAACTCCATTTCCCCCAAAGAGAGTAGACTAGCTTGAGTGTATTCCCTGATTTGCTCTGGGCACTCCTCTGACCCCATCTGTAGACTCACTGTCCCTGGGGTAGCTGTAGTGGGTGCCTTATGGGCTTTGTTGTAGGAGCAGTTTTTGTCTACAGTTAAATGTCCCAACTTCTTACAGTTGTTACAATAGGCCTTGTTAGTATCAAAGTTCTTCCCCTATAGGGCTGAGGCACATAGGGAGTAGTTTGGGACCTACCCATCTGCACAGGTTTTTGGGGCCCTTTGGAAGAGTCACACTTTTTATCTTGGAGATTCTCACCACCTTTCCCACTGGGGAGGTTTTGTAACCACCTTCTTTTAGACACCCCCAGTGGCTGCCCTTGTCACCCTAGTCTTGACCCAATGGTCCGCCTTCTTTCCCAATTCTTGGGGGGAAATTAGACCTGGGTCTACCAAATGCTGATACAACTTTTCATTTGTGCAATTACTCAAAATGTGTTCCTTCATAAACAGATTATAAAGTGCAGTAGAATCATGCACATTGTGTCCAGCTAACCAACCATCCAGTGTCTTTACTGAGTAGTCTGCAAAATCTATCAAGGATTGGGGCTGGGTTTTGTGAGCCCCCCTGAACCTAATTCTGTACTCCTCAGTAGGGAGTCCAAATCCTTCAATCAGAGTTTTCTTCATGAGGTCATAGGACCCTGTATCTGGCCCAGAGAGGGTCAGAAGCCTGTCTCTGCAGTTACCAGAGAACAGTTCCCACAGGAGTGCCCCCCCCCCCATAGAGGAGGAGTGCCCCCCCCATAGACGTTTCGTCAATCTTCTCATATCACAAGCCCTCTCAAAGGCTGTGAACCACTTGGTGATATCATCACCTTCCTCAAAATTAGGGACAATCCCTTTGGGGATTTTAGGATCATAAGATTCCTCTCTATCCTTGTTATTGGTAGTGCTGCCACCAGAGATAGGGGCTAAGCCCATCTCTTTCCTTTCTTTTTCCAGAGCCAGGAGTCTGGACTCTAGATCTAATCTCTTGGCCAACTTGGCTAACACGCTGTTCTCTTCACTGGGACTAGTCCCAATGTTTTCTCTGGGCCCTGGCCCACCTGTGTAGGTCCTAGGGCCCCAGAGTGTGATTCTTGGAGTTAAGGGTACAGGGACCCTCCTCTCCCTAGAGATGATTTGGGGGGGGGGGAGATTATCCTCCTCCTCTAACACTTCTTCTTCCCCTGCCTTGTCATCACCCTGTTCAGAGGGGTGGCCTTTAGCACACTCAGCCAGGAGCACCTGGAGCCCTACTTTGGTTGTATGCAGGCCCATTGGTATATTTTTCAGTTACCATAAGGACCTTACTTCTCTGAAATTTAAGTGTAAGTAAGGTGTGAGGTTGAGCTCCTCCACCAGGTCCTGTGCAATATTATCTTCACTAATAGCTGGGGGTTGTTGAGACATTCTAACCTGGTAGTTCTAACCTTCTAACCTGACTATAGTGACTTTTATTTCTCTAAAATTCTAAACGGACTTAAGCAAGGCCCTGACAAGACTTTTAGTTTTTTGGAAAAACCAATTTCAGAATTCAAAAGGCAATTAATGAGTTCTGTCGTGTGATCAGATGGTAACCAAGTAGTCCAACAAATGCAAGTTTGTATCCCACCGCTAATCCACCAATGTGAGAAAGTGGCTCTATATATACTGGACCAAAGTAAGGAACAGTATGTATAGAGTCCACAATCCCCAGAGGTATAACAAAGGTTAAAGCCAAGTGTGACCTTACTCTCTAAAGTGGTAGCTTGGTCGAGCAGTAAGGCAGTACCAGAGGACAGTGTAAAGCATTTGTTGGGCACACTCAGTCAGCAAAGGATTTCACACACTCAAGGACTGAACTCCAGGCCAATTGTTTTTGTATCAAAAGATATAGTGGTTTTATTTTTAGAACTAACAGGTATCAAAATATACTTTTCTCAATATGAGTGATCTCAGATGAATACTTTGCAGAAAGGCAATAAACTTTGTAAACACAATAGGTACAGTGGTTGCAGTAGGCAACACAATTCTAAACACAATTTAACTTTGAGCTCAATGGGCTTTTCTACATAAATGCAGTTGATTACTTTATAGATTACTTTTGTAATCCCTGGACTGGATCATAGATTCAGTCTTGGGGTCTAAGCTGCAAACAGTTTAGTAACAAGCATTTGCAATGCAATAGGTCTCGCATTAGGAAAGTTTGAGCTATAGGTATTGTAAATGACACATTTTTTATTTATGTGTTGCTTTTGAAAATAGCGAAATTAATAGCTTTGTCATTTACAATGCCAATAGTTATAACTTTCGCAAATGTGACACCTATAGCATTTGTAATGCAATATGTGTTTTATTTACGTGACTTAGATGTATTGATATTACAAATAACAATGGCTTTTAATTTTTTTAAATAATTAATACTTAAATAAAAGTTATTGTAATTTAAAATGACAATAGATTAAACTTTTGTAAATAACTTTTGAGAAGATTATGTTCAGTGTATTTTATTGTGATGAAAATCCAAGAACAGATGTGAAATATTAACATCTTTTTGTGACATTTGTAATAAAGCTTGAAACATTGATAGAACATATTTGAACCAGTTGTGATAGATAGATAGATAGATAGATAGATAGATAGATAGATAGATAGATAGATAGATAGATAGATAGATAGATAGATAGATAGATAGAGTGAGGGGCGATAGATAGATAGATAGATAGATAGATAGATAGATAGATAGATAGATAGATAGATAGATAGATAGATAGATAGATAGAGGGCGATAGATGGATAGAGGAAGGGCGATAGATAGAGGGAGGGCGATAGATAGATAGATAGATAGATAGATAGATAGATAGATAGATAGATAGATAGATAGATAGATAGAGTGAGGGCGATTGATAGAGTGCGGGTGATAGACAGATAGAGTGAGGGTGATAGATAGATAGAGTGAGGGCGATAGATAGAGTGAGGGCAATAGATAGAGTGAGGGCGATAGATAGATAGAGTGAGGGCGATGGATAGATAGAGTAAGGGTGATAGATAGAGTTAGGGCGATAGATAGATAGATAGAGTGAGGGGCGATAGATAGATAGATTGATAGAGTGAGGGCGATAGAGTGAGGGCGATAGAAACACTGGTGTAACGAAAACTGAGGGGGCGTGCAGGATGCACGGTACATAGAGGGGCCCCCTCTGGGCTCAATCATGAGCTCTCTGGCAGAGTGCAGTGGCGAGGGGGACCCTTGGAGCTTGGTGCGTGTGCTGTGGGGGCCACTGTTACGCCCCTGGATAGATAGATAGAGTGCGGGCGATAGATAGATAGAGTGAGGGCAACAGATAGATAGATAGATAGTGTGAGGGCGATAGATAGAGTGTGGGCGATAGATAGATAGATAGATAGATAGATAGATAGATAGATAGATAGATAGATAGATAGATAGATAGATAGATAGATAGATAGAGTAATTATGTGGCGTGCAATTATGTGGCACTGAGTGGTATTTGGAGTGTATGTTGCGTTGAGTGCAGTGTAAATATGTAGCATATAATTATGTGGCACTGAGTGGTATTTGGAGTGTATGTTGCATTGTAATTATGTAGCATATAATTATGTGGCACTGTGGGCTATTGTGTGTAGTGTATGTTGTATTCAGTAGAGTGTAATTGGGTGGTGTGTAATTATGTGGCACTGAGTGGTATTGTTTGGAGTGTATGTTGCATTGAGTGCAGTGTAATTATGTAGCATATACTTATTTGGCACTGAGTGGTATTGTGTGGAGTGTGTGTTGCATTCAGTAGAGTGTAATTACGTTGTGTGTAATTATGTGGCACTGAGTGGTATTTGGAGTGTATGTTGCATTGAGTGCAGTATAATTATGTGGCGTGTAATTATGTGGCACTGAGTGTTATTTGGAGTGTATGTTGCATTGAGTGCAGTGTAATAATGTGGTGTGTAATTATGTGGCACTGAGTGGTATTTGGAGTGTATGTTGGATTGAGCGCAGTGTAATTATGTGGCGTGTAATTATGTGGCACTTAGTGGTATTTGGAGTGTATGTTGCATTGAGTGCAGTGTAATTATGTGGCACTGAGTGGTATTTGGAGTGTATGTTGCATTCAGTAGAGTGTAATTATGTGGTGTGTAATTATGTGGCACTGAGTGGTATTTGGAGTGTATGTTGCATTGACCGCAGTGTAATTATGTAGGCATATCAGTATGTGGCACTGAGTAGTATTGTGTGGAGTGTATGTTGTATTCAGTAGAGTGTAATTGTGTGGTGTGTAATTATGTGGCACTGAGTGGTATTGTTTGGAGTGTATGTTGCATTGAGTGTAGTGTAATTTTGTAGCACACCATTATGTGGCACTGAGAGGTATTGTGTGGAGTGTGTGTTGCATTCAGTAGAGTGTAATTATGTGGCATGTAATTATGTGGCACTGAGTGGTATTTGGAGTATATGTTGCATTGAATGCAGTGTAATTATGTGGCGTGTAATTATGTGGCACTGAGTGGTATTTGGAGTGTATGTTCCATTGAGTGCAGTATAATTATGTGGTGTGTAACTATGTGGCACTGAGTGGTATTTGGAGTGTAGGTTGCATTGAGTAGAGTGTAAGTATGTTGCGTGTAATTATGTGGCACTGAGTTGTATTATGAGGAGTGCATGTTGCATTGAGTGCAGTGTAATTATGTAGCATATAATTATGTGGCACTGAATGGTATTGTGTGAGTGTGTGTTGCTTTCAGGTCTCACATTTATGAAAGATAGAGCTATGACGTAAATAATTAATTTACTCTCTTAATTTCTATGCAGGTAAGTACTTAATCAATAATAACTCAGATCGGATGAAAAAAGACAGAGTCCGTGGTGTTAGAGTTTCTAAGGGTTTTATTCCTCATAAAGGAATGGTCGTGACCAGGATATCGGATTCTGAACACCACAGGGGTGTCAGAAGGGATAGATGAGCGCGCTACAGTTTATTAACAATACATAGCTTATATACTTAATTTACATCATAAGTAATAGTGCAGGAGGCGTAACAGTTGAGAGAAGACAAGATAACAGTATACACGTGGTACTAGTACGTAATCAAGAGGCGTGAACTAGGCGTGAACTGGAGGTGTGTGCTAGAAACGTCACAGATGGGTGACGCGAGGGGGTGGTACTAAGCAGAAATGTGGAAATGTCAGCAGAAATCGGAAGCTTGGATGCGCGCGCAGCTGCATGACGTGTGATTGACGGGGTGCAGGGGACTTGACATTTACACTGACGGCAAGAGACAGAAGTCTGGCATGTCAGATCAACTTGTACTTCTATCATATCTGATATCTGATGTTTAGGAACCATATTATCTGGACGGAAAGGTCTCTAGGGCAGAAGCTATTCTATGCTAACTGTGGATGCGTGTACAAGCGCCTAAGTGTCTACATGAGAAGCGCGGGGCACGGGGCCTTCCATGGAAACATGGTAACAGAAGCTATGATTTACTTGCATTGAGACAGGTCGGCCCTTTGGCTCTGCAGCTGGGGAGGATGTTTACTGAAGCTAGTAGGCAGGAATGCATTTTCGAGGAGCGGAACAGATAACTCGAAGGTTATAGTCAGTCTTGGCAGAAAGCAGGCTGAGCTGAGCGCGAGGGGCCGCGCTGGAAGTAAGTCAGAGTTCACGGGTACAGAGGTAGCCTGGGCAGAGGCTGTCAGAGTCAGAAGCCAGAAAAGAGGCTCGATGGCAGGAATTCAGGGCCTACTCTGTCAGAGCAGGAAAAACATGTAAAGTACACTACAAAAAGACGGTGGCATAGCATACTTAGGAACGGACTATATAATCCATTCAGGGTGGATCTGAAAGAGGACAAGTTAACGTTGGACGCAAATGTATTTGCGTCTTCATAGCTGGTACAGGAGGGAAGTTACATGCACTTTAAGCTGGTACATGGAGTTGGTGGGGTACGCGCTAGGGAACATAACATGACCAAAAAATTTATATTTCCTCATTCCCTCCTTGTTCCCTACGGACCCTTCATGATATATCGATCCTCATAAATCGATCAGTTTGTTCTTGTAACATCATTTGTTCTTCTTTCTTTCGTTTACGTTTTGAGAGAAAACTGGAATGTTCAATACAAGAGGTGGCACATAGTCCACAAATCGCTGGCCCACACTGTAGGCACAGGCAGCAACTGAATACTAGGACTAGGCCAATGCCTAGGAAGGATAGGATCTTCCATCCCCAAGCTGTTAACGTTGTCCAGAACCAACCGGACCAAGTCCAGGTGCCTGGATTCTGATGTATCTGATTTGCAATTTTATGGAGACGGGTGATAGCTTGATATACAGATGGTGCGTTTTGGGGTATGAAAACACAACAACTTGACCCGATGACCTTACAGGCTCCACCTCTATCTGCCAAGATGACGTCAATAACAAGACGGTTCTGAAGGACAACAACCCGCATGGCGGACTGCTCTTCTGTTAAGTTACCTAAGGCGGAGGCAGTTTCATTTACTACTGCTTCAAGTGTTCTAGTTAATCTACGTATTAATTTACTATTCTGAACAGGTCCTAAAAAGAAAAAGAATCCTTTATTAAAATCGGTGTACTGTTCCCATGCCGTTTCTGTGTAGTCGACAAGTGGGATATCTCTTCTGGGTCTATTCTTCACTAGATTGGTATTTCTATGGTAATCAGGGGGAGCTAGGAAAACAGGTGGCAGGAGGAATGCAATGTAACAGGTACCATCCCAATCTGGAGGTAAGCGTATGTATGCGGTATGACCACAAACAAAGTAAGAATGACTAATAGCTTTAAAGGACGATTTTCCATGATCACTGAATTCGACCACAGTAGGGCATTTACTATGACCTAAGTGTACTGAACCTTTCTTCCTGATACATAATTCACCAGTGACTGGCAGTACTGACATGATGGGTAGAAGTGGCGTGTCTTCGTATTCAACAGTAAGAATCATAAGGCTAATTGTATAATTACCTAATCCATACACTTCATTTTCTAGATCAGTTCCTATTCTAGTGGGGAGTCCCTCCTTATCAGGGAAACAGACGTCGAGCAGGACTAAGTTCAGGTTTCCCCAAACCCAGCCCCCATCGAAAACAGCAATATCAGGATCTAAGGAATTAATTATTTTAAACCATGCTCCGCAAGAGCCATTGTGAGTGAATGGGTACGGAAAGAGGGGCAGAGCTCCCTTGTAGTTCTGGTAGGGAGGGAGTCGGCCACATATCCAGCAATTTGTAGCATTGTTAGTTTGATGAGAATGGTGTAGCATGCTAATGAATGTATTGTTGCGCAGCGCAAGTCTGTAGGAAAGCTCGTGTGGAGGTAACTCACTAAAAGTGTGTTCAGCAGATACATTATAGACAGATGGTTCACGCTTGAAAATAGGGTAGTAGATAGGTAAAACGATGCTAACAACAATAATTAAAATACTCAGAATAAACATGATTAATAGTGTCACTATACAGTGACTACGAAGTGATTTACAGTATGTACGTTTCTTGGCTTCTTTCTCTCTCTCTCTATCTCGATCTAGGGGATACATGTCAGAAACTATTTAACCAATTCACCTAGGGGAGGACTTAAACAATTAAACTGTCTGACTTGCTAGATCGGAGTTTCATGCGATACTCTTCTTGGGGAGTTTTTCATCGTTCAGATTCTGTAAAGTCTTTTGGCTCGACACAGTCTTTGGTGGGGGTGGACGAGTCTCGATCAGGTTTCAGTCCAAAATTTTTTTTCACATGACTCGTGTGAACCCACCCCTTTCTTCCTTCGATTTTCACGGCCGTCCTCGTGGTGAGAAGAACGGTCTTCGGGGACTTCCAGCGGGGCTCCAACGGACTCTTTCTATCAAAATTGCGCACTAGTACAATGTCCCCAGGACGGACGTCGTGTGGCTTTACATCAGTGTTGTCAGGGAAGGCTGCAGCAACCTGTGAACGACATGATTGGAGTGCAGACATCAAGGAGGCAAGGTAATCTGTCAACATATTACAATCAACATCAGTAATCTTTTTCGGAATGGGCGTCCCCCACATGTTCGGTGGTCTGCCAAAGACCACCTCGTACGGGGATAGCCCTGATCTCGAATGGGCGACCATTCTCATGTAGAATAGTGCCACTGGCAGGGCGACTATCCAGTCAACCCCTTTCTCCTGACATATTTTGGCAAGGCGGATCTTTAGTGTCTGGTTATGTCTTTCTACAAGGCCTGCGGCTTCGGGATGTCGGACACAATGGAACTTCCACTGGTATCCCAGTAATAAAGAAACTTCTTTCATTAATGCAGATGAGAATGGCTGACCGTTATCTGAGTACACGACACGAGGCAAGCCATATCGTGTGAAGAATTCACGAACCAGCTGCTTGGCAGTGGTCGGAGCAGTGTAATCTGGGACTGGGTATGCTTCGGTCCAGCGGGACAGAGCACAGACAACTACGAGAACATATTTAAATCCTCGACAACGGTCCATCTGGATATAATCCATCTGGAGGACTTCAAAAGGGTGATCGGGAGGATGAAATCCACCTTGCTCTACAGGGACACTTTTACCTGGATTGAACTGACAACAGATCATGCAAGTACGCACTTTCTGTTTCGCTGCTGCTCGTAAGTGTTTATTGTTCCAGAGATTTTGTAAACTGTCTAACATCGCTTTCTCTCCTAGGTGCGCTGGGCTATGTGCTGTATTTATCATGACTTGAACCATAGAGTCAGGGAGAAACCATGTAGATTTTCCCTTCGTCACCCAACCTTGATCCGTTTGGATCCCTCCTTGTTCAATCCATTTCTTTATTTCTTCTGGAGTAGCATGTGTCTGAATGTCGATAACATCTAGTGTGGGATCCCTGACTGTCATACAGTTTGTCGGATCTGTTGTCTTTGTCGTATCAGTTGTCTGAGTGTGAGTCAATGCTGTATGTTTTGCTGTCTGATCTGCCAGGTCGTTACCCTGGGAGACAGAATCTGTGCCTTTAGTATGTGCTTTACACTTCATGACGGATATGGCTGAAGGCAGATGTATTGCTTCTAACAGTGCTTGAATGAGGGGGCCATGTTGGATCTTGGCACCATGAGAGGTCAAGAAACCTCGTTCTTGCCATAGCATGCCGAAGTCGTGTACAACTCCGAACGCATAACGGGAATCAGTGTATATGTTAACATTTCTGTTCTTGGCTAGAATACAGGCTCGGGTCAGAGCGATGAGCTCGGCCGCTTGAGCAGATAGTGTGTCAATACGATGTGTGTCTTTAACTTCAGTTTCAGTGGTCACGGCATATGCGGCCACTAACTCTCCTGTACTTGTTCTCATACATGAACCATCCACATAAAGTGTCAGGTCTGGATTTGTCAATGGAACATCTGTTAAATCTCGTCGGGGCTTTGTTACTGCATTAATGATCTCTATGCAATCATGCGGAGCTGGATCTGTCATAACTGTAGGTAACAGTGTTGCTGGGTTCAGGATACTGCAGCGTCTGATTTCTATGTGTGGCTGGAATAGTGTCAATTCGTAACCTGTCAGTCGTGCTATAGTCAAGTGTTGAGTTTGGGTTCTGTTTAACAGAACCTCTACAGAGTGTGGAACTTGTACTGTTAACTGATGGCCTAAAACAATTGAATCGCTCTGTCTTATTGCTAACGCTGTTGCTGCTACTGACTTTAAGCACGCAGGGAGTGCCTGGGCTACTGAATCCAATGTACTTGAAAAATAAGCGCAAGGCTTATGTGTACCTGCCTGATCTTGAGTGAGGACAGACAATGCTGTGCCGTCACGTTCTGTAACAAAAAGTGTAAACGGTTTGCTGTAACATGGTGTCGCTAAAACTGGTGCTTGGCATAATGCTTTCTTTAATTCCTCAAAGGCTTGTGTGTGTTCCTGAGTCCAAGGGAGGGCAATCGAAGTTGCTGCCTCCTGCGTCGTTAACTGAATGAGTGGTTTAGCTAGAAATGCATATTGAGGAATCCATTGTCTGCAGTACGAGGTGAGGCCTATAAAGGCCCGCACTTCCTTTTGTGTCTGTGGTCGTGGCATATTTACAATTAACTGAATGCGATCGGGAGTGAGCTGTCTCCCCACTTTGGACAGCAAGTGACCCAAGTATACAACTTGCTGAACACAGAATTGTAGCTTCGAAGGAGACACCTTGTGTCCCTTGTCGGCCAGGAAATGTAAAACTGTCAATGATGCTTGTTCACATTCGGGCTCACTTCGTGCGGTGATCAGTAGATCATCGACGTATTGCAGTAAAGCGGTGTTAACTGGCATTTGAATACAATCTAGTTGTCTTTTCAGTGCTTGACTATAGATGCTGGGGCTTTCTGTGAATCCTTGAGGTGCGTGGGAAAATTTGAAACTTCGTCCATTTAAACTGAATCCGAAGAGATATTGGCTCTCCGGATCAATAGGTACACTGAAGAAAGCGTTCTTGAGATCAATTACAGTAAAGAACGTTGCTTCTGAATCAATAGCAGTCAATAGGGAAGAGATATCGGGGACCACAGGGTACTGTGGTACAATACATTTATTCAGTTCTCGAAGATCAATCACCAGCCGATATACTGGCGGTGCATTGGGGTCTGTACGTTTAAGTATTGGAATGATGGGTGAATTACAGATATTGGAGTCGGTCTCTACGACCACTCCCTGGGCTATAAGCTCTTCAATGATTTTCAGTAAAGCCACTACAGCATCGGGTGGTAACTTGTATTGTCTGATTCTCGGTAGAACAACTCCTGTCTTGAGTGTAACACGGTACGGAGTGATATGCATACAACCTACGTCAGCTGGGCCTTTTGCCCATAGGTGATCTGGTACGTTTTTCAATCTGACATCAAATTCTCGTAAAACGTAATGACCCTTGAAATCCCGTAGAAAGAGTCTAACTCCCTCCGGGGAACAGCATATTATAGCTCCTAGAGCCTTCAGTGTTTTTATTCCTAACAGATTTTCTGGGCATGAGTTCGTAAGTAACAAATCTGTAACTCGTGATAATGGGCCCACAGCCAAAGGTACTGGTTCCGATACTTCATTTACAATAGGCTGTCCTGAAAAACCAAGGGAAACATTCTGCGAGCCTGAGAGGGGTGCCCCTGGGACTTCATTATGACTGATTGTGGTGCGGCTTGCCCCTGTGTCAATTAAAAACTTTCTGTCTTTTCCCAATACGTGACTGTGTACATAAGGACCTTCTTGATCTACAGGAATTTCAATAAGAGGCAAACCACCTTCCCTCTCTAGGGTGTTTCATGTATATCGGGGGTAATCTGGATATGCAGATTGGGCATACTGGTACATCTGTTGTGAAACTTGTTGAGTCGCGGCAATGGGCTGTGGCTGTGGTACTGCTACTGTCTGTGCTGTATGGGATGGAGCATGCATAGGCTGTGTATTCTGCATTGGCTGTACATTTTGTGAGGTCTGTTGCTGGACCTGATCTTGTCTAGGCGGATGCGGTCTTTCTTTAGTTTTACCTGTTGAAATGTTATGTTTCAGGACTGGGCATTCATGTACGTAATGACCTGGTTGTTTACAGTAATTACATGTCCCCTTAACGGGAGCTGTAGTATGACTTGTCTGGGTCCCACCTTTTCTCTGACCGTCGGCTGGGACCGTCTGAGCTACTAACATTTTCATCTTTGTGTCTTTCATACGTTTCTGTTCCTGATCTTGTTCTTCTCTAATTCTGTTCTGGTGATATTGTAACATTTGTAACATCTGGGATGGCGTATTTGCCTGCCAAGTACTTTCAACTTTGTACACTCTATTTTTAACTAATGGTAGGGAGTTCTCGACTAGTTTTGATACAAAAAGGTGTGGATATGACTCGCTGCTTGGTTGTAGGCCACTATTTATAATGAAACATTTCTCGAATCTTGAATAGAAGTCACTAGTATCTTCATCATGTTTCTGTTTACAGGACGAGATGGCGTCCCAATCTTCCTTTCTAGTTGTCAATAATCTTGGCAAAACCTGTACTATTAATCCGGGTAATGCTTTAGTCTTGTCCCCAAGGCCTAACCCTGGGACCCGTTTGCTTTCTTCGTCTTCTATTTCTGCCCATGCAATCTTTGTGTCCCCCACTTCCCATTCTTTTTCCTTTAATTTCTCGTAAATGCCCGTGGGCAACAGTACCTTCAACATTTTCATGATATCATCATACGTGTAATCCCCCATTAACAACATGTCTTTAAGCTCTCTGTGAAAACCTGCATGGTCTTTATCATGACACGGAACTAGTTTCTTCATTTCTAACAGTTCTAACTTAGTCAGTGGCGTGTGTACATATACACGTTTCAAGGTGTGATCCGTACCCATAACTGGGTGTACTTCTCGTAAGGGGTTCTGACTTTCAATGCCACTACCGCATTGCATGTGGTACATTTTCCTTTCTGGAGGTGGGGCCGGAACATATTCGGAGCTTATGAAGGTGTTATATTTATGTCGTTGTTCTAGAATTATTTGTATCAACTTGGTACTGAAACCTCTCCATCTATCCATGAGTAGTGCTTCTAATGTTTCATGTAAGGGACCTGGATCGGAATGATGGTTCCTGTACTTGATGAGGAGGTGCTGAATCATGTATACACCTGCTAATTTCTGCTCGTCTGGGGAGAGGTTCAAGAATGTCTGCGCTAACGTATCATCATTATATATGTCTGGATTTTCGGCCCATAACACGGCTGACCGAGCTAGTTCCTGTTCATCCATAGAATTCAATACATGGTACCCCATTCGGTCTCGAAGCCTTTTATCAGTTTCCTGGAACTGATGTTCAGAAGAATTCGGGTTTGTTAAAGCAGAGAGAAAAACTCTCTTGTTTTCCGGACGGATGCCTTTCCTAAGGTAGTTTCCCTTACCTACATACGCTATAGTATCTGTAGTCCTTCCTGGTTCTTCAGGTTCTTCTTCCTCCTCGGAGGAAGCTTTGTCATTCCCTTTCTGGTGTACCGTTATCACTGCTTTTCTAATTTTCTTGTACATACTGGCTATGCAAGCCCCCCTGTCATGTTTTCCATCGGCTATATTTTGACCCCACTTGTTCAGTGCATCTAATTCACTCTGATCTGTTTCAGGCCTGTCTCGTTCTCTTATTAGACAATTTATGAAAAATCGTAGTATTTGTGCTTGAATGTCAACTTTCTGTTTCTCCATGGCATCCTTGATACTGTCAGGGTCTTTCCCTGTCTGAACAAACTCATATATCCTATCTAGACGGTCCTTCATTCCTACATAGCATAGCAAGATATCAGTAGCAGATCTTAACCGTAGTGATGCCAATATCATTAGATCGTTTTTTCCGGGCACTGGATCATATCTGCAAACTGACATGTTTTCCTTTAATGCGTCAAGGCGGGGAGACTGGAACGTGAGAGGACTCTGCATATCCCTGAGATTGAATCTGCGTGTTAATGGCGGGGTCCGAAGACCCGCAGTCGCACCTCCTGAAGCGGATGCTTGGGCATTATCTCCCTGCGGAGTCTGGATCTGAACTTGAATTTGTCGTTTAGTAAGATCAGGTCGGAGTGGTTTCGGCAGGTCAGTTTTTAGTGCGGGAAGTGGCGGAGCTGGCGGAACGGGGGAGGTCTGTCGCGGTACTGGCGGAACATGATCTGGGGGCGTAGTGCCACCCCCGTCCCTGTCAGTAGGCAGGGCACGAACAGGCAAATTGGTGTAAGCTGGTGCTACATCCTCTAGATAAGAATTTAGGAATATGTCTTTAGTAGTCTTATGCATTACTTTAGTTGGAACTAATGGTGGCGGTAAGTTTTTCGGTATTTCTGATAGGGCCTCAGATGTGCCCTCGGCTGCAAGATACATACCGTTTACAAGATTGTTTCGGGCACGGTCTATTTGTTCTGTTTTTACTCGGATCCCTTCAATAACTAATTCGTTTTCTTGGGCCTTTTCTGATTCTTTAAGTCTGTCTTCTCTACGGAGTGCTTTCTCAGCACGCTTATGTGATTCCTTACGCCAAAATTCTATGGCGTCTTTCTGAGATTGTCTAGCTTTCTTTTTCCATAATACTTCTTCTACCTTCATGATGCACTCGGCCTCCCATGTTCCGGTAACAGGCCACCTGTATCTTTCGTCTAGGTGCTTGGTGTAATCGGCCCATAAGTCCAGATACAATATGGCATCTATGCCATGTTTATGATACATAAAGTTACCTGGAGTGTCCCTAGGGGGAATAGGAATTTCTTCCTCCAGTATCCCTTTCCTAGTTCCTATCTGCTTTAACTTGTTGAAAAACTGCATTTTGCTTACTTATTACTGAATACTCAATCCTTACTACTTAATACTGGTTACAGCTACCTTATACAAGAAACACAAAAATGCACATTAAACGGTCACATTCATACCACGACATTAATCACATAAGAAGACATTTAGAGACATAGATGACTACCCCCTATACTGGATGTACTGCTCAACAGTACAGATACACTGGTGTAACAGTGCAGAAATTCGGAATACTAGATATACTGCTAAACAGTACAGATACACTGCCTAAAAACAGTGCAGACCGGACTTGTGTACCCAAACCCGTCTAGATACGTCCCAGCAATGGTACTCACCGGGAAGCACGGAAACAGAAGGCCTCGGAAAACTTGACTGGACTCGACTCGGTACTTCGGAAAACTTCGGAAAACTTCGGAAAACTTCGGAAACCTGGTGGGCCTCTTGACACCTCGGACCTTGCTTCTTTCGGCTAGGCTCTGGTCGGGATCCTCCGCACTCCTCACCGCCTCGTCTGGGCACTGATCGCAGTCTTCGTCACCTCCGTGGGCCAGAGGGAGATGCAGGAAATCCTGCCAGTACGCGTAGGTTCCGTCTAACTGATGGCAGGGGACAGAGCTTGCAACGCACCAAAGGGCGCGTGAGGTGGGGGAGGGGTCCCTGTTCGGGCGCCAAAATGACGTAAATAATTAATTTACTCTCTTAATTTCTATGCAGGTAAGTACTTAATCAATAATAACTCAGATCGGATGAAAAAAGACAGAGTCCGTGGTGTTAGAGTTTCTAAGGGTTTTATTCCTCATAAAGGAATGGTCGTGACCAGGATATCGGATTCTGAACACCACAGGGGTGTCAGAAGGGATAGATGAGCGCGCTACAGTTTATTAACAATACATAGCTTATATACTTAATTTACATCATAAGTAATAGTGCAGGAGGCGTAACAGTTGAGAGAAGACAAGATAACAGTATACACGTGGTACTAGTACGTAATCAAGAGGCGTGAACTAGGCGTGAACTGGAGGTGTGTGCTAGAAACGTCACAGATGGGTGACGCGAGGGGGTGGTACTAAGCAGAAATGTGGAAATGTCAGCAGAAATCGGAAGCTTGGATGCGCGCGCAGCTGCATGACGTGTGATTGACGGGGTGCAGGGGACTTGACATTTACACTGACGGCAAGAGACAGAAGTCTGGCATGTCAGATCAACTTGTACTTCTATCATATCTGATATCTGATGTTTAGGAACCATATTATCTGGACGGAAAGGTCTCTAGGGCAGAAGCTATTCTATGCTAACTGTGGATGCGTGTACAAGCGCCTAAGTGTCTACATGAGAAGCGCGGGGCACGGGGCCTTCCATGGAAACATGGTAACAGAAGCTATGATTTACTTGCATTGAGACAGGTCGGCCCTTTGGCTCTGCAGCTGGGGAGGATGTTTACTGAGGCTAGTAGGCAGGAATGCATTTTCGAGGAGCGGAACAGATAACTCGAAGGTTATAGTCAGTCTTGGCAGAAAGCAGGCTGAGCTGAGCGCGAGGGGCCGCGCTGGAAGTAAGTCAGAGTTCACGGGTACAGAGGTAGCCTGGGCAGAGGCTGTCAGAGTCAGAAGCCAGAAAAGAGGCTCGATGGCAGGAATTCAGGGCCTACTCTGTCAGAGCAGGAAAAACATGTAAGGTACACTACAAAAAGACGGTGGCATAGCATACTTAGGAACGGACTATATAATCCATTCAGGGTGGATCTGAAAGAGGACAAGTTAACGTTGGACGCAAATGTATTTGCGTCTTCATAGCTGGTACAGGAGGGAAGTTACATGCACTTTAAGCTGGTACATGGAGTTGGTGGGGTACGCGCTAGGGAACATAACATGACCAAAAAATTTATATTTCCTCAGCTATTGGCATTGTAAATGTTATTGTTTTTTACTTATGTTTTTTGTTTGCAGTGGAGTGGATGTATGTTGCTTGTAGTGGAATTATGTGGTTGGAATGGTTAGTGGTGGAATTGTGAGGTATGTAGTCTATTTATGTATTGGAAATATGCGGTATGGTGAATAGATGGGATGAGAGCTGTATAAAATATATAGAAAGTAAGATTGAGAGTGATAGGTAGTTTGTGTATGAAGTGGTGAATGAAGTCTAGATAGAGAGATATAGTAGAAAGAGTGTGTGAGAAAGAGAGAATAAAGGGGAGAGAAGTTTATAGATGCGTAAAGAGGCTGCACTTGTGTTTGCAGAAGACACAGAAAGAAGAGGAGAGGGTGTGTTTGCGATTTGGATTTTTTAAAAAGTTTTTGTAAACTGTGCTGAAAGACCTGAAGTGAACCAATATGAGAAATGCTGGTTCAGTGCGTGTGTGTGCAATGGAATTATGTGGATAGTAATTATGTGGTATTAAGTGTAGTGGACTTATGTATAGTGGTATTGTGCGTCGTGGAGTGGCATGTACTGAGTGGAATTATGTAGCATTGTGTTGAATTATGTGGCATGTTGTGGACTTCTGTGGTGTGGATTGGATGTATGTGGTGTGTAGTGGAATTATGTCTCGTAGAGTGGAATTTTGTGCCGTAGGATGGAACTGTGTGGAGTTGAATTGTGTTGTGTGCACTTGTGTGGCATTGAGTGAAATTATGTTGGATAGAATTATGTGGCTTGGTGTAGAGTGTATTTATGTGGAATATTGCTTTGTGGCATGTAGTAGATTTATGTGGAGTGTAATTATGTGGTATGGAGTGGAGTGTAATTATGTTGTGAGGTATGGAACTGTGTGGAATTGAATTGTGTGGTGTGGCATGGTGTGGAATTGTGTGGAGTGTAAATATGGGGCACGTTGCAGGTTTGAATTTTGTTGAGTGGAATCATGTGTTTTGGAGCTGAATGGATATATGTGAATTGTTAATTAAGTGGTGTAAAGTGTAATTATGTAGGTTAGAGTATAATGATGTGTTGTAGAATTATCTGGAGTTGAATTGTGTTCTATGGAGTGAAATGGATTTATGTCACATGGAGTGGTATTATGTGAAGTGGAATTATGTTGCGTGGAGTGGAAATTTGTGGAGTTGAATTTGATGGAATGTCATTATGTGGCATGTAGTGGAATGATGTAGGGTTGAATTGTGTGATGTAGAATTATGAGATGTTGAAATGTGTGGTTTAGTGGAAATTTGCAGTGTGCACCTGTGTGTCGTGAAATTGCGTAGCACTTAAATTTTTAGTATTTTGTTGAATTAGGGGGAGTTGAATGCTTGTTGTCTTCATGAGGCAGCTGAGTGCGACGCGCAGTCTGCATCAGTTGGCTATATTGTCCAGTGATCCCTTTGGGCCTTAGATTGCAGTTGACTTTGAATGCATTAGGGCCAGAGTTACTATTTAGGAACTGGGGAAGCAGGTTTGAGTCTCAGCGTCAGCTCAACATCCTGTGAAATTCTCTGTGTAAAAGAAACTAATATGACCTTGTGTAATGTAGCTGGTGCTCATGTAAAGCACTACTTCCCCTATGGGTTGAGTTTGTGCTTTATGAAACTGGGAAAAAAATAATGATTTGACAGTGAGGGCTCATTTGGCCCGTGGACTATGTGAGGAACTGGGATAATCTTGTTTGGCGAGATGAGCAAACAATGACATCCCATAGGGAAGGCTATTTCAGTTTGGGGCTTCTGTTTTGGGTTTGAAGAATCGTTTTGCTTTCAAGTGATTCATCAGGGGAGAGTAATGTGTATTTTGTTTTTTGGGGGTGAGCAGCTGGGAAAGACTGCTTGGGTTCGTGAAAATACATTGTTGACATTTTTTAAAGCAGGACTTTGATAACACCTGTACCGTGTGGAGGACCAGAATGGGCTTTGGAGGGAAGTTGAAAGCACTGTTTGTAGGAATTTGCAGCAGTGGCTAGCACTTACAACAGGATAGATTAGGTTAAGGGCTGGGCTTGCATTGTTTACATTATGAAGAGGGGGAAGGGACTATACCGTGCACTTCTGCCCAATGTAGGTTTAAAGAGGTGTCAACATTTTGTGGAACATTTGTGGTTTATGGTTAAAACAGAAACCAAATAATAAGATTTGTTTATGCTGTGTGTTGCATAGGGATTTCATGGTCGTTCAAAATACAGGATCTGTCGGAAGAAGCCAATTTGTCTCGGTGGCACGGAATGTGCACTCATCGACTTGCAGGATGTTCACCATGCATGAGTATGCCTCGGTTGAAGAGCAATCCGTCCCCACTGGTGAATCCCTCATGCATCATCATTACGTGCAGATAAATTCGTAAAGTACACTTTTAGTAAATATCCAAGGGAAGATGCACAAAACGTCCTAAGGAGCATCATTTTGCGTCGCTGGTTTAAAAGCGCTTCAAGTCATCACTTTGTTTTTTGTTTGAAAACGAGCCCTTTGGGGACCAGGTGATAGCCATTTATGGAGCTGTGGAAAAGCTCATAGAGGATCCCTGATAACATGGTCAATTAAGCTGAGCAAGTAAACATTTCTTAAAGGAGAACAGAAATGTACTCGCTCTGTTAGTAGCAGCCTGCTGTTTAAAACACTACATTCCACAAAATGCAAGAGCCCACTCATTCCAGAGAATTAAATACATATAACTTTTTTCCTTCAAAATTTGTTTAATATAAAACATGTCAATTAATGCAGTGTTGCGATCTTGTGATGCTCTCCTGAGGGGGCGCCATTCACCAAATTCCTGCGCAGGCCTCCACGCTGTTGAATAGCGTACAGAAGATTCTGTCTGCAGTAATAGTACCTGTGGGGGCTGGGGGCACAGATCATACTCGCGGACTATGGCCTCCAGAGACCTGGAGCAGTGGGGGTCATGAAGGAGCAGGGGCGCTATCAGAGGGTCAAATAATAAGCTGCTGGGAGAGGAAAAGGGAATGGGAGTGAGACGGGCAGGGAGGGCGCAACAGGCAATATGTCTGTAAGCTGCAGGGAGAGAGCTCTGCGTCAGAACCAAGCTCTTCACAAGAACAGTGGCAACCTTCAGAAAATGTATAGAAACAAAGCTGTGCAAAAAACATTGGGCATAAGCTTCACGAAAATAGAGGCAAGCTTCCAAAAATGTATTAAAACAAAGTCCTACAAAACATCATGCACAAGGTTCACGGTATCACCAAACAAGCACTCGGCATTCAATCAATCCATTTATATAGCGCACTACTCACCCAGAGGGTCTCAAGGCGCTAGGGGAGGGGGGTCCGCTACTGCTCGAACAGCCAAGTCTTGAGTTGCTTCCTGAAGGCGAGGTGGTCCTGGGTCAGGCGGAGGTGGGTCGGGAGGGAGTTCCATGTCTTGGCGGCGAGGTAGGAGAAGGACCGTCCCCCTGTGGTGGCTCTTCGGATGCGGGGGACGGCGGCGAGGGCATGGCCGTTCGATCGAAGCTGGCGTTTGGGAGCGTAGAAGTTGAGGCGGCTGTTGAGGTATCCTGGGCCTTGGTTGTGTTGGGCTTTGTGTGCGTGGGTGAGGAGTCGGAAGGTGATTCTCTTGTTGACCGGGAGCCAGTGCAGGTCTCTCAGGTGTCCGGAGATGTGGCTGCGACGGGGGATGTCCAGGATGAGTCGTGCTATGGCGTTCTGGATCCGCTGGAGTCTCTTCTGGAGTTTGGCGGTGGTTCCGGCGTAGAGGGAGTTGCCATAGTCCAGACAGCTGGTGACGAGGGCCTGGGTGACCGTCTTCCTGGTCTCAGTGGGGATCTACCGGAAGATCTTACGTAGGCAGGGGAGTGGATTCCTTTGAAGACTGATGAGGGGGGGCGGGAGCAGGGGAGCGGATTCCTTTGAAGTCTGATGCCGTGGCCCACAAGGTGATAACAAATGGTGTGCAATGTGCCAACGGCCGGCTCACATTGCACTGTAGGCAATCCGCTTTGGGTGCACTTTTGAAAGCCCTTACTTTAATCTCGCCAAAGCATCCCGGGATTGCTACGGCGAGACCTAAAAACATTTTGGATACTGCAATGATTTTTAAAGAATAAAAAGGTATTTTAAAAGATGACACTTAGAAACTTTTCAGTGAAAAATTGGCAATGTTATCCTATGGCAGGAAATTCAAGTCCCAGGTAAAGTACGTTCTCGTTACTTTTGTAATCCAGTCCTGGGCTCTTAGGTTCAGCACTGGGAACTCTATCTAAGACAGGTAAGCAATTACGTTTCAGTAGTTGGTACAAGTTGTAAGGAATATTTGTAACTTTCAAAAGTAGACACTGAAGAATTTTCAGAGCAAAACAGTCAATGGTTTCCTATGAAAGAAAATTCAGTTATGGGTAAGTCCGGTTAAAATTACTTTTGCAGGTCAGTTCTGGGCTGAAAGGTACAGTACTGGCTCCTCTCCTGATTCCAGGTGAATATTTCAAAATTCGTTACTCGGCTGATTTGTTAAGAATATTTTAGGGTTTCAAAACTTCACACAAAAGATTTTTCGAGTCAAACCAGTCAATGTTATCCTATGGCAGGAAAGTGAGTTATCGGTTTTCAGGTGAGTACTCGACTGGTGAAGTTAAGGTTCTGAGTATGGACTCAGTGGTCCCCCAAGGTCAGGTAGGTACAGTTGGTACAACCGCAGCAGCACAGGGACTGCCGGATGCAGAGGTAGTTAGGTCCAATGTTATCCAATGAAAGGCAGGGGGCCTTCGGTTGGAAGCTGCTGGCTATCAGGCAACGCAGCTGTGGGAGATGGGCTCCTGGTCACTTGCTCAGGGCAAATGGGGAAGTAGGACAGGGTACAGGTTGCACTGCGAGGGGAACTTGGGTGGCTGGGTGCAGGGTGCTTTTGAGCCGTCGGGCGCTCAATGTTATTCAATGTGGATCTAGAAAAGGGAACAAAGGCTGCAGGCTCGGGGACGGAGGACCACCTGGAGCGACCAACGCTTTGAGGGGTAAGTTGGGATCTTGGAGGATAGGGTGGCACCCAGGAGTTGGGCACAGGGGGCCGTGGGGCACCGGGTGCAGGGCTGTCTTTTGAGGTCGGGAAATCTTACCCCCTGCTGGTCGCGGTCGGAGGGGTCCTTTGTCCTGAGTCTGCAGGCATCGTCAGAGTCATCGAGGAGGGTCTTTGGGCACTGGACTTCGGGACCCAGTCGCTGGGTGGACGTCCTCGTGGTTTTGGATCACTCGGGCACGGGCCGGGCTCGGTGGGTGCAGAGTGGGTTGGTCGGGAGCTTCTTGGCTGGCACCAGGGGTAGGGTTGTTTAGCAGAGACTCTGCTTATGGGAGTCCCAGTCTTCAAGAGGGTCAAGGCAGGCAGATCCTCCGGGTGTCCCAAGGTTGTTGTCCGCAGGAGTTGCCGGGTTTAGGGTTCTGAGCTGGGATGGTGCAGTGAGCTAAAAAACGGTGTTGGATTAAGCCCTTATCTCTTGACTGGGTGAGAGTATTCTGCTTAATTCAGAAACTCTGTCCATCACCACCCCCTGTTGTTTAATTATTTTGTCCACCATAAGCGTGGAAGGGTATACTCAGACGTGAGTCCCTAGCTCATTGCACCATCAAGATTCAAGCAAGCCGGGCCGAAGACGGCTGAAATGCCAGAAACCGGTCCCCGGTAGCTTGCTTCCTTCCCAGTGAAAGAATTGGCTTGGTAGTTTGGTTTGCCCTGTTCCCATGATACACTGGGCCAGGGACAGACTAATTTGCATATAGCCAGGTTCTGAGCTGGATGGTGCAGTGAGCTAAAAAACGGTGTTGGATTAAGCCCTGATCTCTTGACTGGGTGAGAGTATTCTGCTTAATTCAGAAACTCTGTCCATCACCACCCCCTGTTGTTTAATTATTGGGTTTAGGCAGGAGCAGGTTCCAGGATCGACAGGCCGGTAGGGGTGAGGCCAAATCAGTTGGTGTGGTCCTGTTGTTCGCAGCTGCACGGCGGGTCTTCTTCTTCTTGATCTTCTTTTCTTATCAGGATCTGAGGAAGGAAGGTTCAGGGAGCCCCTAAATACTGAATTTAGGGGCGTTACAGGTAGGGCAAGGGCAGGGACCAATAAGTCCCTGTCCTGGGGTGGGTACACCACCTAGCCTACTCCTCTCTTGTGGGAGGGGGGCAGGAGCCTAACTGTGATTGGGCAGGGCCCTCTATCTTCAAGATGGCCGGAGCCCGGGGTCGTGCTTCACCTCGCCTCCCCCACCTGAGGGGTGGGATTGGCACAGGCTGGCACACCCCCTTTCTGACATAGGTTTTCCCGCCAGAGTGGGGGTCAGAACTGGTGGGGGCCAGTTGCTGGGTACAGCAGATGGTCTGGTGAAGCTCATAGAGGCAGCAGGCCTTTGGAAGCTTCCCCCTGCCCATCCTGGGGGAGGAGACCTAGCACCTCGCCCAGCATGTGCATTGTTGTAGGTCAAGGAGAACGGGGGGGCTCTCCACCCAGGGGTCCAGCAACATGTCTGCTGTGTGGCCGCCTAGACAGCCTCTCAGTGCAGACGTGGATTACAGGTTTAGCTTTCAGGGGGCATCTCTAAGATGCCCTCTGGTGCATTTTACATTAAATCTCAAACTGGCATCAGTGCGGGTTTAATGTGCTGAGATGTTTGATACTAAACCTCTCAGTCTTCAGTGGAGCCATTATGGTGCTGTGGAGTTCGTAATGACGACCTCCCAGCACCATATACTTCTTAATGGAAGCACTGCACTTACAGGGCCCAGGAATGGCCCTGGGTAATGTACGGGCACAGGGCTCATGCACCTGTACCCACACCACTGGCATTGGACACCCAGCTAGAGGGGTGACTGAGGTATGCCAGGGCAGTGGGGTTGTGGGCATGGCCCACAGGGATGTGGGTCATGTCGACTCTCTGTTTAGTTCCGTACTTAGACACTCAGCCTGCAAAGGCAGGGTGTGGGTGTCAGGGTACAAGGCCCCTAAGGGTGGCATAATGAGTGCTGCAGGGGTCTTCTCTGGTCACCGTGCCCTGGGTACCTAGGGTACCATTTACTAGGGGCTGATAGGTGGCCAGAGATGCCAATTGGGTTTTAGTTTCAATACAGTTTTAGGGAAGGAACACAGGCCCTGGGTAGCTGGTTGGCAGGAGCCCAGGGCACACTCAGTCAAATCACATCAGCAGTTCAGAAATAAGTAGGGGCAAACCAATGCAAGAAAGGACAGAGGCCCTTCATCAGGGGACAATTTGCAATCTGTAAGTAAAGATACATCAAATCAGGAAGTGGAAAAGACCTCCACGGGAAAAGTGCATAAATGAGAGTGATAACGTGGGAAGAGACTGAAGTCTACGGCATGCCGGACTGTGTAATAAAGCCAAGGATGGCATAGGGATACTGCTATTGCAATTGGATATCTTGGAAAATTATGAATATAGATGTCTTTTTCGAATGAAGTCGCTATGATTAAAATATGTGACTCTCCAAATAAATACACCAGCATGGACAACTGATGAATAGTGATATTTTATATACCACATTGGCTACACTTCTAGTACTTGTTTTGAAGGAGACGTCCTCTCCATCTGGAGTGCCAGTGGAAGTAGTGTAGGTGACTCCTTCACTCCCCTAATTTTTCTGTTTAAATTCTGAGTCCTGACTGGCCAGGAAGGACTTATTCCTCGGCACCCGAAGATACCCACTACCCTTAGATTGAGTTGATCTTTGTGAACTTACTAAGAGGGTGTGCCACACTCCCATCCCATTCCAGTACCTAGAAGGGCACATTTTATTCTGGGGGTCTCCTGTCCTAATTAAGTAGGGAACACCCAGAAGAAGAGTGGCGAGGAAGATGATAGCGATTGAGATGACCGCTTGATAGAAAGGTTGCTATCAGAGAGACCGCCTCCATATAATTCAGACTCAGAGGAGGGAAAGTCAGCACCGGCAGAAGGAATGGGAGAATCACAGGCTCCATCTAGTGCAGGAATAGTTGGGAGAGTCAACGGGAGGGATGGGTATGCAAACCCCAGTGAGCACGGAAGTCAAGGGAGCTACAGACGCTCTTACAGTGCTGATTACCATTGGCCCCATAGTGTCAGTGTACGATCAAAATCAAGTGAGAAATGGGAGTTTCTCACAATCGGTAGTGGAAGAGGGAAATAGCTCTGGAGGAAATGGCACAGTGAGTGGGATAGCTCACTTATTGAGACCCAGTTCAGTTCAAAGGCTTTATTCGAAATGTTAAAAACAATTCATAAAAGCATACATACAATCAACAAAGCAGAAAAACGAATTCTTGTTACAAAAACAGTATTAAAAATCCATATATACGATAAAATTGGAACGACATGTGGGAATTAGGTATTCAATAATAAATAGAGCATAACCTCGGGCAGAACCGTTATATCATCAATATAACGTTACTTATTCTAGCATAATGTCCCGTCTGAATTTCAATATTGCTCTTAAATACATCATTACAGTATTAATTGTATATAATCTTCCAAGGATCGCAATTTATTATAGGCTTCTCTCGATTTTCTTATGCCCCACTTTAACAAAAGGGGCCGTAATATTTGTCGCCTTGGAAGTGCGTATAAAGTGTAATATAAAGTGCAGTGAATATTAGATTGAACTGACAACTTATCACAGGGGCAAATTAGTTTATCTTTGGACCAGTCGTTACACCTTGGAAGAGTAATAAGTCTGAAAAATGTTTCGAATCGGAAAGATGTTAATATTCTACGATAAAAAAAGGGTTGGTCAACAGTAAGGTACAACTGGATGTTTCTATGTAGTGTCACTTCATCGTGATTTCTGACTGACATCTTGACCCTTTGGGTTTTCCATCTGTTTGATTCACAATGTTCAGTCAGTATTTTCTTTAGCGCGGATCTGGAGATAGAGTCCATGGTGGCTGGGTTAGAGAAATATTCTGGACAACCGATCTCAAAGCACAGACTCTTAACATAATTAAGCCACATGATGTTTTTTACCCCGCAGCACTGCAGGCAGTCCTCTGCTAACGCTCTGTTGAGATTTGTGGCAGGGTTGGTCCAGATGTTATGCCACAATAAAATTGGTGCCATCTTAATGGTATCAGAGATATGTTGTATGGCCAATTCTGCATGCAGGACATATATTGATGTGCTGGGCGGCACTGCCAAGACATACCTTAAGAATTTGTTCTCTATTAGTTGGATGATTTCCACAGACTGTATCCCCCATAACCCAGCCCCATAGGTGCCAATGGAAAGACATTTAGATTTATAAATTTGTAAAAGTTCCCTTGGTGGCCTTGATCCAATCTTCTTCGCAAAGTTGAGGAGAGCTCCCGTTGCTTTGGTGAATGCCAACGCTCTTGCTTTCACTGCTGGTTTCCAATTACCTTGTCTGTCCATATGAACCCCAAGGTAACAGAAAATGTCTGCTAATTCAACACACTTATTGTCCAAATTTATATTACATGGAGCTCTGATTTTCCTTGGGCCACAGGACATGGTGAAAGTCTTGGACACATTTATAGATAAACCCCTCTTATTCATGTACTCGGAGAATGTATTTACTGCGTTTTGTAGGCCTCTCTTAGTCTGTGACAAGATAGCCGCATCGTCGGCGTAGAGGAGTATGGGTATGGGTTTTCCTTTAATCACTGGATAGTGATTATACTTTTCTGTTAGCAAGGTTCCCACATCATTTGTGTACAGATTAAAAAGCAGGGGTGCAAGAATGCACCCCTGCCTTACTCCTCTACGAATAGGGAAGAAATCAGAACATTTGCCTCCCTTGCCGAACCTCACCCGTGCACCAGCCCCCGAGTAGAGTTCTTTGATAAAGATTATGATCCTGCTATCTAGACCGATATCTTCTAAGATCTGCCACAGGGTGTCATGCCTCACACAATCGAAAGCAGAACTGAGATCTACATATGTTATGTACAAATTAACCTTTTTGGCATGAACATATTTTGACATAATAAGGGCAAGATTTAAACCTTGTTCAATTGTTCCCTTTCCTCTAGTAAAGCCGTACTGCATTGTAGATAGGATATCTTTTTCTTCGAGCCACTCCTGCATCCTGGTGAGGATGATTCTGCCTGCTGTTTTCATTAGGCCATCTAAGAGCGAGATGGGCCTGTAGCAGGCAGGATCATTTCTATCCCCTTTTTTGTGTATAGGGACCAGGATAGCCTCTTGCCAGGTTTTGATGAATCCGACTTTATTAGAGGAATTGAGGACGTTTGTTAAAATTGGGGCCCAAAGGTCAAGGAGATTTTTAAAAACATCTAATGGGACCTTGTCTGGTCCTGGCGCTTTTGCCGCTGGACTTTCTTTTAAAGCTCTTTGAACTTCTTCTAGGGTAAAGGAAATATCTATTGGATAGCTAGAACCCTCTATTACATTTGTAGATCTTGTAGTCGTGTGATCCTCACCAGTAGGGACTGAACAGCTATAAAGTTTCTGGAAGTGTTGGACCCATTCCTGTGCAGAGATTGCGTTGTGTATTGAGGGGCCCGCTCGCTCCTGGTAGAATGGAGCGCTCACGGCCTTCCAAAAGGCAACGTTGTCCCTTTTGTTACATGCTTCATGCAGGTTAGCCCACGCTTTTAATTTCAGTTCTTTTTTCCTAAAGCTTAAGGCAAGGCGATAGTTCCGTCTCGCAGTTCTGATCTCTACTCTCGTAGATGAGCTACAGTGCAGGATATTTTTTAATGCAGTAAGGGCACTTCTGCATTTCTTATCAAACCACCCAAAAGGACCTTTTTGTTTGTTGGATTGGGTTCTTACAAGGATATCCTTAATTTTACCTGAGATGTTACCAAAGGATCTAAGGACAGTTAATGGGTCCTCATCTAGGGATAAACAGATATTAAAATCTTCCAGGGAGGAGCTTATCAGGTTTTTATTAAATGTTTCTGGGATTACCTTTTCCCATTTGATTGTAAACCCATTTTTTTGACCTAAAATCGGGGTAACGTCATAACAGCTGCCAAGAGGATGAAGTTGGTTGCTAGGTTTGAAATTATAAATAGAGAGGATAGGAAAATGGTCGCTCATAGGTGAATCGAGAGTACGCCAATCAATTACCTGAGCTGAATACCGTGCTGAAAATAGGGCAAAATCGATTATTGAGTTGGCTCCTCTTCCATTAAAGGTAGGTGTGAACGGTTTAGGTGGAGTACAGAGCTCATTTGTAAAAGCCAAGGAGTAGTGCCCCATGATCCTATTCATCTGATCTCCAAATTTTGTATGACAGAAGTGATGATAAATCATCGCCTCTTCGTCGCCCTCCCAACCGCACACCCCCTTTGTGCTCAAGGGACATAAGGAGCAGTTAAAGTCCCCCACCCATATAATTGTCATATCCTCTTTTGATGACTCTTCAATACCATTAAGGGTGGAATCCAGTTTCTTAAGCACGTTTTCCGCTTCGAGAGGTGGGATATTATTGTAAAAATTTATGATTAATAGATTTTTCTGAGAACCCCATATGGAAAGAAGTATTTGAAAATAGTTATCGTCCAAAAGTGTTTTTTGAATCACTGGGCCCGAGGTTATAGATGTATATATAGTTAGACCTCCCTTTGGCCTACCTCTCCTGCTGGCTATAGCTGGGGTAAAGAAAGTTTTATAGCCCAGAATATGGAATGCCTCGGTAGCCCATGTTTCTTGAATCGCGATCACAGGATGAACTGTTGTGATCGCCTGCCATTGTATGTCATCAATCTTTCCTGCTAAACCTGCCACGTTCCATGAGACTACAGACATCTGGCTTTCTGTGCATTCCAAATGGGAGGAGGTATTTTGAGAGGTTTGGGGTGGGTCTATACCCCTATCCTGGGTGCCCGGTTCAGGGATTAAGTTTGCCACCAATAATAATGATGATTGACTTGATGTTTGGGGATCTACAATGAGTGATTGTAATTGCGGACTAGATATGGGGGAGGAAGATCCCTGGGTGCATCAGTCTACTCCCATCAATGCCTGATATCTATTTGATAGGGATAATGAGTAATAGTAATCCTCATGCTGAGGTCTCTGGTGCCTCTGATAGCTCCACTGAATAGATTCCTGCTGAGGCCTAATGGCTACCAAAGACCTAGGGTAAAAGTATGTTAATTCCTGAAGTTGGATGCCCAGGTTATCTCTCTCCTGATACCACTCTCTTAGATATTTCATCACTCTGTAGTCTCTAAAATTGATGATTATGACATCCCCACTGATGTCTTTTGGTCTAAGACCCAGCCATTTGGCCCTTCTGACATGGAGAATATCCCCGTTTATATTTGGTGGCAAAGGACGATTTTTTTTAAGCCAGTATATTATTTTATTTTTGAGGCTCCCATAGTCCTCGAACTGATTCGGTAGAAGCTCAGGGACCCCGGTCAGGATGGCCACAAATGGGGCCGATTCCGGTGGAAGAGTAATTTGTATCTCTCGTTTTGGTCTAGTTCCTTTGTGTGTTTGAGGTGACCCAGTGTTTGTAAATTCTGCCGCATTGGAGTTATTTCTAGGGACTGGAGCGTCTGTAGGATTTTTATTAAGATTTTTTGTTGCGGGGTCTGCTCTTTTGGTTTTTCCCCCTATATTATTCGAACCATTGGCCCCATAGTGTGAGTGTACGATCAAAATCAAGCGAGAAATGGGAGTTTCTCACAATCGGTAGTGGAAGAGGGAAATAGCTCTGGAGGAAATGGCACAGTGAGTGGGATAGCTCACTTATTGAGACCCATAGAATCGAGTACGCCATATCCAGCCACTGCAGACTCATCAAGGAGACAGGTGGATGAGAGAACTGCGAGGCCAAGATCCCTTGCCGATTTGAGATCTGACCTAAAGATGTGGGCACCACCAGTGAGGAGTCAGAACGACAGAACAACAGGGGGTTGGGACCACGGAAGTGCAGGGAACAGACCAGTCCTTAGGGACGTAGCCAAAGGGAACCAATGTAGAGAATTGACCAGTGAAAGTAAAGAATCAATTGGTGCATCTAGTCGAGGGACTCTGAAAGTGGCAATAAGGGAAAAGATGTTGGATGTAGTGAGACTGAAGGCAGAAGTAGATGAGATAGTTGAGGGAAACCTGCCTTTGGAGAGAGTGGAACTTTACGAACCAGACGAGTTACTGTTCGTAGCAAAAGATGTGACTCATAAGGCAAGATCGGCACATAAGAAACTGACCGGTTTGGCAAAAAGATACGAGGTGGATGTGTCCAAAACAAAGATGTTACAGGGGAGTCATAGGTTGCAGTACAATGATCAGGAACTGGAAGAGAAGAGGGTCATTGGGCTGAAGACTCACATTTGAGAATTGATCATAGGGATATGCGCTTGGAGTATGCTCGATAAGTGGGAAGAAAGATAGTCCAAAAAGAAGAGTACCAAAAGGAATGTAGGAGAGACACTGCCTCCAGGAGGGGGGATGATAGGAGTAAAGAACTACCCTTTGCGAGAGGTATCTAGTGGAGGGTATGTGCATGTGTCTTGGAGTAGAGGCGACCTGGTAGCGTTCACAAACGAATTTCCTAGGCTGAGGCAGAAGCCAGTTGAATCATACAAACAGGTTGATTGTTTTGTGAAGATCTCAAAGGTGTTGTGGGTCTATTTGAATACACTTTTTAACATTGTAGTCCAGAGCGATTTGTGGGCAGCTTGTAAAGTTGCAGTTGATTGGCCTACCTCTGAACAAGTTAGGGATCCTGCTTTAAATGGTCATTCACCTATTGACATGAAGAAGTTTGAGCAGGTAATCACATTGGCTGAAATCCAAGATATCGCCACAGGAACCGAAGGAAACAGTGCATGTGTATTATGAGAGGCTCTTGCAAGCCTTTAAACAGTACAGTGGGCTAGATACCTGAGACCCCAAAGATATGGGACAGTTTGTTTCCAAGTTAATCTTGGGGTTGACACCAGAAATTAGTTTCATGATTCAACAGCATTTGATCTGCTGACAGAATAAGTCAGCTGGCAAAATACTACGATATGCCAGGTACTGCAGTGATGAGGTGGACTCAAAACACAGGAAGCTTAAAAATAAGCTGATGCTAGTCCAGATGCAAACTGCTGCCAATGGACTCCAGATTTAGCCAAGAGGGGGAACGTTAGGGAGAAGGCAGGGACACAATCAGGGAGGAACACAGAATGGTCAGGGCCAGGGAAAGGGAAAACCGGTAGACCCCAAAACGGGAGTGGCTGTGGCAAAACTGAAGAAGACCACTGTGTGTCATCTTTGTCACCAGATCGGGCATTGGAAACGCGAGTGTCCCTTAAACCCAGCAAATCAGGTGTAACAGGAGATAGAGATAGTGCAGGTACCTGAAATGGTTAATACTGCAACGAGGCCAAGATTGATGAAAGGGGGGACGTTGGCTACGCAAGTACAAGTTCCCCAGCCACCGAGAATCCCACAGGGGACTCGGACATACCAGCAGATACCTCTCTTTGAAGGGTTTGATGAGTACAATTCAGACCCGTTGGCATGAAGGTGCCTGAGGGGGGAGGAAGACTACACTCTTGGGGTTGGCTTGGAGGTAGACCAGAGGGGACCGTTTGTAGAAGCAGATGCTGACGGTCATCCTACCACCTTTTTGGTTCACACTGGTGCTACCCTTTCTACTGTAAGATCTGCAGTAGTTCCAAACCTACCCCTCTCGGGACAATCAATCCAAGTTGTAGGAGTGGCGAACAAGAAAATGACTAACCCATTGACTGAACCGATTCCTGGGAAAATAGGAACTTTCCGAGATCAACATCAGTTTGTGGTGTGTGTCTCAAGTCCAGTTTGCCTGCTAGGACAAGATCTTTTGTGTGAGCTCAATTGCACTATCTATTGCACCCCCATGGGAGTGGAATTGCAGACCAACGATGATGATGTCACCTTTAAGGTTGCAAATTAGCATTTGTGCATTGTGATGTATCCTGTGATAACTGTGGAAGAGCTTCCACTTGACTTAAGAGACTCGGTCTCATTGGATGTGTGGGACTTCACAGGAGAAGAGATTGGACTGATCAAAGGGGTTGAGCCAGTTAAGATCCAGGTTAAGCAAAATGCTGAGTTTCCAAGAACACACCAGTATAATCTGTCACCAGAAACGATCGCAGGAATAAAACCTGTAATCGACTCTATGATCAAGCAGGGAATCCTGAAAAAAGAAAGGGCAGTCCATGCAACTCACCCAGTATAGGATTGCAGAAGCTGAGTGGGAAATTTAGGATCGTGCAGGACCTGCAAAGGGTTAACACGATTGTGGTTCCATGTTGTCCAGTGGTACAGAATCCGTGATATTGTTCCAGATTCCATGTAAAGCAGAGTGATTTACGGTGATTGATTTTTGTCAAGAATTATTTTCGATACCTCTTCATGAGGAAAGACAATTTTTGTTTGCCTTCTGGCTCGAAGACTGTGTGTTAACATGGTGTCGTATCCCTCAAGGGTACACAGAGAGTCCATCAATCTTTAATCAGATCTTGAAGAAGAATCCTGAGAGCCTTGTGTTGCCGCAGAACTCTGTTCTTGTGCAATATATCGACGATCTGCTTGTTGCGTTGGAGACAGGGGATGCTTGCAGGATTGACACAATAGCCTTACTGAATCATCTGGCAGAGAATGGACACAAGCTGTCCCCAAACAAGCTGCAATATTGAGTGAGGAACAATACGGGGGTCACCGTATAGAGAAAGGTAAGCGAAAGGTGTCACCTAATCGAATTGAGGCGATCATGAACATGGCTTTACCTACCACTCAGAGGGAAATCAAAATGTTCCTAGGGATGGTTGACTACTGTCGCCAATGGATCCTCAACTTCTCTCTGAAAGCGAAGCCTTTACAGAGGCTGACGCACAAGGATGTGAGTGAACCGGTACCATGGGAAAACAACTGTCTGATGGCCTTTTTGAAGTTGAGAGAGGGCCTATGTCCTGCTCCGGCTCTGGGAATGCCTGATTACAACAAGTCCTTTTCATTGTTCTGTTGTGAACAAGAAGGTTTTGCATTATCAGTTTTGACTCAGAATCATGGAGGCGTCCGTAGACCAATTGTCTACTTCTCAGCTACTTTAGATCCAGTAGCTGCAGCGTTGCCCGGATGTCTTAAGTCCGTTGCAATGGGTGTCAGCATTGAGAGGTTTGAAAGCATTGTTATGGGGCATCCTTTGATTGTGTACGTTCCACATTCTGTTGAACTGTTGATGACAAGGACTAAAACACAGCACCTGACAAACAATAGACTCACACGCTACGAGCTAGTCATACTTGCTGCGAAGAATGTGACCCTGAGAAGGTGTTCTGTTTTAAATCCAGCTACCCTGATGCCTTTACCAAATGCAGATGATAAAGATTGTGAGAACCATGACTGTCTCGATGTGACTGAACTTTGTACCAAACCGAGACCTGACATTGTTGATGAACCTCTGTCTGACCTTGATGAAATATTCTTTGTTGATGGTTCAAGTTTAATAGACAGTGTCGGTCAGTTGAGAGCAGCGTTTGCTGTATATACCATTACAGGAGTGGTTGTAGCTGCTTATCTAGAAGGAGTATACTCCGCACAGGTGGCTGAAATCATTGCCTTGACTCGCGCCTGTTTGGCAGCTGATCAAATTCGAATCAACATTTACACGGACAGCCAGTATGGGTTTGGTGTGGTTTATGATTTCGGACAGCTATGGTCTAAGAGGCGTTATATGAATATCATCTGGATCTCCTATCAGGAACGGAGAGTTTATGAGACAACTATTGGAAGCTTTGCAGCGTCCGAAGGAAATCGCTGTGGTGAAATGTGCAGTGCATGGGAGGGGGACTGACTTTACTTCTCTCGGCAACAAGTACGCCGATGAAGTTGCAAGTTTTTGCGCTGAACAAGGGTGTATATTTACTGGAGATTACACAGGAGAGAGCCAAGAAAGAACCGAGCCCAACATGATGTTAGTCACGGAAGACACTTGGGATGAGTTCAAGGGCCTGCAGAAACAAGTTTCAGAATAGGAGAAAAATGTATGAAACAAATCAGGATGTGAGGAAGGTATGTTGACATTTGGATGTCGAATAATGGTAGAGCAGTGTTACCAGATGACTTTTTGAGCCTGATGGCAAGACAGATTCATGGTGAGGTATGCATAGGCAGAGATGTGATGGTGCGAGTATTCGGACAGACGTGGTACAATCCACGATTTTGTGCGGTTGCTGAAGCTGTGTGTCAGAGGTGTGTCACTTGTCAACTAATGAATGCTGGAAAGAAGACTGTGATTGCATTGAGTCACATTGGGAGGTCAGGGGCTTTCAATAGAATGCAGTTGGATTTCATTGAAATGCCTAAATGCAACGGGTTGAGGTACATACTAGTGGTGTGTGTGTTCTCACGATGGGTGGAAGCTTATCCGACACGGAGGTGCAATACCCTCACTGTAGCAAAGTTGCTGTTGAGGGAATTGATACCTACATTCTGTTTTCCAACCTCTTTGGAATCAGATAGAGGAACACACATCCACCGCGAGATCATGAAGATGCTTTGCACCACCTTAAGTGTAGACCAGAGACTCCATTGTAGTTACCAACCAGCGGCTTTTGGGAGAGTGGAGCAGGTTATTGGGACTTTGAAGGCCCGAATGGCGGAAGTGTGCTCGTCTACATCTCTGAAGTGGCCTGATGCATTGCCTGCGGTGTTAATGAGTGTTCGCAGTGTCCCAGACAGGAGAACCAGTCTTTCCCCACATGAGATCCTAATGGGGAGGGCGATGCAGTTGCCAGTGGTACCTGCCACAGCTTTAATAAACATCACTTATGACTTGATCCTTGAATATTGCCAAGGACTAGCTGATGTGGTCCGTTCTGTGTCTCATCAGGTGTAGGCTGCTGCTGTTCCGGCTTCAAGTGATCTTTGGCACAACCTGTATCCAAGGGATTGGGTGCTTGTCTGCAAGTGCATGAGGAAGAGCTGCCTGGATGCTTGGTGGCGAGGCCCTTATCAAATGATACTGGTAATAAACACTGCAGTGAAGTGTGAGGATTGCCAAGTTGGGTACACGCTTCTCACACCCGGAGCGTTTCAGCCCTCTTGGAAGAAACAGCTCCTCTCATGAATGAAAATCCAGCTGTGGTGGCAGAGCCACGAGAGAGGACAAGTCAAGCTGTGAGGGTCGCTGACGAAGCTGGTTGCTCACCAGACCAAGCTGAGGACGGTTACACTAATCACAACATAGATACTGACTCAGAGGAAGAAAGTTGCTGTGGGAGTGATCCAGAGTCAGACTCAGCAGAAGGAAGTGGTGTGCAGGGTGATTGAGAGGAAAGCAGAAGGGCTAGAAGCACAGAAGAAGCATGGCCCGAAAGACAGAGAAGGCTAAATCTGCGACCGGCTCCCAAAAGAGACCTTGCTCCTGTGTCTGAGGTCTCCGAATCGGAAGAAGGCGAACGAGAGCAGATTCATAGCTTGAGGAGCTCGAGAAGGACAAGAGTGCCTTGCCAGAGATGCGCTACCCCGGAGTGGACTTACACAGGGACTGATGCCAGGAGTAGTGAGTTCAGAGAGGCTGAGGTCCGTGAGTGTGATTAGCAGGAATCCACTATTGAAGGTCAAGGTGATACTTTTGGCGCCTGGTCTTGAAATCAAGGGAGCTCTGACAATCACGGTTCCGAATCCTCCAGTTCTAAGTAAGGTGCGACTCTTGGTTTTACAAAATGTAGTTTTCCTGTCATTTGGTTTTGAACCATCAGCTCATGAACTGTTAATTGTTCGTCTTGAAAGTTTGCAACATGTTTTAGCTGCAATCGGATCAGAACTCATTGTGGATTGTGAATGAACAGTGCATTGTAAATAGGTGTTTAAAGAAGATAACCTAGGCCAGAGTGGAAGAAGAATACATTTAGGGACTTTCCGAAGAAGAAAGAAGGGCTAAGGAAGTCTTTTGAACAGTGTAAATAAGGAACTGAAAGTACTGTAACTGGGATCGCCAGCACGTCAGAAGAGGCGTTTGAACTGGTTAACACATGGAGGTGGAGGAAGAGACTCTAAGTGTTTATTTGCTGGAATTAAACAGACAACGAGAATGGAGGCTGGAAATCTGAACCGTATGTCCAAACTTATGATAGGCACACTCATAGTAGGAGTGATAGTTTCAATAGTCGTAGTTATCATAGTGTCAGTTGCTATTCCACATGAGGTAGAAGTAGATGGGGTGAAGGGAACATCTACACCTAGTACTTCCACCGAAAAAGAGGGCACCAAAGGAGCTTAAAAGGCTATGCTAGATCAGAATAATTGTAGATTGCATGTAGATTTGTCTAGAGGTGATTTCAAGCTTAATGTGTATGCCAAGCTGCTATATGAGTACGTGGAAACAATGGATGCGAAAGATTGTTATGTGTGTATGCAGTTACCTGAGTCTGTGGAGGAGGGTATCCTCTATCATCACCTTCCTTTGACGTGTGGTATCACATGTAGTTTGTTGCTTAGCATGTTTTATGGCAAAAGTCATTATGAGTATTATTTTTTGAATTATGATGTAGTACTGTCAGAGGTTCCAGATCATAAGCATTTGAATAAGTATGATTATTATAAGCAGGAAGATAGAATAGGGAAGTATTTCATACCTACCGTAACCTTAGATACAGCTTATGCACAGACACAATTTAACATGTTCACTAACAGATGTAGAAAAGAAGTTTATAGATCAGGTAGAAGATAGACATAGACAACTGATTGGAACCAATTACAAGGGAGCTATAGTTGAGTTGACCAAGGAGGAGTTAGCTCACAGGGCTAAAGGGAGTAGTGGTCCTATTGCACTAGATTTTCCACAAAGAGGGAAGTTTTGTGTGAGACAAGTGCAAACTTATTATGATAAGGTCCCTGTGGGAGAAAGTGTGTGTGACCAAGTGTGTGTGACCACATTTTCACTATTGAGGCCTCAGCAAAGAAATTTTAGCAAGATGCGGTACAAGTGGTGCCAAATGTGTATTTTGTGTGTAGAAAAAAAATGCCTATGTGAGGTTGCCATTGAATTTGTATGGTACATGTTATGTAGCAGTGACTTTCCCCAAGATTTACCATGTGGAAGACTTGCAGCATTTGGAAGGTGGATTACACACCAGGACCAGGAGGAGTATGAGTACAGGAGAAATAGTAGGAGACACGTTTGGAGCATCGATACCAAGTTTGGAATGGCATTGAATGATGTTAAGATTAGAAAGTTGTCGACCATTGTGGACAAATTGTTAACAAATACAGCTTAGTCGCTGTTGTTTGTAGATGGTGAGATGGTGTCGATAAGATCTATGGTGATGCAGAAATACAGTGCTTTCGATGTTTTATTGATGTCATACTCTATAATATTCTTACCTTGTACTTGCACAGGAACAGAGACGCTAATTCCCAACTCCCTCCAGAAGATACTCCGGAGATCCAGATTTAATTACCCAGACTCTTGACTACCCTTCTGGGGGAAAGGGGAGTGGATAAAATAATAAACAAGAAGAGACTGGCCCTGGAACTGGTTTTCTTGCTTCTTCTGTCTGTTCTAGTCCGACCTGCAGACTTGTTCTTTTCTATGTGAACCTAAATATATAAACACAAGAGGTTAACTTCCTATCCTACTCTATCTATTCCTACTCTTATTCTTACTTTACGTTACCTACCCCTTGTTCCAGGATCTGTGCTTCTCTTCTATTTCTCTAGAATCTTTTCTTCTTTCTCTTTATGTAACACAGTTAGATACTTATCCTACAAAAACAGATATTTTACTTAGCAACTATCTATCTTCCTCTGTATTTCTTATTTGTCAAGCTACATTTCTATTCTACTTACTTCTCTTTCTGTGCCATTAATCTTATATTTGGTTTTTCCTATGTCTTCTATTTTCTTCTATTGTTTATAGTGAACTATAAGAGGTATAATGCTTCTTTTTATGTATCTTTAAATCTATCTTCTCTTTCTATACGGGACCATACAATTTGCCCAAACACCTTTCTTCTGTCTACCGTAAGTTCAGTAAGTTCAATTTATCGTTTTCACAATACTCAATTCAATTATTCATTTCTTGTGTCACTTAGGTCTGGGTTTCTCTCTTCTCAGGATATGCAGCATGAACTGAATTCTCTCTTCGAAGTGTCAACGACTTTCTTCAGCTTTTAACATGGAGGAGGAGTGAGAGTAATAAGTTTGATACGCCCTCTGAGTTTGGTGCAAGGAAATGAGGAGGCGCTAGGAGTTCCCTGCCCCCGACGACAAACAACAAACGGAAACCGGACGAACTCCCGACGAGAAACTGCGGATTTCGATATTCGAGAGCACTACAAAACAGGTACGCGCTAGTGAAATACTTCAGTAAGTGCGCAGCGTTTTCACCCCGTGCGCCTCAACTAGCCCCTAAGCACCTGTGTGGCAAAAGAAAGGAAATAAACTAGACCGCAATCTCGTTTTCGAGATCGGCAGCCATCTTGAAATTCCGGGACCAATGGAGGTCTGACTAACTGCTGATACCGGACTGCCTTTTGCCAAGTAAGCCAGCACTTTTACCCAAACGTGTGCCCACTATTGCTAGCACATGATTTGGGGTTCTGACAATTGGCAAAAGAGAGCGGAGTCTGTAAAATGTTGAAGGTCCAAGAGTGCTGTACTTATGTACCTGATAACAGCAAAGATCTGAAGAAGTATATAAGTAACATCACTGAAATTCATCATGAAGTACATGATTTGGCCACAGAAGGAGTTTGGGACAAGATGGGGAAAGGATTTGGCCAGGTAGGAAGTTGGTTTGCCTCCCTAGGGAAGGGAATCCTTGGTTACATCTTGAAGCCCATTATCACAGTAGTTGTGTGTGTGAATATTTTGTGGGGATTAGTAAGAGCCTACAAGTGGCATAAGGCAACCAGCTTTGAAAGATCACTTAGAGAGCAAGAGAGAAAGATGGAAAGATTGCAGGACAGTTACTATCAGAATATTAAGAATCTAGAGAAGTTCCGACAGGTAAGAGTGGCTCCGAGCTCTGTTTAGCTCATTTCTTTCTCCAAGGAATTGTGATTTTGGTGATGACACTAGTCATCAAAGGGGGGAACTGATAGAGCGTAATGATATTCTGAAAATTGTAGGGATGCATTATAATCACTGATAGTGCACATCCATATGTATTCCTATGTGGTTTAAGCATTAATCATTAGAAAATGTGGCCGTAATAACGAACAATGTATGTGCAATGCTAGAAATAGTTTGTGTTAGTTAAAAAAAATAAAACAACATTTAAAATGTAACCGCTTATTGCAAATGTTTAACAAATCAGTTCATTTGTATTGAAATGCATTAGATTTAAACGTGCATCATAAAGTTTGCATATGTAGAGACGGTTAGAAGTGCCTTAAGTGAGGAAATGTAATGCTTGTAGATGTAATGTTAGTAGTTTTTGATGTGTAAAGGCCTAAATGATTGCCCATGTTTTGCTATGAGGGGCCTGTTCGAGATTTCTTACATTAGCTGAATATTGTAAGCCTGAAATGTATTTTTCCTTGGGAAGGCTCTCAGTTGAAGACAGTCAGCAGTTTTCGTGCGCGTGGAAGTTTGCTTCATTCATATGCTTTCTGTTCCAGATGCAAGGACATTGTTCTCGTTAGTTAGACCGATGCTCTTTGTTTCAGGAGTTAGGTAAAGAGGAAACCTGCAACATAGTGTCTAAGGAATGCAATAATTGGAAGACTGCTTGAGGAGCCTGGGACCCAAGGTCGTATCAACCATTACTGGACGAAGCAAGAGTTTGTGAAAGTTCACGTACATGGATCATTTTGCCAAGAAGGTGTTCCAGAGGTGTGTCTTCTGTTGTGTCCATTTCGTATTAGGGACAGTGTCCCGAGGGAGGAGAGTCAGAGTAGGATTGCAGAAGGGTCGGAGAAACAGCTAGAGGGACAAAAGGAAGAGATTGATTCCAGCTGAGGGGTTCTTAGATCGAACTCTGTGGCTTTGGCTACTGACTCATGAAACGTGAGTGAACTTCTTAGGAAGTCTTCACGAGCTGACACCTTTTCTTGATCATGCCCGAGAATAAAGCAAAGTAGGGATGTCACCTTAGAGTTAGTCTAGGGACAGAACTAACTGATTAATTTTCCTTTTGTAATGATAGATGAAGACTGATCTGGATAGTGGTGCAGTTGTTGCTTGTTTAATATTTTTAGAAATTCTTATTCTTCTGATGCTATATAGAGTATGTGTAGTGCGTAGGATAAATTTTGTATGAGTACCCATGTATCTATTTAACCTTGTCATGAGGTGTTTGTATGTTCAATTATTTTTGGCTTTGTAATAAATCCCCTAAAACTTGATTTCATAGTCAGTAGTATTTCCGAATCCAAATTGGTTGGTTCATTTGTGAAATTTCCAAGTGAAATGGTGTTAGAAATGGGGATCTCTAGTTGGCAGCGGCTGGCGCCAATGTCCAAAAAGGGATCCTTCTTCCTAAGTCAGAGTACGAGGGCTACACCCTTTGATAACCCCTGCTCAACCCTGTGGTAACGTAGAACAAGCAGACCGGCCTATCTTAGAGGCAGTGTGTGAAGCATTTATGACCATACACAATAACGCAGTGAAGACACTACAAAGGGACACCACACAAGTAGCTATAGAAAAATAAGTATCTTTATATAGGCTTAACACAAGGCTCAAAAGCGATCAAGAAGCCACAATGCACATAAATATAGATTCACTAAAAAAGCATAAAAGCACTCAAAAGTGTGTGAAACGAACTTAGTTCGATGCCCGCCGCTTCGTGAGGAAGCCGCAATGATGTCAAGTGCACTCGCAGTGACCACAGCTCCCAGCTGCAGGTCCGTGGAGTGGACTCATGATGATCCTGGGAAGGTGTTTAAAGGCGGGCACCCAGCGGCAACGGTGCTCGGTGGCGGCGGCCCACGCAGGTGATAAAGATCCTCGATGTGGTGACCAGTGCAGGCACTCCCAGACTTGTGGCGGGGCGCAATAATTCACCCAATTTTTAAATCAGGTTTGCGTGCTGTCCCTAATAATTACAGACTTATAGCCCTTCAGGATATTGAGTCGAAACACTGTGCAGGGCTCTTCTTGGAGGACCTGAGGCACTGGGCAAACAATCACAATCGGGTGCCAATGTACCAAACCGGGTTCACTGCTAACTCGGGGACCATGACTAACTTATTAGTGGTGTCATCCATTGTCGACAAAGCCCTTTTTACATCTAGGTTTGTGTTTTGTTGCTTTGTCGACTTCAAAGCCGCTTTCGATAGGGTCCCTAGGGAGGCCCTATGGGAAAAGCTGAGGAAGTGGGGACTCCCTGATAAATTATTGAATGCAGTTATCCAACTGCACTCACGAACCTGGGTTTGAGTGAAGTTAGGGTCCGGCACGCATCTCTCGCGAAAATTTTTGACAACGAGGGGCGTCAAGCAGGGATGCGTGCTGGTCCCTCTTCTTTTTAACTTGTTCATAGCTGATTTATCTAGCACCCTGGATGATGTAAATAGCCACCCGCCAAAGGTAGGAGGTATGGCATTAAGTAATCTTCTATATGCTGACGATTTGGTTCTGTTAAGCCTCACCAGGGTGGGGTTGCAAAGGCTTCTTGACACACTGCTGCAACATACGATGAAGAATCAATTAGAAGTCAACATGAAGAAAACCCAGGTTGTCCCGTTTGGGAAGAAGCAATATGCCGGCGGCGGATGGTCATTTAACAACATCGGCCTCGCCACAGGCATGTCGTATAAATATCTGGGGGTCCACCTTGACTCCAGGGGCAACCTCATAAAGCAGCGGGATGAGATTGCGGTCAAAGCAACGACGCTTGCGGTGTCATTGACTAAGCTTTCGAAAAACCTTTCAGGTCCCACTTTGTCACCCCTTTTGGAAGTCCTGAAAGCGAAAACTGGCCCTACCCTGTTGTATGGTATAGGGATATTTAAGGGCAAATTGAACACTGCTCTAAATCGGCACACAATTAAAATTTACAAAAGGGTTCTTCAGTTGCCATATTCTGCGTCCGATCAACAGATTAGACTAGAGATGGGGTTACTGAATTATGATGCTTCCAGTATTGGGGTTCTTCTTAATCTTTGCCACAAATTAAGACAATCTAACCCAGGCACACTGGAGTCCCTAGTCTGGCAAGAAATAACTGAGAAAAACCCAGGAGGAACATTTGGTCGTCTTTTTAAGGATTATATCCAACAAATGTCAGCAGACGGCCTCTGGGCACTCAATCCCAGCCAGCCTGCATTTAAGCTCGCAATCAAAAAATGTGTAAGAACGCGATCACTCATTATTGGCAAAGCGCTGTTTTCAAAACAAAGTCACTCATGGGCAGTAATAAACTCCTACAATCGGCTAATCCCGGCCTCTTACCTCTCCAGCCCTTATTTGCTGTACCTAAAACGCAGTTTTATAACTATTAGAATGGGTGAGTGGCGATTCTTGCAAAATGTACCCCCCTGGCGTCGTACGGAGGAGGATACAATTTGCAGAGGGTGTGGTGAAGCAGCAGAATCGCTACTGCATGTGGTTTGCATTTGCCCCGCCTTCGATCTCCAACGTAGGCTTAAGCTGAGGGGGGAATGGAATCGGCTGGGTGTTCGGACCTGTAGGCAAGCCATTATTGCGGCACTGAACCCAGATAATACAGATTTAAATATAAGACTGACAAACTTGATTCAGTATGCATATCGCAATTTTAAACAAAAGCGGTATACCATAGCCTTCCCCCTACCTGTCTTAAATTAAATTAACACATTTTAAAAATCTCAAACCACTAGGCAATTAGTGATAAGAGTAGTTTAAATAGTATCTTGTGATCATGGTTTGTTTTATGTATGTAATCACAGCTCAGGGGAGCAGTTTTAATAATTCTTGTAACTAGGAGATCGAGGAGATGATTATTTATATTCTCGCTGTGTATTTGACTGTTGTATTGTTTTTAGTATTGAGGAACCGGAATTGATTTCCGATTATGTAAAGCATATAATCGATTATTTAGAATTAGCATGATGTATCTAGATTACTTACCGCAAAGTACGCAAACACTAGTATACACCCGAATTGCAGTAACTTAGGGTTCTAACATACACTGCTTCGCACGTTTTACACTTGCTTGACTTGACCGACGCCATTTTGTGGCCTCGCTCGAAGCCCTACATTAGCAGACCTTATTCAATTATCAAACCGAAGTCGTTCCCGTGAGAAATAGCCCAACTGTTGCAATACTGCTGTCTCAGCTCGTTAGGCCTATCAAGGTTATAGGTAGCAGGAGGAGGCCCGATAGGCGCATTCCGGGCGGGGTGCGGGGCAGTCTCTCTCGGAGTTAGCAGAAGGGAGTCACCCGTACGACCTTGCTAATCTAGGATGAGCTAAACCAAGAGCGCTTTGTCTCCCATATATGGTCTTTCCCTCTGCACCAACCTGTACCAACTTGTATTTTTCCATCTTGGGTAACGGTTTTGAGAATGTAACTGTATATATCAGGGCTCGACAAATCCGAAAAATGGTACTAGTCCTGCTGGTCTAGTACCATGGAAAATCCCCTCGACCTGACTGCAACCCACTTGACCTCCGTCTCTGAAAACGGAGCAAAAGTGACAAGTTAACAAGATTTAAAGGCATCTTTATTGATCATTCCCTTAATGAGCAATAAAATGCCTTTAAATCGTGTTATCTTGTCACTTTTGCTCTGTTTTCAAAGACAGAGGACAAAAGTTAGTTTGACTTCCTACTCGCCAGAAAGGGCGAGTAGGACCTAAAAATAGCTCGTCCTCATCCATTCTCCCTCGCAAATGCGAGCGGGCGAGTGGATTTGTCGAGCCCTGTATATGTGATGTTCTGATAATGTGCCAGCAGTCTTCTTGGCGGACCTCGTGGGGTTAGGTCGCAAGGAGCTCCTCTGGCAGAGTTTGTTTGTTATAATAAACGATTGTACCTTCTGCACTGCCAACCGACTGATTATTGGTAATGGGAATGGGATTGGTTGTGAATATAACTCTAATTGGGAGGTGGTAAATAATTTTCGGTACTTCAGTATTTGAAACAATATGAATCAGAAATTCTCTTTTAAAGATGTTTGTTTTATATCTAAATAAAGACTTTTGATTTCAGTGCAGGCACTCAGCTGCACAGCTCCTCAGCTGCAGTGGCCCACAGTAGCGATATTGATGGTTCTTGTAGCACAGACAGATGCGGGCTCTCAGCGGCAACAGCTCCCCAGCTGCAGCGGCCTACAATAGCGATGATTCTCGTAGCACAGACAGATGCGGGTTCTCAGCGGCAACAGCTCTTCAGCTGCAGCGGCCCACAATAGCGATGATTCTCGTAGCACAGACAGATGTGGGCTCTCAGCGGCAACAGCTCCTCAGCTGCAGCGGCCCACAATATCGATAGTGATGATTCTCAGCCTGCGTTCCCCGCAGTACACCCAAAATCTCTGGAATTCTCGACCGAAGCCTCACCTGCGAGTTGAATCCCCCGCAATAGGAATTCAGAAGGGTGATGGGTGAAGTCTAATGTCCCTGAGACTACAGCAGGAGACACGCCCAAATCAGGCCCGTGGGTAGTTGCTTCAGCAAGATGGATTAAAGTTTCAAAGTCCATTCCCTCTAGTTACACGGAATGGAGCAAGGTTTCATTCGTAAAGAAACTTGCTTGGACTCAGTCCTCTCGAAATAACCTATAATTAATTAATCAACATGTTTTGTCTACTAATATTTGCATTACACAACATTTTAGTATCTAGGGGAAGCTTACCTATGTGCTTTTACTAACCGTAACCCGAGTGTCCTAAAATGGCCGCCGAAAACGCAGAACTCTTCTGCGCATGCGTCTGCCACATCTACCTGGTGTGACGTATCTGTGCTTTTGGTGAGAACTTCTTGCTTCTTTGCACTAGTGCCAAGATGGCCGCTTCATGCTTACTCATACTAACGCATATGCTGCTGCTTGTACTAAACATTGTTCATTCTGCTTAACTATTAATGCTATAGTATAATTAAAATAATGGGGTTAGAGTAGAGATAAGTGGTATACAGTGCATTCATTTATTTTTGTATTCTAATATGTTTCTCTTTGACTTTGTTACTAGCTTGTATTTGGGCCCTAGGGAAACATGAACAGCCATATTGAAAAACAAACTGCGCATGTGTACAGAACTCTGAGAGACCTCGAACGGTGGCATTGAACTGATGCCAGTGACTGTCTTTCCGCTAATGCGCCTGGGAAAACCTCAGCCCTAACCTGGGAAAGGAAGAAGACTTGTAACATTATTAAAATTTTGTATGATAAAAATAAAATCATAATGGTGGGCGGAATAAAGCCCTGGGAAAATAAATTATGGGCGGGAACTTGATCAATGTAATTCAATTTGAAATGATCTCATCTTACTATGGTTTGATGACCTCTCTTTGTCTTTCCGACCTATCACTGAAGGGGAACACACAGATTTACAACATTTAGGGGAGGTAACAGGGCTTGAGTCGGGGTACCACGCGCGTGGACGGCGTCCCCCCACTTATTTTACTGGGGGGACGCCATCCCCCCTGCCAAACAGCTGGACTTCACTCTTTGGCCTCTCTGAGACGAGGAGCTCAGCACCTTTCGTGACGTCACTTCCGGTGACAGCGTCCCCCCCACTTCTTTTTTTACGACTTGTGCCCTGGGTGGTACATTACCCTGGAAATGGTATAACTAAGGTAGGCTTAGATAGAGAAAATTATCTGACTTGTCCGAGTAGCTGACTTGTCACTGACCCAACGCATGCTATGGGAGATCGAGAGCAGAGGTGCTGGCGGAGCACTCTGTCAGAAGAATCGAGATTTGCTGAGGGAGAGTTATCGATTACCCAATCGGGGAATGTGAATTGGCTTAAGAGAAAGAGGTGTGACGCTGGCATTGCACTTAGCTGAGGTCACCTGTCCTGTTCTGCACCTGTCCTGTCCCGTGGGTACCTGATTAGTCAGGAGCCCCTGTCTTTGCCCCAGCCCGTGGCCAGGATTGGTCCTTGCACCATTCTAGGTAAATATAATCCATGTGGTATGTCCTTGTGCTATTTCCCTTTTTCACCCTTCCCAGGTACCAATGTCTAAAGGTGTTACTATGATTTCTTGCAAACTTTGTATTCTAATAATCATTTTCTTACTTGTGAAATTCATTGTCACTGTAATTTGGGCAGAGACTCACCAAAACTTGCATAGATAAAGTGTTTAAAACTTCTCCCGAGTCTGTGGTTATTTCAGGAAAGGTAAATTATTAGACTAACTACTCATTATTCTAACACTCTTTTCGCTCCCTAGGACTATTTCAAAGTGTGAATGTATATCAGCCCAGGTGATTATTGTAAAATTGAGCTAGTGGTCCGGCGCGCTCTATCACACGAACAGAGGTTCGTCTTGAAATCCAGAAGTAACACACTGTGTAGGGGTTTAGCACAGATATTTATACCCCAAAAGTCTTTGTTCTCAATAGTCACAAGCCACTGAACCCAGCCAGAACCAGTTTGGTGTGGTCCTGGGCCACCTTGTTTACAAGGCTGCATCTTGCCTTTCAGGAAGAGGGGGGTCTGCCATCATTCACCTTGCCAGGCAGAGCACTGCTCAGATCAAAGGGTCACCCCTTCCCATACTCCAACTACAGTTGTCTCTATTCAATCCAGGTCGGGCTCAGCCTGCCCTGTCCCCCCAAAACCAGACAGCCAATACACATAACAGCAGAAGACTTAGGCAAGAAAATACCTACTTTCTAAAAGAGGTATTCCGAAACACAGAATATAAAAATATTCCTGACGAAAAGATGTACTTCAATATTCTGAGCTCAGGCATACTAAATTCGACTTTCCAAACATGTTCCTTGCATCAGCTAGGATTATAGGATGTAATAATCAAACTGCCCCTTCTGGCCTAAGGGAACAGACAGCCTTGCAATAGTGAGAAATGGAAGGAGTATAATTCACTATCAGGACATGCCGCACAGACCAAGGCAGGTCTTACCTTTCACATACAATGCACCCTGCCATAGGGGTGACTTACATGATGCCAAGGGATAGTTCAGGGACTGGGAAGTGGGTTTACTTCACAGTCAAAAATGGCAGTTCTGGACTGCGCACAGACTCTGCAATGGCAGGTCTGAGACACATTTTACAAGCTGCATCTGTGGGTGACACAATCAGCGCTGCAGGCCCACCCGCAGCCTTCGGTATACCAGCCCTGGGCACGCATGTTGCACTATACTAGGGACTAACAGGTAAATCAAATGAGCAAATTATGGGAATACCAATTCATACAGTCAATTTACAACATGGAGCATTCACGCTGTGGCAGTGAATGGCAGTGGCACAACGCCCGAGCATCTAAGACCAGCAAACAGAGGAAACAAAAGAGAAAGATGGATGGGAGACCCACGCCAATGGTGCCAGGTCTAGCAAATGATTTTCTCCTATTAAAAACACTTCTTAGCAGATAATAAAGATCCAGTCGACCGAGGATTCCTAAAATCGGTAAGATAAGATAAGAATCCGGCACTTTCATCGCTAACTGAGTGATAATGACTTATGGGACTGTCATTCGAGTTTCTTTTCCGATTATTATATAGTGGTTGGCAGGGCACAACTCCTAAAAAAAATAAGTGGGGGTACGCTGACAACACAACAGGAAGTGACATCACGAAAGGTGGCTTGCACCATCAGACTCATTGCCTCCCCTCACTCACCCCTTAGATGCGATTGCATCAGAGAAGCCAGCGCGTGAGCAGCGTTCTGAATGGGCTCCGATCTCGCCCCAGAGAGGCCAAAGAGTGAATGTGTGGCTCCATGTGCTCCAATTATAGAGCTCCCAGTAAAATAAAAGGGGGGACGCCGTACACCTGCGTGGTACCCCGACTCGAGCCCTGGTGGTTGGCAGGCCCGGCTCCAGGAATTTTTATTTGGATGGGCCAAGGGTGCATTTGGGTGGGCCACGGCGGGCTCGATTTGTTGCATATATTTCTGGGCAGGCCTCCTTCAGGGCCCTCCTTTGTCTCTTCTTAGTCTTGCAAGGCCCAGTAAAACACACTCTTTTCCAAATCTCTTTCTAAATATTATCACTCTCAAAAAGTGTTTTTTCCATGTAATGTTCCTTTGATGGGAAGAGGAGGTTTCTGAGGTGGGAGTATCAGGCAAGTGACACTTCTCGGGCTCCCTCTGTGCGAGCCTTCAGGGAGAATCCCTCTTTGTTACTACCTCCAACTGACCCCAGACTCTGCAACACACTCCCTTACAGGCTTGAATATCCACTACTCCTCTCCAGTGCACATTATGTCACAGCTGACCTCGGGCCCCAGCCCCATATCAGGCACCATTGGGCTCCACTTTAATTTTGCCCGGTAAAAACATTAGAAAAATCACCTTCAAACTTAAAACATTGAATATAGCAGTAAATGTAATTAGCACTCTAAAGTATGTTCCAGAGTAGCCCTTATGACCTGACTGCTAATTAAATAAACAAAAACAGAAAGGCCATGACAGGCCCGCCTTTATCGCTGATGCGAAAGTCTTATTTGGCGCCACACCAAAAACCTCTTTCTCCTTAAATACCTTTACTACCACCTTCCGAAAGTGCCCCTTATCCCTCCATGACCCCCCTATTGACCTCCTCCTCAGATTTCCTCACTGCCTCGCTCTACAAGTGCCCCTCATAGCCCCATAGCCCCTCCCCCTCATGACCGCCTCCTTGGAGACCAGTACCCCTTATCTCTCTGTAGCCCCTCGGTAGCCCCTCCCACTCATGACCTCATCATCTGACTCCCTCACTACCACCCTCCACCAGTGCCCCTCATCTCTCCCCCTCCACCCCATGACCTCTTCCTCGGATTCCCTCACTGCCACCCTCCACAAGTGCCCCTCATCTCTCCGTAGCAACTTCCCCTCATGACGTCCTCCTCGGACTCCCTCACTGCCACCCTCCAACAGTGCCCCTTATCACTCCATAGCCCCTCCCACTACCCTCCAAAGTGCCCCTCATCGCTCCATAGCCCCTCCCACTACCTCCTCCTCGGATTCCCTCACTGCCACCCTCCAACTGTTCCACTCATCTTTACGTAGCCCCTCTCTCATATGCATTTCATTTGTTGTAGAGTGCTACTCATATCAGTGTAGTGTGTGTCAGTACTTTACACCACACACACATTATACAGAGACAATGATTCATACAAGTATGTAAATCAGTCTATAGGGAATGTCACATAAACCAATGAGGATTACAAGGTGTATGAATCACGTCATCCATACTGGTGGGTGGGATATTTTAAGAGGGTTTGGTCTGGGGAAACAAAACCTTAGGATTTAAAGAGTATTCCACGGGGTCAGCTTTACTGATAAAAATGTATATCTGTCCAAACATACTAATTTTAGCAACATTAGAATAATGACAGACTGGGGAAGTTCTAACTATATCACAAAACAAAAAATGCGAAGTACTAACTATACCATTCATGTTTGTAGGCAGCTCTTAGATGACAGTTCATAGGTCACTGTCCTATGATACGATTGTAACTTCTGAACTGCAAGTAACACATGAGTCTCTGTGACAAACTCAGTAACCCACTGAGCTACCCAGATACAATACAGTTCATCTGCATTTAAAAACTACTAACAAACAATTGATTGCTCTCCAGAATGTTCATTAATCACCAGCGTTATCTGGGCATTTTGTAATGTCTTATTGTTGTCCTGCACCGGCCATGATCAAGATAAAAACCGTTTAAATGAAGCACACACGAAGTATGTGTCCTGCTGGGCCTGTGCAGATTTCAAAAAGAAAAAAATGTAGCAACACATTCTCTTACCCACTCCATTAGTCAAACTTTGTGTCACAGATAAGCCACTGCAGGGGTAAGGAAAGGTGACTAAGAATAAACAAATTTCTTTTCGCCTGAGCTGTGTAGAAAAAGAACGCAGCAGTACAGTAGGCAAAGGTTACCAAAGGTTACCAGTGTCAAAGAAAGGATTCGTCACCTTTCCCCATGCCGAGATGAAGGGGTGAAAAAAGTAAACAAAGCCTCGTTAACATGTTAATGGTCTTCAAAGACCTGTGAAGTACTTGGGCGCAGGGCTGCGATAACCTCTAAAACTGTCTGTGTGTGTGCGCCCGGGAAAGCTGTCTCGGCCCGGGTGACACACACGACTTGCGCGTTGCGTGCCTGCCTTCAGCCCTCATTATTGAGGGCCAAGGCTACTGTTTGGGTGGGCTAGGCTTATATTTGGGTGGGCCTGGCCCACCCGCTAGAACCGGGCCTGGTGGTTGGTGTGGATAAGTGAGCTGACAAAAATACCCAACGCTTCCCCTGCATCACACCAAATGACTTTGGCATTGCAGTTTTGTTGCGCAAGCATCATAGGATTTGCTGCTTTATAAAATGATGATTATTGGCTGCTACAAAAAGATAAAGTATAGAATGAGTAAGAATAATCTTAGCCTCCGAGTCCTTAAAAGACCTGAGAATTCTTACAGCTTCAGCTAGCAAAAAAATATTGCGAAAAGTGCTCTCAGTAGAAATAAGCTCAGAACTTATGTATGTGTTATAGAAATAAAAAAAAGACATGAGCCAACGGGCTGTCGATAATAGGAAAAACACGTTTATATGTGAAGAAATAGGTTGCTATTTACAAAATCAGCACACGTTTTGAGTGGGACTTAGGAGCTATGAGGTTTACACCCATTATATAAGCTGCCTGAACGCTCACTACCTGCACGTAAACAGGTCTTTCATGCACGAAGTACGCATATGATAGCAGACTTCGCTCCTGTCAAAACTACAGTTACCCTCTCCCAGAGCTCCATGAACGAGTAGCCCTGGCTGAAGAAAAGACCAACGCATGCTCCCATCACGCGGGACGCCATTAACAGCTACCAGCCACCCACCTCAAGCGTAGTAAAAACCAACAGCCTTCAAACATTGGCTGATGGTTTGTAAGAAATAATATCCGCGTTCTCCAATGTGTGCCTCGGATTGCTACCTCCTTCTTATGATTCTCTCTCTGATTGGACTACAGTTTGACAGTTACTTCCCAGACCTCATCCACTCAGAATATTTGTTTGGGGTTAGCAGGGCGGGGATTCCATGCGTCAGTGGGCGCGACCACATGTTTGACCACCCTCTTCAAAGGAGGCGGGAGGAGAGAGAAATAAATTCCACCAACCAATAAGACTTGCTTGAGGAGGTAATATTCACCCTCTGACAACTCTATGACGTCACTAAAGCCGAAAGAGCCTCCTCTATTGTATTGTGATTGGTCTCTCTCGACGTCTGTCTCAGAGACGGTCTGGCCAACTGTAACACGGGTTGGTGGGGAGGGTAAAGTGTTGACGCCTTCTCTTCCGAAACCACGCCCACGCTAGCCCTGCGCGCGGCTGTGTAGCGGCTCCTGCGCGCGCCTTGGGGGTACCGGTCGCGAGGAGGAGGATGTGGCGCGCGGAGGGGAAATGGCTGCCGAAAACAAGCCGGAAGGTAAAGGAGGGGAACACTGGAATGTTTACGGGTTATTACAGCGCTGCTGTTGTATGCGAAGTGTCTGTGGGCGGAGGCCTGAAGGGGCTTGTCTGCCTGGGGCACCCTGGGGATGGAGACTGGATATTCACACCCCCTTAGGATTCCCTAACGCGTGGGAAAGAGTGAGGCCCCCAGGGCTGTGAGGAGAGCGATGTCTTGAGGGCTGGTTTGTGGGTTCTGTTCTGTGCTTGCCTCTGTTCCTGGGATTACATCTGGGTGGTGAACTACCAGCGTGGGATCCAGGGGACCCTGCCATACGGGGGTTGGGTTTGTAATTGTGTAGAGGATGTGTTGCAAGAGATGATAGGAAAAGTGAAGGTCTTTTGTGGTGTTAGTGCGTGGAAGTGAAGGGCTGCGAGTTGTGCTTGTATTTTGAGCAATTAAACGGTGTGCTGGGAGAAGTTACAGGCTACTAGGTAGTTGGGTGCGTAGTGAGGCAGGCGTGTGTTCTGTGGGTTTGTGAGAAGCCCCTACGTATCAATGGTGAGCGATTTGTGGTGTGCTAGGGTGTTACTGAAGTGGGATTGCAGTCTGGTTTGGTAGGGATGTATGTTTGAGAAGTCAAGGGGACCTTTGGTGGTTGCGATTGAAGGCTGGTTGTGTGTGTGAGAATAAGGGGCAGCTGTAAGGTAAGAGTGAAAGAAATGTGACCTCTGAGGTGTCTGAATGATGGGCCACTGGTGTTGTAGTGATGAAAGTAAACGTTAGAGTACTGAGTGATGTAAGAGCTACATTCAAGTGTAGACAGTGACGTGACGGAAGGACAACATGTGAGGATAGTGACAGAAGGACAACATGTAAGGTTGAGTTACTGTTACTCACCCACCGTGACTGGTGTAATTGACTGAACTTCAACTTGAGGGGGTGTGAGCGACGGAAGCGGAACAGGTGAGTATTGTGAGTGGTGTAAGAGAACCATGGTATTGATGTGTCCTGGAAGGGGGATTAGTTAATGGGTAACGGAAGAGTGTTGAGAAGGATTAAAGGGGAAACAGGTGAGGCGTGGGAGCAATGTATTTGGGCGTAACTGTTGTGGATGATAACCGCAATGAAGGGGCCTGTGGGGGGCATGATGAATGGCTGCTTAACTCTTAAGTGTTGCTCAGTGTGTATGAAGGTATGCCTGTGAATGAGGGTCATCCTCCATCTTACTGTTGACAAACATGCAGTACAATTCCGCAACTCCTGTAACTCTCCATTTAAAGTCGCGCCATTGCATTAAGTTATGGCAAAATAAAATACGTTCCTCAAGTCCATAGGCACCAATAACCTCCTCAAACTACTCGTAGAACTACAGTTTGACCATAACTTTAACTGTCGTTCAGAAGGGAGCTTTGTGGGTGAAATTCTCATTTTCAGTGAGGAATGATCTCTATGTCCGTATTGAAACTAACTATTGTTTGCTTAACGTTTGACTACACAGACTTCAAGTTAGGTTTCTTTGGGGATCATCTAATTTATGACGTGGTTTGAGTACAATCACATTCAGAATTTTATACAAATACTCCCTGAGACATATGTTAGGAGGTCATCCTTTTAAACGTTCTTTACCTTCATTAGTTGACTAGAGTGAGAGCTGTAAAGAAATACAAACTTGTCAGCAAAGCCAATTTTTTGATTGAGAAATTAATGCACCCATCTTTATAAAAATGTATTTGGAAACTTTTTGACTCGACTTGGGGACAAAGCAAGACTATGCACTTGTGATTTTAAGTTGTTAATTAGGTCTTTCTGCTTCACTGTTACGGGCGAGGTGTTTAAAGGGACTGCTTAATGCATAGTTTTCTATTTTAAAGATTCATTTTTTTACCCTGCTTTGGTTTCCTCGTGTTTGACTGTAGTATGGAGCTATGCACTTGATATTACTTGGGAGGCAGTAGATCACTGATGTAGGCAGTGACTTCGAAGTTTTAAAAGCTGCGGTGAGAGTTATATTATTTAATATCACTGTCAAAATTTACAGTGTATATGCTAAAGGGTATACATGCTCACTTGGTATTTAAATTGACAACATAGGTGCCTAATGGCGTTAAACTTGTAAAAAGTGTTTTTTAAGTAACAATCCTTACCTTCAATTGCAGTTGAGCTGGTGGTCTACTCAAAAAAAAAAAGGAGAGTTTAACACATTCCTAGTATTTGAGCGTGGAAGGCATGCCACAGACTCGCCGTGTCAAATGTATTAGTGTCTTACTGCGTGTATGTGTTAATTGTGGACACCCAGGGGTAACTTTTACTTATTTCAAATTTAAACTTACTGTATAGTATTTTCTTGATTTATTGGTAACTTGTTATGTGCCGTAAGCGGGATCCAGTAGAGTCATACAGATGTTAAATCCCCTATTATTACTAGTTGGATATGGCTTTTGAGTAGGCGAACGGCATGAACATGCACGTTACTTTCTAAAAAAAAAACATATGGTGCTCAGAGTACCAGGACGGTTAGCTATATCTTCAAAAGAACAATGTGCTATAGATCACAGATTGAAGATTGGGTTAACAGGTGTTTGTGTATTGCAGTAATCACTTACGTGATGCAAATGCAGAAAGTCCTTGTTTTTCAAAAATATTACTTGCCTTGATTTTTTTTTCTTTGAGAATTAATTTCGTCCAGCATATCAGTCTTTTTCGCACAGTGTACATTATTTAGTTGATGGAGTTGACTTTTTGTTAGCTTTAGCTAAAGATATGTCTATACTTAATAGCATGTTTTTTTTTCTTCTTTTAGAGACTTAGTTTTACAAAGTTTGACAGCTTTGAACATTGACAGGGGTGTTTTGTATTTCCACGGTAAGGATTTCGCGTTATTGAATATCCACAAGGGGGTAGTGATGAACTACCAGAGATTGCTGCCGTGGAATCCGCTGGCGCCATAGAATGCATTCGATTCACCGATGAAACAGGTGCTTTTGCATTGTAAATCAATGCGATCTTTGTTAATAATGGACTTCTCTTTCAGATGAAGTTGTATTATTTTAGTGCGGTATATCCCTTGGACGATGACTCGAAAGTTGAAAGGACCCTCCCTTAACTATACCGTCGCTGTTCTTCCCACGTGTGCATGCAATCGAGCCATTCAGAAATGCTAACTGTGCAATGCTTTGATAACAAAACCCCCCAAAAAAAGAAACTGTCTCACGCAATAATATTATGATGTCCGCGTAGCTTTTCAGAACCTGAGTGAATTTGGTATAAAAATGCCCCGTTTGGTATTCTTTCGACGGGTTCCCCTATTTCTGTTCATAGATATAGCTGACCTATAACGTTTATGTTCACTTTCATACGTGTTATACATGCCGTAGATTAAGCACATGGCGAAGGGAGGGGGGCGGTGGGTGCCGCTGCTTTTGTAACCGTTAATGCATGTGTGGATAAGTACTGTTGATAGAACATGTTTTTTAAATAACCCTCGTATAAACAAACGGAAGCTCAAATGTCACGAGCATAAGTTATCCACGTGGCTAGTGTTTTGTAGTCACTTTTCTTTTAGCTCGTGTTCACTGCAGTCTGGGCAATATTTCCTTTCCTCTTTAGTAAACGTAGCAGTTCCGTGGAAAACGTGTACTCATATCTGGCTTTAGCGTCCATGACACTTGACTGAAGCTACATTTTCTTTGACACGAGAAGTAGCCTGCTGTATCTTTAAATTTGTAGGGTACTATGTGTCGAGAAGACCGGTTGGCATTTGAGTCAAAAACGCACATGATCTGTCGCACTGCTCGGTTGCTTGTTGTCTAGTTAACATACTACCTTTATTAATTCAAATTCAAGATCTGCGAGCCGAACCAACTTATTAAATATTCATTCCAAGATGCGTCTGTCCTAGTTTGTTATAGAGGGCAGGTAAAATGGATTAGATTTAGAAGTACAGAGAGCCCTTTATCGTTTAATATTCTATTTTTTTTAAGACAGGCATTTTATGTAACGATACAACTGATCATGCAATCTGGATGACTAGCAGGTACATGTATATAAGTGAGCAAAGAGTTTTCTCTAGTTGGTTTCTTTAGTCACTTTCATATGTTTGATCTATAGCTGTACATCTTAAAGGTGAAGTCTGTGTATCCTTGGTGTGAGTCTTTAATACTGGCATGCTCACATTGGCCATCCTACCATCGCTGTCGGTGCCATAGGGCATTTAAAAGGAGCATACATCATCTAGCATAGTAGAGGTGTCTGTGTAGGAATTAATTTAAGGATCGTGTGAAAGGTATGCCATGTACGTTTTTATTAGCAAGTTATGCATACGTTGCACCTTATGCTCATTATGATTTTTTGTTGTTGCATTTGACCTAATGAAAAAGCAGATAGAACGTTTTGAAATGGCTTACAGTTTGTATGGTGCCTCATAAGCCAATGACATGCTCCGGACACTAGTGTTATCTTTCTTACATATAATCCATATATACGGTAAAGCTACCACTCTCTCTCAGAATGGAACACATAGATAGAGGCCTATTTTCGGTTCCTAAGAGGTAATCTCTGCAGGCCACTTGCTGGGCTTTGTTGACCTGGATACAAGCCACCAGTAGGTTAAACAGACGTGGGCCCCAGGCTCACTATGCCACTGGAATCAAGCTATCCTGGCTGATGAGGGCTGAAAGCCTGAAACCGGTCCTAGGATGCTTGTTTCTGGTCCAGGGAGGACCTGGCTTGGCAGTTCGGGCTGAACTGTTCCCATGAGGCACAGGGTCAAGGCTGATTTGCATATGTCCAGGTCTACACTGGGGTGGCATGGTGAGCAAAAGAATGATGGATTTAACCCAGATCTCTTGACTGGGGTGAATGTTTTGATTTATTCTGCATTCTGTTCATCAATTATGTCTTTTGCTTTCTCACCCTTAGTGCGCCGGGTATACCCTGGCTAGGGTCCAGGGCTCACTGTGCCACTGGAATCAAGCTATCCTGGCTGATGAGGGGTGAAACCCCTTAACCGGTCGTAGCATGCTTGTTTCTGGTCCAAGGAGGACCTGGCTTGGCAGTTTGGGCTGGACTGTTCACATGAGGCAAAGGGTCAAGGCTGATTTGCATATGGCCAGGTGGAGTGGTGTGGCTCTCTGGTTAGAGGAAGCAGACCCGGGAGCAGAGGACGGCCCGGGACCAGGGTTCAATTCCCGACGCGGCAGGGTCGTGGACCAGGGTCAGCGGACTCGATAATTCCCTCCTCGGTGCCTACTCTAACCAGGGATCACACTCTGCAACTCTGGGCATTAGCTTACCTCATCTCCACAACGGCCCCCCACATACGCCGGGGATGCCTGGTTTCAGCTTGGAGATACCCAGTAGGGACCATCTCAGAGGGAAAGCCAGGACGGGTTCCCCAGCGGTCTATTGCGCAGAGATACTCCTTCGGGAGTCTATTCTAGCACGTTATAAACCCGCAATTAAATTAAATTAAAGTGGGGTGGCATGGTGAGCAAAAGAAAGATGAATTTAACCCAGATCTGTTGATTGGGGTGAATGTTTTGATTTGTTTCGGCATTACGTCCTTCAATTGTGTGTCTTTTGATTTGTCTGGAATGGTCTTTTCTCAAAACACTAATATATCACTGGATGGAGCTATAGTGCATTGTGGATGCCAGACGTTGACATCTTGTCAGGAGGTATGGAGGGAGGAGCAGGTTGGGTAAGGATGCAGGAGAGTACAGCAGAATGATGACGAGGAATTGGAGACTGGAATAGCTAAAATGTGTTTAAATATTTTGAGAAATATTCAGACAGAGCTTGTACATGGGAGACGGACAGGAATCTTCCCCTTTCCTGCCCCCTATAATGTCTGTAGTCTGACATCTTATTCAACTTTTGAGCGGGAAAGTGCATTTATATTCTGCTTTCTGGACTAGGTTAGGTGAAGGGCTCAGGCTCACTTTCGTGGCACTGAATCCGTACTTTAGAATAGGAGCAAGACTGATTTGCAGGACCTCTGCTATAGAATGAGCAGGCTGCTGGCGCAATAGTGGGGGTTGGCTTTGCAGTACCATACAATACAGAGCAATATACTTGTTGAAATGACCAAATACAAGGGATAGCTTAAGTGCTACATTGTTAGTAGTTTTGCGTTAGTCTTTCTAAGTTTCTTCTAAAAATCGACTTTTTAATTTTTATCTCCTTTAATGATAAATACCCACTATGGTGATCTCTCCTAATCGAATTACTATCAATCACTTATGCCCTCACAGCTTTTCTCCCACCACAACAAAGCCAGAGACAGCGATAGCCCTCAAGCCCAATACCCCTTTCACATAGAACACCTTTCCCTAATGTCGAAGGTGTCTCCTCATCTGTGCATGTTCTTTATGAATTAACATTTTCCTTTATCTTTTATTGGCACCTGTCTTCCTCTTTGGAACCCTGTAGTTCTACGGTCCAAAACACCTTTGCCACAGTGGCACAGGGAATTGTTTTTTTTTCCAGGAACATTGGGGGAAGCAGGGCACGAGATTTGACTGGGCTTCTGGTTTAACCTTCAGAGGAGTGTTTTGATGTTATAGTGACTGATGGGTGTCAGCTGAAGTACTTTGTTTACTTTTTTCAAATTAGCACTAATTGATATAATGCAGGTAGGAGTGCATGGTGTACATCATAAGGGTACACAAAGGTGACTGCATTTGGCAGATGAAGGAATACAACATTGCTAATGTTCTTTCTAGAAAAAAAACACAGGTTAAATCTGCAGTTCAGAGAACTATCCCAGCTCCCTTTAATTATTAGCATATGAAGAGATTTGAGGACATGGTTTGACCTCTGGAAGGCTGTTATTGCTGAGTCAGATGTAGGCACGAGTAGCCCTATCACTCGTCCTCTGTTTCAATAATGGGTGTTGAAAAGGTAAGTGAGGGAATCACATGCATGTAATCATTTACTGTGTCTTGGGTAGAGGTGGTTAAGTGACGCACACGTTTTATACTAATTTGTGGTGAAATATTTACATGTTAACGGGCACCTTTCTTACCTCTCAGGCTGGTAAATACACATGTTGAATTCAGTAGAGAAGTGACTAAAGTCTGATATTTTGAATCGGATCTAACAATTTCAGGCTGTTTGCTAGTTTGAAGTGCACGTTGTCCAGCTGGCATCTGTGTAAGTATTGTGAAGTGTATGATGTGCCACCCATTCACCCGCGAATATTGAGAGCATAATTTAAAACATATGCTTTACAAATAGGTTTTTTAAAACAAAAGTAGCCAAAAAATGATCGCTTGATGCAGGTAAAGATCTGCCCCTCAAATGAAAGGTCTTATATTAAGAGTTACTAACATAAAAAAAATTAATGGCCTTCCAGATTAGTCCTCCATAAAGGGTGACCTTGAGACTTGATGGATTGAGCGAGAGACACAATTTGGACATGACCATACTGGAATTCATATGCCCAATTCAGTGGATAAAAGGAGTGTTGTTTGAGAGGAGCTGAATGGATGGTGTTAAGGCACTAAAACCCAGCACTTGCAAGTCTTCTACAAAGCCCTAACAAACAAACTTGTCTGAAAAACAAGTGAACCGGGAACAACATTCGCAGCAACCACCCTACTGAGAACATGGATATTCCTCTGTATCCAAATAAAGAAATTGATTGGTTGATTGATTGAGAACAAGAACTAAGCTAGGCATATTCTGGAAAATGGACAGTATAGAACCAAATGTGTTAAATTTAGAAGAGATGGTACCGCTTTTTATACCATTGGCTGCAATATGAACTTTTTAGACATGAGTTGTCAGTTGTGTATTTTGGTTAATTTTTTATGTACAAGCATGGACATTTCTGGACATAAATAATTACCCACTGGGGTAATAAGATAAATATGAAGATGGATAGTATCCTACCCAATAGGGGTCATATGGAGTAGAATAATATTGAAGTGGATACAATTAATTTGAATGCTTCATGTAGTTTGAAACATCATCTGGTGATGTATTAGGGGCTTTATCAACTGAATTTGGAAAGTTCCACTTGGGATGGTGGAAATATTGTAATTATGAAAAATACAATGGGAGTACGATTATATTTTGATCTTTGAGGCAGTGGCACCTCGATTTGCTGAGAATTAATGAATAACGATACATTTCTATTTGAAGCATTGTAGCATGTTTGCATTTCGATGGGATTTATGCCTATTCCAAGATGGTGTATCCATATTTTCCAGGTGTTGTCCTTCATCTATGTTAATGACTATGTATTGACCTATGTTAAGGTATTAAATGACGACCTAATATGGCTTCTCTATTGTGAACAAGGCTCATAGGATCTGAATCGCGTTGATCGCCCCATAGCTAACAAATCATGTTTCACTGAGAACTGCCGTCCCCCCCCCCTCCTCCAAACTGAAGGAGTGCAGCTTGAGTGGATATTTTTGTGTGCCTTTTTTAAAGTCACAAATGCATATGTTTTACGGTAACTATAAAGTAGAATGAGTGCAAAGTGGTTTACTGTAATTTTACTTTAGTGCATGACGTACACAATCACGACAGTGCCCCAAGTCATGGATAGATATCCGATGACTGAAAGAGAGAGGTTCTGAGGACTGTGAAAAACAAAGAAATAAGTGGCGATGCGTGAATAAAAACAAGAAGGAGACTCGTGGCTTGCTTGTATTCGCACAAGAGTCTGACGAGCGTGGGAGGTAAAAGCCATTAACACGGTGAGATGCAAGTGCGATCTCAAAGAAAAATAAGGCATACGGCCTAATAACAGCGCAGTGCTGGTTGAGGGAATCCCACAAGTAAAGCACAGTGGCTTACATGAACAGGCTGACGCGCAATGTTACCCCACAGAGCCGTCCCAACTAAAAAACAGTCCAAATGGAAACCCAAAAGGTGAAGGGGCAAGCTGTGCGAAAGCAGCCAACGGTGAGTGGAGAAAGTTAAAACCTTGGGAATGTGGAAAACATGTACATCCAAGGGGTAGGTGGGTTAGACAGCAATTCTAAATGCAAGTCAAACACGCATTTACAATGCAATGGTCTCAGCTTTGTTAAAGTTAGTTATTGGCATTGCAAATGGCATTTTTATCATTTTTGTTTTAAAAAAACAACTCCTAAATAAATGGTATTGTCATTTGCAATAGGTGATCATTAGAGACTATTAGCGGACACAGAGCCACACACACACCGAGCCACACAGGCCACACGGAGACAGAGCCACACGGAGACAGACAGAGCCACACGGAGACAGACAGAGCCACACGGAGACAGACAGAGCCACACGGAGACAGACGGAGCCACACGGAGACAGACGGAGCCACACGGAGACAGACGGAGCCACACGGAGACAGACAGAGCCACACGGAGCCACACGGAGACAGACGGAGCCACACGGAGACAGACAGAGCCACACGGAGACAGACAGAGCCACACGGAGACAGACGGAGCCACACGGAGACAGACGGAGCCACACGGAGACAGACGGAGCCACACGGAGACAGACGGAGCCACACGGAGCCAGACGGAGCCAGACGGAGCCAGACGGAGCCAGACGGAGCCTCGCGGAGACACACAGACGGAGCCACGCGGAGACACACAGACGGAGCCACGCGGAGACACACAGACGGAGCCACGCGGAGACACACAGACGGAGCCACGCGGAGCCACACAGACGGAGCCACGCGGAGCCACACAGACGGAGCCACGCGGAGCCACACAGACGGAGCCACGCGGAGCCACACAGACGGAGCCACGCGGAGCCACACAGACGGAGCCACGCGGAGCCACACAGACGGAGCCACGCGGAGCCACACAGACGGAGCCACGCGGAGCCACACAGACGGAGCCACGCGGAGCCACACAGACGGAGCCACGCGGAGCCACACAGACGGAGCCACGCGGAGCCACACAGACGGAGCCACGCGGAGCCACACAGACGGAGCCACGCGGAGCCACACAGACGGAGCCACGCGGAGCCACACAGACGGAGCCACGCGGAGCCACACAGACGGAGCCACGCGGAGCCACGCGGAGCCACACAGACGGAGCCACGCGGAGCCACGCGGAGCCACACAGACGGAGCCACGCGGAGCCACACAGACGGAGCCACGCGGAGCCACACAGACGGAGCCACGCGGAGCCACACAGACGGAGCCACGCGGAGCCACACAGACGGAGCCACGCGGAGACACACAGACGGAGCCACGCGGAGACACACAGACGGAGCCACGCGGAGACACACAGACGGAGCCACGCGGAGACACACAGACGGAGCCACGCGGAGACACACAGACGGAGCCACGCGGAGACACACAGACGGAGCCACGCGGAGACACACAGACGGAGCCACGCGGAGACACACAGACGGAGCCACGCGGAGACACACAGACGGAGCCACGCGGAGCCACACAGACGGAGCCACGCGGAGCCACACAGACGGAGCCACGCGGAGCCACACAGACGGAGCCACGCGGAGCCACACAGACGGAGCCACGCGGAGCCACACAGACGGAGCCACGCGGAGCCACACAGACGGAGCCACGCGGAGCCACACAGACGGAGCCACGCGGAGCCACACAGACGGAGCCACGCGGAGCCACACAGACGGAGCCACGCGGAGCCACACAGACGGAGCCACGCGGCGCCACACAGACGGAGCCACGCGGAGCCACACAGACGGAGCCACGCGGAGCCACACAGACGGAGCCACGCGGAGCCACACAGACGGAGCCACGCGGAGCCACACAGACGGAGCCACGCGGAGCCACACAGACGGAGCCACGCGGAGCCACACAGACGGAGCCACGCGGAGCCACACAGACGGAGCCACGCGGAGCCACACAGACGGAGCCACGCGGAGCCACACAGACGGAGCCACGCGGAGCCACACAGACGGAGCCACGCGGAGCCACACAGACGGAGCCACGCGGAGCCACACAGACGGAGCCACGCGCAGACACACAGACGGAGCCACGCGCAGACACACAGACGGAGCCACGCACAGACACACAGACGGAGCCACGCACAGACACACAGACGGAGCCACGCACAGACACACAGACGGAGCCACGCACAGACACACAGACGGAGCCACGCACAGACACACAGACGGAGCCACGCGGAGCCACACAGACGGAGCCACGCGCAGACACACAGACGGAGCCACGCGCAGACACACAGACGGAGCCACGCGCAGACACACAGACGGAGCCACGCGCAGACACACAGACGGAGCCACGCGCAGACACACAGACGGAGCCACGCGCAGACACACAGACGGAGCCACGCACAGACACACAGACGGAGCCACGCACAGACACACAGACGGAGCCACGCACAGACACACAGACGGAGCCACGCACAGACACACAGACGGAGCCACGCACAGACACACAGACGGAGCCACGCACAGACACACAGACGGAGCCACGCACAGACACACAGACGGAGCCACGCACAGACACACAGACGGGACACACACAGACGGAGCCACGCGGAGCCACACAGACGGAGCCACGCGGAGCCACACAGACGGAGCCACGCGGAGCCACACAGACGGAGCCACGCGGAGCCACACAGACGGAGCCACGCGGAGCCACACAGACGGAGCCACGCACAGACACACAGACGGAGCCACGCACAGACACACAGACGGAGCCACGCACAGACACACAGACGGAGCCACGCACAGACACACAGACGGAGCCACGCACAGACACACAGACGGAGCCACGCACAGACACACAGACGGAGCCACGCACAGACACACAGACGGAGCCACGCACAGACACACAGACGGAGACACGCACAGACACACAGACGGAGCCACAGACGGAGCCACACGGAGCCGCACACACAGACAGACGGAGCCGCACACACAGACAGACGGAGCCGCACACACAGACAGACGGAGCCGCACACACAGACAGACGGAGCCGCACACACAGACAGACGGAGCCGCACACACAGACAGACAGACGGAGCCCCCGCACAGAGAGCCCCTGCACTTGTATAGAAGTAATAACGTAGAAAAACGGTCGAGTCAGCGAAGAAGTAGCACCTTTATTAATATAAGTGAACGGTACCCTCGTCAGGGCAAGTCCCGTTTTCACATCAATGTTATTTCTGATGTTGTAAATCACGATGGCAGCACGAGTTGCCCTGACAAGGGTACCGTTCACTTATATTAATAAAGGTCCTACTTCTTCGCTGACTCGACCGTTTTTACTTCTATACAACGCCACTTGGAACAGAAAGCTAGTGGTGACGCCAGCTTCACAAATGATAGGACGGCCAGGGACAGGTGAGGTACCCTTGTGGACTTTGGGTATAAAGTAGAGTACTGGCAGGACAGGTGTTTCATGGTGGAGAAATCGAAATTCGTCTTTGCTGAGGAGGCCCTCTGTCTTAAAACCACTGAGTTTTGTTTAAGGTGAAAGAGAGATGTGTGTCTGTGTATATAGATAGATGTATGTATATGACGAAAATAACTCAAATAAAATGATCTCTGCCTTGCGATGCTTGTACCAGGGATGGCTTGAGCTCAGTCCCACACAGGAATGAAAAGGATTGATTAATTACCATAGCGGTGCCAGCAGCACCTGATGCAATTCTAGTGACCTATATGACACTTCATTAAAATATGCAGTCATCATCCACTCATTGGTTCCTTTGTCTGTATCACTGAAGAGTGACCAGCTGTTCGACCCAGCATCCTTCCGATGGTGATTATCATCACCATGGTCACACAGGTCCGCACTAGTTAGTCTGGCACTGCATTCCAGTGTCTTCTTGAATTTTCACTATTGATTGGCTGTAGCGGCTCTGCTAGCACTGATGTAATCACGGTTACATGCATACTTTACTAAGATTTGCTGCCAAACTTCTCTTTTGTTCAATTATTATATCTTCTATGTCTATATGTAATTGTACATGATTACGCTTTGAGTATTTTACTTTGTGTTACACAGCCGCACTAATCACTCTTATCCTGGCTAGTTTATCTTGTATGTCTATGAACGTAAGCCTTTTCTTCTATGTGTGTGGGGCTCGCAACCTCAACTTGACAAAGGGGCCTGGTTAGCAGAAACGTGCAGTGTTCTTTCGCACTAATAAACCGGAGAAGGAGATTGGTGTCTGGCTGAGCTGGGGCCTGGAGGAGGCTCCGCCGGACATTTTGCGTCTGCTGCTGTGGGAAGAATGAAAACCAGGATACCTATATGAGGGGCAGAGTAAATGGGCCTCCTACGTGTGTGGCAGCTGGTGGTGGCTTTGGGGGTCAGAACGACGGTGGCCGCGCTCTCCCTGTATAGCCTACCTGGCCCAGTAGTGATTGTTAGAACCTATTTGGAGTACCCCCCCACCCCATTTCCCTTGTATTGAAGCACTGATGGAATGTTTATCTGCTGTTTATCTGCTGCTCTGCATTCTTTGGACATTGAGGGGCCTACTTTGCAAGAAAGGGCATGTCTTGGCGCGACGCCCCATACATCGGGGAGGGGCGTGTTGTTCGATGGGCGTATGCAGCTGTGAGTATGCCCTTCAGGGGCAGTGTCCCTCTGTTTTCTGAGCAACTGACATTTACAATAGCCATACCGAACATTAAGTGGACCCACTGACCTATGAGGCCCTGAACGGCTTAGTGCTGGTGATTCGCCCCTGCTGGTTGTCGCTATGGGGAGAGGCCAAGGAGATTTGGACAGAGCCGGGCACCTGGGGTGGTGGCTTTTATGCAAAGATACACCATGGTAAAGGATAAAGGGGGGAGATTGGCCCGACTAACAAAATGGACAAATACACACACAGTGCCACTGCCAGAAAAGACTGGTTAAGGGTAGTTTAAGTTCCTGGTGGCACAACCTGTGGAGACCTAGGTGGGAGACCCATTGCTGTCTGATTTGATGGAGGCCATTCAAGGTTCCCAACGGAATTGGTAAAAAAATAAAAGCCTTATGGCAATGGATATGAACTTGCTCAGAGCTTACATTAGCAGAGTGGCAGATCGTGTGATGACCACAGCGACATGTGGAGGACTTGAAGAGAGGCTATCCTCAAGTCCTCTTTGCAGAAATGATCAGCGAAGCTAGAGGACTGTATCAAAGATGCCAAGGGGCGATCAAGGAGGAATAATCTGTGATTCCTGGGTTTTCCTGTAAAGGTGGAGGGTAAGTGCGCGGAACTCTTATTCTGAGTGGCTCGCCAAAATCATGCATCCTCATCAGTTAACAAAATTGTACTTGGTTGGATGAGCTCATATTGCCCATCTGTTTAATTACAGGGGTTATGATGTGTTCTTGCAGCTAGTGCGAGCAGAATTGACTGTAAAGCACGCCTAATATCTATCTTTCCGGACTACACTCCGAGGGTTCAAAATCAGTGAGAAATTTTATTAGTAGTTAAAAGGAGACTGCTTGTCCTTAATTTGCGATACAGCCTGATGTTTTCAATTAAGCTCTGGAGGGTGCATGTTGGGAAGGTGCTCATCTGCATGGCAGACGAGGCCAGTGACTAGGTAGAAACAGGGCCTGGGGACCCCTTGCAAAGATCGGAGCTGACTGGGACCCCATCACTGACAGTACGCTTGTGTAAGGCGAAGAACTGAGAGGAACAGCCGCTTGAACTACTTGAGCCTCCCAGGCATTAATGTGGTATGCTCAGATGGCACCTGTTGAGACAGTGAGGTCATGCTGGCTTCCCAAGACTCCCATTTGAACAGCCGAAGTGGCCCGGATTGGGCCAGGCCTGTGTTTGTGTGGTGTGCAGTGAGTACAGACACATTGAAGTGCCCCATGGAGAGACCTGTGGATGCTGTGGTACATGCCAGCCTGCAACAGTGGGTTCTTCTGTTGGAACTGTGTGTTGGGCATTTCTATTTTGGGGTGCTGAGTGTGCGTGTTCTTTTTCTCGTGTTTTTTTTTTTAATCCTAAAGCCCTGATTACCAACTTGGAATGCCTAGAATTATTGAAAATTATATATGGTGAATGTTCTTTCTCTCCTTTGTTTTCATGTCTCAAAAACCCCATCCCTTTCTCTTGCGGGGGAGGCGTTTGGCGACAGCATACTTAATGTTTGACCATTTGCATGTTGGTTGGGGTGGATGGACGGGCAGTAGGGACCAGAGGTCTGGTGGCTGGGGAAGCAATACAGGTGCGCTTCCTTGCAGCTGGTGAAGGGTTCTCTAACAAAGCGTGTAGTTGTTAGTTACTTATATTCTTGGTTTGATACTTATACAGGGCAATGGATATGGGTTGGAAGCCATAGGTTATTGCACTGCCTAGTAATGGATAGGGCGAGTTTGAGTTACTGCCCCATGGGATAAGCGGGCCTTGGGGGTGGAGGGGGTGATGAAGTTTTGTTTATTGCATTGTTTAAAGGGATGAATGGCTGCTCATATTGATGAATGACAGGATATGTGAGGTGGCTGGGTTTGGTTGAGGACCTGAATCCCGTGCTGTGCGACCGTAGTTGAGGACAATTGAGATGTTTAAACTCCTGATATGGAATGTCAGTGGATTTGCACTGATAGAGAAACGACAGAGTGGATGGGTACCTCAATTGATATTGTGTGTCTGTCACCTTGCAGGAAACGCATGTTTGGGGAAATTGTGTTCCAAGCTTACCCAAAAAGTTCATGGATCAGCAACATCGTACTCCGGCTACACACAGGATGTTATGATCTGGCTCCTGGGGTACCTTTTCAGCATCAGTGATATTTGCTGGATCCGGTGGGCCGTTTCATTATTCTGTTTGGAGTCTTAGATGCGCGGGAGGTGTACTTTTTGAATGTATATGGTTCTAACACTGACTATGCGGGCTTCTTCACCATGATGGCAGCTGCCCCCTATCTAGCAACTGACCTGGTATTGGCGGGTGATTGTAATTGTGTGCTTAACGAGATGCTTGATTGGAAAATTCCCCGGGAGAACACCAACCCACAAATGACTGGACAGCTGAAGGAACCGCTGCAAGGTCTCAGCCGCTGCCTAAAGGTGTAGAGGGAAGGGGACCTGGCAGTTTTCCTGCCAAACCCCAGCGACTGGGACATGTAGTCGATGGTTATTGTTTTGTAACCCCTGGACTGTCTCAACAAGTTTGGGAGGTTTCCTGTTTGGCGTGGTATATATCTGATCAATCCGGGTGTGGGTCTGCACGCACCCTGTAGTGCCTCTGTGGCGTTTGTGTGCTGAGGTGCTGACAGACCGACTATTTGAGGGTACGGAAAGAGATCACTTATTATTTTCAGGAGAATTGGGGTAGTTGAGTAGCAGGGCCCGGGCTTGGAATGCAGTGATGGTGGTTCTCAGACTGGTCTGTCTAAAAACCGCCTATGGAGTGCAACAGCAGTTGGTCCTTGACCTGACCAGTAGCGAATCTTAACTGCTCTATATAGCTCGCAACCTCGGAGACTTGAGGAATGGCAATGCACAGTAGTATATTTCTAGATAACTGGTGTAGACTGGAAAAATATACTTGTAAAGTAAATCTATGAAAACACTGGTAGGTGATGGCCTACCGGCTGTATTCTTTCATAGATTCGCTGACGTATTGGTTGAATGACTTCTGGAGGAGGACCAGAAAGCACTTCAGTGTAGAGTCTTCCTCACCCTGGGTGAGGCTTACGTGGTACTGGTACAAGGCATGGGTTTACTGGAAGTGACGTCCTATAGGCCGCTCTTACTGCTGAATGTGGATGTAAAAAATGAGTTGGCTGCTAGCTGCTTCCGTATTTGCCGACCCTGATGCATGAAAATCAATGTGGCTTCATTACACAAAGAAGCACTGTGTATAATTTTATGTAGACTGTGCCGTGTTATCGATTCCAGAGTCTAAGCAAGGGAATCGTACGCATTTTGGACCAAAGTATAACTCTTGAATTAAGCTACTGTACACTGAGCCACGAGCTAGAGCCCCGATGGGCGGTCTGGTGTCTGTGCGCTTCAAATGTGTCACGGTACAAGACAGGGATGTCTTTTTTCGCCCCTGTTGTTCGCATTGGCAGTGGATCCTCTGGTGGTGCTACTACACCGCAAACTCAAACCCGGGGGGATCCGAGTGGGGGTGGGGGGACACTGCACATGCAGTGTCTCTATATATGCTGATGACGCCCTTGTGTACCTACGTAACCTGGAAGATTCATTCCTGACCCTGCTAGATACTCTGAATGAGAGGGGGAAATAGCGATATCCTGGGCGAACAGTTTATCACGCGTGAAGATGCGATTGACTCGTTTGCGTTGGGTAAGGGGCCATACCTCCACTACACCAAAATATGGGCTATGGCTTGTGGAATTAGCAACCATTTCCGAGGTGAACAATTCCCCTCGCAGTCGCTGGTCAGACGGTTGGATATGTCTGTAGGTTGCAGATTAATATCACATCTATATAAGGCGTTCCTGAAAGATTCACTGAGGATACATGGCAAGTGGGAGGAAGTCATAAAAGATCATCCCTACATGAGATTGGGGGGAAAAAGGCATATTGGAGCGAGCACTGGAAGTTCAAATGCATGTTTTAAGCTAATACAATATAACTACACACACACCAGGCGTACTTTTCGCCCAAGGTCTTGCACGCCATCTACCTTGCTCAATCCAGAGCTGCTCGCGATGCAGAATCCCAAAGCAGATTTAGCCCACTTGGTGTGGAAATGTTCCTTGACGTTGCTTACTGAGACATCCTGAATAGTTTAAACAAGGCAACTAGATGGGAGGTCTTGTGTATCCCACAGGAGGTACTGCTGGGTCTGGTCCTTGCCCTGTCAAAGAAGCAAGTTAGCCGCACAATCCTGATGCTGGGATGGGTGCTGGCAAAACGACGGATTGCTATCAAATGGATGGCTGTGATCCACCCCCACCCAGACAGAGTGGCTGCGGGATATGTCTGGGCAGAGGCTGAAAAAGTAAGATTCAGCATATGAGACCTGATGAGGGCTTGGAGGATGACTTAGGAGCATGTGGGAGATGCTTCTGGACCTCTGAGGTGATGAAACTGCTGCAAGTTGGTCCGGAAACGGGTCATGATAAAATAGTGTGTGGGTAGATGGAAGAATGCTTCAGTTATGCTCTGGTGGGGCTGCAGAACGCAGACACGGGACTGTAAAATTATGTTGCATATCCAGGCTACAGCACTGGGATTGAAAACTGTACCACATGATTCTTGATTTATGATCGGTCTGCTCCTGCTTTTGTATATGTGTCATAATGTGCCAGGTCTTGTGGTGTACAACCTAATTGAAAATCAATAATGAGTATATTAATAAAAAACCAGAGCCTACATAAAAGACTTTCTACTGACGTCAGCACCGACTTGGAAGACACATCAAACAGTATCCCCTTTAGGAGTTTGTCCCCTTACCTTTTAACAAGAGTTCTAATTGCTGAACCAGAACATTCCTCCACCTTACTGAGAGGAAGGGGACGGTGCAGAGGCCGTGCTGGAAGAAGAAGCCAAAGAGGGGCGACAGGAGCAAGCGACTAATGCTCACCACTAATACTGCCGCGGTCTCCAGCGACAATAGATCAGTAGTCAATTTAGCCAAAAGACCTTTAACATCTGATGAAGTAAATGTCCTCAAATTAGGCTTACCCTTCTGCCCAACTGACAGATTTGACTTTACAAATACCAGCATTGATCTATTCTTATTTGTTAGAAAATTGAAACTACTGAAATTGTTTAAAATAATTGTAGATACTTGACCCAAGAGACCTTTTATTACACAAAGCTCCTCCACCTCGAGCTTTGAGTTACAAGAGGTTGATTCCATCCTTGCAATACACAGCTTGTAATGCAGTGAAGATAGCCCATCCATTATAGATCTGGGGGAAATGCTAGAAAGGTTGAGCTTTGAATCTGACCCTACTCTTAGTAGTGGTTTACGTCTTAAGTGTAGAAATAATTCCAACACCGCACATGACAACTTGGAGGCCTTGCACAGCTTCATGCCACATGAACTCATGGAATTGCGAAGCAGCAATGACACCTACACCCACGAAAACATTACCAAATCACAGATGTGCACTGCATGATCTCTTGTCTGATCAGTCCATAATCCTAAAACTGTCTGATAAAGGGGGTAATGTAGTGATGGACATCAACAATTATAGGGCTGAAGCCCAATGACAGCTCAATGCAAGACCCATTTGTGAACCCACATCATCGGCCTTGTATAGATCATCCATATATACCTACCTAAACATGCTGTCCAAATGGCACCAAGAAGAATTGCTGGATTTCGATGAATGCAAATGCCCCAGTGGATCATCCCCAAATACTATGCCTATATGTTTTGCCTAAATAACGCAACAATTGGACCAATCCTCCTGATAGGCCAATTGTATCCTCTAACAGTGGCCTATTGGAAAACTCATCCATTTTCATGGACCACTTTAATTCCCCCTATGTTCTGGGACTATAATCATATTGTAGGGATAGTACTGACTTCTTGTGCAGAATGCGCAACATTTCTTTGGAGAACACATACACCATGATTACTCTTGATGTGTGTCCCCAATACACTTGTATTGAACAAACACTGGGAGTATAGTCCTATATGTACTATTTCCACAGATGACTCATTTCACTGCTGAAACACACTACCCTGTGTAAGACATGATGTTATACTGTCTGGAGAACAATATTGTATTTTTTGAAGACCGTGAACTGACCATGCTCGGGGACTGCTATGGGCACCTACTTCGCCCGAGCTTTGCATATATTTTCCTTTGCTGATGGGAGTAGCAGGTGGTCTGGTTTGATAACCACAAAAGATACACCCATCACACATATATCCGGATCAGATATATTGAATATCTTTCTGATATTAAACGCTAACACCTCTAGCCCTAGAATTTATTCAGTTGTTTGACCCAAAAAAATCTGAATCTTGCATACCTACAAAATGGGTAATACCTATAGCAAATATTATGACATCCCCATCAGAATGTGGTAAATATTTTAGTATTTTACCTTGATCGGAATTTCTATAATATCAATAAGGTAAAGTATGAAGAGCAGAGTCCGTGGTGGTTCGAATTAAGGGTCTTTATTCAGTAACTCGAGTTAAGGGAGAGCTCCGTCACCTGAGGAGGATCGGAAGAATCTCTAACTTTATTCTCAGAACACAGTATATTTATACATAGAAATGAGGAAGGAGCTTCCCTTTAATGCAGGCACGTGTCATATGTTGCAATAAAACAGAAGTCATGACTAAAGAAAAGAGGCTGCATCATAAAGAGGAAACGTGGCAGAAGAGATGAGGCTCGTCATGATTAAATGAGGAAGCACGAGAGAAGCAGAAATGTGGAGAAATAACCCTAGGCTGGTTCCTTAGATAAGAGAGATGGTCGTGACAGGATGTCTGTTTGTCGTGTTTCGGCATTCGGGGGCTCTTCTCGGAATTGGTTGCTGTGGTTTAGCAAAACGGGGCCTATTTCTCGGAATCGGCCCGATTATAGGGAAATGGTTACAAATGGGGGGTCTTGTTCTCGGAATCGGCTTAACCATAGGAATGTACAGTTTGAGTGAGGAAGTTGTTTCTCGGAATCACCCTAACCATAAGAATGCACCATTGAATTTAAGAGGAAGTTGAGTGCGTGTGCAACTTTGTGTGTTCGTGATCGGTTTTGCTCGTGTTCTCCTTTGCTTGTTTTCGACATGATGGGCTCGGGGACGTGACTGAGAAGGGTGTATGATGGGACATAAACTACGAAAAATAATCTTTTTTCCACATTCCCCCCTTGTCCCATAATATACCCATTTAAAATTCTTCTGCTTTTAAGTCTACTTCTATACTCATTAGGCCGTCTATTTGTTCCTGTAGCATGATTCTTTCCTTTTCTTTCTTTCTGGACTGGGGTTTGGGAATGCAGGCAGTGATACAGAAACAACAGAGAGCTGGGCCACCTGAATACAGAGGCAACAGGTGAAGAGAATGGCTAGAGCAAGACTTATTATTGTAAGGATCTTACACCCCCATGAGGACAGGAGGCCCCAGAGCCATCCCGTCAGGGACCACAGCAGTGTCTGCGTCTAGTTTCTTTGAAAGTACATGAAGGCGGGAAATGGCATAATATACTGAGGGTGCATTATCTGGAATGTATATACAGCAGCTGGATCCGATCAGCTCACATGCGCCACCACGGTCCGCTAATATATCTAGGACCATACGGTTCTGTAACGTCATGAGTCTATCGAAAGCCATCTCAGCTGTGATATTACTTAATGTACCAGCTGTTTCGTTTATGGCTCCCTGGACTACACGAGTCAGTTGTCTTAGGTGGCGGCTATTGATCATGGGCCCCCAGAAAGGGATAATTCCTTTGAAGAAATCGCCAGCCTCCTGATCCATGTGTCTTCAACATCCATGACCCCCCTTCGCCGTCTATTAATCACGGTCGGAGGATCACTTAGATGATGATCTGCTGGGGCGGTGTAGGTAGGGGGGGAGGAGAAATGCAATGTAGCACTTCCCGGACCAGCCTTGAGGTAGCCAAGTACGTGTGTGAGGTCCACAAATAAAATAAGTGTTGGGGGCAGTGGTCATTGTTGGGAAGTTTAAATCAGGTAGGGTGTACGTCTTATTACACTCACTGTCTCCCATCTTCGTGTGGTAAATATTTTACCGTATACTATTTTTCCATATAATTTCAGACAGGTTACAAAAGAATAGCTCAATCAAACGAGAGGCAGAGTCCGTGGTGTCTGAGTCATAAGGGCTTTAATCATAAAGGATGACTAAATGACTCGAGTCAATGGAGATCTAATCCATCAATACAAGGGTTCGGGTATGCAATGATGGCAGGAAAAGATGTCAACGATTTATTCACAGTACATGACATATATAGTAAAATGACACAATAGCATTGAATACAGTAGGCGTGACAAGTGAAATGTATATAAGAACACATGTGCGTAGCAAAAAGGCGTGAACATGGGTGTGCACAGAGGCGTACACTAGGAACGTTACAGAAAAGTGTCATAAGTGGGTGGATGCTTAGAGAATTTCTGCAGAGTCAGCTGAAACCTATGGCCTGGATGCGCGCGCAGCTAATATGACGTGTGATTGACGTGCAACGGGAGGAAGCTAAAGGTCTGACTTTTAACACTAGTAGAAGAGACAGAAGTCTGGCATGTCAGATCGACCTGTCCCTATAACATATCTGATATCTAGTATTTGGAGGATGTTTAATCTAGAGGAAAAGGTCTCTTGGGCAGAGGCTACTCTATACTGAATGTTAGTGCGTGCATAGGTGTCTGCGTGTCTACATGCGGATGCTGGAAGCCAGGGGCCTACCATGGTAACGAGAACTGTAAATTACTTGCACGGAGACAGGGAGACTTGCTCTTTGCTCTGCAGAAGGGGATATGTTTACCTAAATCACTAGACAGGAATGTGTTTTCGAGGAGCTGAGCTGGCTACGCTGATAACTTGAAGGCAAAATTCTGTTTTTGGCAGGCAGACCAGGTTGAGCCGGGCACCGCTCGGTTGGCAGGAAGTAAGGCAGAGGTCAGGGATGCATCTCCATGCTGCAGCTTTCAGAGGCAGAGGCAGAAGTGGCTTGAAGACAGAAATCAGGGCCTAGCTCGGCAGAGCCAGGAAAAACGTGAAAGCGCACCACATAAAGACGGTGGCATGGCATACTTAGGAACTGAATTATCAATCCATTCATGGTGGATCTCATAGAGGACATGTTAACGTTGGACGCAAATGTATTTGCGTCTTCAGATTCGGTCATGGAGGGAAATTACATGTACATGAAGTGCGTACATGGAGCCGTTGGGGTCTACGTTAGGGGACACACTTGACCATAATTTCAATTACCTCATTCGGACCCTTGCCCTTACCTCTTACACAAAACAGGCCCTTATGAGGCACAGCCCATCCTCCCTGCTCTGTCTGTTTCTTCTGAACTGAGAATGTTTCTCTAAAGGAGGTAGTGTCGTTAAAGAGGGAATAACTGGTATTTTCACTATTATCTGCTCGTCCCCATGTTGCGGTGAAATCTACCATCTTTTGAACAGCGCGCACAGTCTTTGTTTTTATCTCGTTCCAGGTACTAGTGTTCTTGGTCTTGGTTTCAGGGATGTTTCTAACGGAGGCAGAGAATATCATAGAGAGCATAGGTAGATACAGCATAGCCGAAAGGGAGAGGGATAAAAGGCATACCTCCGTGTACGGAGTGTGGCATTAAGCCGTAGACCCAACAGTTGGTTTTGTTGATAACTAGTTGGTGTTGATGGAGCGTGGAGATGAATGTGTTATTGAAGAATTCTTTTCTCCTACTTTCGAGATGCGGGGGAAGATCTAAGTGTGAATGCATAGCAGTGTTGTTCAAAAGCGTAGGGGAAGAAAGTGGGAAAGCTAGTTGAAGGAACCAACCTAGACAAGCCATGATGCAGAAAATAAGAATCATGATAGAAAGGAAAATGTGAACTCTGTTTCGTAACAGTTTCGTGCAATGAGTCTTTGTCTTCATGATTTTGGCTGCTTAGTCTGAGTAAAGTATGCGCCAGTGACCGGACACTTCCCAGCACCCGCTTCACCAAGCGACCGTCTTGGGCTTAATTAGCCACTGGTAGGTCGAGGTCAGGCACAATGTCTCAAGTCTGTTTTGGTTAAGATCGCAGCCGCGATTTGTACTCTTCTTTGGGCAAAAGTTCTGGAAGGGTGAAATGAAGTCTGTCGTTTCAGTGTATTTAAAGTCTGATGGTTTAGTGTCTCTGGTCTCTGGATCAGCAACGGCGTCCGAAGGAGTTGGTCCGTGGAAAGGCTTGCAGTGGCTCACATGGAGCCATCTTTTTCGTCCTTCGACTTTGACGGCGGTCCTCGTGAGCAGCACCAGCTTGGGAGACGTCCACCTTCTTTCCAGAGGGCTGGTTCGGTCAAAGTTTCGGACGAGCACCCATTGGCCAGGCTGAAGGGAGTGCTCGTCGGGCGTGGTTTTGTCTGGAAAAGCTGCAGCCACCTGTGAACGGCAAGAACGTAGTGCAGACATCAAAGAAGCCAAGTAATCGGTCAGTACATTTGCGTCAATATCGGTTAGCTTTTTAGGAGATGGGACACCCCAGATATTTGGAGGTCTCCCATATGTGACCTCATAGGGTGACAGGCCCGTCCGAGAATGTGCCACCATTCGCATGTAGAACAGGGCAACTGGAAGAGCTGTCACCCAGTTGATTTGCTTGTCAGCGCATATTTTTGCCAACTTGGTTTTTAATGTCTGGTTGTGTCGCTCCACCAGGCCTGCTGCTTGGGGATGTCTGACACAATGAAATTTCCAGGTGTAACCTAGCAGTAGGGAAACTGCTTCCATTAATTTAGAGGAGAAAGGTTGTCCATTGTCAGAGTAGATGACTCTGGGCAACCCGTATCTTGGGAAAAATTCCCTCACCAATTGTTTTGCTGTCATTTGAGCACCATAGTCTGGGACAGGGTAAGCTTCAGTCCATCGGGTTAAGGTACAGACCACTACGAGGACATACTTGTATCCTCGACATCTTTCCATTTGGATATAATCCATTTGGAGGACTTCAAAGGGATGATCTGGAGGATGGAACCCTCCTTGTTCAACTGATACACTTTTCCTGGGATTGAACTGACCGCAAATCATGCAGGTTCGTACTTTTTTGTTTGGTTGCTGTACGCAGATGCTTGTTGTGCCATATCAAATTCAGACTGTCTAACATTCCTTTTTCTCCTAGATGGGCAGGACCATGGGCAGTTTCTATCATTACGGGAACCATTATGTCAGGGAGAAACCATTTGGACTTGTCTTTTGTTACCCATCCTTGATCTGTGTGTGCACCTCCCTCTTCCTCCTATCGATAACTGGACAGATAGTTCTAGTGATGGTTTCAGTGCTTAGTGTCCCTGTCTTAGCAGCATATTTAGCTGTGGCGTCCGCCAGAGCCTTGCCTCTAGTGATAGTCTATGACTTTCGTATGTGCTTTGCATTTTAGTATAGCTACTTCTGTGGGTCTGTGTACTGCTTCTAGTAGCCGGAGGATAAGATCTTCATGTTGGATCTTTGTTCCATGAGAGGTTAGGAAACCTCTCTCCCTCCACAAAATTCCAAAATTGTGGACTACCCTGAATGCGTATTGTGAATCAGTGTAGATGTTGACTCGTTTTCCTTTAGACCACTCACATGCTTGTGTGAGAGCTATTAGCTCTGCTGCTTGTGCTGAATGTACGGATATCCTAGCTGCTAGGAGGACTGTGTTTTCTGTAGTGACAGCATAGGCTGCTGAAAGTTCGCCTGATTGGAGGCGCATACAGGAACCGTCTACAAACAGTGTGTGTTCTGGTGTACTTAGAGGGACATCTGTAAGATCAGACCGGGGTTTTGTGACTAGTTCGACTACCTCTAAGCAGTCGTGAATCTGATTGTCAACTGGAATAGTAGGCAGTAACGTAGCTGGGTTGAGGATATTGCATCTTTTGATGATGATGTGGGGTTGGAACAGAGTGACCTCGTAACCTGTGAGGCGGGCTATGGTCAAATGTTGTGTTTGTGTTCTATTCAAGAGTAGTTCTACTGCATGTGGAACTTGTACTTCAAGAGAGTGTCCTAGTACTATGGAATCACTTTGTCGTATTGCTAGAGCTGTAGCTACGACAGATTTCAAACAGGCAGGCAAACCTTGTGCAACAGGGTCAAGGGTGCTGGAAAAATAAGCACAGCGACGATGTTTGTTGGCTTGTGCTTGTGTGAGTACTGACAAGGCTGTACCTTCCCGTTCTGTGACGGAGGACAAAAGGTTTGGCATAATCTGGTGTAGCTAGGACGGGTGCAGAGCATAATGCTTGTTTAAGGGTGTCAAAAGCAAAAGTATGATCAGGTGTCCATGGCAATGGGGAAGAGGTTGTGGTCGTTAGCTGTATCAGGGGTTTGGCCAAGTATGCAAATTGGGGAATCCACTGTCTACAGTAGGACGTGGGGCCAATAAAGGCCTCACGTCTTCTTTCTGTGTCTTAGGGACAGGAATGTAAAAAATGAGTTGAATTCTTTCAGGTGTGAGTGCCCTACCCTCCTTTGACAGGTGTCCTAGGTAGGCCACCTGCTGTAAACACAATTGTAATTTCGAGGGTGACACTTTGTGGCCATGTTGTGCAAGGAACATTAGGACAATCCGTGATGCTTGTTCACATTCTGGTTCAGAGCGTGCGGTGATCAGTAGGTCATCGACATATTGTAACAATGTTGTATTTGAGGGCATAACAATGTCGTCTAACTGTCTTTTAAGTGCCTGACTGTAGATACTGGGACTTTCTGTTTACCCTTGAGGAGCTCTTGTGAAACAGAAGCTACAACCTTGTAGTGAGAATCCGAATAGGTACTGACTGTCTTAGTGAATGGGTACACTGAAGAAGGCGTTCTTCAGATCGATTAGAGTAAAATGTGTGGCTTCAGGATCTATAGCTGTTAGCAGAGTACTGATGTCAGAGACCACTGGGTATTGTGGTACCACACACTTGTTTAGTTCGCAAGTCGACCACTAGTCTGTAAACTGGTGGTGCACCGTCATCTGTTTTCTTTCTTACTGGTAAGACTGGCGAATTACATATGTTGGAAGGTACTTCTCTGACTACTCCTTTCTGTATTAAGTCATCGATAATATGGATGAGGGCTTGTTCTGCATCTGGAGGTAACTGGTATTGTCGGACATGAGGTAGGACAACACCTTCTTTTAATGTGACAATGTGTGGTGTAATGTCCATGAACCCTACGTCAGTCGGATCTATCGCCCATAATGTAGCAGGAATGTCTTAATCTGATGTCTAATTCTCGTGTGGTAAAATGACCTTTGAAATCTCGGAGGAATAGTCTTATTCCTTCCGGGGAACAGCATATCACAGCACCCAGTTCCTTTAACGTCCGGATGCAGAGTAAGTTTTCGGGACATGACTTAGTAAGTACCAAATCACTGGATGTTGTAAGAGGACCAACTTGAAGTGATACTGGTTCAGAAACCTTTTTGATGACTGGTGTACTTGAGAAACCCAAGGAAATACTATTCGAGCCAGAGAGGGGTACCTTGGGAACTTCGTTGTGTTGTACTGTCGTCCTACTGGCCCCGGTGTCTATTAGAAATTTTGTTTCTTTACCTAAGAGCTTAGCATTTACATAGGGACCCTTTTGGTCGACCGGGACCGGGATCAGTGGACGCCTATCGTGTTCCTCCCAGCTGTCTCGTGAAATTGAGGGGAATTCAGGATAGGATGACACTGGGTACTGATAGAGTTGGGTGGCAGGTTTCGTATCAGTTGGGGGAGCTGATGTGGGAACAGAGGGTCGTGGGGGATAGTTACGGGGTTGGGTCTTCCCAGTGGCAATGTTATGTTGTAATACTGGACAGTCATGCACAAAGTGACCTGGCCTTTTCCAATAATTGCAAGTAACTTTTTCTTGTGACACTTGAGTTTGTTTAGGGGTCTGTTGGATTGTATTTGTCTGTGCTACCAATACCTTCATTTTTGTATCCTTCGTTCTTTTCTTGTTCTTGTTCATCTCTAATCCTATTTTGGTGATATTGGAGCATCTGAAGTGCTTGTGAAGGGGAGTTTGCTTGCCAAGTACTCTCTACCTTTAGTACTCTACTAGCAGCCCGCCCCAACGTTGTCCGGGGCAGAATGGGCTGGGGGCCGCACCGCTGCAGGAGACGTGCAGGAGAGCGGCCATCAGCGGGAGCAGCAGAGCGTACATACCAGCTCCCGCACCGCCGCTCCTCCCCGCATGTCGGGTGTGTGTCCCTTTCTCCTTCCTGCACTCCCACCAGCATCGCCGCTCCTCCCCGCGCTGGGCACTCCAATGTTGTATGTCGGTCCCGCGCCACCGCTCCTCCCCGCATGTCGTGTTTTGTTCCCTTGCCTCTTCCTGCCCTCAGGTCCGGACAGCGAACGTCGCGCTGACATGACGTCACGCCCACACGCCATTGTGCCTCTCGCAAGCATTGTGATGAACGCCGCGCGCAATCACTGTATCCATACGCCCATACGGACTAATCTCCCTCTAACGTCCCTCCCACCCCATAATGTATATGGTGTGGTTTTCTATAGCCTATGTCCATCTCCTGGACCTCCCCTTTCCAACGCTGTATTGGGTGTTGTGATTGGTGGTGTACTTTTCGAGTTTACCTTGCTCAAAGGACACAGTTCTCTCTTTATAATAGTAGTATAGATTTCTGATCGCAGGCAAGGCATTTTCTACGAATTTTGAGACAAATAATCGACTATAGGCGTCTCCACCTGAGGAGAGGCCGCTGTTGATGAGAACATTTCTCTAACCTGGTATAGTAGTCCTCTACATCCTCATCTGGTTCTGTTTGCATGCAGAGATAGCATCCCAATCTTCTTTCTTAGTGGTCAGCAACTGGGAGAGTATTTTCGCGAGAAGGCGCGGGAGTTCTAGGACTAGAGGTCCGAAGCCTTGTCCAGCAGCACGAGTACTTTCTTCTGTCTCTAAAGCTGTCCATTCTATCTTTTTCCCTTCTACCTCCCAATCTTTTCCTTTTAGTTTGTCATATGTCCCTTGAGGCAGTAGGACTTTGAGGAGAATATTGAGATCCTTATAGGTAAAGGAACCCATTTGAAGAATATCCTCGAGTTCCCTATGAAAACCCGAAAGCTCTTTTTTGTGAGAAGGGACCATTTTCTTCATTTCTAATATTTCTATTTTTGTCAGGGGTGTGTAGACAAATGTTTGTTGTAGTTTCCCTCCAGAATCTATAACGGGATGTACTTCTCGGAGGGGGAACTGTCCTTGGTCATAGTGATGGGGATTTGCGTCATAACTGTCTGAAAAGTATTGAACATATCGCTGTTGTAGGTCAAGGAAGATATTGAGGAACTCTTGTCCCCTGGCCACCCACCTTCCTTCTAAACAGTCTCGTAAGAGAGAATGTAACTTTTTGGGCGGGCAACCAGTATCTTCGTACATTGTAATGAGGTGTTGAACCATATAGATGCTTGCTAACCTTTGGGACGTTAGAGGGATCGATAGAAACATTTGAGCCACTATATCCGGGCCATATATAGAGTATTGAGATACCCAATTGGTGCTTGATCGAGCAAGTTCCTTTTCTTGGGTAGTGAGTGGATGTTCGTCGTCCATCCAATCATCTAGAGCTTCTTGTATTCGTTGGAACAATCTATCTGTAGGAGCTGACAATTTCTTAGTTTTCATTTTTAATTGTCCACTATTCTGGAAACAAGGGGTACGGGAGCATACTGCTCCTTGAAAGACAGTTTCTTCTTCCCTGTCTGTACTCTCATTCTCTATTTCCTGAGTAGGGGTTTCTTTTCGATGGGAATCAGAAACCTTGCTCGTAAAGAGTAGAATAAAAAGATCTATTTCTTATTGTAATTACCTGCAACCACTGCTTGATCTAGTTGTAATAAATCATCAGGAACTCTTTTTCCTGCACTAGCTATCATTCTGATAAAACAAGTGATCATGAATCGTGAGAGGCATTTTCTATGCGCTATGGGTCTATTTTTAATAGCTTCTTGTAGGGTTTCTAAATTTTCTCCTGTTCGAAGAGCCTCATAAATCTTGTTTAGGCAATTTGTGACATTCGGTACCTCTCGTATACCTTCTAGAGCTTCTCGTAGGCGAAGGGAGATATCCACTTGTGGACCTTCCCCTGGGGTCAGGTTGTAATCACATTCTAACATGGGTGGATCTCCACTTGAGGTGTCACAGACTGTTTCAGTCGGGGTGACTACTCGTCTGGCTGTTATTTGATTGGTATAAGCAGGAGGAGGTTCCATTAAGTAAGTGGTAATGAAGTCTTTGGGAGCAGGAGGAGTTTTAGGACATGGGGGTGCTGTGGGAATACTAGGGTTATCTTTGGACTGTCTTTTGTGAAAGGACGGGATACATCCCCGTCACGGAGGCCGAGGCCTCCCTCTTTATTTGTTCAAAATTAATATCCGCATTCTGTTCTCGTAACTTTCTCATCTTACTTTCTTCTGACATTCTATTTGCTTTCTCTACTTTCCTTTGCTCCTTCTGTTCCCTTTGATGTGCTTCCTTTCGCCATAATTCGATACTCTCTAACATCTAGGGTCTTGCTTTCTTTTCCCAACATTTCTTTTCAACTGCCATGATACAATTCAAATCCCATGTGCCACTCTTTGGCCATCTAATCGCAATTTCTAAATCTTGAGTGTACTCTTTCCACAAATCCAAGTACAAAACGGCACCAATGCCGTACTTTGTATACATAAGTAAACCAGAAGTATCCTTTGGGGGTACTGGTACATCTTGTTCCAGTAACCCCCTCCGGGTACCCAGTTACACAACTTTGAAAACCAAGGCATGGTGACAATAAACAAAAACTTACACTTGATAACTTGATATATCCCGAGTATCAGAATACAAACATATCGTTTTCTAGAAACCTAGAACCCGTCTTGACCGTGCTCTGAAAAATCAGAACCCGTCTTTATACAGCCCCAGCAGTACTCACCGAGGTGCAGAGAACTTGAAGATCTGGACACTGGACTAGTTGCGCTGCGCTCTTGATCGGGGGACTTGGCGGGATTCTGAAGAAATCGGACTCTGCAATCTTCACAGGTTTCGGGCTCTGGGTCGAGACTTCCGCTGTCGTCCTCATCGCCTCGTATGGATGCTCACACCTCGGTACAGTCTCTCTCGGACACGAAGGAGTTCATGCAGGAACACCCTGCAGCATGCACTCTTTTGAAGTCCGTCGATGTCTTGAAGAGACCGGTTTGGGTCCGCATCACTGGCGTGTGGGGAGAAAGGGAAGTACCTGTTCGGGCGCCAATTTGCTGTGGTAAATATTTTAGTAATTTACCTTGATCGGAATTTCTATAATATCAATAAGGTCAAGTATGAAGAGCAGAGTCCGTGGTGGTTTGAATTCAGGGTCTTTATTCAGTAACTCGAGTTATGGGAGAGCTCCGTCACCTGAGGAGGATCTGAATAATCTCTAACTTTATTCTCAGAACACAGTATATTTATACATAGAAATGAGGTAGGAGCTTCCCTTTAACGTGTCATATGTTGCAATAAAACAGAAGTCATGACTAAAGAAAAGAAGCTGCATCATAAAAAGAGGAAACATGGCAGAAGAGATGAGGCTCGTCATGATTAAATGAGGAAGCACGAAAGAAGCAGAAATGTGGAGAAATAACCCTAGGCTGGTTCCTTAGATAAGACCGAGATGGTCGTGACAGGGTGTCTGTTTGTCGTGTTTCGGCATTTGGGGGCTCTTCTTCTCGGAATTGGTTGCCGTGGTTTAGCAAAACGGGGCCTATTTCTCGGAATCGACCCGATTATAGGGAAATGGTTACAAATGGGGGGTCTTGTTCTCTGAATCGGCTTAACCATAGGAATGTACCTTTGAATTTAAGAGGAAGGAGAGTGTGTGTGCAACTTTGTGTGCGCGTGATCGGTTTTGCTAGTGTTCTCCTTTGCTTGTTTTCCGACATGATGGGCTCGGGGACGTGACTGAGATGGTGTATGATGTGACATAAACTACGAAAAATCTTTTTTCCACAAGAATAGAAAACGAAAAAATTATTTCATACCCAACACTGAAAGGAAATGGCTGAGAATAGTGTCCTTCTTGCAGGAAGCTGCCATCCTAATTTCCTTAAATGGAATATCTTTTATGGGGGACTCTTTACGGTTTGCCGCAATTGAAGCGACTATGACTACAAAAAGGAAATACAACAATGTTGAGAGATTTAGGTCAAGGGGTACCTACAAAAACTCCTTGCACTAGCACTTAGTAAAGTGAATAATCCAAGAAATATCCCAATACTCTGGAATCACCCAGATATATAACCACCTCCAAGATATCACACATGGTGAGGAAGCGCATGAAAAAGCATTGGAACCTATTGATTTCTGATCCTGTTCTAGGCAATGACATTGGGCCGCATTCAGCTATCACATATAGGAAGCCCAGATTCATCAGGGACAGTGTAGTGCATAGCCATCCCAATACTGCCAACTCTCCATCAACCTGATTAGCTTCCTTAATGGGAATCCACAAATGTGGTTCTTGTAGGGCATGCATTTCCAACACTAACCTGGATCAGTACAATTTACTTAGTGCCAAAACCCAAAAGATTTCCAAGGGTATCACTTGTACATCCGATTATGTTGTATCCATCCTGGAATGCCCATGCAACCTCCTTTACGTTGGCAGCACCAAATTACCGTCCAAAAAGAGAATCTTGCAGCCCTTACGTGGTATCTAGAATAAAGATCACAACTACCCTATAGCGAGGTAGGTTCATTTCAAACACAATGGTAACAGCTCACTACAATACTATGAAATTGATTGAGTTGTTAAAAACATCAGGGGAGGTGACAGCGAAAAACATTCGAGGCGCCTTAAATCCTGCTACATTATCCAGCTCAACACCAAACTTCCTTATGGGCTGAGGAGTGATGAGGAACTGGCCACCCTTAGGGGTATAATAATTGTGCATGTCTTTTACATTGCATCCATGTTCCTTATGATGTTACGTTCATGTATGACAATGGGTTGTCTCTTCCTCTCACTTGCTCTTTATTACTGTTACGTAACGTTACGTTAAAATTATTTGTAACGCGCACTATCACCATTGGTTTCTTGGCGCTCATAGACAGGTAACGTGATCCAGGATGAGAGGTTTAGTCCTATGCGGATTGAAAGAGCAGGGTTTTTAAAAGTCTGCCGAAACAGTCGTACTTTAAGCAGAGACGGAGTGAGGGTGGCAGGGAGTTCCAGGTGGAGGGGGCCTGGACAGAAAAGCTCAAACCACCGTGCTTTTTTCTTTTGAATTTGGGGACCTCAAGGAGATTAAGTGATGCTGAGTGAAGAACTCTAGAAGGAATGTGACGGGTCAAGCCCGACGAGATGAACGCGGGGGCTGCATCTGAGAGGGCCTTGAAGGTTGAGCATGCCAATTTGAAGGTGCAACGTTTGGAAACCGGGAGCCAGTGCAGACTACGGAGGAGGGGAGTGACGTGCTGGTGTTTGGGCTGGCGGAAAATCAGGCGGGCAGCTTGATTCTGCACCAGCTGTAGTCTGTGGAGGTGGCATGCAGGAATTCCCGCGTACAGCATGTTGGCATAGTCGAGCCTGGAGATGATGAGCGCAATGATAACTTGAGTCAGGGCTTCTTTGGTAAGAAACCTGCTGATCTTGCGGATACGCCTGAGGTGGAAGAAGCAGGCTGAGGTGACCGCGTTGATTTGCGGTCTCATTGAGAGATCTTCCGAAATGATCACCCCCAGGCTTTTGACTGAGCTCACAGGAGTGGGTGCTGTCCCCAGAGATGTTGGCCAGAAGGTGGAATTCCATGGGTGATTGGGGCCTCCTACCAGGACGAGCTCAGTTTTGGTAGGGTTCAGCTTTAAGTGGCTGTGGTACATCCACTCCGCAATGGTCAGCATGGTGGACTGGAAGTTAAGACGGGAAGAGGGAAGGGAGTCTATGGGAAAAATTAACTAGAGGTCGTCCGCGTAGTCGAAAATTGTGACCGGGGAGTTGCGGAGGGAGGCTAAGAGGGGTTGGAGATACAAATTAAAAAGAAGAGGGGATAGTGCAGAACCCTGTGGGACACCACAGGGAAGGGATGTGTAGGGTGCGGAAAAAGTGGAAAGATGGACAGACTGTGATCGCTGGTGAAGGAAAGATCTGAGCCAGCCAAGGGCCACTCCCTGAATGCCGGCATTGTGGACACGGTCGATCAAGATGGTGTGATCGACCGTGTCGAATGCCGCCGAGAGATCTAATAGGACTAGGGCCTGGGAGGTGTTTTTGTCAGCGCCCTTCCTGAGGGTGTCCATGACTGCTACTATGACCGCCTGTCTTCATATTTCTGTATTTCACTTAACACGTTGTACCTCAACCTTGTTTACTTCACTACACTGGGATTTTAATTCACACCTGTCTAAATTGAGACATGCACCTTAGTTTCTACTTGCAGGGGGACCCCCGGTGGTGATATCCTTGCATCTTTAGACACTTGCCTTCCATTTTGCTTATGGTTTATTCGGACGCAACCTGCACCATAGTCAGATAGGATTGCACCTACTTCCTTCCGTCACCACTTGGCCTCGATTCTAATCTCCATTATTGGCCTCCGGAGAACTTGACTATCTTTTGAATCTACCACTCATTAGGCGGGGCCATCACTACTTCCCTCTTTGGTGTATTCTGAAACCCATCAGTGGATATTCGCTTTTAAATGCACCCATTTGAGCATTTGCTAGACACGTGTTTGTTTCTCACATTTGGGTTTCACATGCACCAATCAGAAGTTAGTTACTATCACCCTCCACTTACCACACTGCAATGATATTGTTATATTTCACTGCTCCTTGTGAACCTTCCGAATTGTCCCTGGAAAAGACTCCTTTTCGATATGTATCTGAATATCGCATAGTGACTGGCTGGTCGAGGTGGCCTCTTTCCAGTATTGATTAGTTACCATGGTTACACAGGTCCACACTAGCTATATTCCAACACAGCTTCGCTTTGATCTTGGTCTTTTGCCATGAATTAATTGCCGTAGAGCACAGCCAGCAGACTGATGCAATTATTAGTGACCTGTATGACACTTTATTAAAATGTGCAGTTATCGTCCAAATCATTTTCTCTATGTCCAGATCACTGAAGAGTGACTGGCTGTTTGATCCGGCAGCCTTCTGATTGTGATTATCACCATAATGGTCACACAGGTCCCGCAAGTTACAAGCCTGCACAGCATTGGGGTATCTCCAATCACAGCTTTTCACCATTGATTATTTGCTGTAGCAGCTCCGCTAGTACTCTGATGTGATTACGGTGCTGTATATGATACTTTAGTAAGATGTGCCGCTAACCTTTTCTTTTGTTATTTCTTCTAGGTCTTTATGTAATTTTACATGAATATGCTTTTAGTATTTTACTTTGAGTTTTACTGCCGCACTAAACACTCATGTGGTTATTATTATGCCTTTAGTATGCATAATTTGCATTTCATTTCAATTTGGTATTTAAGATACCAAGAAAGTATCCTGGCTAATGCAACTTGTAGGTCTATAAATGTAAACCTTTATTTTTAAGTGTGTGGGGCCTGCAACCTCAACTTGACAGTGGCTTCTGATTGGTGTGCCGCTTCGTTTCATTCCTGTGTGGGAGTGATTTTGTGTGTGTGTGTGTGTGTGTGTGTGTGTGTGTGTCCGTCCACACTCTCTCCACCAAGTCTTCCGCCAGGAAAGACACACACTCGCGGGGGTTTGTCACCGTTAATTTATTGCAGCAACTGAACACAAACTAAACAGACGCGTTTCGGTGTAAACCTTTCTCGCAATCTCCTGTGGATTCAGGCACACTTACAACCAGGACCCCATCAGACTGCGAAATTATAAGTGCGAAAAAGAGAGTAGTCCATTTCCAACTATGCGACCAGGATCTGGAACAATATAAAGGTATCCATCGGGACAGCCCAAACACTGCTGCAGTTTAGCGAAGAAGTAAAGACTCGCCACTTTAAAAGGCACTACATCAACTCCCTCTTATTACCCCTTGAATTTAAGCTGGTCTTTTGAACATATACAGTTCTCTGCTTCCTTTTAGTTTGTTTTGGACTATAGCAATGCCACATACATACGTAAGCTACAAGCTGGCATTTGCTGTGACCGCTTTGAGGAGCAGAAAGACATCGCTGATCCTGACCCCAATATTTCTCTCCCATGTCCCAGTCTCTAAAAGATTATTTGACAGTTCTACATGAATTGCACAGTTCAGCTGATGAGAACCTTAAACACATTTATTTTCTAATGTTCCAGGGTATGCTGCTTGTGAAATTTGTATTACTGATCTCGTACTCTGGAAAGTTCAAATAAATATCTGTATTTAATAAATAGCTGGGTTACAAAGTAGATCACGTCATTGGGTCATTTTTTGGTGCATCCTTACAGTTTTTAAATGGGCTCTAATCCGTTCGATTTTCTGAGTTGATTACACATAGGGACAAACGTTTCATATTTTGAACAATTGATCATGTTGCTTTTGCAGTCTGTATTCCTTAAGTGCATCCAGTCATGTTGTCAGTTTACAAAATGAATACTAGATTTGTTACATTTGAAAAAAAAAATTTAGTACCAGTAGATGTCCGATTTTTTTGTTTTTTCCATATATTTCAGGTGTGTTTTAATGCTGGCTTAGTTGGTCTTAACTAGGACCTAAATGTAAAAAGCATAAATTGATTTTCTTTGGTAAAAAAATAAGAAATTCCTAGTCCTAGGTATGCGTGCATCTCCAGTGAATTATTTTTTATGACAATAATTGTATAAATAAAGTCTAAGAAGAATTTAATATTTTCCTCATTTTGTTCAAGAGAAATCTCTCAATTAAGACTATTAACTTCTTGAAAAGTTGGATGCAATTTTTATCTTTTGTTTTCATTTAGATGATCATGGAAACAGCAATGGCAGCCATGTAAAGATCTTTTTACCGAAGAAGCTGCTTGAATGTCTACCAAAATGTTCAAGTTTACCAAAAGAACGTCATCGATGGAACACCAATGAGGTAGACACTGATTCTCTTTTTAGGAAACTGTTTATGGATGCTGTGGAGCCTGCATCAAAATGGAGTTCTTTCTTTTACTTTTTGTTTCTGTGAATTTCTATACTGTTATACCTTGTTTTCTAGGCCCTGGGATATTTGGAAACAGAAGTTGTAATGCATGTTTAGGACTTCCTGAGATCTAGCTAATCATTTGTACTGAACTTGCGTGTAATTTCTTTTGTTGAATGAGTTTGACTAATTGTGTGCTTTTGTTGGCTGGCCTTAAACTACAAAGTTACATAGAACTCTTAGAAGTGAAAATACGCTGATTTTGTTTTTGTTGATTTCAATAAACTGGTTTGACATCATCTTGGAATTGCACGCATACAAAATGCATGGATTTCTTCTAGATTTGATTTGGCTAAGACTAGAAATGTCAAAACATGGTCCCCACCAAACCTGGTACACTTTGGATGAATATTAAGAAGGGATTAAGTTACGGCTTGAATAGCTTTTTGAGTAGATTTGCATATTTAACTATATCAAGGATCCCTAGAGACATTGTTTGACTAGCATTAAAGGAGCCACTAGCAGAACCCTTTACATAGTATAGTTAGGATGTTTCATCTGTGTTTGGGTAAGCTGCAGTTTGCTGTTGTGTCTATTCATTCCGACTGTAGGATATTTTGAAGTTGCAATACATGTAATAAACATTTAGTGGTGGATAAGTGCACTAACAGTGGTTTGCCATGAAAACAGTTTGTCTTCGATAGCTTGTTGAATACGCAATACACTTAACAACCATCACAGAAGTCTGAAAATGCATCTTCTTTACAGCGAATTTGGTCGTACGTAGCAGTCCGCTTTAGCAATCTCCTGCCTAAAATCTCAGTTTAACCTTCTCCAGAACGAAAATGGTAATGCGATGAAATCTGTATTAAAAAAGTATTTTTTTTAGTTTGTATTCCTTTTTCAAAAGTAAGTTAATTTTTGCTTCGGTTATTATTGAGGATCTGGGTGACAGTGTTGAAGTCTAGTTACTAGCTGGCTTGTGTACGGATGCATGCATTCGGTGTGCTGCCCCTTTTCATCGAATGACAGTTAAAATAAACAATATTCAAACATGTGTAAAACAAGGTTGAGAAGCATTCTAGTCTTACTGCCATTGATTTGGATAAAGCTGAAATGAGTTAGTCAGACTATTTAGCTGTTATTAAGTTGTTCATGGTATTCTTTTTGTAAACACCTCTTTGCTGTATACTCATGTTATCGGAAAAGGAGATCTCTATTTTGAATCTGCTTTTTCCTGTTTAGCTCTGCCCTTGATTAGATATTTATACAACCCATCATATTAAATAAACTTTAGTTATGCAGCAAGTTACTGTCAAATAAAAACACAATTCGGAAACTAAACAGATAGTAGGTGAAAAACATCAACAAATAAAATTCCACAATCAAAAAACATTTCGATTTGAGTTAGACTAATACTTGAAATGTGCATTATTATTATTATTTGTTTTCCCTTTTGTTTCTGGCAGCCTCTTAAAGCATTTGGTAACATCGCCCCTTGCTATTTTTTTTTATTGGAATAATCTTTTCATTTAGCCAAATACAACTTGAGATAGTTGATGAAGCCATATGTTAATTGAAGAAATCTTGACTGCCGCTCCAAAGAAGTTGTTAAAAACTAAAGTCTAGTTTAGGTTTTAAAGGGGATTAAAAGTCAAGAAGAACTATATTGAGGGATCCCTTGCCATCATTCTTCATTTTTAATACTAACAAAAACAGTTAGTTATAACCAAGAAATGGTTACCTTTCCAAATAGTCCTGTATTCTTCCTTTAGTTTCTTTGTATGGCTTACATGTACTTACGCTACTGGAACTAGGACTTGAGTTTTCACCATCAGTCTTGGACCCAAATTCTAAGTTGAAATGTGTAATTGACTGTCTATGATGTATTGTTTGTTTAAGAAATAAAACATTTAAACCTCGCAGTTCGAGGTAAAAAGGCAAAAAAGGGTGAGTAGGATAAAGAAAAACAGTGCAGTGACAGCGAGAGAAACAGGAATGAAAAACTGATCGAGTGATTAAAAAAAAAGTGGATGAAAAAAGCTGCGAGAGCGATTTAAAAAAAAAAAAAAAGATTATGGGGTGGAAGAAAGAGGCATGAGGTTTACTCAACACGTGTCAACTCCTGCTGTTCAAAAAGCTGCTTTGCATGTTCCTATTCAACATTTTGCCTCCTAGTTCAGCAGATACCCATCTGCTTATTTTGTCCCAATTCAAGGAGACCAGGTAGACAAAAACAAGCAACCTGGTCGAACTACTAACTCATGGAAGTATTTGGGGGTGGATCGAAAATTGACAGTCTTTAAAGTGCCAAGAAAATGTTGACCTATTACGTTATTTGTAAAATCACTTTTTAGGAGGAACTGCAGAAAGTTAGGAAAAAAATGTTCAGTGTACATCCAGAAGGAGGGGGACATCAGTGTTAACAATTTTAAAAGTACCTTGCTGTGAATAACTTTTTATAGTGGGGTTTCTAATAAAAGTAATTTGATTTTAAGTTGTGATTTGATTTTTTTAGACTACTGTCATCCAAGTATGCGGGAGCGCTTTCAGAATTCTTTTAACCGAGTTCTCTAATCCACACACTTTTAAAATCTAGAACATTATTATTCTGGGGCTGATTTTAACGGTGTTTAGCAGCTTTTCTGTTGCTTGTAGTATGGACCTAGGTTACATTTTTTGTTTTTGTTTAGGTAAAGTGCATCTGTTGCTCAAAACAAAAGTTGTTTGTTTTATATAGCATCTACGTCTTCTCAAACTAGTGCAAATGAGTTATTCTTAATATCCATTTTAATGGTACTCTGTTTGCCGACCATCGGAAGGCTCAGTTGGCCTTGCAGGATTCAGACTCCGAAAAGCAGGTGAAAACAGAGGTCGGGTTGGGGAGGGTGTTTTGTGACTCCACACACCCCAATCTCCCACCCTTCCCACCGCCCATAACCTGTAAAGACATGCATAGGGTTGGGTTATCCTTATCTTGTCTGGGCCTCCCCATATGATTAGAGACCCAGTGGAGTGCTGACCTAAATGTAGAATCCCACTCAATGTTGCAGTCGCAGGAAATCTACCATGGTACTTCAGAGATCATAAGGTAATAAATCTCAAGGATTTGGAGTAGGTCATGCTTATTTACCAATGTAATCCTTGAGTTTTCATCTATTGGCCGTAGTTATAGCCTGCTTTACTGTTTACCAGATCAGATTAATCAGTGCCCCTCCCCCCACCTTTCCCTCCATAATAACGCTTCTGTAATTAGAAGCCTCAGTTAAACTGCCACCTGCTCTACAAGAAAAAGAAAGCTGACCCGTCCTGATCGTTGGGACGGTAGAGCGATTGTACCTGTTGATCTGTGTGCCAACCTGAGTGAGGGGGGTGGGGGGGTTAATTGTTAAGTTGAGTCTGACAAGACATTAGGGCTGTAGTGGAGTTTCGATAGCAGGTTGAAAGGGTAGGCCGGGGTTTCGCCCTTCAAGCTCAATGTTAAGGTGGGGACTTTGGTCAAATAAAAAGTGGAAACCCTCTCTATCAGTGTTAATGTGTTACTTCAGTTGATACAGTGGACACATACAAGGTATGATCCTTTCTAGCAGCTTATGAAACTTTGTTCGAGTGACACCCCCCCCCCAGCTTCCTGTGGTGATGAAGCACAGTTACTCGACTAGAATCCCCATTTCACCCACTAACTGCTTGAAGACCAGACTGATGTTGAGTCAAGCCTGAAGTAACTGGATCTGCTCCATCCCTATCGAACTTTTGAAACCCCTTCCAACGAGTCTTGCTCTGGGATACACTACCTTATTGTGCTGGTTCCTTACTAAGAGAATAAGAGACTGCATCGTAGAATCCACAGACTGTGTGTTGTTGAACACATTCTTCTTGCGCACACACCCACATGATGACATAGTGGCAGCTCTGTAATCATTTTTTTCTCTTTATTTTTTTAAAATGTAAAGCCATGCTCCTCAACATTCGGGGAAGCTGTACAGCAGGGCTAAACCCCATTCACAAATGTATTTGGTCCCAATGGCGAGACCCATTTGTTTTGCCAATGATTATTTTATTTTGTGTATTATTTTACCTTCAAATGAGTTTCGGTGTTTAGATGAGCAAGATCATAAGGACAAGTGGGCACAGGATGTATGGAAAAGGATGGAGGAAGTAAAGGCTGTAATGGAAAGGGAAGGATAATAGTGAGCAGGAGATGGAAATAGAAGTGAGCGCACGTTGCGTATAATTGGAGCATAGTAGTTAGATTTCATGGAACTCTGCACAATACACACCCTGGTGCTCCAGAGAAATTGACTTGGGAGGCAGCATAATACTCCATCCTGTTGCTTTTCCGCCTTGTCTACAGACACAGACAGACAGGCTTATGCTGCCTCTCCACTGCAGGTCAATAATTTACCTGGGAGTCCGCTCCTGAAGAGCAACTTGATAGGAGATCTGGGATTTTACCAATTCCTTAGATGATAGACCACCTGGGATGAAATGCACTGGAGACCGCAGTGGAGCTCTCCATTTGGTGAAGAAGGCTTGGACTAGCCACTTGTCGCACCCAGTGTTGACTTGGATTACTGCTCTGTCTAGACCCTTATGCTTTGAGCACAGCAAGGGATGAGTTTGTGTTTAGGATATACATTAAGCACCGAACCCTTAGTTGTTTTTAGGTTTCGCCTGGCGTAGCACTGCGCAGCAGTGTTCGCGCAGGTGAATTCTTATGTTTACCAGTACGGGGCTTTGTCCCGCCTCTCTCTTCCATTGGCTAGCTCCATAAATGGAGGCTAGCCATTGGAAGAGAGATCTGTCCAGAATTGTCGGACCAGATTCGTAGGTGTTCCGTAGATGTTAACTCCTCCCGCCCCTTTTAGAACGTCATGCGGCGGTGGGCGGATGCTTTTTTTTTTTTCGTCTCGGCATGTGTTTGCCATTTTGGACGTGTCTTTTGCAGGCTCAGCTTTACCTCTGGCGTCGGTAAAACGTTTTCCCTTGACTTGGGTGTTAGTAACGTGGTTATTTGTAACGCCGTGAAGCTTTACGATTAGGTCTGCAAGCGCTATGGGAAAAGAGGATTTAAAGGGGCAGCCCGGCGAATAATGTCACAATGCATCTCCGAAACCGGAAAGATGTTGGCAAACCCAGCAACATTCTCGTGATAGAGAGACCGGCAGGACTGGGGATGAACCCCACATCCCGTGGCCCCTTTAAGGCAGCCTGCGAGTGGAACTGGTGGTCCCCTGGCGTGGGAGAGCAGAGTGAGCTGCAGACCTAGCCTGCGTAGTGACAACAGAGAGGGAAGAGCTCACAGGCCGCTGCATGCACAGCACACAGGCGCGATATGAGAGTTCTTAACAGGCGAGTCACTCAGACCCCATCTGTGGCATTGGAGCGGACATGTGTGTGGAAAGAAAACCGTCGTGCCACCCCTTTGATGATGGGCTTCAAAAAGTAATGGAGGGGTGGTGGTTGGGGGGCGTCCATTCTTTAGGGATAGGAGCTAGACTGGGTACCACGATCGTCGACTCATGCGTTTTGAGTGACACGAAACGCCTGATATTGTACATACACTGAGTGAAGTGACATAGCTGCAGCGATGCTGTGCAGAAAACAGTAACGCTGGAGACCTTGTAATGTGTTCAGCGCGCATTATTAGACCGGAATCGCCCCGCCTTGGGGAGGGGGGTCTTCCTGGTGGTCTCCGCGGCTGCCAAGTTGCCCCCATGTCGTATGACACCCTCAGTCAGGGCTGAGAAGCCAATAGCACGTTGCATATTGGGAATTGTTTAGGCTGCACGTACACATTTAAATCTAAGCTACAGAATGCAACATCTGTTGGCGAGACTGATTGAGGGCTCCGTTCGTGGCAGAAGGCATTCATGCTCTAGACCTGATGTTTTGACACGTTTCCCTGAAATAGAACTAAATGAGGTCATTGTAAAAATGCTGCAGACTTGCTCCGCGTCCTGTGTTTTTCATTTCGCAGAAAGCGCTTGGAGGAGATTCGTTTGAAGTGTGCGCTGTAGAAGTGAGTGAGTTATTTTCTTTTTTCTCCCCTGTGGAGTTACCACCTGCTGTGCCACATTCTTGGATTATCAGCACCGCCCCCTTAGAATAAATGCCACGGATGTAGGCGGCTTTTATCTCCCATCAAAAGATGTTATCTGGACAGCACGACTTGCCCCCAGCCGGGGTTCCCTGGAAACCACCCAAGTGGAGGGGTGGCAGTGTGTTGGGATTGGGGACTGGGGCAGAATACACTTAACATTTCACCCGAGGCACCACTGCATAATATATTCGGTTGAGGACATGTGCCCCCACATGGGATGTCGATTCACTCGTCATGTGCTACCTTTGGGCTCATCAATGTGTACTATAATGTACATTAAGTAGTGGTGGGCGAGCCTCTAGCCCCCGCACGGCCACCCCATCCTCTTTTCCCCTCTCTCTCTCTCACTTTTTTTCGCTCTCCCTCTTCATCCCTCTCCCCCTTTTCACAAAATAAGCCTAGAACATATTTGAGGCAGCAGACCAGTGGTAAACAAGCATTTACAATGCAACAGTCTCGCCTTTTCAAAAGTTAGAGCTATTGGCATTGTAAATGACAACATTTTTATTTATGTGTTGGTTTTGAAAACAGATTAATAAATGGCATTGTCATATACAATGCCATTAGCTATAACTTTTGCAAAGGCGAGACCGTTGCATTGTAAATGCTTGTTCAGACTAGCTGGGGCTGTAACTAGAAGACTGGTTTACAGAAACTGGCCCCTAAGGCGAGTGTGCTGCCTGTGCTGTAGTGAATTTTTCGAAGACCATAGAACTGCAGTTTAGAGTGGTCATGGAAAGCTCTGATAAATTAAGAAATTGACTGTGTTTTCTGAGTGTCTTGAAGCTTGCCTCTATCAGATCTGAAAATATGACGTAGTGTCATTATTGCACCGAACATATGTGACCATCAAATGGCTTTGCTGTGAAAATGAGGCAGTAAATCATTTGTGTTAAATACTTGTGCACCTTTAGCTGGTGATACAGCTACCTTTTTAAGAATGATTACATTTTTCGCTTATATTTATCACTGTTAACGCACACCTTACTAATCAGTCAGCTTTGCCTTGCTGTCTGGAACGCTTCTAATTTTATATTACAAAGGTCCTAGGTTTATAAAAACGCTTTGGCACTTTGCATGGAATTGTGTGAAAGTACCGATTCCTTATTGAATGTGGCAGCTGTTCAAAGGTGAACTCCAGGTAGCCAAACAAGCACAGCTTTGAGAGGACATGCAAGAGTGGAAGGAAAAAATGAGAGCAAATGGTCAATTTGGCTGCAAGTGCTGCAAGTAGTGCGACTGCCACTGGGAGAGAGACATGAAGCAAGTGAAAAGCAGGAAATGGGAACGGATCTGCTAAAGCTAGATCACAGAAAGCTAATACATGAATCAGAAATACATTATTTGCATTTTAATTGGTATGGTAAAGGGAAAACCAACTACAGGTTTCCTTGATGGATTCTTTAGAAAACAAAATTATGGACTTACAAAAAGCAGACATGGCACTTGCTAAACTACATGCGGTGATGCATTGTCTACATGCTTTTGTTCGCTTATTTTGCTGTTGGAGTCCATGTTAAATGTGTGGCGGTGTTTATACTTACTCAAATGTGTAAACGACATAATTTGATGGTGTTTTGTACAAAATAGTTTCCTTTGCAAGGTTTCTAATAAGGTTGTTCGTCTTCGTATTGTGTTTTGCAAGTCACTTTGTGTATCGATGCATCAAATTGTTTAATGAAAGTAGCATTTCTTTTAAATAAATTGCTCATGAGTAAATAGAGAAGGCTTTCCCAGCTATATGGTCCTGTATATGTGCAGTTGACATTAAGGCGAAGCCAACTGTTCGGAGACTGTTATTGAAGATATCACTTTCTTCTTTGAAAGTCTGTAATTTAAACATCTTAAAAACACAATACTGTATGTTCATGTGTACAGAATCTAGTTTACCATAATGGCATATTTTCAGATTTAAGCAAAGTTACATTACATCATTGCATGTATCTTCTGGGACCGCTTTGATGTTTAAAACTGAAATACATTCTCAAAATTAACTGCATCAATTTGCGTGTGAACTGCAAGAAATCTACAATATAAAAGTCTCTGCCTCCTTAATAACTCTCAGTAGAGCAACTTAAGCTTTGCCAGCCTAGCTAATGTTAGTTTTGTAAGAAAGCTAAATGGTGCAAATATTTCATTGTTCAGAATCAATAAACATATAACCCTCAATCCCCTTGCGCACGTATTACTCTTTGCTCTCTTGCAATAAATGTTATATATTTTAATCTGTGGATGAAAGATAGGCATCATTACAATCGATTATGAATAGTTTTTTTCTTATCTTACCTTGCATTTTAGTTGGAATTACCTGCCTTGAATCTGTAACTTGTAGTATGCCACTCATGATTTTGCTGCTCGGTAGACTGGCTGATTTGGAGACCAGGGCACCCGTTCTCAAGTCTTCCTTATCCTCAATGTTTCGTTTTCCGTGCGATTTATTTATTTCTGTCCTATTGCTATGCATGATTTTTTTTCTGTCACTGGGTTTCAGCTGCTTATGGGTGGCAAATGTATGTAGCCTTCCCACTAGATTCTGTTGGGCACGCCTGCAGGTGGACCGTTCTGTTCTGCCCATTGATGGCTACTCCCTTTTGAAATAACCTTGAGCATAATCAAATTGCGGTTCAGTTCAGGAGTCAGTGAAAGCTGGAAGCACGTTTCTCCGATAAAGAATGACTTTCTGAAACGGAAACAACCTTAAATTGAAGATTAAAGGACCCCCAGCTTTATACATCTAGGAGTGGTTGACGGCCGGAATGCTGGTGTTTTGGCACATTGGTTACCATTTTTCTACTGTAATGGATGGGAAGAATGCGTGTCGCCTTTCACTGGTCACCTGCCCTTTCGTGGATTGGATTAGAGTGCTTCAAACTGATTTTGATTGGGAAAAACAGGAGTTAAAACCTTAAAAATAAAGAGCGACCTGCGTTTTAAAAGAATATTTTGTCCATATTTATGAGCCTTTATATATCTAAAAATAGGTTACGTCTCTAACTCTTCAGTAATAACAGGTGTTTGCTATGTAAGGAGGTCATATAAACTTGATATAGAAAGCGTTTTTCTATTAAAATAACATTTGTTCGCGTTTGTTTGGGAGACTTGGCAGATGCAGAAAACATTGAACATTGATGTTTAACTTCAGACTCCCCCGTCACCTGGTCAGACCTCTGCACACTGCCTTTGGAAGAGTCACTCAGGGAGCTGTCCAGGTGCAAGTCAGGTTCGCCTGCAGATCCGTGCCCCGCTAGGTTTTTCAGATTATTGCCCCCCTGTCTTAATCCATTTTTGAATCTGATTTGGATTTCATCCCTGAAACCTGGATTTACCCAGTCAGTTAGAAACAAGCATTTTTGCTGCCTCTATTAAAGAAACCAGAGGCGGAGCCAGCGGAGCTCAAGAATTTTAGACCTATTTCCCTACTGCCAGAACCAGAGTAAATTCTGGAGAAGGCAGTCCAAAAGCAACTAGAAGAATTCCTATAAACGAACAGTCACTTACATGACTTCTCAATTGGGTTTCAGAGCTGGGTACAGCACCGAGACCACAATCCTTGAAGTCTCCGAAACAGTGCATGAATCTGTGGACCAGGGTGCCTCAGTGATGCTTGTGTTATTTGACCTGTCCACAGCGTTGAATACTGTGGCCCACCCGATTCTGCTTGCGAGGCTGAGACCAGTAGGAGTGCGGAGAACTGCCCTGTCTTGGTTTCAGTCGTTCCTTTAGAACCGATCGCAGCAGGTGTACCCAAGTCCTTTTGTTTCCTCCCAGAAACCCCTGGTTTGTGGGATACCCCAGGGGTCGGCGCTGAACCCTCTACTATTCAATGCCTACCTGGCCTCCCTAGTCGAGACATTGCGTGTGAGGGTAGTCTCCTATGCTGACGATAAACAGTTGGTGTTCTCTTTCAAAGAACACTCTAAGGTGTCCTTTCACAAGTTAAAGCTATGCCTGAAACACATTTCGGCCTGGATGAATGAGAATTGCTTAAAGCTTAATACAGAGAAAACGGAGGTCTTGCTTTTCAGACAGGCGGCTCCTCCACTGTCTAGCATGTGGTGGCCTTCCACCTAACCCAGTGGAATTGGTCAGAAATCTGGGGTTTAAATTTGCTAATCACTTCTCGGTCAAGACGCAGGTGCGCCACGTCTCTCCCACGTGCATCTGGAAGTTAAGAGCTCTCAGGAAATTTTTAACATTTCCTACCGGAAGACTGTAGGAAGACAAAGGTCCATGCCCTGGTAACTTCTCAGCTGGACTATGCTAATAGCCTGTATCTTGGGCTGCCAGCATACCTTGTCCGCAGACTGCAGTTAATACAGAATGCTGCGACCAGACTGATTGGGCGGGTGGCGCTTCGCCACCATATTTCCCTGCATTTGCAGCAACTGCTGGCTTCCTGTTAGCTGGAGGATTGAGTTTGTCACTCACTCTGGCCTATAGAGCCACCAGAGACCAGGGCCCGGGTTATCTTAGGCAGAGATTTCAAGTATAACGTCAAACGACTTGCGACTTCTGCGGGCCCCTCGCTTTTTAAAAGCCAGGATAGGTGGCAGATCTTTTGCGATGAAAACGGCAAAACTGTGGAATGCTATGCCCCGTCACCCCCATATGTTGGACTCTGAACAGGCCTTTAGGAAAGCACTAAAAACCTGGCTCTTCAACAAATGAACCACATGTTGACCCCCCTCCCCCCCCCCCCCCCCCACTGAGTCCGCAACTAGGACCGAGGTAGGCATGCATTTTATAAGCTGCACTATTATTACTATTACTTATTAACTAGTGCTGAAGAAAATGTTAAGTGATGTGCTTTCAAAATGAAGAACACCATTTTGGCCAAAAACGACAGAATTCCACTATCACTTGTTCCTGTCATGTTCTAGGCAAAATTACTGTCTATATTTAACTAGAATGTGAGAGTTACCAGATGTATAGCAATCAGTGTCCCTTAGGCAACTTAATTCTTTGATCGAAACCAACCAAAGATGGCAATTTTGTTTTCCGAATATTGCGTGTAAGATTCCTTGTGCACAATTTTTATTTTTTTTTGGTTTTCTCAAACTATTTTAAACGAATGTTACGTAGATTAAAGAGATAAAGACTGGTTGCTTGTGAAGTCCAAAACTAAATTTTTTTACTTTTTAAGTCGTGGAGTATCTTTGGTGTTAGAGCAGCTGGTGTAAAACTACTATTTAATACTTCATTTTAAAGTTTTCAACATCATAATCCTCCACCATACAGAGTTTCAACGTCTCAACTACACTCGTCTGAACACATAGAAGCATAGGCTGTTAATCCTGTCGCTTCTCTAACATCAGCCTACTATGTTCTTTACATGGCGACCTGAATCAACACAGATATTCAGACAGTGGCATGCTCACAGTAAATTGAGAAGTGCCTAGGAGTGTCGACGGAATTTTTCCTAGATCTATACGTTATTTTATCGAGTCGCCGTTATTGATAGATTATCTGTGGGCTCAGACACTTCTTCAGCCGGATGCAGGAAGCACATTTGTAGGGACACACACATCCTTTTGCTTGAATTGGATAGGCATCAGTTCCCAGTAAGAATCCGTTTCTTACAATATGTGCAGGGCCACTGGAATTATGCGACCGGGGAGGGACAAATTATGTAACAGGGGTGAATAAAGTATGCTGCAAAGAAAGTCAAATTATGCGGCATAATGCAATATATATATATATATATATATATATATATATATATATATATATATATATATATATATATATATTTATATATATTATACTGTTTTTTTAATCCTATTTGGTGGAACATTACACTTTGGCGTCTTGGTGTCTATTTTGGAATTTCCAATAAAATCATGGAGTATTGCCACAATATATCGCATGGGATCATTTGCATAATCCTTTTTCTCCTCCGCAGGAAATTAGGAAGGCTGTAAGACTTCGAATTGGATGACTGTAATGGGACATTCCAAGAGATCTTGCAGGGGTATGCTTGTATTTTCAGCCAGACTGAATAACTGAATGCCTGTCCTAGCCAATCCTCCCATTTGGCTTTCAACTGCAGCAGAACTACTGATGGATTGTGCTTAAATGTCCTACATATCCACACGAGTTGGCTACAATGACCTTTAGTGTATGGAGGAATGAGCCAAGGCTGGATTCCTTTGATCTTATATTCCAGTGACTAGCAAGTGCTCGCTTTATAGTACCATATAATAGTAAGGTGCCACTATGCAGGCTGTACTGGTCCCTTAATTTTTGAAAACCCAATTGGACTATCAATAGCCTATTGTATTAATGCCACCATCTCCACACTGATACCAACCCGGCTGTGATTATGTCCTGCAGGACCCCACTAAATGGCAAGGCTGGGATTAAATCTTCAGTCATGTGTTGCAAGTGAAGCAGCGTCCCAGGCAGCCCATCGCCATGGTTAAAAGGAGCAAAGATGGCCCCAGCTAATGCTAGTGGGAAGCATGGCCCATGTAGGGTTCACTCCTAGTCTCCCTGGGGTGATGGCCCACTTGCCAATACGCAACCCATTGGAGTTGTAAAGCAAGGTAATTGTTTGAGAAATCCAAGGCACCCATGCCACCCCGAGGTTGATAATGTTAATTTAGATAGTGCTACTCTCCTTCTACCCTTTACCTAAATTAGGTCAGTCTGCAGAGAATCCAGCATTACGAATATACAGGGAGGAACTAGGTTTAGGAGTTTGACAAAGTAGTAAACGAGGCAGGGGTACCACACCATTTTAGAGAAAGGTATCCGGCCGCCATGGATAGAGGAAGGGAGGCCCTGAAGGGGGCTTGAGAGCGTAGTGATCTGATCGCTCTGCTTAAGATGCTCTCCAAGAGGGGGACCTGTTCATGTTGTGGATGAATCCTTGGTATTTCGGAGGTAAGCAGGGGCAATTTTAAGTATCCATTTCCCAGTTAGATTTGGTTTTCTGGTAGAGATTTTCTAAAGGGAAATACTAGCAAGTTATTAAAGTTGACGCATTGTTTCACCAAAGGTTCGAGGGTGGCATCAATGTCACATGTGAAGGATCATGTCATCCACATACAAGGAGATGGTATTCGTGAGACCCTTGAATGGGATTCCCCACTTTTGTCTCTGAGCTCTTATCTTGTCTGCAAAGGGTTTGAGGGCGAAGAACAGGCAGGAGAAAGGGGACATCCCTGCCTGGTTCCTTTGGGCACTCTGTAGGGGTCAGATATGTGTCCCTTTTTGACCTCATAGGATTAGTGTAAAGCAACCAAATCCATCCCAGTAAACGCGGGCCAGGCCCGAATTATTGGATCACCCAAAACCTATAATTGCAGTTCATTTTATCAAACACCTTCTCTAAATCAAGGGCGAGGCATATAGATTGAGCCAGGCCGAGAGCAACTCTCTCAGGATTGAGCCAGGCCGAGAGCAACTCTCTCCGGATTGTATAAAGACGCCTGATGTTCAGGGAGGTGTTAAACCTATGGATAAACTCACTGTGATCCGGATGTACTGGCTCTTCCCCGAGAGGGAGAAGGTACTGAGCTATTAGAGTGCTTAAGATTTTGTATTGCTAGGAGAGTAACAATATTTGTCAATAATAGAATAAGTATCAGGGGTTCTGACTTGGCTTCATATTGGGATATCAAGCGCTTCAACAGTTGAGGGTGAGAGCACCCAACCGTCTAGTGGGGTCCTGTAACTGTCTACTTCTGGGAAGTTGTCTGGACTCAAATGCTGCAAAGAACTCAATTGGAAGGTCATCAAATTCCAGAGTTCGGCCTCTGGGAAGAAAACTGATTGCATTTCAAATTTCTTGTTTTGAAATTGGGGACTCTGGGACATCCTTGTGTGTTTTGGGCACCTGAGGGAGTTAAAACCTATTGATAGAAATTTGGAGTTTCCAGCATCAGAGGACTTTCTGACATAGTATAGGGAAGTGTAATATAAAAGGAAGAAGTTGTTCATTTCATCTTGAGTCAGGGCTAATCAACCATATTAGCCTTTCACTAATTTGTATTTTGATCCGTGTTGTGGACAGATGAGCGATGCTAGCAGCCTCCCTAGTTTGTCTTCTTCCTCGTGGGTTTGGTCTGAGATTTGTACAGCAACCAAGACATCCAGAGTGTTCCATAAACGGCATGTGCACATCTTGGGCCTGCTCCATGTCATCCCGGATGTCAGTCCTGACCAGCAAAGCAGATTCTAGACTAGACAAGGTCCTTCCTCCCTTCTTTAATTCAGATTTCGACCCTCCGGGGGGACCAGCCTTTGCATAATACATGATTTCCCTTTTGCAACTTTAACCCGTTTACGGCGGGGGATATTGGTGCGGTTGTTCCACGGAGTGGGCGGGGCTGCGTCGGCCGTTGGTCGTGTGCAGCACCCAGAGGTAGTGCTTGCTTTGGCCGTTGGCCGACGCGAGCACGCAACTGGTTAAAGGCCTTCCATTCCACAAGAGTAGAGGAGACTATTTTTGTTGTTGCGGAAATAGTGGGCAGGTGTGTTCTGTACGTAGTCCTTCAAATGAGTGTCTTCTAATCTTTGAGGTTGAAGGTACTAGGTATTAATATATACCAGAAGCTCCTGCAAGGTGACTATTTACTGCAGCAGGTGTAGACTTGAAATCTGTAGGTCATCCTAGCAAAACAGTAGACACTGTATGTATGGTCTCTGTCACCTTGATATCCCATTTGCTGGAGCTCGTCTCTTAGCCTGATCGTCAGCAGCTCATCTGCTATCACTTCGAGTTTGCATAGAGCCTCTGTCCTCGTGCCTGTTGCTTGAGACCTGGCCACCAGATCTAATTCTTGCAGTGGGTCCCTGGTATAGCAGTCGTACCCACCATAAATAGTTTGGTCCAAAGCCCATCATTGTTAGGACCTTGCGTATACCATCTCAGGAAAGTATGCTGAAGGTTTTTTTTTCAGTGATGAGTGGCGCTACGATGCTCTTCACTTCTGTTCCTTACATTGCATGCATGACATGATTGGGCCCTCTAAGGTTTATGGATGTGCTGCGATCCAAAATAAATCCTCATTGATCATCTCACGCCATGGTCCTGATTACCCACCGTAATCTGTTTGCTAGCATTTTTAATAATGTTCAGTATAGATAGTGGTCTGTATGAGCCTGGTGCTATTGGATCCCTGTCTGGCTTCAATGCTGTAACCTCTATGGCCTCCCACATAGCTGTCAACAGTCTCCCTATCTAATTAACCTTCTCATACACTTCCAAGAATCCTTCAGGAAGCGTAGTAATAAATACATGATAAACTTCCAATGGAAAGCGGACTGCAGTTTTTTTTTTTTTTACTGGAGGAAGCTCACTGATGTTTGCAATTGACTCCCTCCACTTCTAGCTCAGTTCTGTGTTCTGAGGCTAATCTCGATTGTTTGACCATATCTATAAAAGTTCTTATTGACTGGTCACCAGCTTTAGGCACCTGTCTTTAGTACAGGATCACCCAGTACTGGGCAAAGTTCTCATTGATGCTAGAATGTGTGACTGCTACTGTCCTGTCAGGCTTATTTAGGGCTGTCACAAAAGAAGCAGGCCTCTTGTTTTTAATAGCTATGCTAAGTCTCCCAGATTTGTTTCCCTCCCTGTGCAACGTTTGTCTATACTCCGGAAGAGTAAAATTAACTTTACTCATCCCAGTTCTTCTCCACTTCGAGCCTCCAGTCACTTGCTTTTGTGTTAATGACCTCCCAGTTTCTACAAAGCTGCTCACTTCTCTTTCTGTTGTTAGACTGAGATGTGTCCCCCGCTTCCTCCAACATGTCTTGCTCATACCTTAACCCTGATTAAAGCTTTTAGGGCCTCCCACTAATTTGCTCTAATTTTCATCCTTCCCCAGTTTTGTTACTTATAAGTCTCTGGCTTGCCCTGTCTCGGTTAGAAAGATGGTGTATTTCATTGCCTCTGTTTAATCTCCAGGTGAGTTCCATTATGTTGTCTCTCCTTCATGCTCTATAAATAGCAGTGAATGATCTGAGAGGAACAGACTGAGCGAGCATGCTGGTTGTATGCACGTGAGAAGAGCTTGTGGTCGCATAACCTAAAATAGATGTGTGATACTTTATGGTTTGCTGTCATGCTGGGCATGCAGGATATTCCTTAATGTTTAATGAGCGTTGTGTTCTGCCTTTGAAGGCCGTAGTGTGGCCCCATAGAGAGCAATCATTCTTGTTTGAGTTTTTAAATACACTTTTGGATCTTAAACCTGTGGTGTCAGAAGAGCCACCACAGATTGGGTTGTGTGATTTACTTTTTTTTAAAGATTGTTGCAAAATTTAGATCCTTTATTCACATGTTTTAGTGTTTCACTTTTCCTAGCTCATTGTTCTTGAGCCAACTCAGTTTGTGAAATATTCTTTGTGAAATCCCCATTTTTGGAAACATTCAGTGCCCGAGATTAAAGTAAGAAAGATTTCCGGTACAATTCAACTTTTTCTTCTTTGAAGTTTTAATGTTTTCCACACCGGTTCAGCTGACGAGCATGCCAGCCCATGAGCTTTTATTTATGGTAGTCCTCTGCAGAACAACTTGTATCAATAGGGAGTATAAATTTGGTTTAGTGTGAAATATTTTCTCCTAAAACTCTGTAAAACATGGATGTATTCACCAAGCGTACTAGTGATTTTTATTTTCTTGCAAAGATGACGTGCATCTGCTTCTAAGATTAAACTGTACGCTGTCGAGCGGAGGTTTCTCGCATTTACTTGATGAGTGAAGTAAATATTCTGTCTGTAGTCTGTAGAGATAATCCTTAAACTTGTTAAATATTAGTAATGCCAACACTGCTCAGTTATTTTTCATTGCCTTTTCAAATATTTTATTTAGCATCGGAGTCTACCGTTCGATAAGCTCTGGCACAACGTACTTCTGAATGTTATAGTTATTCCGTTCCGTTGATAAAAAGCGTGTAAATCCACTCGCAGAAATGTGTTTTCTGGAAAGTACAGCTGTTAGTGCGTTTAACATCTTTTTATTTTTGTAATGTGCATCTGATCTATTAAAGCCAAACATATGACGGCCTTGAAGATGTTTAAAAAAAAAAAAAAATAGAAGTCTTTAAAAAAAACAAAAAAAAAAAACGAAATGAGAATGTGGAAAGGCTATGAAACTGTGCATTGCCTTGTACACATGTCTTTCGCTTGGTTCCAGGTTGCAATTCACTAAGGCCTTTCATAGGAAGTTCAGGCACAGCATCACCTAAAACCTTTGACCATTTGTGGACATAGAGGGGAAAATACTGTTCCTTTTGCGTCTTGGATGTGGCCACTGCATCTCGTCACCATGCTGTACTTCATAAAGTAGCTGAAGCCATGGCACAGAATTACATAAATTGCCCTGGACCACCTGGCGCTTCCTCCTTTCCTAATCCACAAATTATTCTGTCCCAAACATATGCCATGCCTCTCACCCTTAATCATTACTAATGGTGAAAAGAAAAGCCGCAACAACTATGGTTAGTTTTCATCTTTTCAATTCCCTCTTGGCCAGCATATTAATTTGCCACACTTTCCTTGTTTAAACACAAGGCAGATTAGTTAAACATATGTCGTGCTAAGTGTAGGGCAGGCACTAGCGTTTGTTTGGTCCATGGTGCAGTACTTTCACTCTGAATAATCGTATACACAGTTTTGAAATGAGAAATTAGCACAAGTCAGGAGGTTTTTAAAATACAAGCTTATGTTCAATAACCAGTTAAACCGCAGATTTTTGTTGTGAAAATTAGCATTCGTTGTACAACAGGGGGATGCACTGATAACGTTGTCAGGGGAAGATGGAACTGGACTTTGTAAATGTTCTAATCTATTTGTATACATCATGTTAGTAGATTCTTGTCTCCGTGGCCTAGAGTGAACCGTAGTTGCCTAGCCTGACCAATGAGCAGCCCTTGCGCGTGAGCTCTGAGCCCTCAGGGCTTGATCCACAGTGCCCAGTCTTCTACTCCACATTGTGGGAAGGATACTCCAGATCTAACTAAGTTTACCAAAGATCCTAAATGAGGAAAAAACAGGACTCCTCTCTGGGACACAAAAGATAAAATTGACATGCGTGGGTTCCTCCTGAAGCATGTCCAGTATGCTTTACGACAGTGATGTCTTGTGGAATTGCTGATTTTTTTGCTATCTAACCTGACTGGTGTCATTGAGTCTTGAGGAAATTAGTATGGCTTGATGATGGTCACAGCAGTATACTTCTGAGGCTTCTTTTTTTTTTTTTTTTTTTTTTAAACCTTTATTTCGATAAAAGCAGTACAGTTACAGGCCTACAACCACAGGGGCCGGCCGTTGCTAAAACGAAACGGAAAAACCAATATTGCATCGTTACACAGCTATTTAGCCGACAACCCGAGGGTCCGGCAGCGATTCCACATATTATTCTGAGCAGTTCTGTGGTGGTAAGCAGGATAAATTAAAGGTTTCACATTTTATTTATATATGACAATAAAAAATAAACTAGAATAACTAGTGAGGCAGAATGAAACTAAATGGTGGGTGTCTGTCCCGGGGGGGGGACGACCGTGTCGGAAAATGATATATGCAGTGCATAGAGATGAAGTCTCGGGAAGGGGGGGGGGGGGGGGGGCGGGAGAGGGTGGTCAAAGCATCAGCAAAAGTATTACCAAACAAGGAAGGTGCGGTTACGGGGACAGAGGGATTTCAGGGACGTCCGCCAGAGGAGGAGTACAAATCTCCCCGCGGTATAGGTTCCATATTCTCCCCCACTTCTTGGGTCTACCACGAGCGATGTACACAGTTTTTTCCCTAAACATGCACCAGTCCATGTTTTCTTTCCAAGCTGAAATCAGAGGTGCTCTTTGGGATCCCCATGGTTGAGCTATGTCCCTTTTGGCTACCATATTGCCAAGGGTAGCCCATTGCATCTGTGCCACATTATAATCGCTTGGTTCCCATACATTCAGTAAACGGCGTCTGGCCTCCGGCAAGAGCGAAACTCCTGTAACTTCTTCCATGACAGCATGCACACAATTCCAAAACACCACAACATCCGGGCACTCCCAAATGATATGAAGGAAGGTAGCAATCAAACCACATCCATGCTTGCACAACCCATCCACAGAATAACCCATACGCTGCAGCCGCGGACCCGTGATATAGATACGGTGCAGGATTTTTAATTGCACCAGCCGGAGACGGGCCGGAATCGCGACCTCTTAAGGAGAGGATATCGCAGCCTGGCAATCTTCATCGTCCAACTCCAGTCCATCGCCGGTCCAAGCAACCCGAAGCTGCGAAAGCAAATCCGATCGATCGTTTATAAGTTTTTTTGTATATTAGGGAGATAGTGCTATCCGGGACGTGTCCATCAAGCACTCTATCCTAGAGAGGGGAAGACTCTGGGATAGCAGTCCCGGCTTGGAAAACCGAACCAAGCGCATGACGGATCTGCATGTAACAAATACTCCTTATCACTAAGCGTGTATTCCGCTTTAAGCTCGTCAAAAGTCTTGACCCTATTCTTGACCCATAGATCCCCGACCCTGCTGATACCAATAAGGTCCCACTTCTCAAAGCCTTTCGTGGTCCAAAGACTGCCCAATCTCTCCGAAGCATAGAGCGGAGTCGCTCTTGTCAATATGTCCGACCACCCCATAGCTGCGTTTGGGCTGCGCCAAACCCATACTGCGACCCCGGTGGGCCCAGTCAGTGTCCTCCCAGTCGATTTAGAATATAGCACTCTTATAGTTCCCTCCTGGCAGCTGCCATTTGTCCATTTCAAACGCAGGATTAGGAACGGGACCGTACATTGCATGGTTAATTGCACTTAATTGGGATGCCCAGTAGTAACGTTTAATGTCAGGCAACGCGATGCCCCTATCATACCATGGCAAAGTCAGCTTCGCTAGGGCAATACGAGGACGCCCCCCCCCCCCCCATATCCACTTCCTCTGTAGGCTCTCAATCTCGCGAAAGTAACTGGCCGGCACAAGATCAAGCGTATTTTGGACAGCATCTTGAAAAGAGCTGCCCTCCCAACCGGGGACATCGGTAGGCCGCACCAAGCAGTCACATCGGATTTGAGCCGGAGAAGCGGGGGAAGCAGGTTCCGTTCATACCGAGTTGCGGGGTCTAGTGATATGAAGATCCCCAGATACTTAAAACCAGTGTGTGAAATCGGTATCGGCAGATATGTGGCAAGGGGGGTACTTTTCCGGTGAGTGAATAAGTACAGGACTTAGCCCAATTGATCACCAGACCGGAGTTCTTACCGAACGAGCTGAGTACATCAAACAGTACCCCCAGTGACTTCCGAGGGGAAGTGAGATATAGCAGGATGTCGTCTGCGTATAGTGATATGCGGTCTTCGAAGTCCGGGGACCACCTAATGCCTTTAAGTGACGGTTCCCACCGCAGCCAAGCAGCAAGGGGTTTTAAGGCAAGCCCGAAGAGCAATGGAGATAGAGGGCAAACCTGTCGCGTACCCCTCCCAAGAACAAAGGATCCCGAAACTCTGCCGTTAACCACCACCTGAGCCAACGGTTCCTCGTATAGGAGTTTAACCCAACCGATGAACCCGGGGCCAAAACCGAATTTCATGAGGGCCGCCCATAAATATGGCCATTCCACCATATCAAAGGCCATCGTGGCATCCAAGGAGACCAAGATGGCCAGCTCGCACAGTGACTCCGCTCTCGCCAAGACGCCGTGAAGACGACGCAGGTTGAGCGCGGTGTTGCTGTGGGGGATAAACCCGGACTGATCCGGGTGTATCAGGTCGCCGATCACCATAATCGGTCAATTTGCCACAAGTTTTGCCAAGATCTTAGGTTCAGCGTTCAAGAGAGAGATAGGCCTATACGATGTACATAGGTCCCGGGGTTTCCCTTCTTTATGGATAACAACAATGGACGCCAGTCTCTGATCTCTGGTAAGGGGTCCGACATCTTGCGATTCTAGAAACATCTGACGAAGGTGCGGCGCTATTTTGTCGGGACACAACTTGAACAGTTCGATGGGGTTGCCATTCGGGCCCATTGCTTTCCCCGAGCGGATGGAGCGGATAGCGAGCGCTATTTCATCGTTAGAAAATTCCGCCTCCATAAGCTCTTTGTCCGAATCAGACAAGCTGGGCAATGCGATATCTCTAAGCAACAAGTGCGAGTCCTCCTCTGGTCTGTCTGAGACTGGCGCATACACCTTTTGGAAGTGGTGTGCGAAACCCTCCACTATATCAACAGGGTCCACAACCCGCATTCCATCCGCTCTCTCAATAACAGGCACAACACGATTCAGTCTTTCCCTTTTATCCAACCAGGCGATCAATTTCTCCCTTTTATCCAACCAGGCGATCAATTTCCCCGCTTTATCTCCAACATCATACAGACGCCCCTGTTGCTCACGACTCATAGCCTTGGCCGCATCAGTCACCAGTGCTCTATAATCAAGCTGTTTAAGGGCTAAAACGTGCAACCCCTCCTGTGTGACACCAGATTGCAACTCTTCTTCCAAGCCAGTAATTTCAGTCTCCAGTCGTACAACCTCCTCATTCTTACTTTTCTTTGCACTAGCAATCAATGACAGAGTTTGGCCACAGATTACCGTCTTGAAGGCTTCCCATAATGAGATGGAGGAGGACACCGACCCAACATTGTCAGCGAAATAATGGTCCATAGACTGAACCACACCAGCCCTAGTTTTGGGATTGCGGAGGTGCCAGGGATTAATCGGAGCCACTCGACCCTCCGCTCCCAGCTGTATATCAATAGAGAGCCAAAGTGGGGAGTGGTCCGAGATACCCCTGGCTAGGTGTCTAATTTCTCTCACTGAAACAGCCTGCACTGCCGGTACCAGGACATAATCAAGCCTAGAAAGGCTCCCTTGTGCGCCCGAATGAAAGGTGTATTGTGCCTGTCCGGGGTGCAGCAGCCTCCAACAGTCCACCAGACCCAGTGTTTCCAGGAAGTTACCCAGCCAAGATTGCGATTTCGCCAGATCCCTGGGGGTGCTACGGTCCTCCCTACCACAGACAACAGAATTAAAGTCTCCACCCACTACCAAAATACCCTCGGAGTCCCAACACCACTTTTCCCAAATCAGAAAACGTCGTAGTTTGTAAACCTGGCGGGACATAAACCGGAAGTATGGAGATCGTCTTCCCCTCCCACCTGCCCGTAATAGCTGCATATCGTCCCCTATCGTCGATTATAGTATCATCCATTTCCATGGGGAGGGAGTTCCTGACTAGAACGCCAGCCCCCCTTGACCCAGTAGTGAATCCAGAGTGCGCTACCAGACGATAGCCTCTCCTATTCATTGCGTGGCATGTGTTTCCTATCAAATGCGTTTCCTGTAACAATACTACATCAGGGGAAAGACGTTTCAAATACTGCAATACTATCCCCCGCTTTATCCTGTCCCCCAGACCGTTAACATTCCAACTTAGCACCCTCAACCCCTTACCCCCCATCCCAGTAATGAAAACTGATTCTCTCCCATAACGAGACAGACACAAAAGTCAAAATATGCAGTAGAACGTAGCCTCGAAACAAACTAATGTGAAACAAAGTTCCCCCCACCACCCCCAAAGAAATTCCCCGAACACCCCCCCCCCACCCTGCACCCCTGCGTTAGACCAAAAAGCCACCCCAACTTGCAGTGTGCCTGTCGCCCCAGTGTGAAACTAATCTACAAAAAGAGAGAGAACCCCCAGGAGGAGGAAGAGTCCCGGTTCCCCACCGCCTCTGGGTATTTACCAATATACATACAATACAAAGTCATCGAACCACTGCTGAAATGTCTACAGAGCACGGATGCCGGTCAGCACTCACTCCTCCTGCTCCGATGGGCCTCCGTCAGCGTCCCCCGATTGCTCCGGGTGATCTCGATGCGTTGGTAGAGTATCAAGCCAGTCGCTGACTACCTCGGGTCGGTCAAAGAAGAGCGCACGTTCCTTATATTCAATGCGTAGTCGGGCAGGGAAGAGCATAGCATATTTCAAGCCCATGTCCCTAAGGCGCCGTTTCACCCCCATGAATCCCATCCGCTGTTTTTGTACAGTCTGCGTGAAATCCGGGTAGAACCCGATGGTCGCATTCTCGAATTTCGTGGGGCCATTGGCCCACGACGCCTGCAGGATAGCGTCCCTGTCCCTAAAATTGAAAATCCTGGCTATGATGGGCCGTGGAGGGGCGCCCAGTTTATGCTTCCCGCTTGGGACTCTGTGAGCGCGCTCCACTGCAAAAAAGTTACTGAGGCCCTTGGGGGCCAGATGGTCAATATTAGGTCCTCTACAAGGAGATCCGTTGTTGATTCAGTGGGCTTCTCCGGAACCCAGATGATACGCACATTGTTGCGCCTAGCCGGACTTTCGAAGTCATCCAGCCGACGGGCAAACAAGTCATTAGAAGACCGCAGATTACGAACTTCTGTCTGGAGATCGGACACGTTGGTCGTAAGACTGGTGGTCTTAATGTCTAGAGACTTGACCCGCTCGTTGGTCTTCGCCAAATCAGTCCTGATCAGGTTGACGTCGATAGCTACTGTGTCAATCTTGGAAGCCAATGTTTCGTACTGCTGGCCCATGAAGGTCTTCATGCTTGCAATGGCGCCCATGACTTCTTTCAATGTCAATTCTTCAGTCGCTGGGGAGCCATCCCCGTTCTCGTCCAGAGTTTTACCAACACCACTGGGGGACCCTTTTGGACGGGTGTAGCGATCCATATTGTTGGATTGGGTGACACCCCCTCGGTGTGTAACCTTGGTGGTCCGCTTCTCGCTGTCGGACTTGCTCGCCATATTGAGCGACGTGCCCCGGAGGGGCCTTTGGGACCTGGTTTGAATGGCTCCTCACAAGGCTGACTTGCAGAGTCCAGAGACGAGGGGCAGAGGGCAAGGGTGCGACCGGTGGTAGACCTTGGGCCAACAAAGTCAAACGGCCGCAGGTTTAGATAGACAAAGACCAAAAACGAAACCGAAAGTAATTCAGGGGCACTGGTCGACGTCCACTGGCCGTTGTTGTTCAATTGCCACCTGGGTATCTCGGGGACTCAAGTCCCGGGCTGCTCATTGGTGTAGGCCGCAAAGTTTCGAAGTGGAGTATGTCCGGTTCCCGGCAGCCGATTCAATTTCTGAAAAAAGCTTCTATGTCAGCAGGGTGATATCCATAAGAACCCGTCGTCTGTATCAGGATCTGTGACAGGATAGATGCGGGAGGAGGCGAGGGTCTCGGGAGCCCTGTGCTCATGCGACCATCTTGGATGCGCGCTAAGCTCCTCCCTCCTTCTGAGGCTTCTTAAGTAATAATCTGAGGGTTAAATATTGAGTTTCCATTCTTAATGTATCAAACCTTTGATGAAGGAAAATGTTATAAACTATATTTTTGTCTTGATCATCTACCGTCTGACTTGGAAATACGTTTTTTGATCACTGCTACGATTACTATTAATATTACTATTATTATGATCAAATCTCTATACACCTAGTGCAAAAGTACAAGATATGTGCAGTCCTTTAACACCTTCAATGCTATGGGAATTCCCCTGCTGCGCTGGCTTGGTCTCATTTCCATTAGTTCATGCCGAGCTCAGCTCGTCATGAGTGTAGCAGCAGGCTACTGCATGACGAGCTGGGCTAGTCATGAGCGTGGAAGGAGTTAAGGTTTTTTTAAAACCTATTTTATTGCTCTTCTTGCTAATAACAATATCCAGTGTATCGGTTGTACTAGTCTTTCATTATTACATGAGTAAACCTATTTCGTCCCACATAGCACAACATATCTACCGCAGGATAGAGCATCCATCGGACTATAAAAAAAACGTTTAAGCTTCTAACTAAAATTCCGGTACCCCAATTGCTATATAACTCGTAGACCTTAAAGACTGACATTGCTTATTTGTTTGAAGTAGACAAAGTGAAGTTTACTCCCTGTAGCTGCTCATTGTGAAGGAGCTTCCGGTGTTTCAATACAAATACCTCTATTTAAAAAATTGTTTTAAATCTGGGGTAATCATCACATCGGATAATTGCATTTCAACAATGCGGCTGTGCAGTATTGTGTTGGGTATTTGCGCAGTTAATGGGGAAATAGTGGTAATCCCCCTTACCTTCAGTTTTTGCATCTTCATGGGGAGTAGTTACTACGCTGTTGTAATTGTTTTTCAGTGATCTCGTACAGTGTTAATGCATTTCAATATTACTACTAAAATACATTAATGTAATTAAAGAGATCGGTATAAATGTGTGGTAATTAAAACATACATCTTAAATTAATAGTTAAACAGTTTTAAACCTTACAAGACACTCTCCTGGTTAAATAAACCTAATTTATCACTGAGAGCTAGTGAGGATCAAAAAGTGAAGGCTTATGGAGAATAAAGTACTGTAGTTCCGTGGTTTGTGAGTGAGGTTCGGTGGTTCCGAACCCGTTCAATAAAGGTCGTCGGAAATAGACGATTTTGGTGACAGCAGACCGCAAATGATAAGTGTAGTGTGACGAGTGTTTTCGCATTAATCGATCAATGAGAACACTACGTATTCAGGGATTTCGTTTGAACCTTCGGGTTCCATTTTGTGTACGGCAGCCATTTTGTGTGGTTGCCCTCACATAGGCCGATGACTGCGGCCGAACGAGTCCTTGGGACACGTACACCTTAGCTGACTTCTGAATGACCTGGCCGAACTGACTCCCTTGCCCGAGGCTGACCTCGCTGAGCCAGTTCCTTGTTAAGCAGCTGGTCAGATAAAGATCAAAGAGCAGGACATGCCAGAGTTTATAGTACACTGCACCCACCTTTCTATCTTGCTTCCAATCTGTTTCTGTTCCTTCCTTTACGACATAATCACTGATTTGGGTTGAGGGTTTTATGATGGGTTTGTCCGGCCTGAGCGAACAAGAATATTGGAATGTGCTTGGTCATTTCTGGTGGGCTGGACAACGGAAAGTGGGATTGTCGTCATACGCTACTTTCAAAATATAACATTTCTATTGGTCAGTTTGTATGAACCCAATGCTAATCTGGAATGTTGCCGGAGGCTTGATTTTTGGCATAAAAGACCATGCTCCGCTCATTGAATTTGTGCAGTCTCTAGCGAACCACCCGTGTTGTGCTTCTTAGATCTCTGTTCCTGGTTGCAGCCAATAAACTTTGGTCTTTGACGTCATCAAGAAGTATCCCGTGTCTCTGTTTGCCAAGGCAGGGGAACTCTAAGGCATCAGGCGTTTTCACTGACGCCGCTGGGTTCTAAAACCCGGTCCTTCAGTACTTTCCTTCTGTAGGCTTGCTGTAAAGTAGAATCTTTTTGGTTTGTGGGCAGCCACGTGCCTGTTTCTCAGAACATTTCTCCACGGAATGTAATGGTCTCCTAAAATAAGTGTTGAGACCAGTCTTTATTTTGGGCTATGACCTGCACACCTTGAACAACAGTTACTCGATTAATTTCAACTTGTGCTCTACACACCTAAACTACAGTTGTCCTGTATACCCGTGTGTGCATCTTTGCTTCGTTGTAAAAGGGTAAGAATGTTTACTTTTGTTGATGGGCATTGTAGAACGTTTGGTTCAGTCTCTGTACATCCCTCTCCATGCACACACTGGTTAACAGCACATGGATATTCTAACCGGAGTTAAACGTGCAGCATTTTCGGCTCCTAACAATCCAGAAAAATTGCAGTGAAAGCAGCTTCATGACTTTCTCTCATTTGAAACCGTGTAGAGCTTGTGTATTGACTTCTGTTGTCTTTATTGCAACCGGTCGGGGCTCATTCACTTCGAGGCACACTTCTTGACAGTTGAGTATTACACTCTTTAGTTAAAAAACATCATATTGAATGGGTGCTAATCTGTTTAATTTGCAGGTGTTGCAGTGATAATCTTTGACCACACACAATGCTTGTGCTGTGATTTGACTTTAGAACACACAGGTTAAATAATATGTAAATATCTGCTTGCTCCTCTGGCAAAATGCCTCTTTTAGGACTAATATGTTTGGATCAGGGCCACACTGCACTTTAAGGGTGTACCTTTATCTAAACAGGATAAGCATTTATATGCACCATGAAAAAAAAATGTCGTGTTGGATAACTTTAAACATAACCTATATTACATCCGATCTATCCGGCATGACAAACGCAGCACTAACAAGTGAGGAGAATCATATTCCTTAACATACCTTTGATCAAGTCTTCTGTACAGCATTCGGTAAACTAATTCTACAAGTCTTTTCACTTGATCAAAAGACATTGGCATGATCGCGCTGTTTTATGTAGCTAAGTGAAGCCAGTTATGACCAGTTTTAGAGAATTAAACCTTGAGTAGTTAAAACATTAAGGTATTCCAGAACTCATATGACTTGTTAGTGCCTTGTAACCAAGTAGATTAGAGCAAAGTGTGTATGACCCCTAGGTGGTACGTTTGAACTTTTAGCATAATGTAACAGGCTGGAGCCAGATCACAAACCATTTTTGACTGTTACGATTTTTATTCCCTTGGTGATAAGTTAAGGCAGTGCTTGGTGCAAAGCAGCACCATAGCGAAAGAGGCTCCCTCCTCCGTAGCCATCGTGGGAGGAGTGACCAGACCAGGCCAGTGTCAAGTGAGGTGGCTAACCAAATGGCCTCAGCCTGTTCCTCATATCAGTTGTCCTCATTCTGATCAAGGGGATGCTAGTGTCCATAAGGGTCCTCAAACCCCTCCCATTCATTTCCATCTCTATGCCTGACAATTGTAAAAGGCACTGATCACGAGAGCATGGTCTTGGTCGGCACCAGAACCGCCATTGGACGTTGCCTGTTGAGCTCTGTGTCAGAACCAGGAATGAAAGCTAGGGATGGAGGTGCAGAAGGAGTCTTCACTGTAGTGGACCCCAAGGAAGGCTTCCATCCCACCGGTGGCTCCGCATCCAACATGGAATCTATGGTACCTGACTGGCACCAAGGGAGAACTCGCTGGTGAGGAACCAGTAGGGGCCCCTCCTGAGCCAGTGGGGCTCGAATGCACCCCAGAGGGGTTGGGCTGGCCAAATATGAGGTACATGGCCTCATAAAGTTCCTTAAGCTAGGCGGGGGTCTCTCCAAGAAAGTCAGGCAAGCACAGAGCGGGACCGGACTCAGTCTCCAGGCTTTGGTGAAGCGCGAGGTCTGGAATGCCAACTCTCCAACACCTCTGCAGACTTTGTTGAGCTATGCAAAGTCGAAGAGGTTTTTGTTGGACTTACCGGATTTCTCCACAATTTCAAGTGTGATGACAATCGCTGGGTGCAGCTTTGCGAATGGTCCCGGGATCTTCCCTTCCCTTGACCATTGTGGAACCATCGTGCTGCTAGGAGCTTGAGGGATTGCTCCTTTAGTGCCTTCAGAAACATGGTGCGGCAGTCCATGAAGATCTTGGAGTCATGGTACCTCTCCAAGCACCATAAGCACACTAAGTGTGGGTATGTCAGACATCTGCTTGTGACAGCACCACATGGTTTGGAACCAGCTTGTTTCTTAGGAGACGTCCTCCCACCAGGAGAGAAAATATTTTTTAAAAGTGTATATAAAAAGTAGGCAAAAATTTCAGCCCAAGAAACGACTGAGGTAGCGCTGACCTCGTGGGAGCGATCTGGAACGAAAAGGAAAGAATTCCTGTCAGCTTGCCAGGGTGGCGCCTATGTAGGTACTGAGCATGCCACTAACTGTGCAGGTCACGCGGAACCGAATAACGCCACCAACCGCTGCACAGAACTGCTCCAAAATGTCCGGCGCCATCCTGACGTCTGGGGATTATTCCAAGGTAAGGAATCTGCGGCTAGATAGTCGGTCAGATTAAAAGAAAATAAGGATGTGGCAGTTTGAGTGATTTCGGAGTATCTGTCTTTGCAATGCTGTTGGTGCAGTACTCTGTTACCATTTCAAGTTTAATCAAATAACGGTCCAGTTCATGGTCAAATCGACTGATCTGCGCATCAAGAGAGACTGGCTTTTCAAAATAGGAATCAAAATCTTTTTCTAACTTTGTTTTTGTCATGTCAGGACATTTACTTCCAAGCAGAATGTGCACATCAGATTACACATTAGCTTTCTGTATAATGGCCATGGTTTTCATAAGCGCCACAAATTATATGCACATTTTCTTGTGTAGCAACACTCCTATTTTGATTGCCATCTCCTCCACCTGCTAACGCCAGGAAGATATTAAAATATCAACATAGGCATCATCTCCTCAAAAAAGCTTAGTCCATGTGACACAAAGTACAATCAAATAAACGTATGGATCTTCATTTTAGATGGCAAGCACTGTAATGAATGTGCTTTTCGCATAATGGACACACCCTAACCCTGCACTCCCACTTAGGAGGCAAATATACCACTACACCTCTTAAAAAGACACTTTGAACAGCACTTCCTAAAGACGAGGAAAGGACACAGCACTCCCTTTAGGCACGGCAAGAAAAATAAATTCTGGTGCTTTTACCATAACGCATACAAGTTTATTAATGCAATGTTGAGAAAGGTAGGCCAAATAGATCAGTAAATGCAGATTCCCAAATGCCTAATGAATGATTAAATGAACTATATATATATATATATATATATATATATATATATATATATATATATATATATATATATATATATATATATATATATATATATATATATATATTCTCGCTGAAAAAAACATAGGTTTCAGGCCTTATATAGTTAGGAATTAGCATTTAAAAAACCTTTAAAATTCACTCAAACTATAAGTTTTAGGGGTGTTCTAGTTAGCTGGACATTTCACTCCTACAAAACCATTGAAATTGCCCCTATATAGTTAGTTGTACTAACTATATTTCGCGCACCCGCAATACACTACTGATGATGTCACATATTACATCATTCATGACATGGTTAGTGACATCACTGATGGCATCATCCAGTGAATGTGGTTTGTTCCGTTATTTAAATATGCATTATATATATAGCAATTTGCATTGAAGGATGAGTGGAGATATAAAAATAAATATTTGGATGGAGGATTTAGTATCAGTGTAATTGACTGTTTACTTGACCAATTTATAGTGTCTCACTAAATATAGTGGATAGTGACTAAACTGTTTGAATATCTGTATCACTTTGTCAGTTGTTGTGTAAACTGGTTCTCCAGTTGGTTACTAGCTATGTGAAAGTTTATATTAGTTATTGATTAGTTAACTGAGTATTTGTATGGGAGAGTGAATGTGTGTCTGGTTTGGTGGGGGGGGGGGTGTGACTGCCCAAAGATGTGTGAATAGTTGATTCACAAGATATATGAAGTTAAAACTACATGTTCTAACAGTTGTTTGGGTGAGTGAATCTCTTTATGGGTGTGGTGATGAGCAAATATATTTCTCAATGGTACATGTCCAATATACTAGAAAAATAAAAGGCAGTGTATGTGTCAGTTGTTCTATATAAATAAGTATACATAAGACTCAATTGTGTGAGTGACTGTATGGATAACTTTATACTTGTAATAATGATTTTAGAATTCACTAAGTATGACTTACTATCTAAATGAATCAATGAAGTTGTGTTTGTGTAAGTGTGTAGCTAAGTAAATATGTAAGTATGATCCATTGTTTGCATAAGTGAGTAGGATGACTTCATGTGTGAATAGGATGTGTGCTGGTGTGTAATGTCGATTTAGGTGTATAAGTATTTTTGATAGTGTTCTATTGTTCATTGACAGCATGTATCAGTGAATCTACAGGTAAGTGATTAGATGTGTGTATACATCTATGAATCACTGAGTGGGTTTTTAGATACTTGTATTGCTGTAACAATGGATTCAAATATGATACTCTGTATTTTACAAAGAGTGATGAAAGATTTTACTAGTGTATGAAAAGGTGTATGTGATTGTCACGTGGATGATGTCATCAGTGATGTCATTTGAGATGTCATCAGTGATGTCATTTGAGATGTCATCAGTGATGTCACTGACCATGTCATGAATGATGTAATATGTGACATCATCAGCAGTGGATTGCGGGTGCGCGAAATATAGCTAGTACAACTAACTATATAGGAGCAATTTCTTTTTTTTTTGATTTAAGGATTTTTATTGAAAAAATAAAGTGGCATATACATTGGCAGTTTTACAACAGTGCTGAAGAGAGAGAGGAAGAAAAAAGAGAGAGGGGGGGGGGGGGGGGAGTTAGTGTGGCTTCTTTAAATGTTCGTCGAGTTGTTTCCACATGTGCTCTTGGGGCGTGTGTTCTTTCGAGAGGTTGCCCGTGATGTTGTCTGCTCCTCTTAGGAAGGTGACCCAGTTGATCCATGTTTTGAAGTTTGCTTTCGCCGTGTTCTTCCAGTTCGTTAAGATTATCTTCAGGGCTGCTGTCAGGAGCAGGTCTAGGAGGTCTCTTTCTTCCCTGCCGTTCAGGTTTGCTGTTACATGCCCTGTCGCCAGTGTCACATAGTTTAGTACTAAGTCTGTTTGGAGCATGTCATTTATGAATGCGTTTATTTGGGCCCAGAACCTCTTGACTTTGACGCACCCAAAGATAAGGTGTTCAAGTGTGCCCTCCTCTTTCTGACAGTTCCAGCACTCGCCTGAATCTGCTATTCCGCTTTTGTGGAGTCTTGATGGGGTCCAGTAGGCTCTGTGGAGAAGCCAGTATTTTGTTTGTGCCAGTTGCGGGGTGATCTTGCTTTTTGTGGCTGAGGCCCACATTTGCGCCTGTTCCTTTTCGTTTAGCTGTCTGCCCAGGAGTGTAGCCCATGAGTTTGTTGTCTTCTTGTTTAGAGACAGGGTCGTCGGGGCGAGCAGTTTGTAGATCTTGGCGGTCTGGTGTCCCGCCGAGTTTAGCATTTGCACGTACTTGACGATATCCGGTTCTTCTCGGGTTAGGTTTGCTCTTGTTATGGCAGACCTTATTTTCAGAAATGTGTATAGCTCTCTGTTGGGGAGGTTGTGTAGTTGTTGTAGGTTTGAGAAGGTTAGCTGCTTCCCCTTTGTTTCTATTTGTTTGGGAAGGCTTATCCCTTTTTTGATCCATGCGTCATAGTCTATTACTGCCCCTTGGTATGATATTTTTGTGTTGTACCAGATGGATTCCCATGTTGTACCTCTCAGTTTCTGTGCCATTCGCTTGTCCACCTTCATCAGCGCTTCTCTGGTGTGCTTCAATATGGTGTTGGACCATAGGGGGTGTTTGTTTGCAGTTAAGATCGCTATCGGGTGTAGGCCTCCTAGGAGCTCGCTTTCTAGTTCCAGCCAGACTGGTTTGTAATGTTGTGTTCCGTCGATCCATGCGCATCCTTGTTTGGCTAGGCAGGCTGTCTGGTAGGTTTTGAAGTTTGCCAGGTTGAGACCACCCAGTTCCTTCGCTAGCCTCAGTTTGGGTAGGCTAATTCGTGGTTTTTTGTTTCTCCATAGGAAGGTGTTGATCAAGCCATCTAGTTTTTTGTGGAATCCTTCCGTCATTTGGATCGGTAGCATGTTTAGCGTGTAGTTTATTGCGGGTGTGATCATCATTTTTATCGTCTCTATCCTTCCCCACCAGCTGATGTATTTTGGCGACCACAGTTCCAGTCTGTCTTTGACTTTTTTTAGCAGGGAGTCTTCGTTGTGCTGTATCGTTGATGTTAGGTCCCTTCCGAACTGTAGGCCAAGGTATTTGAGTGGTTTCGTTTGCCAGGCTAGGCCGGAGTCTCCTAGTACAAGTTTGGTGGTGTGTATGTTCATTGGTTTGCATTCCGATTTGTCCTTGTTGAGTTTGTATCCGGACGCTGCTGCATATTCCCCTATTGCCTCCATTAGTACTACGATCGACGTTGATGGCTTGGTGGTGGTGATGAGGATATCGTCCGCGTACGCTGCCAGTTTAACTGTCTTCTCTCCGATCTTGACACCCGTTATTCCCTCATTGTCTCTTATTTTTGCAAGCAGTGGTTCAAGTGCCAGTAGGAAGAGACCAGGTGACAGTGGGCATCCTTGCCTGGTTCCTCTTTCCAGTAGGAGCGGGTCGGATGTGCTCCCGTTGACCACTATTTTTGCTCTCGGTTTGTTGTACAGGGCCATTGTCATTGCTATGTACTTCTCCCCTAGTCCAAACTTTGTCATGCAGTTCCTGAGGAATGGCCACGAGACTCTGTCAAAAGCTTTTTCCGCATCCAGTGCTATCATGACCGCCTGTTCATTGCTCTGTGTTGTGTGGTTGATCAGATGGCATAGTAGCCTTGTGTTGTCTTGCGACAGCCTGTGTTTGATGTAGCCCACTTGTGAGTTGTGTATGATGTCAGGTAGAATTCTATTAAGTCTGTTAGCAAGCACCTTTGCATAAATTTTGCAGTCCACATTTATGAGTGATATGGGTCTGTAGTTTTGCGGGTATTGGTGGTCTTTACCTTCTTTGGGTATTATTGTGATGTTTGCCTCACGCATGGTGTTCGTCATCTCCCCTTTCCTTATGCAGGCGGCGTACGTTTCCGATAGTATTTTCTTGATGTTGGGGCAGAAGGTCTTGTAGAACACGGCGGAGTACCCGTCTGGTCCTGGGGCTCTGTTCCGTTTTAGCTGATTGATTGCGGCTTCGATTTCGTCTTCCGTTATATCCGCCTCTAGGGGTGCCTTCTCCTCCTCCCTGAGTTTCGGTAGGTCGATGTCTATTAGGAGGGAGTGGCCCCCGTCTTTGCTCAAGTTCTTGTCCTCGGAGTATAGCTCCTGATAGTACTGTCTGAAAACCTCCAGTATGCCTTTGTTTGTTGTTTGCGATACGTTGTTTTTGTCTGTTATTGCTGCTATTGTGTGCTTCCTTTGCTTCCCTTTGAGGTAAGATGCCAGTTGTTTCCCTGCTTTGTTCGCTCTGCATAGATTCACCGACTTGAACTTTGTTAGCCATGAACCTGCTCGTTCGCTTAGGATTCTGTTTAGCTCGTATTTTTTCTTTGTGAGCGTGGTGAGTGTGTTTTTGTCCGTTATGTTTGCGCAGTGACCTCTTTCCAGCTCTTCTATCTCCCTCTCTAGCTCTGAGATCTGCTTATTCCTGCTTCTGTTCATTCTTGATTTGATGTTTATCAGTTTGCCTCTTAAAGTCGCTTTGAGCGCTTCCCAGATGGTGTCCTTCTCCACCTCACCATTGTCATTGTCTTCCAGATAGTTATTTAGTGCTTCCTCTATTTCTTTTACATTGTCTCTTTTCTGTAGGATGTCATCGTTGAGTCTCCACCTCCTCGCTATGCTTTCATTGTGTTTGCCGTTGAGGGCGAGGGATATATGTGCATGGTCAGAGATGGTTATTGGGGCTATCTCTGTGTTCTCGATCAGGTGCGTGCGGTCGCTGGACATCAATATATAATCGATTCTGCTATATGAGTTATGCGGGTGTGAATAAAAGGTGTATTCACGCGCTGTGGGGTGTTGAAGCCTCCATGGGTCTGCTAGGTGGTGTTTGGCACAGAGATCTTTAAGGGTGTTGCTTCCTGGAGCGGTGTGGCTTGGCCTGCTTGGGTGTCTGTCCGTGGCCTGGTCCATTGTCTTGTTCAGGTCGCCGGCTACAATCAGGAGGTCGTCCTGTGGTAGCTTGCTGAGTTCGCCGTCTACCATTTGCCAGAAGTCTCTGTCTTCGGTGTTTGGTCCGTAGATGTTTGCTACGTGCTTCTGTCCACAGAGACACTGCCATACTTGGGGGGGAGGGGAGTGTGAGGAACCTTGCTGTCACACACCCGATTTTCTACAGGCGGAGGGAGGGGGGAGGGGGGGGAGGGGGGCGGCCAGAGGAGGCGGGGGGGGCAGGCGGGCATGAAGGCCAGCGTGACAACGGACAGTGGTGCAATGTATAACTATTCTTTCTCTTTCTCTTCTTTCTATACTGATCTCTACACCCACCCTCTTTCCCACCGCCCACCCTACTCGCTTAATCCCTGGGGGGGAAGACCCAAGTATTCAGGAGGTACAAAAGCAGGCACCTCGAGACCCAGCAATGAAGACGACACAGCAGCCAGCGACAATTACAAAGTCCCATGACAGACAGACCACCGGCGAACCTCTCAGCGAACCTAAAGGTAATCTCCATGAACGTCAAAGGCCTAAACCACCCAATTAAACGCAGGAAAATACTGGAACACCTGGGGAAACTCAAGGGGGACATCTACACGCTACAGGAGACTAAACTCTCAGAGGAAGAGGCTAAACTACTGAAGGCAAGATGGATAGGTGAAATCCTATGCTCACCTGCAAAGGGGAAGAAGCGGGGCGTGGTAACCATCCTAAGCAAGAAAGCCAACCTCACCATACACAAGACAAACACGGATGAAGACGGACGTCTGCTGATAGCAAGTGTCCAAAGAGGAACCGACAAGCTACACATATAGGAGCAATTTCAATGGTTTTGTATGAGTGAAATGTCCAGCTAACTATAACACCCCTAAAACTTATAGTTTTTTGAGTGAATTTTAGAGGTTTTTTTAATGCTAATTCCTAACTGTATAAGACCTGAAAGCCCACCAGGAATCTCCAGTTTGCGCCAATGGACTGCATTGCAGAGAGGTCTAATGAAGCCACGCCCCTTTTTACACCTCTCTGCAACGCAGTCCCCGTGCATGTTTGAAGAGGGGGAACTAATTCCCCTTGCATACTGGGGGCCAACTAGCCCACCTGGAACCTCCAGTATGCGCCAGGGGGCTGCATTGCAGAGGTTTAATGAGGCTATGCCCCTTGTTACACCTCTCTGCAACGCAGCCCCCTGCCGCGTTTGCAGAGGGGGAATTAATTCCCCTTACATACTGGGGGTCCCTGGGGGCCAACTAGCCCACCAGAATCCTCCAGTATGCGCCAGGGGGCTGCATTTCAGAGAGCTGTAATGAGGCCACACCCTTTTTTACACCTCTGTGCAACGCAGCCCCCGTGCATGTTTGAAGAGGGGGAACTAATTCCCCTTGCATACTAGGGGTCCCTGGAGGCCAACTAGCCCACCTGGAACCTCCAGTATGTTCCAGGGGGCTGCATTGCACAGAGGTGTAATGAGGCTATGCCCCTTTTTACACCTCTCTGGAACGCTGGCCACTGGCGCGCTTGCAGAGGGGGGACTAATTCCCCTTGCATACTGGGGGTCCCTGGGTCATATCTGCCCAAACGCCGATATTCCGAACGATTGAAAATGTCTTTTCTTGAGAAACATTTGGATTTGGATTATCATGTCCTATTCTTTGGAAGTTTTGAAAGACTGACTTTGAGGATGCTATAAATTACTCAAGTCTGCCCGAATTGTGTGGGTAAAATTGATACCTAGTCACTTTGAATAGGAATGTACTTACGTCTCGTCTAACATTTGGAAGAACAATCTAGTTATATGGCTACAGGATACCAATAACTTGAAGGAAATAAGAACGCCCTGAAGAAGTTCTGTTGTACAGAATGAAACGTGTCGGCTGGCTGTGGTACATAAACTTAAGGAAAATAAAAGCATTTGAATATACACCAAGATTCAGCGCTTCAATAAGGACTCTAAGTGATATGATTTGATTGGACTTATTGTGCAAGTGGTGCTGTGCCAAACTTTGGAATATTCTCCATTATTCTCTACTACTTACTCTTCACTACTCTCTAATACTCTCTCTACTACTCTCTCCCTACTACTCACTCCCTACTACTCACTATCTACTACTCCCTACTACTCACTCCCTACTACTCACTCTCTACTCTCTACTACTCTCTCTACTACTCTCTCTCTACTACTCTCTCTACTACTCTCTCTACTACTCACTCTACTACTCACTCTACTACTCACTCTACTACTCACTCTACTACTCACTCTTTACTACTCACTCTTTACTACTCACTCTTTACTACTCTCTACTACTCACTCTCTACTTCTCACTCTCTACTACTCTCTGCTACTCACTCTCTGCTACTCACTCTCTGCTACTCACTCTCTGCTACTCACTCTCTGCTACTCACTCTCTGCTACTCACTCTCTGCTACTCACTCTCTGCTACTCACTCTCTGCTACTCACTCTCTGCTACTCACTCTCTGCTACTCACTCTCTACTACTCACTCTCTACTACTCACTCTCTACTACTCTCTACCACTCACTCTACTGCTCTCTACTACTCACTCTACTATTCACTCTTCTACTCTCTACTACTCACTCTGCTACTCTCTCTACTGTTCTCCACTACGCTCTACTACTCACTCTCTCTACTCTCTATTACTCACTCTATACTCTTTACCTCTCTACTTCTCTCTCTACTAGTCTCTACCTCTCTACCCCTCTACCTCGCTACCTCTCTACACGCACACATATATATATATATATATATATATGTATGTATGTATGTATATATATATACATATATATATATATACAAACATATACATTCTGCATATCTATATAAATGCATGCATACATATACATATATGAACGTAAATTCGTCAAACTGGAGCAGCCGCCCCAGTACACAGCTAGACAATGACGAAGGAACAGACCCAGATTCAGTGCTCAATTGAAGTCTTTATTCTCCAGCAAGCCTGCCGCCGCCATAACGCGTTTCGCCTCTTGCAAAGCTTGGTCACATGGCAAGTTGCTGAGAGCAAGTGCCGGGATTTAAAGTGACAGTGCGCGCGTTTTAGTTACAACAAGAGTAACAAACATGGAAAAAATACTTTGCTTCACATGTTTTACATTGAACATTTGATCAGTGCATACATACAAGTTTATAAAATATGTAAATAAATAAATAAATATTTAAACATTTTAAAAAACTGCACAACCTGATTCAATAATTGATCTAATCAGGTTGTATATTTGATACTCTCATCTAGTATGCACGAATTTCAACATTCAGGATAAAGCCCAAGTGGGCAGCATCAAATATTATTTGTAAGAAATAAATAGAGCTCAAGTGAGCATGTACTCCCTTGCAAAACATATAACTGCGCTATTCGATGTAAAAATCATTCCCAGCACAAAACAGTGAGTGCATAAATATAAACCTTCCTCCTATTTTTGATTTTCCCTCTATTTTTTTGTGCAAGTGATGAATTAAAAACATTTTTTTCCTCTTTTTCACATTCTATATGTTCTTGTTTTAACACAAAAAATTCCATGGATAGCCATCCAAGGTTGCCCTCTCTAGATGTTACTGCTCTCATAAATACATGAAACGAGAAAGGCAGATTGTGCTAATGAACTTAGTGTTCCAATAGTACATGTTACTTGCAGTCAAAGCATTTGGCACAAAACAACAATAATCAATGTAATCAATGAAAATCCCTTCTGAAAAATATTACCCACCACAGTTTTAAACTTCTGTATTTGCAACTGAACTAGCCTTGTGCTACTTCTTAGAACCCGTTATCAAAACAGTCCTAACATCTAGTTGTTAAAAAAGCACCTGCTCTAGAAGATTTCATTACTATTTCTGAAAAAATGCTACAAACATGTGTGCAAATCTTCAGTTGCGTTGAGCCCATGTGGTTGCTTACTGTTCATATCCAGAATATATCTGGTTTCGAGTAAACGAAGCCTCGCCTCTCGATTGCCACCTCTCTTCATGGGCCAAACTGTGTCTACTGCAAAATATGAAAGATGAACTGGATTGGAGTTATGGTCTGACTCGAAATGCCTCGCCACAGGGTAGGCCTGATCCTTGTTTTTGATGGCTCTAATGTGCTGGAGCACACGTTGGTGCACCGGCAGGCGGGTACTCCCCACATACCGGAGCCCACAACTGCACTCCAGCACATAGACTGCATAGTCTGTTTTGCAGTTCAAACGCTTGGAAATCTCTTTCGGGGTCTCTGAGAACGGGACAACATAATTGGTCTTATTGACTCCATGCTTGCAGGCTTTACATTGCGAGCATTTTTTGAACCCCCTCCCCAGGGCCTTCCAGGTATTCGACATCTGTGGTTCCAAGCTGTTTTTAACTAAGGATCTGGCCATAGATACAGATCTCCTGAAAGTGACGAGTGGATTGTTCACAACCTTACTGCCAATAATTGGATCCCCCAATATAAGGTTCCAATTTCGATTGAAAATTCTTCTAATGGCAGAATGCTGGCGGCTAAATGTAATAATCATGCGGGGCTTAATTAGTTCTCCACTATACATATATGCATACATATTATTTACATGAAAGTTTTAAAAACACTAATAAAAGCAAAGCTAAAAAGCCACCTCATTACAAACAGAATAGCTTTAACTTAAACGCGGGCGAGATCTATTGCATTTTCAATGCTTGTTTACTTTGCTTCCATCAAGAAGGCATTCAGATGCGTCACACATTTGCCATAAATTCTGAATGTTAGCACTCTAGTTGATCATTAGATCACTGTAGTAAAGCTACTGCTCACCAGGGAAGTCTGCTGCTGGTATTCAAAGCGCATGTTTCAGTCTGCATGTCAGAATTTTTTTTAATGAAATAGAAGAGGATTTGAGAAGTCACTCAAAATGTGCCCTCATTTTTCTTTTTGAAGCACTAATCCTACTTTCCATGGCAAAATATACCCCCTCATTTTGTTCCTTTTTAAATTAAATGTTTTCAGACTTACCACTTCATTCCAATCAAGATGGCTTCAGGTGTGTCATACCTTTGTAATAAGTAGGACTGTTAGCGCTCTAGTTGTTCTTTCGAACACTCTGGGACATTCTGTCATTGGGCTATACTTGGGCTACATCTGGGTGATATTTGTGCTACATTTGGGCTCTTTTGTCTCTGGTGGCCATCTTGGGAGACTGCATGTCAGAATTTTTTTATGAAATAGAAAAGGATTTGAGAAGTCACTCAAAATGTGCCCTACTTTTTCTTTCTGCAGCACTAATCATACTTTCTATGGCATAATATACCCCCTCATTTTGTTCCTTTTTGAATTAAATGTTTTAAGAGTTACCACTTTATTCCAATCAAGAGGCTTCAGGTGTGCCATACCTTTGTAATACGTAGGACTGTTAGCGCTCTAGTTGTCCTTTAGAACACTCTAGGAGGCTGCAGTAGAACACAAAGGAATCAACTGACAGTCTCTGTCCTTGTTGGATGTACATGTTTTACTGAGAATGTCAGACTTCATTTTCACATGACTGAGAAAGATAATGTGAATTTACAGAAAATATGCTTTCAGTTTAGCTTTTCGATCCCCTTCCAAACCACTGTGGGAAAAGCATGAGATAATAGTTTTCTTTCAAACATGATTCATGATATCCCAGCAGAAGGCTTTTTCACATGGTAAAATAACCTTAGAACACACCACAATTCCTAAAATGAGTATGGTACCATCAACAAATGATTTATAATGTAACTAAAGTCCTAAAACCCTCTATTGACTACAATGTTTTTTAATGAGGTGCTATCATGTATATTGGTCCCAAGATGGCTGCCAACACTTCTTGGATGAAGTGCTGACAGCCAATCAGATTTCACCATGAGATGTGTGGTTAGGCTCCGCCTAGATATATATATGTGTTTTTGAAGTTAATTTTCATAAAAACGACTGGAGCAATTTTCACCAAATATAGTAAAGGCACTTCTGCGTACCAGTCCCTACAATTTTGCCAAGTTTGGTGTAATTCCGTTTAGCGGTTCGGGCTGTAGACTGGTCAGAACGTCCTATGGAAATTAACATGGGGAAAACCCGTTTTGGGACCCCCTTGTTTCTCAGCCCCCACTTCACTAATCCCCCCGAAACTTTCAGGGAAGGAGCGCAGCGGAGCTGGCCAAAATTTTGAAAAATTACACGCAAATTCCTCAACCGGCGCCAAAGTTATTCCCAATAGAATGTTGCGAATTTCCTATGGTAGCCAATCCTAACTATATATAACTACTGGCTATCACCAGTAGGTAATACACACACACACACACACATGTGTATGTGTATGTGTATGTATATGTATATGTGTATGTATATGCATATGTATATGTGTATGTATATGCATATGTATGTATATGCATGTATATGTATGCACATGTATATGTATGCATATGTATATGTATGTATATGTATGTATATGTATGTATATGTATGTACATGTATGTATGTATATGTATATATATGTATATGTATGTGTATGTGTATATATGTATGTATGTATATATATGTATATGTATGTATATATATGTATATGTATATATATATATATGTGTATGTGTATGTGTATGTATATATATGTATATGTATATGTATATATATGTGTATGTGTATGTATATATATGTGTATGTATATATATGTATATGTATATGTATATATATGTGTATGTGTATGTATATATATGTGTATGTATATATATGTGTATGTATATATATGTGTATGTATATATATGTGTATGTATATATATGTATATGTGTATGTATATGTATGTATATATATGTGTATGTGTATGTATATGTGTATGTATATATGTGTATGTATATATATGTGTATGTATATATATGTGTATGTATATATATGTGTATGTATATATGTGTGTATGTATATATGTGTGTATGTATATATATGTGTATGTATATATATGTGTATATATGTAGCAAGGAATAGAACATATGTACAGGAATAGTTAGGAACACCTCCCCGACTGAATCTGCAAAATCCCTGGAGAAGTCCTTTCAGCAGCTTAGGAATTAGTTCAGTCAGGACTCAAGTTCAGTCACCCCCACAGCAATACGCTTCTTCTGTGGTGAACTTCCACCTGGCCCTCAAAAGCTCCCAGCTTTAATACCATTATCCAACTTGGGACGAAGATTCTAGAAAACCCTGTCCTTTTCTCATTGGAAAAAACAGAGCTGGCTGGTACCAGTCTGCGTCAAGGTGGAGACTGGCCAAGCTCCTGTATTTTGGCTCTGAGGCAGAGTTGTACATTCCACAGACAATTCTCACAACCTGTTTCAACTCACTCTGGTCAGTGAGGAGCGAAAAACAAGTGAGGAGCAGAAAGACCTTGAATATGAATCGCTGTGCACACAGAAGTAAGGCAAAGTCCGAAAGAAAGAAGACATGAGGCCATGTCAAAGCCAATAGTAAGCACCTATAATTCTCATAAACCAAACCACTTGCAAGCACCACTGTGCACGCAGAAGAACTGAAGCAATGCGAACTCAGGAAAAAAAGAAGACCTGAGGTCATGTCAAAGCCAATAGTAAGACCCTAATAATTATCACCAGTGCACAATACAATACACATTTCAGCACAACTGCTTATAGCATTACATACTTTATCTCTCAATGTACAACACAGAGCACATGTGTGCACCACCGTTCACAACACTGCACTTGGAGATCAAAAAGTACATTCCACACCTCTCTCACGCCTTCAAATGCACATCCCACACCCTCTGCTCCTTGCAAGACTGTTCTGCTCCGTGACAGCTCCCACTGAAAGACAGCAAGATTACAGGACAGAAGAGAAACTGGTATATGCAGGTCCGTCCTACATTAAGGCCAGGGTAAAATAACACACTAAAGTCAGTTAAAATGGTGGTAGTTGTAGGTCATCATAGGGTGCTAAAATCACGAGTGGCTCTTTCACTACATGCACCCTCTTGATATCTCTTCCACATATAGGACATCGCATCTAGCCATATCCAGTTAAGAAATAAAAAAAAGTCTGCGTCCTTTTCACATTCATATTTTTAAAACTCCTCTTCAGTGTCTTACCTGCAAGTGAGTGAAACTGGATTACATGCCATTTTAATTTGATGTCCCTTAAGAGTATGAGTGCCTTCTCACTACAATTCCAGCTGACTCTTCTCTATCCCATATTAAAAAATTGTCATCTGGGAATTAAAACAATTCCTAGCTAACGTAACAAAGTTTCACTTCTATTAAGTGCACGGAGGCGAGGATTATGTTTATTTATTAACAAATCAGCCATGTTAGAACATTATAACAGATTTAATTTCCCATAAACCCAGAGAAAATGAAGATATAAAAGTCCAACATCCAATGGAACACCAGGAGTGACATCGTCCATTCTTGTCCTTTCTTCCTTCCTTTCTTCGCTGTTCGCAGCAGTGTGAAAGCAAAGTACCTGTACTCCGATCACCTTTACTTCTTTTGTGCTAATTTCGGTGCTTTTGAGTCAGACGATTTGGCAGCGCAACTGCCTTATTGTTTGTAGCGGCTGAGGGAACACCTCAGCGCTCTTGTCGTGGCTGCTTTTTATTGACTTTGATCGTATGTGATGCCCAATGGTCCTCCTAGTGCCAGAGGCACGTGCCCCCTACGTCTCGCGCTCAGACACTTCTCACCACTGACGAGCAAATTAGAAAGTGTCGCACTTTCCCCGATTTGCAAGCACCTCCGTCCACGGTGTAGTGTGAGAGATTGTGTTGGCCCCATCCCGCCTGGAGTGGAGAAAGAAGAGCATAATACTCACCTCTGGGTCCTGGCGTAGAATCGGCTTGTTTTGGCTAATTGGAGATGTACATTTCCGTGATCCAGTGGCAGTCACGGGTGATAGTCTCCTTCTACTGTTAAAACTCACTATCTGTCAAGTGGTAGCTTATAACTCACTGCGGGCTTACTTGATGAAGGGATGCTATGACTGGTAACCTCGCGCAAACACTGCCTGTTACGGTGTCTGCTTGCAAGCAAATTGTTGTAGTGTGGCATTGCTGGAAAAGTATGCGCACTGCCATACTTTAAATATCCTTTTCATGTAGATGAGGTGTGACGAGAGAAATTGTGAGAATTGCCAGAGTGCTTTCCCCATGGAACTCACAACGGTGATTGCTTTTATGATGTCTGCCTTCAGCAATGGACGTTTTTTTTTATTAGACCAGTCTGCCTTCGTTGTGCATAATGTACTAATTGCAAGGGAGACCTTTGCCTTGGTCCTGAAAACTGAGTAATTGGCAGAAAATGCTTGAGGTAGATCATGGAAATGCGGGTCTGAGTCGTTGTCTGATTAGGATGCCTCTCACCTCAAGTGGACATTACATTTTTGTTTGTAATATTCTTTCATCTGCTATGCCTAAGCTTGTTAGTAAGCAAGTACTAAAAATATAGCAGAGGTAGGGATTTTTCATAAGTATCTTCGTGTGGCTGCTCCAAACAAATGTAGTTCTGGTGCTTGTGTTTCTTACTTTCAGTATAGTCCGCAGAGTATAAGATAATAATTAGGCTACTATGTTTAAGAAAAACGTCGATGACTAAAAAGGTCTAATCTACCAGTTTCTATACATTTGATTGAAAGTAATCCGATGTCAGTAAACATTCAACCCTTGTAATAAGTGTTGCAGCTAAAAACGTTCAATGACTTGTTTCCTCGTGCAAGGGACTGCTATAGCTATGTGTGCTGTTTGAGATACAAATGTTTTTTTGCTTGTGAACAATTTGTTTTATTCTATGTTAACGAGGGTTCGCAGCTTCCTCAACAATAACGTTTTATCAAAACAAACGTGGAAATCCAACATTGGCAAGCCAAAAGGATGCTAACCAATGCCATACCTATTATTGACTTTGTCGAAGCTTTTTTTTTTTTTGATGAAACTGCACCTGCTTAAGTTTTCTGTTTTTTTGACGTATCTCGCTCCGAGGGCTAAAAATATAAACAAAATGCAGCATTTCTTAATAATTGCATATTACTTGCAGATAGACTGATGGGGTATTGATTTTATTTTTTTATCATGTAAAAATTGCTTCCAAGCCTGCAAGTATACATATGACCGATTCGAAGGAAGATTATAACCATCCTTTACAAATGGAAATGTTTATATTGGCTCCTGAGCACATATGTAATATAATTGCAAGGCATCGAGGGTGGTCGGGTCTCTTATTTCATCACGAGAGAATGATCGTATTTTAAAAATAAAAGTATTTCTCCTGCTTGTATGGCAATTGACGAGATGTGCAAGTGCTTACAACCTAGTGCACCTTGTTTCATTTTTATATTTCTTGAAGGACATACCATAATCGATAGGTTCGATTTAGCTGATCCTGTTTGAGTTCAACTTTTGAGATTTTGTTTTTACTTAGAAATAAGAGGCTAATTATGGATTTGGTGAAAAATGTGTGTTTACTTTTCGAATGCACCTACAAGGTTGAAATTATGCTAATCACGGTCTTCGTATGCCAGATTGTTCACTAACCTGATAGTTTTTCATAGTCTTTGCCAGTGCCCTCTCAGTTAATGATGGAGTCCGACTCTCAAGAGCGCATGAAAGGGCTTGTGTTGTGTGACACATTTGGCATTCATGTTTTAAATGTTTGAGTTGTGCTTGATTTTGCTGTTAACGGGAGTGCATGGGGGGTCGCACTGAAAAACGTAAAACCTGTTGCTTCTGTTGATGATCCAGCTCTCTCCTGCAGAGACTATTAAGTAGAAGAGGAATACAGTATGTTCGAGTATTGGTGAAGATTGAATTATGGAACAGGTGAAATACTTTGTTTTTTAATGAAATGTTTGTTTCAACTTTATATCTTTTTCAGTAAGCAAATTTGTTTAGGTTTCGTATTGGTAGCTTTCCCAATAGTATATTTAGGTTTTATATGTCTTCAGTGCTCCTAATTTAAGCAAAGTTTAATTGTATAGTACTTGACTTGTTTCAGTATCTTAGTCCTTGCAATCAGTTTGTGATGCCTTTCTGTTGAGTGACAATTTTAATGCTCTGTCAGCACAGAGGTCTTCTAACAGCTCATTGCATATAGTTGGATTATGGTTAACCAGGGGTGGATTCTTTATTGTATTTTGATTGATTTCACTGAATCTGTCTTACTGTATCGGGCATTTCCTCATGATTCCTCGGTCACAGTTAATCGAGCCGTACATATGTAATCCTAAACGCAGAAGCCTATTCACACGGTTTCAAATGTTTGGGAACCCCCTACATCTGTGTTTCTACCTTTTGGTGCGGTTTTCTTTATTGTCTTGAACCATCCTTTTTTCGTTGTTTAACCACAAAATGATTTCTGTTATCAAGTCTAGAGTCAATTTTTGACTGCATAATGCACATTTTATGACCTAACGATTTCGAAGTTTGATCTCATAATTAGCTTAATATTTGAAGTTATGTGTGTAAAAATGCTTATCATTTTTCGTCATTGAGTTTCGTCCTGTGTTACTTTAGCTTTTTTACTACTGTTAAGGAAATTCCATAAGGTTAATCGTAGATGGATTGTTAGATATTTAATGGATCTACCAGCATGTATTATTTCTCCAACCTTTCAGAAGCTGCCATCCACCAAATGCTTTATATCCATATGTTGACAATTGAGCATTTGGGTTTCTTTCAGAAGCACTTTCAAGACCTAGAAATAGTGAGCTGTGTATGTATGATTTTATTTAGATGTTTAAGAGCAGTGAGGTGGTAATGCTGGCCTTAGTGTAGCTCTTAAATGGATATTATATGGAGCGCTTGAAAGCCTTTCCTGCATCCTTCTGATTTGTGTCCAGAAGAAATGATGTAAGCATTAACACCATTTCATTATTTTCATTTGATAATCCAATTCTAATACCTCTGTATGAAATAGTGGGCTTGGGCCGAATGTTGAAAAGCTTGACAATTATTTAGTGAATCACAAAATAATTTTAATGAGCACCTTCATTTCACATACTTGTTTATCAACAGCACATGTGTTTGGGACCGTACTTCTGTTAGATGGTTACATTTAATTTTTTCCTCACTAAAGCTCATTTTTAGCATAGATGATTCCAGGCTAAAGCTCAAAATCATAATGGCGCTCCATGGGTGGCTAATACCAAATTTGTGTTCTGGCAATTAACACTAAAAGGGATAAACATCAATAAAACATTCTACATCTGTATACATTACACTGTTCTTTAGTCAGGTATTCTATTATTTCCCCCCCCACACACACACACACACACACAACCACCATCAACACCAACTGAGGTGCACAAAGGTGTGGATATGTATCTACGTTGCCAGAAAATCGATGTAACCTTAATGATTGCTAGCAAACTCTCAAACAGGGCAATTTTTAAAGTGACTTTGTCTGCCACTATCAAAGATCTTAAGCAGTCCAATATGTCGAATTGGTGGTATTGAATGCATTCACTATGGCGAATATAAAAATGGTTTGCTATGCTGTGGTTTGGAGTTGGTGATGAGTGATATTGATTAAAGTGATTATCGAAGTGATAGTTATTATTGTGCTCTAGTATGTTTACTGTTTATTTTTCGACTGTTCATATTTTTTAAAGAAATTAATTCATCTCAAAGAAGGTTGCCACCACTGTATGTATGTATATAGCCTTTTCCATGCGTTGGACAGCCCTTGGCCATCTGACGTTACGTTGGGCGTGAGTCGGACGGCCGGGGACCGTCCTATCTGCGCAAACGTCTAATTCCTCCACGGCGAAGCGATTATATTTATATTTCCGCTCCGTTGCACCAAAATCCAGGTCACTCGCAGGCGGGTGCCTCTCGTGGCGGCGCCCCACGTGATAAATCACAGCTCAGGTTTCTTTCGCATCCCATGGAAAGAAATTACGGCACTCACAGGGAAAGTGTTCAGTATGTTTTTAATCGCTCAGCAGACAAACGCGTTTCGGTACTCCTTCGTCAGTGTCTACCATTGACACAGAAGGAAGCGTGTTTAAGAAGTTTTCATCACGTTTGTGCATGCACATAGAAAGAGGACTGACGTTTTACCTCCGTGAGAAACGCTGTTTACATAGTAAATTACTTTTTACTTTAACATTTCAGAAATCACAATCATAAAGGCATTGTAAATTACATTTCAGTGATTTAGGCACTTTATATTTTGTAATTTACCGACATTTTTGCATACATGTGTAAAGTATATTTGCCTTTGTGAGTGCCGTAATTTCTTTCCATGGGATGCGAAAGAAACCTGAGCTGTGATATATATATATATATATATATATATATATATATATATATATATTTCGTTTTATGCTATACTTAAAGAGACAGACTTAGATATGTGACAAACTAACTGGGTATCCTGTTATCTAAAAGCTGGCAATGGCCGCCTATTAGTACCTTTGCCAAGTGGAGCATCTTGCTGTATCACAATAAATGTTAATTTAATTGCAATCCAATTAATTAAATCCAATCCAGTATGCAAGGTTGCCCAGATATTTTTGACTTGTGGATAATGTATAATATTTCTGATAGTCTTCTAACCGCAAATTACTAAATTTATATTGTTATAGCGGCCACAGTTGAATGCTTTTGATCTTCCTACCGAGCTATGTGATGTCATCTTGGCAGCCTGACGTGTCCAGACAAAGACTGTATACGCTGGGTCTGGGACAGATTTGTGGCTTGGTGTTACTTCCGTCATGTTGACCTGCTTTTGGCCTCCTTGTTCGAAGTTTTATTGGTTATACTGTGTTTACCCCGGAAAGGCGTTGCACTTGGCATCGTTAAAAGTTACATTTCAGCCTTATCTGCTTATTTTTTTTTTAAGTTGCTGAGTCAGACCTCACTGTTTGAGTCACCCATTGTAATATTATTTCCTAAGGGATTGCAAAATTATTTGCCTCCTACCCCTTGCATCATGCCCTAATAGGACGTTAATTTGGTCTTAACGTTCCTCATTTAAGCCCCTCATAGTTGTACACTCAGACTCATAACTCTTAAGACAGCCTTCTTGGAGGCCATTACATTGCCCAAGAGTGTCAGCGAGCTTCAGGCTCTTTCAGTTTACTCTCGGTAACCAGCATCACATGCCTCTTTTCTACCGAAGGAGGTCACTCCCTTTCATGTAGGCGAGTTCATAACGCTTCCAACATATTTTGCCCTGCCTCATATTTCCAAGGAGTAGGAGAGACTCTACCACCTGGACCATAGGAGATCCCTTTAATCCTCAATCACACAGAAGAACATTGTGTGGACTATCAGCTATTCATTGGGTTCACTGGACAGATAAAGGGCAGGAAGTTTAGGAACGGACCATCGCTCGATAGATTGTGCTCTCCATCTAGATCTGATATGCACTAGCTAAAAAGTAGCCTCCTGAGGACTTGTGGGCCCATTCCATCAGGGCCAAGGCCTCTACCACTGTTAGCATGCGGGGTACCTATCCTGGAAATGTGGCATTCTGCTACGTGGGCATTATTCCACACCTTCACAAAGCTTGAACAGTCTGGGCCATAATTTTGCCCGTTCAATCCTCCAGGACTTCCCTGTTCAGACCCACCTTTGGGGAGCTATTGCTTGGGTATCTATTTTAAGGTGAGCAATCTGCAGTTAGAAGTCTATCAGAAGAAAATGTTACTTTCCTTCAGTATTGCCTTTCTAAAAGGGACGCTATCTAACTGCAAATTGCTTATGGATCCTCGCATCCTCCCTGTTCTGCAAAATGGGCTCTTCACCCCTAGTATCCTGTTAGATTCGCACACTGGTCAAACTCTCAGACTAATGCAACAGTGTTTTTTGACATGGAGATAGTTGAGAAAGAAATTGATGTAAGTGCATGTCGATGCCAAAGTGTAGCCGATCAACACCACCTACAGGTGCGCAGAGGTACTGCTCAAGAGTTTCTTGATTCAGTCTGGAGCCTGGGGAATATTTTTAGTTGGGAATCTGTAGTTAGTCTACCATAAAAAGCATTATCAAAGGTAAGTAACTATTTTCAGCTTTCTTTTCCAGAGTTTTACTAGAAGTGGATGTGCACTGCTTAACAAACGTCTATTCACAGTATATCTATATGCATTGTTGAATTATTAACAGTCTGTCCCTTGTCAGCTCCACTTAGTTATGATCTTTTTATATTGAAACTATTTGTTTTGACAAAGAATACAAATGCATGTATTATTTACCTGGACTCCTTCCTCTGTTTTGCAGAAATCATGATGCAGACGCCCATTTGGATTGCTTTTTTTATATTGTGTGACCCTTCATCTTTGATATCTTGACCTGCATTACCTTGGTAATCCATTTCATTTTTATTTCATTTTATTTTTTATTCATGTATGTTGTCATTCTTTGCCTTTCATCTTCTAAATAAAAATACTTTTATTTGGTCTTGTTTCTTTGCATTAAACTTTTAGTTTTTAAAACGTGTGGTTTCCATCTTTTAATTTAAGTGTTTAAAGATATTTTTTTTATCATTTAATGTTTAAGAAAACTCATCCACTAACTTGTTTTCCTTTCTAGGAGTAAAAGACATTCCGCACTGCTGGTCCCTAAATTTTGGTCAAGCTGCGTTCACTAAAAATAGATGGCTTGATTTGTAACAGCTCCATTCGCCTACTCGTTTTCATTCGTTTTAAGTGCAGTTTTCATTGTTTAGCGGTTTATGAAGTTAATTTGATTTATATTTTTCATATCCCAGCCTAAAAGCTAGGATTTTTGCATAATGTGATATTCAAAATAAAAACTTACTGTTAAGCTTGTCCATATCGTCTTAGATTTTGAAGAGGTAAGAATGAAGTCCTTCACCAAAATAATGTGCTAATCATTCTTTATGGGAGGGAAATTATTCTGCAGTATTGAGTTTATAAAGATTACTTGTGTTGTATTAATGTAAAGCCTACTCTTTCGATGCGTGCACACCAGTAGGCAGTGGTCACAGGCACTTTGCAACTAGTTAGTTTGTAAATCTGCTTCTTCACCTATAGAGTTTATGCATGGACCCATATAAGTGATGAACTCAAACGTGCTTTACAGGCCAGGGGATGGGCTTGGTTCTGTTCATGTGAAATCGTGAAAAGACGGTTTTTGATTACATAAGTGTGTGTTTGCTTCTCTAATGCATTCTGTTTCTTGGGTAGCAAACAAATATGCCCTCGATTGTCAACCAACCGGTTTCTCTACCCTCTGAAACTTGTGAGCCCAAAAACTGTTGAGAAAACCTCCAACCATATAGCTGCTTAACACATTTCGTTGCAGATAACTGTTAGATTGATGTTGAGTTCGTAATTGTGCAATTTGAGAGCACTTCTAATGAAGTTTTGAAATGTCTTCAAACATAATGAAATTGATCAAATTGAACATTTTCATTGCAAGTGATTTGAAGCATAGAATCATGCCTTCCCTCAGAAATACCGCTTCAAGCTATCGTATCTGTGTTGAATTCAAACAGTGGGTGCTTCGATCTTTCGTTAGCTTCCACACAAGTTGTCTGCCTGGTTGGACCTTGTGCTACTTTTGGCACTGAACCATATAGATTAGATCTTGTTTGCCCCATACGCATGAATAAAAAAGTGTTTTCATGTGGGTATTAAGAGTGCTACATTAAGGTGAGTCTATTACATTGATCAATTAAGTAAATAAATGCAAAAAGTTTAAACAACTGGTTTGAAGGCCGACAGAAGTAACCATGCATTATTGCAATATTCTGGAAGATATTTAAGATATTTATGTAGTGCTTCAGAGAGAAGCTGATGTGCTCTTGCCATCTCCCTGTGTCTTAAAAAAAACAAAACTCACATCAAGCCCGCTAGTGCCTTTGGACTAGGTTTGTGCTGCATAAACTGCTAGAACAATCTGATTATCTAGATTTGTCATCGACATCTTGCACTCGGATATTTAATCTTTGTCTCCGATCAATAGGGAAATAGTAGATTCAAAATGTCTTACGAAGTTCAGTATCGTACTTTTAATTGCCAAATACTGACAAATTAGTATAGTTAGGAAAAAAGACTTAGCTACTGCCAAGGTTGCACGGGTGTGTTTTGTCACGATGATTAGAAACTCCAAACAAATAGGTAACCTAGTGTTGTTGGGGTTATTGTCTTAACGTGCATTCATTGTTTTTTTTTTTTAACGTTGACCCCTTGTAAAAATAGGAGTTTAGCAGCATCCTATTCTTTTTGTCCGGAAACTTTTTCCTTTTCACAAGTTTTTCTTTTAAGTCTTAACCGCTGAAAACCCACAAAAATGTTTTAGTTTTTATACAAGTATGGTTTCTTTGGCCGCACCTATGACGCCTCCGACGCAAGGCATGTAACAGCGTGTTTTTGTGCACAAGAGCACAGCTGACCCACAAGACGCTGAAAGTTCATGCTGTGGTCTAAAAAACGTAAAGCATCGGAGGACGTGTTATAAAAAAATCTTTATATGATCACTTTAGCAGTAGTATTCGCAGATACTTAATAATATTACATTTTCGGTATAGTGCGGATATTACATTTGTCTTAAAGCAAGCAACTGGAAAGAGGGCCTGCATCAAATAGTTTGCTTGCTTTTCTCCACTTATACCACCAGCCAATTAACAGTCGGACGCATTAAAGTATCTCTTATAAGCATAGCAAAATAGTGGCGCATTACTGATCTTGTGGTATGTGCCCTCGGGTTCAAAATTTGGCAAACAGTTTGGCTTCAATATCTTGAAGAAAATATGCTTTATTGGACTCTGTGTATTAATTAGCAAGGGATATTCTATAGGAGCATTTTTTTGTTTAATAAATGACCACCAGCCTCTCATCTCCCAAGAATGGCCCACTGAAGCACAGATTTTTTTTAGTTTTTTTTAAATTTATTCTCTAACATTTAATATTTGTTGCTCACGACTAAAAATTTTACATGATCACTAGAAGTAGTTGGGTTCATTGAGAATTTTGTTACTAATGAACATTTTAAACATTCACAAGTCCTAAAATGCAAATGATCTCACCTAATGTGGTGGCCTAAGGTATATTTAAAAAGATCAGTTTAAGGTGGACTGGATGACAATCTTAGTTCAAATTCAGTTTATCGGGAGACTCTTCATCTCAGTGATTTTCTGTTGTGTTAGGCATTTTCAAGTTCGTGTAGTACTGCATTGCCAGCTTTATACCCTTTACCCTTACTTGAAGCAGTTGCTAAAATGTAGCAGGTCAAGTCGGTGTTCTGTTTTTAGGAATCTAGTTAGATTTCCAAATATAATCTACAGAGTAAAGTTTTAAAGCAGTCTCTAGAAGAATTGTGATAATAAGTAATGCTTTGTATACCAGGAATTACAAACTTGTGTGGTTTAATCCTTAGAAGCGGGTCGCTCCACCTTGACAGAACCCCTTATTACTTCCAGGAAGCATAATTCGGACTTGCGCTTTATTACAATTCTGACATCTCTGCTCAGAGGACAGCAAATAGCTTGTCTAACCTTGAACTCTCCTGCCTGTCAATATTCAGTTACAGCTTGTTTCTGTAGAGACAGGTTCCTGTCCCTGAACTGTTCTGCGTCTCTGACCCAAATAAGTTTAATTTTCAGGACAAGGTTAGGAGTAGGTAGCTCTTCTGGAGTGTAGTTACCTTGTGGATTTAAACTCCTTTGCAGTAGAGGAATGTTGTGCGGGTTGTGAAGGATGGAAAGGGTTGAGGACACTAGGACCATGAAGGCTGGAAAGGGAAGAGGACACTAGGACTCGGGGATGTGCTGCCATATGGAATACCCATTAGATGGCATGATTGATGTGGTCGGATTTCAGCAGTTCCTTTGAAATTCAAAATTACTGGGCAAGAGGCTCGCATTGGAGGTTCCAGTGACCAGTTGTTTCCATAGGTTATAGTCCCATGCGTTTCTGTACAGAAAATTGTCCTGTATAATTTGGATTATCATTATCCTGGTCACAGACTGTTCTCTCAGGGCCACATGCTGATAATTTCAGGAGACTTTTGAGGCCCTTTGCTCTACATGAGAAATATTTGCATATTCTCTAGAAGCCACAAATTATCATTGCCGTTTTGCTGTTCTTAAGCCACAGACCAGCTCGCTCTTTTTTGCCCTCTTGATTCAACACAGCGTTGAACTAGCTTGTGGATAGTCTCCACAACAAGGAGATGTCCGTTCCTAAGTGCACTCCTCGTTTTGGCCCAAAATAAAACAAACCTGTGGGAAGTCTGTAGAATTCAAGTGGTGCAAGGCTTTAAGAGCAGCCTGAAAAAATGTCAGTTTCGATCTCTCTCAGTATCTGGAGTTCTGTCTGTCAAGAAATATGCATTAATAGTCCAGCGCTGTTTGATCCCAGAACAGTTAAATCTGAGAGATATTCTGTCACATTTGCAGAGTTCATACTGCAGGTATCTTCTTTGCAAACTGTGTTCTCGGCTGAACATGTTGCTACTTGACTGCTGCTGGGTGTGTCCTCTGCCTTGGTCACGAGTATCTCGTTGTTTATACCCTGTTGGTTTAAAAGTGATTCCAGATTATTGGTCACACTTGGCTTTTTAAGTCTGACAAGATGGTGAGTGACTCAGTTCTTATGGTTTCTTAGTCTTATCTATTAATTGCACTCATGGGGAAGCCGTCTCACACCATCGTGGGAATTCTTTGCACTGGGATCACTCTCCATCTGACAAGCCACCTGAACAGTTTATCTCTATGGTTCTTTGCAACACTGAGAGTTGGGTTTATTTAGTCATTTGAATCTGCCATCTGCTGCTTTAGTTATAAATTCTTACAGTGCAATTTCGGATGTATTTTAAGATGGTCGTCGCCTCTTCTGTTAATTGTGTGCCATTCTACTTTCATCTATTGCTCTTGTGCTAACAATAATTAGGCACCCAACTCTATTCATCATGGTCAGCATGAGCCCTCTTTGAACGTGAAGAGTGTCAGCTCTGTGTTCCTGTGCCAGGCAATTGCACTCTCTGCTTGCTTTGTCTGCTCTTAGGTTGGTGACTCTGCTCCAAAAGAGGGAATGGAGGGCAGAGGGAACATTCTCCAGGCCTTACGCTTTTCGACCCGTTCTCCTTCAGCAACGTTTGTTTATAGACTTCTAATTGAAAGGCGAGGGGGAGGGGGGGTGGGGGGGTGGGGGGGGGGCGCAACCCATGTTTGCCCTTTTCGTGGTGTACATTATTGTTTAATAGTTCGAAACAGGCTTTTATCACATTTGATAAAAGCCAAAGAAGCATCCAGAATGCCCACAATAAGATTTGAGCCCAGGCCTAGAAAGAACATCTGACAGATCCCTTAGCCAAATCTCTTCTGGGAGGTAAATCATCTTTATAGCTGAAATGTATGTAATGGTGTAGGTGAAACAATCTCCCATAGAGCAGGTCGGATCCCCAGTCACTGGCTGTGGGGACATTAGGACCCATTTGCTCCGGTAGGGGCATTTTGATTGAAGTTGCCGTTCAGTTCAATTTCCTTCCTGAAATGAAAATGCTGTCATGTGATAGGTTAGCCCTTTTCTAGAAAGTACTGAATTGCTGCATAACCTTGAATGTGAAAGACTGGCTGGAATATATGGCATGACCTGACAGCACTAGGAAAGGACTACACAATTGGTCAACACTGGAAACGAAAATCAGCCCCTTCTTGAAGAGACGGTCTAGAATGAGGCCATCATGGCCTTCATGGTTGCGCCACGATAGCCCATCTGAAAGCAGAACCTTGCCTGAAGCCCACTGTTAACATTTCAGAGGCGAATCTAGCTGTGTGCCATTTTCTTGGGTAAAGATTTACACCACGTATCCAAGGTTTGAGTGGCTCTGCTATTGAGAGTAGGATGTGGATCTGAAATATACATCCTAGAGATCTCTATAGCTAATCAATACCTATGGTTAGGTCAGTGTCTGTAAAGACAATCCGTACTCGGGACAGGTTTTGTGTTGTCCTAAAACAGTTGATGGATTTTGAACATTTGAGAGGAAACTCAAAAAAGAGTAGATGGTCTATTCATTCAGATGGGCATTCCTGCTCTTTTCACTTTTATGTTTTACTGCGTTTACCCTCGTTTGTGTAAAAGCTTTTCCTTTGTAAACGTCTAAAAAAACAAATGTATGCTTTTCAACTTGCCTATCGAGCAACTGGAGTGCATTAGGTTCCCACCTTTTAATGTTTCTGGGATCGTCATCGTTCAATTAAAGCAAAAGTATCACTAATTCTGTTTGTGGCGTTGGTAAAACTGTGAATGTGGCATAGATGCTTCCCACCAATATAGCCGAAGTAAGAATTTAGATTTTAATCGAATTTAGAATTGCAGAGGTTTTGGTGTGGGAATGACATTGGCACGACGACTTTGAAAAATATATTTAGTAAATGAGAAATCGAGTGATGGCTTCTCCGTATTCTAGGATGTGTGCTTGTCAAAAAAAGAAGAAACTGTGATCGATGTCCTGCTTGTAACTTATGTTAACGTTTGCATTTTATTAATGGTTTCATCACTTGCCCGGCGAAAAGGCCCTAGTCTGTGGAGGATTGTAAATTCCTCCGGAGCAAATGCCTTTTGTTTCCTAGTATCCTGTTCAAACTCACTGCCATTTAATATTACTGTCATGAAAATTTGGGCGGGAGTTCTGATGGTGGCTCTTTCTTCTTAACACGTCATTGGACAAAAGACCTGGTCTGTCCCTAAATTCCATAAAGTCTTCGCCTAAGCTGAATTGAACCTGAGAAACGGGGATAATCATAACTGCTTTACATACATGTATAAGGATGCGTTCGTTAGCAGGAACTTTCACTTAACAATTGACCGGAAAGTCTGCACCCTCTGTCCTGGCATTTGTGTAGTGTAGCTAGTGCAGGCTTCTCCAATGAGTAGCCCAGAAGCTACTTGTAGCTCTCCACCTACGTTTGAGTAGCTCTCCTATGTGCAGCCCCGTCTACTAGAAAATACACTTCAACTTAATTGAATAAATAAATAGATGCCAAAATTGATAGTGATTTGAGATGAAAATGTGAATTTTCAGAACTCACTAGCTGAAGTTTTGAGGAAAATGGCTCTCTGTTCAAAACATTTTTAAAGCTAATATTTGAGTGATAAATAGTGTGGCATGGGGCAGAAATATTAACATCCTAGCATTTGTAACGCAGCATTGTAGCTATAGATGCTGTGTAATACCCATGTTGAGGTATTCGAAATTGATAAACGCCTTTTTTACATTACTGCTGTTCTTTCATATTGTGGCCACTAATGTAATCTTGTCTGGTGTATTCATTATTACAACACTGATAATATTAGTAGCTCTGGATGACTTTATTTGAACATTGGTATCTCTTGTTGCAGAAAAGGGTGGAGACCCCCTGATCTAGTGGGATCAATAAAAGAAGAGCTCATGTAAGAATTTAGTGCCCAAAACAAACAGCACCGACTAGGCTATCTGGTCACGTTGGACTGATCAAAAATCACAAGTTCAGGCCAACTGCAATGGAACGGCGGTCAGCTACAATCCCCAGATTAGTGCTGCTGAAGTTTTACCTACTCAAGACCGCTCCAAGAGTCCCGTTTGCAGTGGGGATGGCTGCTAGGAGCAAGAAGAGCGGTGCAAGAGGACGTCGCTGTAGAGTGAAGAGCAGGCAGGGTGTCGCGGATCGGGTTTGAAGGGGGTGTGTGAAGCTTCTACCTTGCGAGCGGTCCGTGAGGGAGTGTGAAGAATTGTGGTGCAAGAGGCTCTCTGTGAACGGTCCTGGTCGCGAACTAGCTTCAGCTGGGTTCAGTACTGGTGCAGGTTGTTGGGGAGCCTTTAATGTCCCTGAGGCTCAGAGTAGGAGTCAGCAGAGTAGCCCTTGGAGTCACTCTGGTGTCCTGGGCTCGCAATGAACTTGCAAATCTAGGTCTCCTTCCCCACGCAAGAGAGCAGCAGGTTAACAGTTCCTTCAGAGCAGCAGTCCAGCAGAGTGGCTGTCCTCCCAGCAGCACAGTAGTTCTTCTTTCTGGCAGAGTATGCACAGTTCACGAAGTATACTGAAGTGTTGGTATTTGAGGTCCAATATTTATACACAGGTATGCCCTTGAAGTGTGCAGAAGCATACCTTTGAAGAACACCGTTGCCCTGGCTCCAGACTAACCACAGGGTATGCAGTGCTTTTGTGTGGAGACAGACGCAGCCTCCTCAAGTGTAAGTGGGGTTGGCCCAGCTTCAACCTTCCATCCTGCCAGTGATAGCCATCCTGTCACACCTAAGCTCCCATTGTGTGTGGTTGTCAGGGAGGAATATACAGAGCCCAACTGTCCGCTACACCCATTCATGCAACCCATAGATCTGCTCCAGGCACCAAATGGCTAAGGCAACAATATGCCAAATTTCAAAAAATGACATTTTCAGAATACCAATTTAATACCCAACTTCACCAAAAGTTAGGATCTGAAAGTGGGATTTCAGAGACACCAAACATGAGCTGGTCATCTGTACCCTTTTGGGAATTATATCTAGAAAATTAAATATGGTATCTCCAATATTAGCCTATGGAAGAGGTAGGCCTGGCAATAGTAAACAATCTAATTTAAAAGTTTATCACTACCAGGACATGTAAAACTTAAAAGGGCATGTCATGCCTTTTAAAGACATTGTATCCTGCTCACTGAGCTATCAAGGGCCTAGCCTAGGGGTGACTAGTATTAAAAAGGAATATTTGGGCATGGCAAAAGGTTTATTTTGCCAGGTTGAACCGGGCGTTTAAAACTTAACACACTGGCTGCAGTGGCAGGCCTGAGACATGTTTAAAGTGCTATTTGGGTGGGTGGTACAATCAGTGCTGAAAGCCCACCAGTAGTTTTTGATATCCAGGCCCTGGGCACAGTTAGTGCCACTTTACTAGGGACTTATAAGTAAATTAAATACGCCATTTGTGTATAAGCCAATCCAACCTATTTTAAGGAGACAGAACAAGCGCTTTAGCACTGGATAGCAGTGGTAATGTGTGAAGAGTCTTCAGGACAACAATTAATTCAGCAAAAATAGGCGTGAAAGCAAAAAGTTTAGGGATGACCTTGCAGAAAGGGCCAAGTCCAGCAAGTGCTTACACATCTAGTTGCAACCGAATGGTTGGTTTGTTGTGAACCATGGTACCCTAGTTTTCAAGTCAGACCCCATCAATTTGAATTCTGAATTTTCCAGTCCTCTCTATTGCTATCTCAGGATGGCTTGTGCAGTGTACATCTGTAAGCCTCCCCAGGCATTTCTGTATAAGTAAGCTCTAAAAATTTACAATTGAAACACGGTTCATGTAAAAAGAAAAGTGGGGGGGGGCATGGGGTGTGTCTGGGTATATGATTGGTGGTGCCACATAGTCTGCTGTTTCAATGTAAAATGTTTACTGCACTTTTTGTACTGCATATCACAGGCTGCAGTTTGCCGAAAAATTGATAATTTGGTAGGAGCAGAATGTAAACACTTCTACTCCTAAAATCTCAGGCCAGTGCTTTATTGATAAGTTCCAGCAAACAAAAAAAATATGTTTAGAAAGAAAAATGTTCTCGCTAGTAAAAGTTGTTTTCCACTAGTGTAAAAGCTGCCCATGCTGAGCATCTATGGACACTTGGTCCTTGGCTGTTGCAATTCATTAGCAGAGATTTTTTGTCTTAGAAATGTTTGTGCATGTGTTTTTATGAACAAAATGCCCAGGTTCATTTTCTGTTTGGGTAACAGGATAGTAGACATAACAAAATGGAGAAAAAGGAGGACCCCACACAGAGTTATAAGGGACGGGGGGGAAAACGGTTTTGAAAAAATAACAAAGTCCCAATCAGGTGGACAAAGGGGATTTGTCCTATTTTAGTGTTGGTGATATGGGTGTAATAGTTAAATTGGCATGCCGAGAGAGCGGTGGGAAAGGCAAAGGTACAATAAAGTGTGATTGATTATCAATATGCATCAGTTCCGCACTATAGTATCGAGGACAAACATGGGCTATGACAGGTTCTGTATAATTATTTGCAATACTTTCAAAAAGGCTACAAATTTAATTAAGACTTGTCACAATGTATATTTGGTAACGTTGTTTTTAGATTTTATTACACTTTATCAATTTACAGGTCACAATTCATATTAAAAACATCATTAAAAACATTTTACAATGGACATATTAATAAAAAAAAATTGTAAATTGCATAAATAAAAACTAAAAGAATCAAAAGGTCGACGCGGCGTTTCGGCTTTCTTTTAGTACACCTTCCTCAGGACTGATTCTAAACAGTTAAAAACATTAAAAAACACAGTTACCAAACAATTTTGATTGAATAAGATTTTATCATCTATATATGAACACATTTCATTTTCCCAGTTTGTCACACTGATGTTTTACATCTTCATGTGAAAATGCCCATTTTTTTATATACATATACAATTAGGTACATGATTAAGGTCCTGTTCTATACCATCGTTCTCTTTTGCATTTGTTTTTGTTTTGACAATTTTGTATACACATTATTAAACACTTTGTTTGCCTCTCCCTTGGAACTGTATCCAATGCTTAAAGCCCCATAGTACCACCACTAAAAAAGCATGACGTGTCATATCATGCATGCATACCTTATTAATCCAGATGGAGTTATTGCCCATGTGGAAATTGTTGATTAAGCGAAAGGTCCTGTGTAATATTGGACGATTAGCTGATCACAAGATGCTAGTATCAATTTGCAAAGTGTGCTGTCTCTAAATAAAGACATAAAATTTACCAGTGACTTTTACGTATTGTCGACCCCATCGGTTTATACTAGGTGAGCGATATTGTTATTACGTACCTAATACCAGAGGAGTGAATTCAATTTCCTTTTGGTCTCGTTTACATTTGTTTATATATCTCCTTTAGTGGACATGATGTCCACTGTTCATTACTGTTGATATAAAGAAATATTAGAGGGGGTTGTTTTAAATTACCATTACCCATATTCACGTACTCTTAGTTAGTTTACTATGGTCAGCCTTGTACCTGTATATAATCCTGCCGGATTTAGCTGCCAGACGGAGCCACCATTTTTGAGGGTTGTCGGCAATATTCTCCCTGCAGGGTTACAATTAACTTCCTTATTATAGTTATTAAAAGCAGATTATTATAAAGCGGTCTGATTTAATATCAAAATTCCACCAAAATTTCACTCACCATAAGAACTGGGTGATCAATCACTGCAGTCGGAAACCTCTTTCAATTAGGTCAGCGGTTAACGGAAAAACGATCAAAACGCTAGGGGTTGGCCTCGCGGGGTTGTCGTTCACTGTGGGAGTATTGGTTAAATTAGTTTATCTCATATTACATGATGGCCTACATCCTAGTTTCATCTGTATGCTTTACCTTCAACGTTTTATCCGATTTACATCTTAGGGCTAGGCTAAGGTAACTCAAGGTTAGGTTTCCACTATTCTATGAATATATCTTATGCGTATCATCTATATTCTGGAATAGTTTTATTATGGCTGGCCCTCCCTCTCTCTTTGCTAGTAGTTCATTCAAACGTAGTGACACTGCTATTATACAACATACGTTGAACTATAAGCTCATCGCATTACGGGCGCTGACTTCTACTCGCACTCCTTATCACTCGACCATATCTTCCAGCTCTTGTGTGTTAGAAGGCCGATTAGCTAAACTTAAGCTATGGGGTAACTAGTTGAAACAAACCCACAGTCTCACTCTTTTGCTCACCATCGTTACTACTTCCGGCCTCCCCGCTCCTGTTTCCTGGCAGCCTGTCCTCGTCTCATTCACACGGCATTCAAGAGAAATAACCAACTGCGGTATTCCCTGCTTATATGCTAAACGCTGAGGGATTGGGCGCCTTTCTCACGGAACCTGATTGGTCCGAAATTCGTCAATTCGGGCAGAGTTGCTATGGTTACTACCGCCTATCCCAGCCTGCTCCTATTCGACAAATCTGTTGCTCTTGGCTAACCCCATTGGTTCTTAAACCGAATGCATTTCCATAGAAATACTCTTATGGTGAGTGAAATTTTGGTGGAATTTTGATATTAAATCAGACCGCTTTATAATAATCTGCTTTTAATAACTATAATAAGGAAGTTAATTGTAACCCTGCAGGGAGAATATTGCCGACAACCCTCATAAAAACGGTGGCTCCTTCTGGCAGCTAAATCCGGCAGGATTATATACAGGTACAAGGCTGACCATAGTAAACCTAACTAAGAGTACGTGAATATGGGTAATGGTAATTTAAAACAACTCCCTCTATTATTTCTTTATATCAACAGATATGAACAGTAGACATCATGTCCTCTAAAGGAGATATGTAAACGAGACCAAAAGGAAATTGAATTCACTCCTCTGGTATTAGGTACGTAATAACAATATCGCCCACCTAGTATAAACCGATGGGGGTCGACAATACGTAAAAGTCACTGGTAAATTGTATGTCTTTATTTAGAGACAGCACACTTTGCAAATTGATACTAGCATCTTGTGATCTGCTAATCGTCCAATATTACACAGGACCTTTCGCTTAATCAACAATTTCCACATGGGCAATAACTCCATCTGGATTAATAAGGTATGCATGCATGATATGAAACGTCATGCTTTTTTAGTGGTGGTACTATGGGGCTTTAATCATTGGATACAGTTCCAAGGGAGAGGCAAACAAAGTGTTTAATAATGTGTATACAAAATTGTCAAAACAAATGCAAAAGAGAACAATGGTATAGAACATGACCTTAATCATGTACCTAATTGTATATAAAAAAACGGGCATTTTCACATGAAGATGTAAAACATCAGTGTGACAAACTGGGAAAATGAAATGTGTTCATATATAGATGATAAAATCTTATTCAATCAAAATTGTTTGGTAACTCTGTGTTTTTTAATGTTTTTAACTGTTTAGAATCAGTCCTGAGGAAGGTGTACTAAAAGAAAGCCGGAACGCCGCGTCGACCTTTTGATTCTTTTCGTTTTTATTTATGCAATTTCCTAAAAAAAAATTATTAATATGTCCATTGTAAAATGTTTTTAATGATGTTTTTAATATGAATTGTGAGCTGTAAATTGATAAAGTGTAATAAAATCTAAAAACAACGTTACCAAATATACATTGTGACAACTCTTAATTAAATTCGTAGCCTTTTTGAAAGTATTGCAAATAATTATACAGAACCTGTCATAGCCCATGTTTGTCCTCGATACTATAGTGCGGAACTGATGCATATTGATAATCAATCACACTTTATTGTACCTTTGCCTTTTCCGCCGATCTCGCGGCATGCATGCCCATTTAACTATTACACATATATCACCAACACTAAAATAGGACAAATCCCCTTTGTCCACTTGATTGGGACTTTGTTATTTTTTCAATGACATAACAAAATGGACACTCGCTGTTTAAACATTATTCGCGGAAAGAAGCAAGCTAGGTGGGAACGTTTTCCAGTTTTTGCCAGTAACTGGAGGGCCTTACTTAGTTTGGTGGATGTAGGACATCTGCCACAATGCAGGGCATGTCCCTACGCCCTATTTAGAATATAGATAGATAGATAGATATGGCCTATATCACGTTGTAAGGCATAAAGGATATCTCCCACTTTTTTGACAGAGTTCCCCATCTGCCAAACTCTAAAGAAGGCCCTTGTATATATAGAGTGACTTCAGACGTGATTATGGATGACTTACATCTTGGATTGAGGCTACGTTTATCATAACGAGCACACCAGTTCTTCCTTTTATATTCAAAATTGCTCCCGGGTTTACCTTGGAAGGCAGACTATTACACTGATCAGAATAATTTATAGTCTTGTCTATTACAACAAGCACAATAATTTCAAGAGCCGCTTCTGTACTCAAGATTCGAAGTCTCAAGTTGGTACTAATTCTACTGTTGTTTCAGCTCCCCAACTTAATCAGGGGACTCTGGAATATATGTATTTGTACAGTTTAAGTTTGAGCCCTGAAAAAGTTGTCTACATGATGAAACACGTGTCGGCTGTCTGCATCTACGCTACAACTTCGTGTCAACAATATAAAGGGTTTCTACATTTCCATACTTGTATTTGCACTGTATCACCCTGTCCAATGTGTTTTTTCTTGGTGGTGTATTTACGATTAAATCTAACTGGCAACCGGGTCAGTTTGAAAAACCAACTTGATGCTGTGCTCTGTAGCATAGTTTTACGACGTGAAGTTGTGCGATAAGGGTGCCCCTGTGCACCCCCAGGACAACCTGAATTGAGAAGTGAAGCTGTATTTTGCTGTACATAAGAAGTCCAGGCCCTCACATAAGCCCGCTGCTGGACACAGGTGTGGATGTGTTCTCGATCCTGGGTCTTTTCTCATGAGGTGAACTTTGTGGTTGAAGACCTCTGTAAGTCAAAACTGAATCCAAGAAGAGGGTATGAGGTTGTCACAGTGCCAGATAGTTTGGCTTTGGGGTCTCTGGTCCTGTAGTTGATTCCCCAACTGATCGCAATGAACCCGGAAATTACTGGGCCATCAGCATTGCTGCAGACGATCGAGGCATCAAAAGAGGCCATGCTGCCTACTTTTAGAGCATTTCAGACTTTGTCTGGTCCACCTTTTAAGCCCAAGGAACTGTGGGGGCTTCCAGTCAAGTGTCTGCTGGCAAGCTAGTCCCTAGCAACATCTGTCCTCTTAGGAAAGGTCCCAGGTTCTGTTCGCACTCTGGTACACATGTCTACTCTTCCTCCAAGACCTGTGCTGGGCCGTTCCTAGTCAGCGCTGTCGGGCCAGAAAAAGATCCAATGCTGTTTTCAATGCCTGAACCGACTTCAGCTCGATCTCGAACAATTTCTATCTATGGAAGCGCAACTGGTTGCCATGTAGTCTGACTTCGTACCAATGACTCTACCACATCGGACACACAAATTGAGGGTCCATTAACTTTTTTAAGGCTTACTCTGAACAAAGTGCACCACCAGATGGATATGACAAGGGTGGTGGTGATCTCACTGTGACAATGACAGTGCTTTCATTAATCTACGAGCGACCAATGGGCTTTATACCTCTACTGACACAGGGTTGGACTTGACACTTTAAACACGAGCTGAAGAGAGTGCATTATTTGCAGCAGTAGTCCGATGGCTAGATGAGGTCCTAGAATTGCAACTGCCTTCAGTCGAGACCAAGACTAACGCCCTTACAGCGAATTTGAATCCTAGGAAAGCTATATCTGAGCCCTGGGTTCCCTTTTAATGAGGTATTCACTGCTTGGTCAAACCAATCAATCAATCATGGGTTTGTTAGAGCACGACTACTCCCCCGTAAGGGTCTCAAGGCGCTGGGAGGGGTACAGGTTCCACTCCATCATGGAGGGGGTCTGTCGAAGAACCTGGTTTCTCGGGAAGGTGGAGAGTGATGTCTGCCTGAGGAGGAGCGGTAGGGCGTGCCATGCACTGGCCGCGAGGAAGGAGAAGGAGTGGCCTCCTGATCTGGTCTTCATGGCGTGGGGAACCGCAACGTAGGAGAGCTGTGGTGACTGTAGGGTTCTTTCGGGTGCGTGGAATTTTATTCGGCTGTTGAGGCATGCTGGTCCGGTGTTGTGGAGGGCTTTGTGTGTGGGGGTGAGGATCTTGAAGGTGATTCTTGCCTCGATGGGGAGCCATTGGAGTGTGCGCTGGTGATGGGAGATGTGGCAGTGTCGTGGTAAGTTGAGGACCAGTCTTGCTGCGGCGTTCTAGATGTTTTGTAGCTTGTGGGTGAGGTTTTTGTTCCGCCAAATATGTGGTTTGTGCTGGCCTAGATAATACTGCTTGCCTGGTGAGGGTGGCTGGCAACAGTGTTGTGCATGAATGCATTCCACAGGATTTTCTGGAGGTGTACAAGCCTTCGCATGTATTTGTCCGTTGATGGCTCATGTATTTTTGGTGAAAAAGCAGATTTGACCCAGAGCTTTTTAAGACCAGTAGAGCCACGGAGCATCCCCTAGGTCTGTTGACCTCTCCCAAGCCTTTTTGGCATCAATCCTGAAAACTCAGACTACTCCAAGGGATTGGCATATAGACAGTGACAGTCGCCCGAGCTGCATCATCAGTCACCTCTAGGCCTGGATGTGGGTCTGGAGGGGGGCACGCAGGCTGACTGTGCACCAGTACGTAATCTCCTTCCCTGTGGTAACAGGCAGTACGCTGCTTTGCTTTGCCCTTCACAGCACACACTCCTCATATGGGGCCGGCTTTAGTAGTACTTCGTAGGGTGGCAAACCATCTTATTCAACAGATAGGTCACTCAGATCGTTCACCATAGCTGTGCCCTACCCTTTCTATATGCTACAACAAATCTTCCACCCCACCTACGGCTGTCTTTCATAGGAGTACCTCTTCATTTAGGAAGGCGCGAGTGTTTGCTTTCAAAGCTGCAGTCTAGAGGGTTCCGGACTCCTAGAAAGAGAGGGTTGTTATGATTTCCTTGCGCTGAAAAAACGCGGAGGCTTCTAGCTTATAATTGACCTCTCAACGAATCCCTCTGGAATGACAAATTAAAAAAAAAATTTATATACCCTTCAGTCTCACAGACATAACCTGTGGTTTATGGTTGGCCAGGAGCATATTCAGTTTGCAGTGCTTCGCTTACCAGCACCTCTTGGGAGTCCACATAAGTGAAGGTTGGGCATACGACTTTTCCCTTACCAGGATAAATGGCTGTTGAAGGCTGGATTGCCAAAGTCAGTTGTATACAACATTAATACAATGTTGAACCTTTTGAGCGAGTTAGGGTTAAAGATAAATGAGCGAAAGTCGCATCTGGCTCCTTCATTGAGTCTACCATCAAATTGATCTATCCTCGACATGGTGTGTCGAGGCCTTCCCTCTGACAGAATGAGTCCGGGATATTCGAGCTATGTCTTTGCCTCAGTCCTGGATATTGGTCGGAGCAGCTCTTTGGTTTCCTACCATCATAGATTCCTGCATCTTCCTGATCGACTAGCCCAGGTAGCATGTGCGACCTAAGCAATGAAATCTGAAGTGCCCGTGGGCCCAGCAACAAGAAAATATTTTGGATGCCATCCAGATTTCAAAAGAGAGTTCACAATCTGCACTGGTTTCTCCTCAACCTTAGTTGGTCCAGCAGCATGTCCCTCTCCCTTCCCCACCCAGAACTGATGGTGGTGATGGACTCGTCACTACTGAGTTGGTGAGGTCATCTGGGGGAGGTGGAGATCAGAGGACGTTCGCTTTCGATGGATGTCCATCTCCATTTCAGCCTGTTGGAGTTACAGGCCATTAGTCTGGCGCTGAAGCCTTTCCTGCCATTCCGCAAGGGCAGGCTGAAGCATGTGCTTACGAAAGCTCCTCCACATCAAGCGGTTTTGCAGCAAACACTAGGAGGCTCTGCACCTCTTAAATTGGTTGGAGAATCTGGACATTTCCCTGATCGCGACTCTTGTGGTGGGATTCTGAAATGCCAGTGTTAACAACCTCAGTAGACCGCGTCTACCACCTTGCTAATGACGTCTATAATTTACAGTGGCAGAAGGCGTCTTCCGACAGCGGGAAGAACCCTGGCTAGAACTTTGCAGCCATTAAGAATGTGCAGTCTAAGGTTTTGCACATTAGAGTTTCAAGTAGTAATGCTCACTAGGAGACCCATTCTAGCTGGAGTGGAACATGGGACCTCTGTATACCTCACTGCCATTGCCTCACCTTTCCCAAGATCTGAAAAAGATCAGGCATGATTATTCCCAAATCATTCTTATGGCTGCAGACTGGGCCAGGAGTGTGTGTGCCCTTAACTTCTGAGTATGAACATCTGTATGTAATTAGGCTGCAACCTCTAGCAGCTCGGTTTCAACAGCAGGACTGGTTCCGTTGCTTGAATCTGCACAAACTGCACCTCCATGCATGGTGACTGATTGCGGCAGTTGACTTCCAGACCGTCTGTGATTGCATAGCGTGACCGTAATTTGTTTTTGACATTTTTCGTGCGTGCACGTACTTTGAGCTGAAGCACATCTGCTTGCTTCATTTCTTGACTTTGAAGGCTATCTTTCTTATTGTGGTTATTTCAGCTTGTTGCATAAGTGTGTTTCAGATACTCGGTACAGCCACCCTATACCACCTTTGTTCCGAGATAATTTGATGTTGCGAACTCTGGTGTTTTTCTTGGCTAAAGTTGTCTCCTTCACACAATCGATCTACCACACTGTGCTTATTGTTTTGTCCCTCTAACTCCTTGAAAGAGTAGAGGCTTCAGGGTTGTACCCCAAAAGGTCTTTGAGCTTTTACATTAATCGCACCAAGGAATAGCTCGTGGGCGACCAGCTTTTTGTGGGGTTCTCTAGAGTAAAGAAATAAAAGGCTACACAGAAGAGAAGCCTGTTGATTTGAGTTTTCTTCTGCATCACAATCTGCTACACACTAACCAGAAACAGCCACTGGTAGGTCTGCGAGCCAATTCCAGCAGGTGATACCACTTCATTGGCATGTGGAGATCCTGTCCTTTACATCTGCTAGGTGTCAGAAAACATGTTAATGGGGCACTATGCATTGACAGCCTGGTCATGGTGGGTGGGGTGTTTTGTCTGCTCAGTCCTACAGGATCTTTTTATTCGAGTCCACTCCACAGACCCTCTATCTTGTGAAGTACTGCTTGGTATCTGTTCTTGGGTGAAAATCTGCAGTAGAAGTATTAATCAAAATAAAAAGTTAACTTACCTCCAGTAATGCTCTTTCGGGTAGATATTCTATCTAACCTCAGATTCCTCACCACCCTCCAGCTCTGTGGAGTCGCCTCTTTGTAACATCTAAGAATGCACAATTTGTAATCGCATTACTGCTGCCTCCTACACAGCATAGCGCTGTAGTGCGAGTGCCTTTATAAAACATCTAAGACATTTGTAGCGCTTTTGAGGTCATTTAACACGGCGCTTTAAGTCGCGCTTTCATAGCTGTAGCGCGATTTGTACCGCTAGGTTGACTGTGCATTGCCTGCTTTAGACTAGATTAATGCCACGATAGCAAGACACATTGGAGCAGCCATTGTTGATTGTCTGTGCCCCAGCCTACCTCCAGTTTCGTTTTATTTCACTGCCGCCATTTTACTTATTGTTGTGGTGCCTCAGAGCCCGTCCCCCACAGCCCGCCCCGCCTCCCAGCTGACCCTCCCTCGCCCCTCCCCCGCCACTCCCCCTCCACTATCCATATATGACAGATGCTTTTGCGCGCAGCGTTCACGCGCAGCGGATGCGCGCCGAAGGTAAGCCCGTCCGCGCCTGGACCGCGCCCAGCGCCAGACCCCCTGGCCCCCTCAACCTGCAAACCTCCCGCATATCGTATGACGCACCCACCCTCTTAGCCCTTAACCCCGGACGCACACCACTATGCAACGAAGCTGCCCCAGGACGTACCCACGGTCCATTCGCCTGCCACTCCTGCAAGTTCGCCTGCATCAAGACCCACACCAAATCCTCCTCCTCCAATCACAGCTCCGACTCTAACCACCTGAAATGCATCCTGCTGAACACCCTCTCGGTCCACAGACACGCCACTGAACTCTGGGACCTACTCGACACTGCGTCACCGGACATCGCCTTCCTTACAGAAACCTGGATGAACGCATCATCAGCACCCGACATCACCATAGCCATCCCGGACGCTTACAAGATCATCCGGAAAGACCGCACCAATCAAACAGGAGGAGGCATCGCCATCGTCCAAAAGAACACCATCAAAATCACGACCAGCTCCGACGACAACCTTGCAACCGCCGAACACCTCCATTTCCAGATCCACACCGACCCTAGGACCACACTTAGAGGCACCCTCATCTACAGGCCTCCAGGAACCCTTAAACAATTCAGCGATGACATCACTGACTTCATCAGCCCACATGCCTCCGAGAACTACATTCTACTAGAGACCTCAACTTCCACCTGGAAAACAAAAACGACAGCAACACCGCCACCTTTCTGGACAACCTGGCCAATCTCGGACTCAAACAACTTGTTGACTCCCCCACCCATGTAGCCGGAAACACGCTCAACCCTATTTTCACCTCCAGCAAACACATTTCTTTCGATCGCACCACAGCTCTCCACTGGACGGACCACAGTTGTGTTCACTTCAGCTACAAAACCACCTCGACCTACAACCCCCCACAACCTATTCCTCGAAGAAACTGGAACAAAATCGCCACCGACCAACTCCTCACATCACTCAACCAAAACCCTCCCACCCTCTCATTGGACCCAAACCAAGCTGCGACCAAACTCAAGCAATGGATCACTCACAGCGCTGAAGAATTAGCACCCCTGAAAAACCACCAGATCAAATCAGGTAACAAAAAGGCTCCCTGGTTCAATGATGACCTTAAGAAATCCAAGAAGCTATGCCGTTCCCTAGAGAAAACATGGAGAAAAACCCAACCACCGACAACATGACCACCCTCAAGGCAGCCACCCGCAAACACCACCAACTGATTCGATTCACCAAGAAATCACCATTCAAGGATCGACTCGACAACAACGCCCACAACAGCACATCTTCTTCAGAAAAGAACTTAAACCTGGCTATTCGACAAAAAATGAACCCCCCCGCCCCAAGCGCCTTGAGACCCTCTGGGTGAGTAGTGCGCTATATAAATCCTCGAACTTGAACTTGAAGAAGGTTTCAAGTTAGGAATCTGCATGGTGGTACCAGCAGTTGATCATTTCTACGTGTGAGTGCCAAGGAATGCATGAGCAAAACCTTAACTGAACAAGCAGTGCTGGCGCTTATATGCAGTGCAATTCTGTTGCTTTTGGGGTGCTATAGAGTCAGTGCAAAGCCGCCCAGGACCCCCTAGCAGCATTGCCAAAAAAAGTTTCAGGATCCGGTCTGGGGAATATTCTAAAGGTGAGCAATCTTCGGTTAGGTTAGAGAATTCATATCCACCAGTGTAAGTAACTTTTATAGAAGGATGACTCTAAAGCGAGCTTTGAAGCCCACACTTAAAATTTCACTCCTGTCGATATAGTTCCTGTGCCTCGTCCTATTTAAACGCTCCCAGAATGCTTTGCTGTACAAAATCCGAGATAAATAGGTGAGATGTGAACCAAAGATGTTTTGCTGCTTCTCCCATCTCATCAACCAACAAGCAGACCAACCCGTCTCTCCTGTAAAGGATTCCAGCCCTCCCTACTAACTCTACCATAAACATTCTGTCCTTTGGGGGGGAGGGTGAAGTATTTGGGTCTATAATGCACCCTTCCATGAAGATAACAAATTGTGATCATTTCTTTCCATGACGTGGTGTTCAAGCACCACTTCCTTCTTTCTGGCTACTCCCGTTACTCTGTAAACAGACCCTCAAATGAAAAAAGTCTCATCTTTTGATACTCAAGGTACAGCTTAGGAGGTTGAATTCCTATTTTTGTGTCGTCATTTTTTTATTGGAACAGAAGTATACAACAATCGCACAGTGTAGTACATAGGCAGGAGAGCACCAAACAAAACAATGCAGTGCAGTGAGACGGGATGGTGAGGTGCACTGTAGAGGCAAGTCACATATGGAACCAAGGGAGCCAACTTTGCTAATGCTGGACACCCCCCCTGGCTAGCAAGGTTCAAGGAGTCCTCGGCATGGGGGGCTATGCAGAGGGAGGCAGGATGTCCAGTCTGCGTGAGGAAGCGGGGTTTGCTCCCTGTAGCTGGTTGATATAGCCAGGGAGGAGTAGAATGCATTGTGGAGGGGGAGCCCAACTTAATCTGATCAAGAAAAAAAAACACTCCGGTGGGAGAGTTGGGGGGGGGGGGGGGGGGGGGGGGAATACTCCATGTGTCGTCCTGGATGGAGACGAGGGGGTGGGGGGTGTTACGAGGGTGGTGCACCCTGAGAGGGTTGTCTGCGTTTCTGGGAGGGTGGAAGGGGGAATGTGTAGGGGGATGGGAAGCAGGAGAAGGGAAGGGGGTATGAGGGGGAGAAAGGATACTGCGAGGGGCAGGGAGGTCAGAGGGATGGCTGGTGATGGTGCCCTCCACTTCAGGGGTCATCTCTCGGGGAAGGAGCCCATGTCTCCGTGAACACCACAGTCTAGACTTGTAGGTTGTAGATAACATGTTCGTGTGACGACGTCGGTATCATTCCCACTGTCCAGTCCTTCGGTGATGGAGAGGTTGAATTCCAATGTAATGCGTTCATCTGTCTTGATACTTGCCACACGACAAATGCTGCATATTTATGGCAAATGTTTGTTTGGGGTGTGTTTGACAAATGGTTGCTGAAACTATGATTGCCACGCAAATGTGGGGCAAAGCGTGAAAATGTGCTTCTTGACGTTGCAAAACTCTCCATAGACTTTTGTGAAGGTTGAAAGTAAACTGCCTTGCAACTGCAAACAAATCTAGTAATTATTAATCAGGTCCTCAGTACTTCGCATTAATACTATGGCAAAGGACGCAGGTACTGAAGCAACGAGGCACACTTGGATTTGGGAAAGGTGCTATTAGTTGTGCCTAGAAAGGACTTCAGAACACACTGCCTAAACCATGATCTAAAAGCTAACTAGCTGGATAATATACTTCCTTGGAGTGACCAAATGATGGTTAATTCGCATACGAATACTTTCCAAGTTTTTCACAGACATCTATAAAAAAAATTATTATATAAAAAGGCAGAAGTAAAAGACATTTCACTTGCACTAGAACTCTACTCTGGTGAGCTTTGCTAGCAGTGCACTTGGCTAATAAGTGGAGAGCAAGACCGCGAATGGAGGAAACCTGCCATGGAAGGGCTGGCAAAGCTGGGAGAGGCAGGTAGGTGGCTACCAGCTTCTTTGTATGAGTTTCCAGTCTAGACTTTTTGTGATCACTTGGGACTTTTTGTCAATAAATCAGTGGAACTATCCAGTCAGTTGAAGAAGATTCGTCCATTCACGCCAGTTCTGGTGGCTTAAGGGACTAATACGGTCACTGTAAGGGACTGTGTTCGACCTCATATTCTCAGGTCGGGTCCATTCAGCCTTTCATCCTTCTGAGGTCGATAAAATGAGTGCTATTGAGTTGAGTAACAATAAACATGTTATTCCGCGCAAGATACCCTTGGGTGAACGTGCGAAATGCAAAATACACGTATATGTTCTGTTAATCAATTGGACTTTATATTTGCGTGCTTTGTTATAATATTTAGTAATGACCGACGACAGTTTCGAATTAAAAAAATAGTGTCAAAAGGACTGGGCATATTACATGTCGTCACACAGGAAGGAGTAAGATAAAGGTTGGGAGGAAGCACATTTAGGCGATATTGTGACGAACTGGGCTAAAAAGAAAGGAGCCATAAGTAGCATGAAACTTAACTTTTTTTAAATGGTAATTTGGGTGGTGCCCATTTGGAAACACCAGAACGTGAGTGGTATTGTTCCTGTAACATTGGTATTACAATTGAAGTTAAGAAATTTAAAAAAAGCCTAGTAGTTTCCTGTTTTTCCAGAAAAACATGATCACGTGGAATTCAGCACATTTATAGACAAAAGCAGCAAATTGAAAAAAAGGCAATTGAATAACAACAACAAAATTGTAAATGTCTTTTCTGTTAAATAGCAGGCAGAACCTTAACCAGATATAAATGATCAAGACACTAGCTAACCTAATTTTTGCTTAAATAATTCTGGCACTGGTAACTAACATCATTAATCTGTGGTAGCATGAACTCGGTAGTGGAGCAGGAGGAATGAACCTGAGGTCTGGGGGGACGCGAAGAAAGACCTTTTACTATTAAAAGCTCAATAAATCCCATCTCACTTTAATAACTTTTTTATTACTGGTTATAATTATTACACCGCAGGAAAGCGTTGTGTTGAACAGGGAAATGGCATTCAGGGACTAAAGGTTGGGAGGGGAAAGGGTGAATCAGTAAAGCGAGGTGGTGGCAGGGGAGTAAATAGAAAGGCGAGCCAAAATTGCCTTTTTAGTATTTGGAAATAAATTATATTTATTACAATAATTAGTTTTGTTCTGTTTTTTTTCTCTGTTTGGATCGAACTTCTTTTAAGTGGGATAGTCTATATACCTAAGTAATTTTATTGAAACAATATTCTATTCTGTGTAGTTTTTATGTCAGCCTTTCGAATTGTGCTGTTATTTCCAAATAGCCTGGTCTATTTTTATTTGGCGGGTATGTTCCTTTCTTTAAATTGGTGCAGTCCTAGAGGGCTGTAACTAAGGGGTGACGTACAAAAAAAAATTGAATTTGGATTGGATTTGAATATAAAAACTTTGACGGTGCTGGCCCCCCTGCCTTCCTCGCTGATTGCAGGTCACTCAGAGTTTCAGTAGTAGTTGGGTTGAGACCGTTCACTGTTATCTTTTTATTTCCTTCCAGTTTTTTATGAGAGAATTTAAATTGTCATTATTTTTTTTGAAAGCCTGCTAAAGCCCATCGTTCTCAAGGACATGCATTCATAGACTTGTGCAATGCTGAATGTCTCTGCCTTTAGCCTGCACATGTTGCGCTCAGTATTCCATTACAATGAGCAATATGAATCGTAAAGAAGAACAGCATTTTCAAAGTAGAGGTAGGGCTTCCTGGGAAACTTACATTTTATTGTGAACATGATGGAAATGTTGCAGAGCAGAACAATATTCAGTTATCGAGTAACCAGAAAAAAATGTTGTGCCACATTGTTATTAGTACATCTCTAGTAATGCTAAAATATCGCCCAGTAACCTGTCCAGTTTTTTTCACAGAATTTTCCAGCTGCAAAAGGCTGTCTGCGATATCCAGCGGAAGCTTTCTAGTAGAAACAATGTTACCAGCAGTCATTCTCCAACTTGCCAGCTAAAATTCTAAAAAAATAAAATATTTAAAAAACAGTAAAGATCTGGGCTGTAATGACTTCACAAGTTCAGCTTTTCCACTGCACCGCAGCTAGGCTATTAATTGGGGCCTTTATTTCAACACTTGATTGGAGATCATATTTTTTTTTTATAGAACAGAACTCACAGTTTTTGGAGAAGATGTCGCTTTTGCATTTAAACTTTTGAATTAATTTTTGTGAAATACACAGGAAAGGAATGACGCTTAATCCAACGGAAGGAGCGAGTTTCTTAATGCTGTATGGTACTGAACTAAGCTTTCTGTCGAATTTGCAATACATGTTAAAGCCGTACTCTCCAAAACATAGCTCCCACTTCTGTATTTTATGCAAAACACAAACTGTCCAATGCAAATGAACAGTGATAAATGCACTTTAATTGTTGATTAATGATGGACAGTGACGAACGACAGAAGTAACACCTCTGCATTATAAAGAGTTCTCTCGTATTTAAAGCTGTAAAAACATGATTTTCTTATCAACTGTTCTTGATAGCATTGACTGCTTTTATTTCTTTACATTGGTTCAACACATTTCGTTTGTTTTCTTGGATACTTTCCTCCAATTTCACATTTTGATTGTCTTTGCGTTGATTTCCTGATCCTCTTTTTATAAAGTGTACGGTTTGGTTTTTACTCTACTGTCCTTTTGTCAAAGATGAAATACTCTTTTTTTCGTGTCAGCCTGTAAAGTCTTCCATTCCTCCTCTATCCTGATTCGTATTTAAATTGTTGAAAACAATGTAAAAGGGAGGCCTTTTTTCAAAGTGTAGCTCCAGAAAGTGATATTCAAAACAAAGGTTAATATGCGATGTACTTTATTAATATCCCTTTGCAAGCTTTCCTACCTATTGAGCGAGCTGATTACGTGAGTAATCGGTTGTTTTTATCTTCCTTCACATCACATTATCTTTTAAATATGTAATTTGCTCAGATGTTAGCATTAACACTTTTTCATTCTGAGTAAAAAAGGATACATCATATAATTAAAAGCCACGGTAGCTTTAAGATATTAGATTGGAAACGGGGGAACACTTGTTGCTTGATAAAGAAGCTGCAAAAAATAGACAGATTAGGGTCTCTGCAGAGCTCTGCCACTACATTCTGCTGTTCAAGCATTTGTTAAAGTATGTTCCCTAAAGGTAGCAAAAGCCATTTAAATATAACTCATTTTTGTAAAGATAAAGCATGATTCCTTACAGCGCTTAGAGACCCCGGTGGTTATAACTCGCTATACAAATTAAATAAATAAATAAATTCCTTGTCTGCTGTCATCCGCCAAGAACTCACTCAAACAAATTATATTTTAGATGTTTATTTGTTTTCTACCAATTTGTCCTATCTGGCAGCCAACAACTTGAGCCTATTCTCATTGAGCGGCTGGGTAAAGAACATGCTACTTGCCCTAGAGGTTATTGGTCTCTGAAGACCTCTCTGGCACCAAAATCACACCACCCACTCATTGAACATGACACCACAATCAGAGATAGATGGACAGCACAATAACCAGTACAAGAAACTTGACCCAGAGATGCCCAGTGTTCTGATCAAGGCACATATATTCTCAGTGATGACACTGAGCACAATTGGAACAATGCTTGGAGCTTTAACCGCTGAACCTGTGAAGCTTCCAAAAGGATTTGCAGAGACAGAACAAGAATATAACTGTAAAGACTTAGAAAAGTTCAGCTTAGTGACCTTCCACCTATGTCATATTCTGTGTGTGGCACAATAAAAGAGTGTTCTACTTGATCAGAAGATGTGCGAATATTTTTGATCATGTATAGGTAGAGAACGATCTGTGTGAATTTAGTTGGGAAGATATTGATGGAGTGCTAAAACCGATGAAATTTCTAAAGTTTCTACCCATACATGTACTTGCAAAACTTGTGCTACAAAAAGTTACCCCTATCGATAGGCTCCTCAAATTATCAACATTCTGCAAATGTCCCACGAGCGATTGCCGAAACAAATAAGTGAACTATGAAAATGTCTCTAAAACGAGTGATGAACATTTTGATTAAGGGGCTGTGATTAATAACATCACCAAAAAACTCAGACAGTCTGCAATGGAAATTACAAAATTGCCAGACAGCGCTAATAAGGCCATTATAATGGCAGACTATCTGTTACACAAATATCAACAGTATAGCATGTGTTGTAATTCTTTGCTATGTAGTTACCATAGCAAAGTATCTGTTTTGTTAGTCTGTGGAGGCATATAGCTGCCCCGCTGCCTCTATTCGAACTCAAATGCTTGCTTCAAATTCATTGAGATGTTATCCTTCTCACATTCTTGAATCCGTGTCTTCTTTGAGCTCCAAGAATGCTGCTGCACTTCAATGCCATGTTCATCTGCATTATTGATACATGTAGTTCCAACAGCAGCGAATATGAGAACTTAAGAGATCAGAGGTCACAAACTACTGTCATGATCATAGACTGTCAAAATTCCGGCAACGTCTGCAATTTTTTCTTTCTTGTATAATGTCATGAACATTCAAATGAGGACATGCAAGGAAACAGAAACAAAAACTCCTGGGAAGTGGGTGCACCTATTAATGAACGAATAATAATTGAAAGTGCTTGAATGGAGGCAAAGCTAATGTCTTGATAGTATGGTTGCAAGAAACACCAAAGCTTGGTCATGTGGCAAGAACAGTCTCACTATTGCCAGAAAAAGTAAAGAAGAGTGCTCTCTTGTTAGAATGGGACCTTATCCCCTAGGTAACTGCCAAAAAAATCCCCTAGGTAACTGCCAAAAATGCTTATTAATGTTCTCCCTCTACAAAATATAGCCATCCAGTGGAACTGGCACAAATAGTGCTTTGCCACTGCCCCATTGCCCACTGGCTATGACTGCTAAATGATCTATTTATAGGCTTACCTTTACTTTGTTAAAGTCAAGCTATTCAGTAATTCTCTATTCTCATCAGCATTCGAAGTCCATTTAAAAAGTATGGGAGCAGAGTGCAGGATCAAAGGCATGATGACAAAACACAAAATATTCTGTAGCTTAGTTGTTGGTATTTCACCTTACACCTTAAATGAAAAATAAATGCAAGTTAAACTAGTCTGTTAGGGATGCGCTATTTTATGTTATAACGCCTCTGTTGGTCAGTGTGACCTCTGCTCGTGTTTGTGTATGTCACAGAGAGCTACACAATTGAATTCTGGTTGATTCAGTGGGGAATAGCGGCAACAGTTTTTTTATGAGGTCCCAGCCTATGACCGAATGCATTGTGAATATGCAAGTCATTTTTTTAAGCTTGCCACAAACAAAGTATAAGATAGGTTGCCAGAAAATGTGCAATAAAGATTTAGGTATAAGATTGAAAAAAAGTGCTTCCAAAATATGGATTTTAGTAATAGACTGTACCCAGTGTACATTTTTTAAATAACTATTAACAGCATACACCCCATGGGTCAGTTAGTCACACCCTTAAAATACTGCTAAAAAAATAATACACCTTTGTCCTCAGGAAGCTTCAAGAGAACTCTGTCAATTAAAGTAAAAACTGACTTCCAAGCCCCCTTTGCATTTGCAGATTAACAATTGCACGTGCTTACATAGGTTAACAATTGTGCATGCTTACATTTTTTCCAGGCAGCAGACACCCGGCAAGGCTTGTTCTGTCTGTAGTTGGCTGTACCTCCCTTGACCTCACAGCACTGGGACGGACTCCTGTCCACTTTAGCTGAGGTGTTTTAACTTTAGGACTTAACCGTTGAGGGACTGTCTTTTAAGAAAAAATTGGGGAGCAGTGTTTGTCAAATTAACAAAGTATCAGCACGTCCTGCCCCTCAGATCCCACCCACTTTGACCTCTGGTTCTCATTTGCACACAGCTTTACTATTTCCCAATGGGCCTCTCACACACTTGCAGCTCACACTTCATTCATTATAAAGGGTCAATGACAGCTCCCTTATTGGACACAACATGGTGTTGTGTGATGACTCAGTGTGTAGAAGGGCTGCACTGCCTGAAACCTACATATCAATTTATCAGGCTTACCTGATGCTTTATTATAGATTGACTGGGTGGCTCGGCGGTGGCATGTTGGCAGATTTGCTGCATTTGTCACATCATTCATAATCTGCTGCAGAGTCTGCAGATTTTAACTAAAACATTATTTCTGGCTCAAACGGTTCAAAAGTTATTTAGAAATGTAGCTACACATGTTGCCGTGCAGTCAAATGCCTTTTGCAGAGGTTGACTGGTAAACTTTTTGTTACTTTGCTATATTTCAGAGTCAAACCTGCACTAATGAAGTGCAAGGAATGCCCAGACAGTGTTAATTAGTGTAAAAATGAGAAAATTATTAAGATTATTATAGAATGTTCCACATTTTGCCAGTAGAATTTGGCTATTCTTGCTGTATATTTTAGTTAACTGTGCCACATAATTTGGCCCTCTCATGCTGCATAATTCTAGTAGCCCTGGGTATATGTATATCATTAGAGATGGGCATTAATCTGACCCTGCCATTCACCTTCACTCAGATATGGTGATTGGCTCCTGAGCAATGTGTAAGATGCTCCCGCTGCACTATTTAGTAAGTGCAATTGCTCTATGTGAATTAGCCTACACAAGATGTATGCTTTGATTTCAACCAGCAGGCAGGTTTTGCAGCCACGTGTTCGGTTTTGTTAATCTGACCCCTTGCAGGCCAGCTTGGGTAGCACGAATGACACCCTATAAACAGCGTGGGCGCCTTTTTAAGTTCACGTTAATTTGGCTTCAAAGCTGTCGCTGGAGTTTTGCATTTCATTAGAATACTCTGTGGTGTGTGGCTCAGGGAGTTATCACGGCTTTGCGCTCCAAGGAGAGCATTCTTCTGATGAAAATAAAGTGGAGCTTTACTTAATAGCAGGGAGCTGATGGCCGACAAATCGCTTTTCCTTCCAAGCGTGAGATGACGTATTGACTTGGGGATTAAGCACGCTTCGTTGTGGAATGGCTGGGACAATATGGTGCAATCACACAGATTACTCAATTCCACATATTGTCGCAAACACTTAAATTGTAGAACCAACTGTTCTCTGCACCTCTCTGGTAAGTGCAGGTGATGCGATGTGCTGCTGAGAGGAATGGGACTCAGTCATGAATGGGTGTGGGCATTGCACTACTCCTTAGAGGAGGGTTGGAAGGTATGGTGGGGGCGGCAAAAGGTTGCAGAGAGGAAATGGAGAGGTTAAGCACATGAGGTTAAGTGGGTTGCCAGTGGTCATGCAATAAGTTACAGTGAACGCGTACACTAAGCGAAGAAGGCTCCTCTGCGAAGACTATAAAAGTTGGTGAGTAATGGCTGCTTGACCCTCGACTCAATAAATGGCAGCATTAGCATGGCACCTTCCTGCATTACATTAATGAAGAAAGAGAATGCGCCGTAGATCAGAAGCGGCAGGCCATGGTGCTCGTGCGGACATCACGTGCTGCATTAGTTTGACGTACCTTTGTGAGAGTGTAATTGCTCTTGAGGGGATAAAGGGAAGAACACGAGAAGTTATTTCAAGGCTCCGGTCTGTAAGCGATGGAGAGAGTTTGAAATTGCTCTTCACATTGGAGAGGAGGACACTCCGGGCAGCCTAATCAAAGTTTTGAGTGCTATGAGGAGGATGGATAGGCTTGAGCCGGGCTGTTGAAAAAGTCTAATGACATGAAACCATGAAGAATGAGGCTTTGCTTAACATTTGAAAAGACCTTCTGTGCTACTTACAGAGGCTCCTGAAACCGCTCAGGCAACGAGTGTCGATCCATGATGCTCAAAGCAGTGTGAACATGGGCTGGCGATAGCTGATCTTCAGTAAGCAGACACGACTTGGACCTGCATTCTCAGAATACTGTGAAAACTCCATCAGTTTGGAGCAGATACACAGCAAACAATAGACTTTTTAAAGAGCTGTGTGGGGCTTCTGTCTATCACAAGTGGCGCTTCCTCAAGGCCATACCATTCGCTGGGGGAGAACCTGGACTCTTCAAATAGAAAAGCATTCAAAGATCCATAAATTCTTTATAAATCTCTCTTTCTGTGTATATGTATATATATATATAGAAAATATTGTTCACTGGAGTCGTTTTATCGATGATCTATTTTTGGTCTGGAAAGGTACTGAACTTGAGGCCAATACATTCATATCAAATCTTCAGAAGAATGAGCTGAACTTATCCTTTACCAGTACCATAAGCAAAGACAGTGTCAACTTCTTAGTTCTAACAGTGTATGTTGAGAATGGTAAAATACAAACTAAACTTTATAGAAAACCTACTAGTGGCAACACTTTGTTGCATGCAAAAAGTTTTCACCCTAAGGCCCTCAAGAGCAGTATACCCTATGGGGAAAGTCTAAGAGTCATGCGCAACTGTAGTACTCCTATGGAAACTGAAAAGGAACTAGAGATACTCAGTACAAGATTCAAAGAACGGGGCTATCCTGACACCTGGATAGCAGAGGGAATAAATAAAGCCTCAAAACTGAAAAGAGAGCAAATCCTCTTCAGTAATAGAAAGGTAACCAATGATGAAAATCAATGCAGATTCATAACAGGTTTCTGTAACCAACATGTTGAGGTGAGAAGAATACTCAACAAGCATTGGCACATCATTAAGAATGACCCCGTGCTAGGGAAAGAAGTCCCCAAGAGACCTCAAATCACTTTTAGGAAAGCGAAATCCTTCAAAGACTGTTTAGTGAGCAACACCTTAAAGAAACCCCTACCCAAAAAGACTTGGCTTGACAAAAATGGTTTCGTAAAATGCACAAAATACAAGGCGTGTAATCATGGCGTAAACTGTAGCAAGTACAGATTGGGCCTTTCCAATAGAATGGAAAAGATAAAGAACAAATATACATGCAAGACTGATTATGCTATCTACATTCTCGAGTGCCCTTGTGGGCTTCGATAGGTGGGCAGCACAATCAACGAAGCCTACAAAAGGATACTACAACACCTGCGAGCAATAAAAAACGCAGACAGGGCTTATCCTGTAGCCAGGCATTTTGAAATAATGCACAATAAGGACACGAAAGGATTGACATATTGTGTAATTGACTCTATTCCAGCTAGTCAAAGAGGGGGCAATAGACTGAACAAGTTAAGGAAGCTTGAGTCACGATATATAATCAAGCTGAACACTAAGCAACCTAACGGTCTGAATATTGAAGAAGATTTACATAGACACTTATGATATCAGTTAGTCGGTAACGACAAGTAGCATCTGCTGTAAATACTGTTGATGTTTATTTTGATAAGGTACAATTTTGTGGACAGTACTTATAATGTGAATTACACTTGGCAGTCAACAATTGTTTGAAAATGATCATAATGCCAGCTTGTTTATAAAGTTATAATCTATGTGTTTGCTCACTGGAGCTTTATTAGAGCCACCTATAAAGTGTAATTGGTGCATGTGTGCATATCAACTCACTTTGCAATATTTAGAAAAAGCTTCCTTTTTTTATGCAGATATAGTTGATTGTTAATGGGGAATACAAAACCCCAACTGTTGGGAACATTATGGTCTATATTATGATGAGGCAACCACCTCAGCAATATTCGGCAGGCCCACTTGGGCAGAATTGTTTGGTTTGCGAAATGTGCAGGAAACGAGCGCAGCATGTCTATGCTTAGAGTGCAGCTTCAGAGTTGCTTGTCAATGCCGATAAAGTTTTGTTGACATTTGAGTTGGACCTTAGTATCACTTGCACCAATGATTTAACAAACATATAGCTATGCTTAAAATAATGAACTGACACACACAATGCATTTTTAAAAAATGTATTTATTTAAGTTGAGGCAAATGTGTAAGACGACATTTACGAACAAAGCAAATTGAAAGTCTGTCTTTCCTGTCGATTGACAGGTAGTTCCAATGACGTTGCATGAATGTTTTTTTCTTTAAATAATGGCCGCACGCTTTTCAAAACCGTAACCAGTGATCAAGGCTACTGTGTAGTCGAAACGCGTATGGCAGCGGCTAAATAAAGAAATCTTTTGAAAATCTCACACGGCGTGGTCGTTCAATGGAGGTGTAAGCGAGACTCAGTTCAAGGAGTCTCTTGGTGACGACCCAACTCTCGGTATGGTGGAAGCAGTGAATCCTTGGATAATCGTAGCATATATATATATATATAAACACAGAGTTGCAGCTGAACCTTTGCCTCTGTCTCGGCGGGCTCACGGTAGGGGTAGCCACCCCCTTCAAATTCAACACTCCACCAGCGTCTTCCTTCTAGCGATATCAGAAAGAACAACACAGGAGCCGTGGCCTCAGTAAATGGTGCAGTTTAATGCAGATACAACGTCCTGCATTAAACTGCACCATTTACTGAGTCCACGGCTCCTGTGTTGTTCTTTCTGATATCGCTAGAAGGAAGACGCTGGTGGAGTGTGTTGAATATATATATATATATATATATTTATTTATTTATTTTTTTTTAGTGCAGACTTTCACCGAAGTGCCCACTGCCATATGGTCACTTCAGAGTGTTGAGGGTAGTGGTAGTTGGGGGAGATGATTGAAGAGTGTAGGGTGCAAGATGAGAATGGGAAGTTGGTAGCTCGCTAAGTTCTCCAGCAGACTAATTCAGCAGCACAGAAAACAGAGTGACACAGGAGGATCTTCAATAGTTTTCAATGTTGATCATGTAAACATTTGTGGCTACTTTATCTGCTGGCATATATATAGGACATGTTAGGGAAGCGGTGTAATGCAGACCATATTAAATTGATAATTACAGGAAAAAAGACATACCCACCAGCCCAAGTTGTCAGTGGTTGATATGGAGGTGAGTACATCGTATCATAATTCAGTGTTGCAGCATTTTGTAGTGCGTGTGAAAAAGGCTGAGTGACGTGTATACCAAGCATACGTTTCTGTGTTAGAAAAAGAGGGTTTTAAGAAGGAGTGAGATATAATTTTTGTTGAATACTAGACCTGGGACTCCGTTAGTAGAAGCAAGAGCAGGTATGAGTCTTTAGCCTCGAGGGATGCATCTTCATGGGCATGTTTCAGATCCATATGTCTTGTGGACTTAAGTGTCCAGCGTTGACCTGGCAAGACAAACTGCACTGGATATATGAAATGGAAAACATATAGTTGCAAGTTTGTATATTAATATTGTTGGTGGGCATACCAGTTATGTCTGGATGGTAGTTCACCATATGGATGTTGAACAATTACGGGAAATTGAGGACATCCTGCAAATGAACTTGAGAGGGACAAAAACTCCTGGTGAAGGTGGTAAATTGATATCGTCGCTACAACAGATCATTCCAGAATCTAGCAATCCACCACTACACAAACAGTGAGATTATATATAGAGATTATATAGGGGGCCATTTTGTTTCTAGGTTTCAAACATTGCAGGGTATCTTAAGTTCTAGAGCGCCTTTTTAGCAGAGAGAATAGGGCATCTTGAATTTTGTTGGCAGCTATTTTTTGGTTGCCTCAGTGACGGATGCATTGACCCTAGTACTAGAGGTAGCGGGGTTGAGAGATTTTTCATGGTTTGTCTAAAAGTAGGAACTGTGCTTCTCACTGACTTATTTATAGTAGAGCGGGGTGGTTGCTGGGCTTGCAGGTTTTCTTAGCAAAAGGAATGCTCTCTACGAAAAAGACCTGTTTTTAAACCTGAGAAAAGTACCTACGGATAGCAGTAGAGTGACAATGATGAGCTACGTAGAGTTTAAACAGGCTCGTGGTTTGACTCAGAATGAAGGATATGGTCCTTCGATAAGGTTATGCATGAGACATTTTCTACTGAGGGCTATGATGGTGTGGTCTAGGGGAAAGGAAGTTGGCCAACACTCTTCGGATGTTTATGTTGCACCCAGTGCACATCCTCCATTCCTTTATTGAAAACTGGTACAGACCCCAAACTTTACTCTTACGTTCTCATTCTAATGCTACTTAAGTATTCTTTCATTATCACTATGATTGCCTGTATTACATCGCTAAATGACTATAAATACATAATTCAATTTTATAGTGGGGCTGTTTGTTTAAAAATACAAACCTCCAAATTCTTTTATCTATAATTGGACTAACTCAAAATAGTATGCAGCCATGGCTCGATCCATTCGCTTTCTGCACTGTGAGCCCCTTCATTTGGGCGAACCTGATGCACACAGGGACAATACACCACCTTCAGTGAAGATGAGAACTGTTGCCAGTGCTTGGTATATCACAGAACAGAAGGGTGTGCCGGTGCATTGAAGCCACCAATCTGCCTTTCAATGCAGAGGAACATGCGCAGTATTGAGCAGAGATCACTACAATCAGTGTACCACTGGACAAACTGTGTCTCTCTATACCCACATCTGTAATAGCATTGGGCTAAGATCCGATGCAAATGACAGAGCTACAACGCCTTGTCTTACACAACACTGAAAGTAAATGACAAGCAGAATTTTTGTTTTCGATGATTATTGAAAGAAACACTGGACTGCCTTCTGGGTAGAGCAGTGACGGCTGCTGGTAATGGTTACTGTGCTGGCTCAGTGCCTCCTTTGTGCAGGTGCTTGTGGGTGGTGGACACCAGCACTCTTTTTTTGGGGATTTGTGATCATCAGATTTTTACATAGAAGAGAAAGTTAGAAAAGAGAAATAAGGAGTAAAGAAAGATTGGAAACCGCTACAAAAGGAGATTTATGGATAAAAAAAACAAGACTGAGAAAACAAGTAGAGGGTGGTGGAGGAAAGAGGCATGAGGTGGAATCTTTGGCAGCCTTGGTGTTTGGCAACATCAGCATTTAGTAATAGTAGCAACAGGCGCATAGGAAAACTATGGGCCCCTGCACTTATTTATTATGGTTTTGTGCAAATTAAGAAGAGAAAAATGTTACCGGTCTCCGCGAGTAATGAACGTCCAGCCCGCTTCCTGGTTACAATGGTAATGGCTACCAGTGACTGTATTATCACGGGGGCTCGTTACCACTGTAAATTTACTGAACTAAAGCCCTATGTGACCATATGCTCCCGAAAATTCTGTATGAGCAATATAGGGTTGATTGTAATTATAAACCAAGGTATCACTTTCATTTCATCTGCTATAGGAAGCATAAAGTCCATCTTGAGTTAATTTCTGCAGCTCCTCATAAGGAAGGAAAATGATGTCCAGAATCATTGGCCTAATGCATCCAGAGCCAAAAATTACTTGCTAGCCAAATATAGCTGCAGGAAGACCTACAGCAGATCAACCTGAGTTCACTCTAAGTGTTATTGCAGTCAACAGTCAAATTATGCAGGGTTATGCGCCTGGAGAAAACTGCACAAAATGAAAAAACAAATCTAAAGAAGCCCTTGTCAAGCACTTAATAAATGGATTCGCCTGGGTTTAGTTCCTGTGTGCTCCTCCTAATTAAATCATAAAGTTAGTGAACTTTGCAGTGTCACTATATTAAATATAGTCCCTGTTTCTTAAAGCTCAGAACCCAATTACCTATCTTTTGTGCTGGCCTTAATATGGAGAATTTGGGTTGCGAATGAAGCCTGCGGGTCTTTATGTTGTATGTTTATACTATTAAGGTTTAGTTGGAAGTTGGAACACGCAGCTGTCACTCAAAGAGCATTAAAACAAGTATTGGAACTGTGAAGTGTGCAATGTGGCGGTGTTGAATGTGGGTGGGGTGAAAGGGGTGGCTAAAAAACAAAATTCGAACTTTTTTTGGTCTTTGACTTTCAAGTAACTACATATAAAATAACATACAGCTTAAATGAAAAATGAATGAAAGTTCAGCGCTGAGAAATTAACTATTGTACATTATGAAACTTCCATTAGTTAGTACTCTGCAGAGGTCTATGTATGTAACCAGAGATCTACAGAATTTAAACCTGGTTGATGCAGTGGAGAATCATGACCTGTGTATGTTTAGTGCTACGAGGTCAGTCCATGACCGATAGCAGCGTAAATATGTAAATCATTATCTTAAACTTGCATTACACGCATAGGCTGCTACTAAATGTGCTTCCAAAATATAGGTTTTAGTATTGACCAGACTGTATGTAGTGCATTTTCTTTTCAGAACTGTCTTTGAAGAACACACACTTCACAGCTCACCTGGTAAATCCCTTACAATACCTCTCAAAAAGAATAAATGTGTGTCATCAAGCCGATTGCAAAAGAAACAATTGATAGACGGAATGCTGGACAATGCAAACATTCACCCCCAGTCATAAGGATCTGGGTTTAATCTATCATTCTTTTGCTCACCTCACCACCCCAGTTTGGACCCAGCCATATGCAAATCAGTATTGACCCAGTTCCTTGCAGGAACAGTCCAGCCGGAACTGCCAAGCCTGGTCCTCCCTGGACCGGAAACAAGCCTCCTGGGACTGGTTTCATGGCATCACCCTTCATCAGCCAGGCTAGCTTCAATCCAGTGGTGTAGTGAGCACGGGACCCACGTCTGGCCATTCTCTTCCCACTTAGGGTGACATATGCAAAATAAACAATTGATGGTCGAAATGCTGGACAATGCAAACATTCACCCCCAGTCACAAGGATCTGGGTTTAATCCATCATTCTTTTGCTCACCTCACCACCCCAGTTTGGACCCAGCCATATGCAGATCAGTCTTGACCATGTTCCTTGTGGGAACAGTCCAGCCTGAATTGCCAAGCCAGGTCCTCCCAGGACCGGAAACAAGCATCCTGAGACCTGTTTCAGGGCATCCTTCATCACCCAGGCTAGCTTCAGTCCAGTGGTGTAGTGAGCACTGCTGGGTCCAAACTGGAATTGCATGGTGAGGAAAAAAACGATGGCTTTAGGCCGGATGTATGACGTTAAAACGCATACTTTTACATCGCATACCATTACAACGCAATTTTTACAACGCAGGATCCTTTACAGCGAATGCCTTTACAACGCATGTCATTACATAGCAGATGCTATTACAACGCATGCCATTACAACGTAAGTATAGGTAAGTATATCTTTTTTTATTGTAATTAATAAATATTTAATTTATTTATTATTGAACCCTTTATTATTGAACCCTTAAAATACCCCTGAACCCAAAACCTATTCCTAATCCCTAAAGCTACCCCTGTACCCCATAACCCAAACCTAGCCCTGAACCCTAAAAATACCCCTGAACCCCAAAACCCAAACCTAGCCCTGAACCCTAAAAATACCCCTGTTCCCCATAACCCAAACTTAGCCCTGAACCCTAAAAATACCCCTGTACCCCATAACCCAAACCTAGCCCTGAACCCTAAAAATACCCCTGTACCCCATAACTCAACCCTAGCCCTAAACCCTAAAAATACCCCTGTAACCCAAACCTAGCCCTGAACCCTAAAAATACCCCTGTACCCCAAAACCCAAAATAAATAAATGTATTAAAAAAGATAAACATACCTATACTTATGTTGTAATGGCATGCGTTGTAATAGCATCTGCTATGTAATGTCATGCGTTGTAAAGGCATTCGTTGTAAAGGATCCTGCGTTGTAACAGTTGCGTTGTAACTGTTGTTTCCCCTTTAGGCCCAGATCTCTGTACTGGGGTGAATGTATGATATTGTTCTGGATTCTGTCCATCAATTGTTCTTTTTTGCATTTGTCACCCCGAGTGGAACGGGTATGCCCAGACGTGGGTCCTGTGCTCTCCATGCCACTGGAGTCAAGCTATCCTGGCCTGGCTCATGAGGGCGGAAAGCCTGAAACCGGTCCTAGAATGCTTGTTTTCAGTCCAGGGAGGACCTGGCCTGGCATTTCGGGCCCGACTGTTCCCATTGGGCGCAGGGTCAAAACTGATTTGCATATGGCTGGGTCCAAACTGGAATGCCATGGTGAGCAAAAAAACGATGGATTTAGTCCCAGATCTCTGTACTAGGGTGAATGTATGACATTGTTCTTCATTCTGTCCAGTCCATCAATTGTTCTATTTGCATTTGTCATCAGGACGAGTCAAGTTTTATTCTATCAATTAAAGTAAACTCTGGCTTCCAAGCCCCCATTACATTTGCAGATTAACCAGTAGCGCATGTTAACATTTTTCTACAGGCAAGCGGGCATCCTGGCAAGGATTGTTTAACTGTCTGTAATAATTGGTGCATTGCAAGTGTCCCTGAAACAGCAAAGGTAGCAGGAGTGTGTACTACCCTCACTCAGAATACGGACAGCATGTGCAGTGTGGTGGTCGAGTTCCCTCTTGCCAAGTGAGTCACACATTGTCATCCCTTATCAGTACAAGGAGTCCATCCAGGAGCCAGAGAAAGGGCCCAACCACGCTGAATCCGAGGTTGTTTGGCAGAGGCCTTCATATGACAGACATTCCCGTTTCTGAATATCCAAATGAACAAAAACATATCCCTAACAAAAAAAAAAAAATCATGAAAGGTTTAAAAAGGAGGATAACAATAATTGAAAAAAATCAACAATTTACATAAAAGCTGTAAAACGGAATAAAAAAGAAAAAAAAGACATACATCTCTTTGGCATCGACGAGCTGAAAAATATTGGAATGGAAAATGCCTAGAGTAATTGCCGGGGGCTCAGATTGATTCGAGTCTTCCTTCCATTCATGTGGTATTGACTTAGAAAGTTGGCCTAAGTGTAATGAGTATGCCGAGATGCATGCGTAAAACTCACTCTGCCTTAGGGACGCAAAGTGCATTTCACTGATGAAGGCCAAAAAAGACAAAATTCATCTGATGTTACTTTTGTTCTCCTTCAGATGGATTGTATCCTGTTCCTTTTGGCCAGAGGCTGGACAGAATTGCATATGTTCGTCCCGATCTGTAATGACACAGGGAAACAAAAAGATAGTGTATATATATATTTGTGTGCACTTTTAAAAAGACTCTGACCGAAACGCGTCAGTCCGTCTATATGGAATAAATGATCTTATTATGGAGTGCCTGCTGTTTATTTGGCTTTCTTGACGGATATATATATATATATATATATATATATATATATATATATATATATATCACATGCATACTAATTGGAAGTGGTTCCGATTGATTGGGGCATTCGACACACTTGCACTGTCCCGCAGAGAGATTGCTGCACAGGTATAGTTCTCAGGTCATCAGAGATGTTTTAAGGCATGGGCAAAGTGTGCACTGACCCAGGTATCCAGCCTTTCAGGGGACCCTGGTAGAGCCAGCTGTGTTCTGCTCAGTCCTTCCCTGATGACCTTGAATAATTCTCAAACAGATTGTTTTAAATACTGTTTTCCTTTCATTTATTTTTCAATGGGGGGGGGGGGGGTGTAAGAGTCTTTTACAGACATTTTGCACAGACTGTGCTTATGTTTCATGCATCGTCCATAAAAAAGTTTATTTTAGATCAAAACAGGATCTTGCACTGGGAGGGTTTCACAGAGATTTGCAGTAATATTTGTGAAGTGCTACTGTGATCCAATATTGAAAACACGTCACTATTCCTGAATATTAGATGGAAACAAATTTAGAATTTGTAGGAGTCTGCTTTTCCGAACAGGGGCCCCGCAAATACTATTAGCCCAGGGCCCCCAAACCCCAAGATGTCCCTGCGGATCATTTACCAAAAGTGGTCCATATTATTTGTTCAGTATCTCCTGGGAATCACTGATATGTTAACGCGAAAAAATTGTTTACTTCTGTCTGCCTTTAAACATATTTTCGTTTGCTGTGCGTTTTGGGCGTTGCTAATTGGATGAGGTTTCCTGTTGCAAAGCTGAAAAAGATAAATGACACACAAACCTGCATATTTTTTGTTCCTACCAGAGGAACTGGCAGACATCCTTTCTTGACCTTAAACAAAGCGACAAGTAGCTTTAGGCTGCAGAGCAGAGAAAAAATAAAATTGTTCCATTTCAGTCGTGTTCCATCCCACTGAAACAGAAAACGAGGTCATGCTGAAGAGACTGCAGGCAATGCAACAACCTTGCTGGTAATCATTGCCACCCACATTAACGAATTATGCATTTTTAATTGATGTATGTAAAAGAAGGCAAGTAAGACACGACAATTATTATTATGACTTGCACCGAAGCCCACATACCGATAATTGAAATTGCTGCTTTCTGGGTTCTTGGCGCGCTATTTTTCACAGCAAGTTTTTATTGACAGTCAACTGTGGTATATTAATTTACCGCACATCCAGGCTTCTTAAAATAGCACACACATTGAGAAGTGACGGCGAAAGCTGCATAATCAATTTAAATTTAAATTAAAACGCATCAAACCCGCGCTCTGCCAAGTACAATAACCGCAAGCATTACAGGTCAGTGTGGAGGAATAGACTTCAAGTGCACTGCTTGATAGGGATATGGTTAGGACAGCTAACCCCCCATGGCTCTCCTCCTCTGGGGAAAGTCATGCTCTAGCTTCTGTTTAACTGGTAATTTAGAGGGCTGTTTTCATCACCTGTGCCATTAGATTTAGTCTGAAAGTTCTCTAAAAAGCTTAATAGCGCTAAGGACACATTGGGGGGCACAGGGGCTTAGGCTGCAAGGCAATCCAAGGCTCCGGGTTTCAATAGACTGCACTAAAATTCTCTGGAGGAAATTGACACAACGGATAATGGTTTCCTTCTATTTTTGCAATTTTCATTTGGCGGCTTATCCGTTTGGTTTTGGAACAGGAGATCCAAGCCACCCTTCCGCCATGTAGAATCTCTCCATGTTGTGTGTCCCCGGGCTAACAATAGCGTGCCCTCCTGGAAGACTACAGCGGTTGGATCGAAGGAGAGTTCAATACAGATGGTGTGTTGCTTCCAGAAGTCACCTTGCAATCTGAGAAGATCCGGATATGCTTTTGAATTGTTTGGGCCAAGGAATGTTATGCATTGGGTGGACAACCCATGAATTCATTTTCTTGGGTAAGGCACAACTGTCACTGTCTCGTGACATAGCAGACCAAGCTCAAACTCAAATGAGCCTCCCTCCAGTGAACAGATCCCATTTTGGAAATTGTATTTATCGCTTACAACAAATATCCTCAAATCTGGAGACCGCAAACGAATATGGAAACGGGGAACATTCTTCACAGATTGGACTCTAATTCCACTGACCTCCCAGCAGGAAGACTCAGTCATATTGTTGAAGTAACCGCTTGATGATATGCATTGGTTTATATTATACATTGGTTCAACAAACATTAAAAGTGCTAATTGAAATTTTACATGACGAATGGAAATTTCAGAACACTTGAACAATTTGTGAGACATGAGAGCTAATTACGTGTCTTACTAATATTTTCAGTTTATACGAGCTATTGGTGCAGTTCCATATCTACACCTATGATAGGCCTGGGTGAAATTTGCCTAATTTGTTTTGTAGAATTTATTGAAAAAATGCCCAGAAATCAGTGCTATCACTCAAAATGCTGGTTTCAGCATTTTGCACAATATTTTTGAGAATGAAATGATTCCTCACATCAATTTCTGTTGCTTGAGGATGCATTTCATGCAAAAATTGAGCATGCCACTGTAAGAAATTGGGTTACCGGTTTGACGCCGTTGAAACCCTACTTAAGCAGTAACCACAAGTCCTATCAGGGTGAAGTCACAAGCAGCCGCAAATTAACCAGTGCTTAACCCTCCGGTAGCTTGGCACAAAAGCAGTCGGGCTTAACTTGGAGACAAGGTGTAAAGCATTTATGCAGCACTCCAAACAGTAATAAAGTGAAAGCACAACACTTTAAAAATCCTATACCAAATTAAAACAATAGAGTAAAATTAGTAAATGATTTGAGACCAAAATTACAAAAATTCAATCAGTAGAATCAGATATATGCAATTTTAAAGATTTAAGTAGAAATAGTGTTTAGAAGCACAAAGCGCCAGTTGTGGTTATCGAGTCGGGCCAAACTGGGGCAAAGTTGAGGGTACAAGGAACAAGTTAGGCCCACGGAACAAAGTACCTTCAAAATTGGTTGCTGAGCGTTGCAAGATCCCACATAGAGGATGCATCCTGCAGTGACAGTTCCGAAAGGCTGTGGGCAGTAATGCAAGCTTCTGCGTCAGAGATGTGTTGCGCAGTGGTGGTTCTGATTGAGCCGAAGATGGGGCTTACAATGTGAGGGCCTGCATGGTGGTCGAGGATGCCATGATGAAGGCTTGCGATGCAAATTCCTGTGTTGATGATCCGTTGCATAGCAGCAGTTCTGAGGAGCTGTGGGCTGTGATGCGAGGTCCTCAATGGAGGATGTATTTGACAGCAATGATTCTGATGCGGCGCTGTGAGGAGATACGTCACACTGAGTTGGTTCTACCCAAAAGACCACAGCTAGGCTGGTAGAGCATCTTCAGACCCACTTTTAAGGATCCAGGTTTCGGGTGGCACCTGTTGGGGGGAAGACTCATAGCAGACAGCGTCCAGGTGCTGGATTCCAGGTGGTTTGAGCCTTTTCTGTCCCTTAGGCTCTGATCAGGAGGCCAGCCAACTAGCCCTTGGAGTCACTCTGGTGGTACTGGTTTCAAAATGCAGACGCAATCCTTTTCTCTCACGTAGCAGAGTAGTAGACCTTGCAGCAGAGCAGCACACCAATCCTTCTGAGTCTTCCACAGGTCCAGATGTGAATTGAAGAGTGGGGTCTGAGGGTCCAATATTTATACTTGGTGCTAGCTTTGAAGTAGGAGAAGGTACTAGAGGAGGCATTTGAAATTTCCTGCCACTGTGCCCTGACCACAGCTTGTCTGAGGGCACAAAAGACTAGTGTAAAACACTTTGGAGTGTGCTGAGGCAGAGCCTTGTTAATGTGTAAGTTTGGTAGGAGACTGCTCCTCCCCACCCTATCAAGTCAGAGATGGCCCGTCCTGCCAACACCTATTCCCTCTTTGCCTTACTGGCTGTGAGCAATAGACAAAGGCCAACTGCACCTAGTGAACTGAGCCACGATGCAGGCTACAGGCACCAAATCTTTAGGACAAGAAAATTCCAACTTTCTAAAAGTGGCATTTTCAGAATTCTGCCTCAAAATCCACCTTTACCATTCAAGAGGGCTTTAAATAAGAATGCTTTAGATCTCAAACCCAACATTCCTACCCTGGTCCAAATTGAAAGTTATCCCATATTCCATGTAATATTTTAACCCAATGTTGTCCTTTGGCAGAGGTAAGCCATTGCAGTAGTTAAAAACGAATTTAAGGGTTTTTCACTACCAGCACATGTAAAACTTAAAAGTACATGCCCGACTCTTTAAATACACTGCACCCTGCCCTTTGGGCTGGGTAATTCCTACCCCAGGGGTGACTTATAGTATTAAAAAGGAAGGTTTAGGCCTGACAGAGGGTTTATTTTCACAGGTCGAAATGACAGTTTAAAAGTGTCCACACAGGCTGCAATGACAGGCCTGAGACATGTTTGACGGGCCACCTAAGTGGGTGACCCAATTAACGCTGCAGGCACACTAGTAGCAATTAATTTACATGCCTCTGGGACAGGTAGTACCACTTTACAAGGGACATATAAGTAAATGAAATGTGCCAATTCGATCTATGCCAAGGTTACCATGGTTTAGGGAGCGAGCACATGCAATTTAGCACTGGTTAGTAATGGTAATGTTCACAGAGCCTTAAGGCCAATAAAAACGAGAGCAGCAAAAATGGAAACCTTTAGTAAATCTTATGTAAACAATTTATAATGATAGGTGTTTTTTTCTGTGACGAGCCTTGTCAAAGTTGTGGTTTATGATCCTCTCTGGTAGATATTGACCAGCTAGACACCAGTCAAAATGCAGCATTTTGTTATTGCAGCGACCAATCAAAATGCAGCATTTTTTATTTTTATTGCAGCGTTGTTAGATTTACAGTATTTGTTTATGTCTAGTGCATGTTTTGGAATACGTCCCAGTTAATTCTATTATTTCATTACCAACCATAACAATGCCCCCTGGCTGCTCACAGGATTATTGATTGGAAATGTCGACAAAACCCTGCAGCTGTGTGTAGCTCCAGGATAACAGCTGAAATCAACGTAATTGAAATACACGAATGAAAGAAATACAACTTACAAGGTTTTTGCACGGCGGCCATTTATCTTGAATAATTCTAACCTGTGAGAAGAGAACTGAGGGGCAGATATAGTGAAATGGTCTTTGTGACCAAGACCGAACTCATGGCTCCAATGGTTGAATGTCCAACTTCCCGAGTATTGCAGAAGGGTGAAAGGGTCCCGGTTGAGTGAGCGAAAATATATTTATTTTAAACTGTCACTGAGCAAACTTTTCACAGACGGTAGTAGTTTCTCAAATTTTGTTTTTTTGCCGCAAAAGTATTTATTGCTTCTGTCGGGCTTTCGCATTAGTCTTTTGGTGCTGACATTTCATGTTACCGTGCACAGCAGTTTCTGTCCTGTACAGCGGATTGGAAAGCAGCATTTCTGTTAAGACACCCGAAGACATGCCATAAACTAATATATGATTCTTATTTCTTTGGTTTGTTTTTGCCAGTGGCTGTTGCTTTTATCCTCATAAATCGCAGGCACCTCGAGGTGCATGCACTTGCGTTCTTTTTTGAAGCTCTACATTTTCTGTTGAACTTATTGCGTTTACATGACATATATGCATATCTCTTAAAAGAGAAAACTGCTAGTTTATCTGGCCCCCCGTTAGTTTAGGCTCTTCCCAATTAGCCTTCAAGTTGAACAGAAATTTTAGTATCATTAAGTTTAGTTTGCCTTTTCAATTCTACATTTAGTAACTAGCAAAGCACAGGATTACATATTCAGCATAGATGTGTGTGAAAGTAATGCTGCGGCCCATAGGACTCTATGCTGAGATTTGCTAATTAATACCGATTTATTGGTAACAGAACACTTGATGGATTCAGTTACACGTAGTGCCAATGACAGGTCATACCACAATGTTTTTACCAGCGCCTTGAGGCCTTTTGGAATTTGTTGGGCTCTAAAAGTCTCATTCAACGGCCCCCACAACGCTAAGGATGCCTGGCCTCCACCTTGGGGGTGCCCAGTAGTGGATGTCTCACAGGGAAAGCCAGGATGGGTTCCACAGCGGTATTCGTACAAGCGCCTTGAGACCCTTGCGGGTAAGTAGTGCGCTATCAAAGTATCAATTTACATTTACATTTTACATTCATTCTTGTGCCGAGAAGCGTTTTCTTTCCATTCTGACCGAATGACAGCCAGGCCTCTCTATCTTGTCTTTAAGCCAGTGCTTAAGGTGGGACGAGAAAGACGCGTAGGCGCTATGGGCTCTAAAACTGGTCTGGCATAAGAAGCATATTGAAAAACGATCTGTAACTATGGGCGAGCCGTATTGCGTGTGAAATTGAAAACTTTGCTGGACAAATTGCTAAATAGTCTTAAGGGTTTAAAATCAATAACCAAAAGCAGCAGGCAAAACTATATACATTCAATGTTTTATAAAGGAGCATTTTCTTTGGTCAGAGAAATAAAAATGTAACAATGCAAATGTAAAAGTTAGTTGAATCTTAATAGCTTGCTTTGAGAGCCAGGCGTATAAAAGGGATAACTTGGTTATTCAATTACAATCAGGACAGGCTTTAGGGCAGTGCAGCTGCACTGGGCACTGAAGTCTTGGGGGGGGGGGGGGGGGGGGTGTCCCTGGGTATAGCCATAATGTGGGATTTAAAAGAACCTGCTGCAGAGTTCCTGTGTGTCCAACTTTCAGGCAGCAATACGAATGTCATAACTCTTGTGACTAATGTTCCTGCTACAGAGAAAGAATGAAGTTTTTTCTAGTGGAAGTTTTGGCTGCCATAAAGTAGCACAGGGAGTTACTATGCCTGCTGCAAGGAACAGATCTGTACTTTGTGGATAGCTGAGTGGAATTGTAAAGCCAGCCTTTACTGGCCTTTTAAAACTAATTAAATGTATGTGAGAGAAGGGCTATAGAATGATGACTGGCATTTTTGTCCAGGTAGTAATAAGGGAATCCGAGGGGAGGCCATATGGTGGGACAGCAAAACAAGATTGTTGCATCAGGCGCCACCAGCTCTAAAGCTGGCCTTGATTGCAATGAAATAGTATCTTAGCTCCTTGGACCCCAATGGTAAACAACAGTATTTACCATGTTCCTATATCATCCTACCTCAGTGCCTCTTCTTTGCTTTTCTAGGCCTTGGCTGTGGCAAGCCAGGTCCCACCTAAAGCACTTCTTTGAATGCAGAGTCTGCTTGCACTTATAACATGTCATCCAGTTTTACAAGAATGTCCTTATGCAGAGTTCCGCTTGTCAAAGCAAGCTTCCTTAGATCTAGTACGGTGAGCTACTGAGTGCCAGTGCAAATGTTTCAGCTCTGCAGCATCCTGCATCCTTTCTAGCCTCAAGTGTCATGTGATCTCTAGGGAGCTTGGGATAATCTAACCTTAGTCACTACAGAAATCATACATTTGTGTTTTCTGTATAGATATATCTTTTTTTAGTTCTATAAGCTAAAACATGTTTTTCCCGTTAATGCTGCTTGGGGTTTGAGTGACCGTGATACACCAAAGAGGAGGCCTAGGTCCCTGACCATGAAAAGCAAGCATACATCTACCTGGGTCTGTTAGATATATATATGAAGGATGCCAATATTTTCAAGTTGGTTGAGGTGCATCTCAGGGTGAAGCTGTGCAAATGTATCCTTATGTATGAGATGACCAATCAGTACCCTTCCCAGCCGCATTTCCTTTTATTTAATTTCCCCTCGTGGTCATCTGTCGAATACGCCTCACCCGGCCCCAACGCTTTTACCTGCACGTCCCGCAGCTCACCCTTCCTTTATTCCCACTCACCTAAGTACTTGGAGTTTTCATAAAAATTGAAACAGGTTAGCATGTGCCTCTAGAAATCACACAATGGGTGTTTTAGAGTAGGGTTTCAAAACCGGATGCCAGTGTTTTTTTCGGATTCCATTGATAGACCCACACAAAACTCATGCTTTACCATCAGGTAGAAAAAATGGCTGCTTAGTTTCAAGAACATAATAGAGCCCTGCCCACCCTGTCATGCTCTTTTTACTCACCTGGGCTACTTCGCAAGTGTGTTTTCCATGGGTGAATCAACATGTTCTTCCACTTTAGCTTTAATATAACCTCAATGCAGTAATTAAACCAGGTATTATTTAACATTGTAACTGCTCTCTCCCTGGTGGTGAAATATTACAATAATAACCACTGCAACTCCTGCTGTAGAGCTATTATTACTCGAGGCCATGGTGCTTCAAGTTTTAGATTTTGTCCCTAAAGACAGGTTCCCTAGGCGCCATAAAATGGTACTTTATAGCAAACAGCATCACAACATTGTGAAAAAGCTCATGAATATTGAACATATCCAAAAGCATTATTTGTTTGTAACAAAAATTGCTTTTATTACTTTTCCTAAAGGAGAATTCAAGTGCCAACATTTTACATTTCAATATATATAGTTAAAGGCCAGCGGCATTGAGAATACCCTGTAAGGCTCTTGAAATCAGACTCTAAGACGCAAATGGTGCTTAGAGCCACTTTTTCTTATCGCCAGCATTACAAAATTGTTGGTAAATAATATTTTATAAGTATTAAGCTTGTCATGGAGAGCCTATTTACAGGCAATTTGATGGCAACTGGGTTAAATGCATGTATCTACGTGGGCATTAATTTAGCACAAACCTAGCAAGGGCCAAAGGAGTTGTGTATGAGGTCAGAGGCAAATAATATAATCAGTGGTCAAACAGAGTAAAGGACAGGAGGCTATGTAAGGTGTCAAGATGTTGTCTTTTTTGAAGAGTTGCGTCTTCATCTCTTTCCTGAATTCAAGGAGGGATGTGGGAGTCTTGATTGATATTATGAAGTTGTTCCATATCCTGAGTGTGTAAATTGAGAATGCCTCATCCCTGTTTCTTTTATTTTTTATGTTTCTTCATCTCCAGTCTATTCATGTCCTGACTATGGAATCATCGACAGCTGGTGGAAATTGATTTATAGATGTTACTGCTGTTATTGAACATGGTTTGGATTGGTAGGGGGCTAGTTATGATTGGGTGTTGTGGTCGAATTTCCTCAGGGCCTTTTTGACACATGCTGCAAGGGGTCAGTGTTGATTGCGCTCACTCCATGGATAAGGTATGAGGGCTTGAGCAGAAGTCTGAAGATAATTGGTACCAGGCTGTCTTGGTCATCTTGCTGATGTGTTCCTTGAAGTTCGGGTAGGTGTTGTAGGTGAAACCAAGTGACTTGCTGTTGGTTGGTAGTTAGATTTGAATCATCTAGGGTTGTGTTGTGGAGGCAGCTTTGGACTATTAACTGCTTACTGTTGCTGGTGAATAAGAGGAATATACCCTTGTTGATGTTTTAGCTTAGATCAGTACTTGACATACAGGTCAGATGAGGTGCAGGGAGTGCTTTGGGTACTGCCTGTTGAGAACAAGGAGAATTTCTTGAAAAGTTGTCTGGATAGAGCATATCGCAGAATGTTGACGCTATTGTCAGTGAATACAAAAGCGTCCATGTGGAGTTTAATGAGAAAGGGAGATAGGATAGAAGCCAGGGGAACTCTGCAGGTGATGGGGTGCTTCTGGTACCTGGAACTTCCTGTGTGGATGAAATGGGGTCATTTGTATAGTTAAATCAGACTTCAGACTGTTTTATGGCCTATTTTTTAAATGAGTGCAAGTTTTACAATGGACACAAAATGTAGTTTGTAGCCATTTTGCATCATTGAAACGTGTTTACCTGCTCAGCGTTTTGCCCTTTCATTAACCGCCGGCAACAGCTAGTGGTAATGGCAGAGTGTAAGAGGGGCGTTATTGCTGACACATATCTAGTTTATGCCTGTTATTCACATTTTTTTAAAGAGTTCAAATGAATTTAAAAGTCCAGTTCTGAATATAGTTAAATCCAGGCAGTACATTTTTTGCTTCTTACTTCTTACTGGCAGCCTCACTTTTTAAGCGATAAAGTTGAATATTTAGGTCAGTAGGATTTTAGGTGAATACGTTTTCTCATGTTAACATAGTAAATGTAGAATTACTCAATCTATGGCTCCTCGGGAAGGGGCCTGCGCTACTGGGAGAGAAGTAGAAATAGTTTTGCTTCCATCTTTATAATATTTGAGATTGGGTACTCCCTGTGAAACATTACAGTATGGTATTGATGTTATTGTCTTATCCCAGATGTGTACTGATATCACAACTAGACTTATAAAGACAACATTTTAAAAATACAATAACACTTGAGAACCAGAGTTTATCTAATGCATCTTTTTACTTCCTTTGTGCATCTATATACCTTCCATGTACTTGAATCGATATATTTATTACTTTTCTCCTAAAAAGCATATCCAATGCACTACTCTATTTCTCACCCTATACCTCTATCAATATCCTTAATCTACATATACCTAGCTCCTTTGTGCATCTATATACTTTCCATATACTTATGGATCTATATATTTATCACTTTCTTCCAATTCAGCATATCCAATGCACTATCCTATTTCTCAGCCTATACTTCTCTCAATATATCCCCTACCACATCTTTCTGATATATCATCTCAAACTTCTTTTTACTACTCTTTCCAATGCACTACCCTATTTCTCACCCTATACCTCTAGCAATATATCCTCTATATCCACTCTCTCATTTATCCCAAACCCCATACCACTACTATGATCCCCAACATAACTCATTCTAGACTCTCCCACACACTACCCCTACTTGCATCATCTGACACCTCTTTTACTATACCGATCCCCCAAAACAAGCCTTTCTAAACTCTTCCCTCTGACTCTTCCCCTCCACATCCCCTTTTAACTAATCCCATAGCCTCTTCCTACTGCTATGACCTCCCCAAAAAAAGTCTCAATCCTTCCCTCTTCTATCCCTCCACTATCCTTTTCAATCAAAATAACATGTTCCCTTCTCAAATGTCATATTTTACTATACTAATTCACCACTAATCCTTTATGGGTTTCAGAGTAGCATGCTACTCGCCAACAAAGCGCTTCAACACCTCATCAGAGGTAGCAAGCACTATATAAATGCAAACCTTTTTCCCTCTTCTAACCCTCTGCTATCCTTCTCACTCCAAATAACTGACTAATATCCACCACTCAAATTACTTTCATATTTCACTATACTAATTCACCTCTAATCCTGTATGGGTTTCCGGAGTTGCGTGCTACTCGCCAAAAAAAAAGTGCTTCAGCATCCCATCCGAGGTAACAAGATCCATATAAATACACATTTTTTTCCCTTTTCTATTCTTCCGCTATCTTTCTGAATCCAAATAATTGACTGACTTATCCACCACTTAAATCACTTTCATATTTCACTATACTAATTGAACATACTATATTCTATGGTTAGCTTATAGAGCTTCGGGTTTGCCTCTTTCAGCCATTGACTTTATTTGCCTAGGAACCTTCAGCTATTTGCTTGCAGCATTGTCAGTCATATCTTGAATAAGTCCAGAAGAGTGTTTTTATTCTGTGGGTTTTCTAATTGGCTGTTTAGGTGTGTTCTTCCTCCTCCTTTGGAATGTCCAAGAGACTAAGTTACAGTTTATGACAGCCCAGGTACTACTGGGAAGTGACCACTGACAAAACTATTTGAAAATGGCTGCTACAGACGAAACAGCTGCTTTATCTTCAGTAGCATCAATTTTAAGTTGCTTTTGTCTCTTTCTCCCTAGAACACAAACACGCATTAGTGAAGTCATTAGCATGCCATACAAACGTCAACCCGATTAGCTATGCCAATGCTTGTTGCCTTAGTTGCTTATCACTTCCACGTGCATGTTAAAAATATGCTCCCCACAGAAGTCCAGTCGTAGTGAGTGGAAATTGCTTTCTTCTGAGATCTTTCTCCATTTTTACTGCCACTTGTGAATCAAAGCATGCTGGTTCATTCAACTCGTTTTTATTTGCTATCCAAAGGTACGCTTAGCATTTGTAGTTTGTCTTCCAAGGTGCGATTCTGAGACAAGGTTTACCATTCTTGTTCCATTGTCTATCTTTTTCCTTCCCACATTAAGGATGGTTGATTAATTTTTCCAAATGTCTTCATGGTTTTTTGTTTGCAGATGTAGTTTAAGTGTACCATAATTTCGTCATACTTTAATTATGATTGCAACAGCCACAATACAGCATACTCCATGGGGCGCTTCCACAAGTTCTCTCCTCTCATTATTTTGGAGAGCTGATAACCACAGGCCAACATGACTAATATCTGCTGTGTTTAAGATCTTCGCATGTAACTGTATTATCCGTTTAGGTTTTAGCCTTCTGCTCAGCAATACAAAGTGGACTGGCAAAAGCTCAAGAAAAGACAAACAGATTTTTGTGATAGCAGCTCATTTTGAATCCTCTGAGGAGGACATGTTTATAACTTTTAGGGGCTATACTTGAGGTTTCTGCAACTCACTGTTTCCTCCTCAACAGCAGTTGCCTAGTCCACCCAGGTGTTGGGGGATTTCTGTACCAAAATGACCACCCGTCTCATGAGAGACTTGTAAAGCTAAGCCGAAGACTAGCAGTATAGTATTTTGCGTGGCTTGCCTTAGTGGTCTAGTGTGCATATCTCTCCAACACCACACGGTTGCAGTTTGGGTGGCTTTCTCTTTGTTTTTATTCCTACTCTTGACAAGGAGCAGTGTCTGTTGATTCATTATCCTATTGTAACTGGTGCTTGCTATGTGGGTGGGTGAAGCACAAAGTGTGTCCTCCAGCTTATTCTTCAGTTATGGAACCTTGCGGATCCATGTTACACCCGGCCAGAGTCCTGGCGTATTCCTGTTCTGTTCAAGGCATCCTTGAAGGATTATAAGCGGGCATACACTGCCATATCAACCATCATTAAAAAGGTAACTGTTCAGAAGATCGTGTTTTACACTTCATTGACAAAATTGAAGAAACAATTATGACACGCAAGGAATGACCAGTATATCTAACAGCCTCTGTAACAATAAGCTTCACCTTAACCCTTGCCCTGAATGGTGTTGCTAAACCTGGCCATGATTTACACCTGAACTGTACAAGCCTCAACTTCCATCAAATTCACTTTGGATGCCAGTCAAAATGCCACGATGATTTTATTAGAACCTCTCAGCAGTATTTGACATGATCTCACATGACATCCTGCTCCATAGTCTCACACAGATTGGAGTAAGGGGGAAGGTGTGGGCTTGGGTGAGGTCCTTTCAAGAAGATGGGGAGCAAGCAGTCTGGCTTAAACCATACAGAAAACTCACATATGGCGTGTCTCAGGGCACAGCCCTGAGCCCCACACTTTTTAATATTTATATGATGCCGCTAGCACATATCATCGACTCTTTTTCGCAGCTGTTACTTACCTATAACAATGAGCCGGGTAGAATAACTAACTTTACAGCTTGCATGTAGGCCGTGATGGGATTGTTTAAGGCTAACACTCTACAGTAAAATCCAGATGAAACAGAGGTCCTGCTGCTCGGCAACAAACTCCTTACACAGCTGGTCGAGTGCCTGGCTAGCCCATTGTACAGCACCCCTTCCCTGAAATGGCATGGTTCATAGGAGTTCTTATAGACACTAACTTATTCCTCAAGTCCCAGATCTCTGCTGTAATCAAAACCTCTTGCTGTATTCTCAAGATGCTACGGAAATCCCTAAAATTCCTGCCCTAGAATCCCCAGAAAACTGTGGTACAGGCTCTGATCTTGTTGAGACTTGCATATGCTGATATCTTATACCTAGGCATACCAGATTACCTCATCCAGAAACTTTCGAAAGGCACATAATATGGCCATTCGCCTTCTGTCTAAACTGCCTAAATGCACCTCATTATTCCACTACCGAAGCCAGCCACACTGGCTTCCAGTGACGAAGAGGGTAATCTTCGAAGGACTGACTGTGGCACACTTTGCCTTCCTCAGGACTGGCTCTAAATACTTACAGGAGAAACTGACCTCCTATTGTCCTAAAACACCTTTGAGGTCTTAATCAGCCCACCTGCTATGTATTTTCTTTAGCAGACGAAAGAAATGGGGCAGTTTGGCCTGCTCAGTACTAGCAGCTAAACATTGGAATGAACTCCTGGTAGCCCTGAGAGCCATCCCTGACACAAAGGCTTTCTGTAAACCATTGAAAGCCCACGTCTTCAAAGACTAAGCTGGTTCCTCGTCCCTTCTGCTTTGGCCTATCACCAAGACACGCTAGCAGTAGCTGTGTGCTCTACAAATCCAAATCTTCATTCATGACTTGTTTCCGTTTTACCGTTCAAGAGTTTCCAACAACCTTTCTGGATAGTTATCTCCTAATATGTTAACATAATGGGTCTGGCAAACTTTGGGTTCCAGATGCCTCCTTGTGTATATTCATCTTCTACTATGTTACAATTGGCATATATGATAACCGTCTTACTCCAACTTGTTCGCCACTAGTAATATATGCGATATAAAAACAACCCAAATGAATATAAATAAAAAAGAAAGCCCTAATGCTCTTACATTTACCCTAACCATAAGCTGAACCTTCCTCTAACGAGGGGTTTGCAAAAATAATATTTGATTTGTGCACTCTTGCAAATCTTTCCACATTTTGTACTTTTTGACGGCCGCTAAATTTTATGAACCTTTCAAAAATCTGGCAGGTAAAAATTCTTCTAAAACATGTTGATGAAAGAACTTTGCTCGAAACCTTTTTATTTGAGAATTCCTCTATTCAAACTGAGTCTTTATTCTTGCTAAACTTAACTATGTAGTTTTTTTCACATCTTAAACTCCTCAACTTTCCTGCAGTTTCCTGAGCTTGCCTAGTTTTTTATAAAATCACGGAGCTTGCAAAGGGGACATCGCACAACTAATCACAAACCCTAACCCTTACCTTATTTTTTCACATAAAAAAATATATATCACATATATATATTCATATTGATATATATATATATATATATATATATTGGTGCCCCCATTATTAGCTAGAACTAAAATGTGTCCTTATCAACCTGTCTCGCAAACATGTTTATTTTGAAAACGACAAACCCCCCCATCAAGCATCCAAATAAAATAGGACAAATTCAATATATACAATAAAGCACTAACATTTTATCCCTCGAAAGCAGCTCCTAATAATGCCATGGTAACACCCATTATTTACAAGGCTCAGACAAGGCAAAACTATGGAATCCATTGTTTAATGTATATTCAGTTCTTGGATTCTGTTTGCATTCTTAAAAAGAATACAAATTGTTTCTCAATCATATTTTTTTTAATGTGATAATGTATAAAATTATGCTATTTTCACTATGTATCGTTTCCCCCTTTTCCTCCATTTGTCCACTTATGGTTTTAAATTCTAGCTATTACGCAAACTGTAGTATTCAGGTAAGGTCCAAAAGCAGTTGTTTCGATAAATGAAAAAACATGAATGCCCACAAAGTTGTGGGCGTTCAACGCATTGGTTAATTTGCAAAAATATCAGTGCTGTGGCTCTCGTCAGGAGCCCATTTCTCCTGTTAGCGCCTCCTGAAACAGGAACAGCTAATAACCATGAAAGTGGGGAGGGAGAGTGGCGTAATGGCCAGAGCTGCTGACTTCGGAGCTGGGGAACCAGGTTCGAGTCTCGGCATTGGTTCAACATCCTGTGATTCTGGGCAAATCTTACTCTACTGTGCCTAACATAAATGAATGTATCCTTAACTGGTGCCCAAATGCGCCACCACTAGCTCAAATTAAGCACTGATTGATAGACTCCGGTGCAAAACGTTCCCATCCCAGAAATTATTAGAGTAAATTCCATTGCATGGGGGGGGGTGGGGATGGGGGGGGGGGGGTTGAAACACCAACAAAATGTATTGCGATATAGGGGACGGGGCTTCTTTGCAGAAATAATGGTTAACCCTGGAGAGAAAAAAAGTGTCATTGCATTGCTTGGTTCCTTTCTCTAAAGTGTAACCGTCGCCTGCTTACCAGTACACATTGGGGAAGTAGCATGTCATAAAAACACGTATCGCAACACCCATCCAGTCAGACTCCGCTTGTATATGCTCGAGTAACTGTATTGTCACTTCTTTTAGTGCTTTGAAGTAACTGAGAGGAGACTCGTAGCACTCCAGGACTAGCCCGCCTGCTGAGTTCATCGTGCATAATGCAGCATGTGGAACTGGCAGCAGACTACCCAGCTATCCTTGGAATCCCATACACCGCAGTGAAACATGGTGGAGTGAGGGGGATTTACCTATAACCCCGCCTTTTAACATGGGGAACGTGTTACATAATACGCCCAGCCGCTATGTTGAACCACGCTCCTGATCTAACCTACAGACTTCATAACAGGACTTCACTTTTTTATTTATTGTATTGATTTGTCAGCAGTAGTTTAGAGGATGCTTGTCTGGCTTCAGAAAAGCTTTTTATGGTCTGGCTTCTCAGCTTAGCTGTCACAAACAATTTTGTGAAAAAGAATCACCAGGAGAGGGGCTTTGACTCCGCCCGCATGTTGGGAGTCAGGAATACATGTTTTGATTGGGCAGAAGTTGTGTACTTCCACCAAAACGTGCTGTGATCATTTTGTTTATCCAGCCTGAAGTTGACCTTTCAGGGGCACACACATAACAGTGTAATGCTATTAAGTGTCTTAGATAACTTCTTCTGTTTTTCTCTGGCAGCAGCACAGTTGGGAGGAGGGTAGTCATTAACCTACATGAATTTTTAGGTCTGACACCTGACCTTTTAATCTGCACCATTATTACTCCTCAGTTCTTTGTTTCCATGGAAATACATATTCATTTCCATACTGTCTAGTTTTAATGCTTCACATTACAACATCCTTTTAAACAACCTATTGACAGTGCCAATCCTTGTTGCATATGCATATTTTTATTGATGGGTAAACATGGCTGCCAAAAGCAATATATTTTTATATATTGATGTCTTCGAACTGGGGTTTCTAGTTGGCAGAGGTATGTACTCTATCCAAGCAGGAACCACCACTCTAGTCATGGTAAGCTAGATACACGCAAAGGATAACCTGGGCTAACCCTCTGGTAGCTTGGCACAGAGCACTCAGACTTATCTAAAGGCAATGTTTAAAGTATTTGTGCAACACACACATACAGTAACACAATGAAAACCCCACAAAAGACTCCTAATATGTTTAGAAAAATAGAGAATATTTCTATGAGAAAATCAAAACCAAAACTACTAAAATCCAATAAGTAAAACCAGACATGCATTTTTAAAGAATAAACAAAAAATAGTGCTTAGAAATCAACAGTGCTGCAAGGTTACTTGAGGTTTCGCTAGACTAGGGCAAATCCAAAGTTCAGGCTCACAGGGATGGCAGGCAGACGAGCTACAGGACTTAGCCAGGTCCCACTAACAAAGTACCTTGGATATAGCAAAGCATTGAGGAGGCACTGCATTGTCGATCTCGGGGATGAAGGCGAGTGTTGGCTCCGATCCACGCCATCGATGGCAGCTTTGTCGGTGAACTTCTGTACGATTCAGGCACTGTGTTGTCGTCAAGCCATGCTGTCTATCGTCGAGCCATGACAGCTATAGGATTGCTGTCATCGGGCAGCTGCCTTGTCTGCGTTGGAGGGTAATGCGTTGGTTCAGATCGGCGCAAAGTTGCTGCTGCATTGATGTTTAAAAAGCTGCAGAAACCCACTTTTGAAGCCTAAAACTGGAGGCAACACCTCAGGCTATGATAGGACTCAGGTTTTCAGGTTTTAAAGTCTTTATTTCGATGATAAAATCATAAAAGACAGAGTTTAAAAACATTTTAGTGCATATTAACCACTAGACAATTGATTGGAAAAACAATAACCATATTGTTGTATTGCATTTCAATTACACCAGAATCACAGTTAAAAATGATTATTAAACATCCAAAAATTAGAAAGACAGAGATAAACCTGGTCTTAATAAAGCTAAAATATGCAAATTTCAATTTACAGAATTAATAAGGTCATACACAGTACAGCCAATATGGGTTCCTTCTAGCCTTTATTGCCCACGCCCAGCCTAAAAATTTAGCCAAGCATACCACAAATATTTCAGAGGTATTAGTTTTTAGGACCCTGATCACCTCAGAAGACCTTCTACATGAGAGGCGCTGAAACAGGGGTTTTATCCATTTAGTGCGAGGTTCTGAATACAGCGGGCAGGCAAACAGGAGATGACCCTCGGTTTCCTTTTGGACTGGACACCAACAACAGGAGCTTGTTGTTCCTTTGACCCAAGATGATGTAAATGAATTCAGTGGTAGGGCACCTACTCGAAACTGGTGATAAAGTTTCTTATCCAGAGGTCTGGTGATGGTATCCCAGTAAGTCTCACGGGAGGGGTCCAGCTTAAAGCTTAGGAATCTTCCCGTAAGACTGCCAGAACTGGAAGCAGTTACCAAGGATTGGCGAACCGAGGCCCAATATAATTCTTTGAATTCCTTTTTTGATGGAAAGGTGTTGGTACCAGGAGAAGCCCACAGGTGTTCTAATCCCATATCTTGCAAGCTCTTTTTTACAGAGCGAAGCCAAGGGATTCTTTCAGAGCCCCCCCATCGACCTCACTTCTCCTAACTCCTTTGCAAAAAGAGTAAGATCCGGGGAGGTCCACAAATGCCTCCAGAGAGCCACTACTCTAAATCTTGCCATATCATTAATTGGAAAGCATCCCATATCTTGGCAGAGAGGTATCGATGGAGAGGATTGAGGTAACCCTACCAAGTTCCGAAGGAATTTACACTGAGTTTTGTAGAGACTTGAGAGATCCATGAATCCCCATAGGTCAGCGCCATAAAGTATGGCGGCATTTATTTTGGTGTCATAAATTTTCATAGCAGGGATAACCCGTTTTGTTATGGATCGCTTCTGCTCACGCAAAAGACAGCCGGTGAGTTGGGCAAATTTTAGCTGTTGAGCAGCGATTTGCTCTTTCCATAGCAAACGGCGGTCCAAGGTGACCCCTAAATAAGTAATGGTTTCAACTTGTTCCAAGTTGACCCCGCTCATTGTTACATTACTACGGACAAAGTTATTCCTAGTTAGAACCATGCACTTGGTTTTCCCCACGTTTACCTGGAGATCATTTTTCACACAAAACTCCTCAAAACAGTTCAAGGCCCGCTGTAAGCCTTTCCGTGTTTTGGATAGGAGTAGAGTGTCGTCAGCGAAGATAAGCATAGGGAATCTTGTCCCTGCCAACGATGGGGCGTCGGTATGGGTAGCTGAGAAAAATTTAACTACCTGATCAATGAAGAGCAGGAAAAGTGTGGGCGCAAGGACACACCCCTGACGAACTCCACAAGTGACCGGGAAAGAATCTGTGTGTTGTCCTTGGCCTCCCCACCTCACCCTCGCATAATTGTCTTCATGCATTTTAATGATTAACTCGAGTAGTTCTCCTGGTAACCCAAGGTCCCTCAATACCTGCCACAGTTTGCCCCTAGGCACTAAATCGAAGGCTGACTTCAGGTCTATAAAAGCGGCAAAGATAGTACCACCGCCGAGCATGACCACCTTCCAGAAAATCAAACAGAATCGGAACACCTGGTCAATAGTGCTCGTCCCTGATCTAAAGCCTGCCTGCATAGGTGACAATATATTTTCCGATTCCATCCACCCTTGCACTCTAGCCAAGATCATTCGAGCAATGACCTTTTGGAGGCAGTCAATTAAACTAATCGGGCGATAATTGCCCGGATTTGACCTGTCTCCTTTTTTGTATATTGGGAGGATCTCAGCCCCCTTCCATGATTTTGGGATGCTTGCACCTTTAGCTATCGCATTGGCTATGTTGGTTATATATGGCACCCAGAGGTCAGTATTTGCTTTGAACAAGTCTGCAGGTATTAAATCCAACCCCGGTGCTTTCCCCCGCTGTTTCAAACCGAGGGCAGACTCCGCCTCAATGTTAGTAAAGGCCAATTTTTCTCCACATGTGGGCGTTATGTACAACTTATCCAACATAGGGGGAGGATCAGTGCCCGCCATGCTGAATAGGGTCGAATAGTGTTTTATCCAATCTTCCGGGGACACATGATTGGTTGGAGTACGGGAATCAACATCCTTCTCCCATTTTACTATATCCCAGAATTTAGTGTGGTTGTTCATCTTGGAAGCATCCAAGAGATCGGCCCAATAGCCATCCTCCCACTCCCTTTTAGCTTCCCACTGTGCTCTTTTATACCGTGCCCTAGCCTCCTTTACAGCACACATATTTCTAGATTTAACAGTGTTAACAAGATTACTGTGGGCCTCCCTACATTTTTTTTATTGTACCACTTTTCCCGAATACCGTGTGGTCGTACTGTACCCTTCAGGCATGGTTTAGAGAGAAAAAGCTTGAGCTGGTCAAAACAGCGTTCATGCAGGTCCATGATGGTGTTTGGTTCTAAGGTGCCCCTCCCAGTATCCGCTAACATCATTTTGTTTAATGCATTCATAACCACATTCTCAATATTAGACTGTAGGGTCTCGTCTCCTGATAAGTTTGACCATTTCAGCCTCCTGCGATCATTCAACAGGGTTACAACCCCTGGCCCTGGGGGAACTGGATCTTCCAGTCTTTCCAAACCATGCAACCTTAGTTTCAATGATAGGGGATTATGGTCGCTTTCTGGGCGAGGGACAACTTCCATATCTACCATCAGTGACCAGAATTCCATTTTCAAAAGGAAGTAGTCTATACGACTCTCCCTCAGTCCATTATCAAAGGTGAAGTTGGCACCAAGATCTGAGGGAGAGCGTCCATTTACTGCCTTTAACCCCCAAGTGAGGCATAGTACAGTCCAGTTCAAGGCAGCCTCCGTTGCTTTGACAGTTGTACTGGTCAGTAAGTCCGGTATATTCCATGTTGCATCGTCTGCGGACCCCCAACTATCCCCTGCAACATAGAGCGGCTAAATTGTACAGTTCAAATCTCCAGCTAGAAGGATTAAGGTGTCTTTGCTCAATCCAGCTAAATGTCTGTCCAGGACATCCACAATGGGAGGGCACCGACCACCAGGGAGGCCACGAGAATATATGTTAATAATGATCATATCCTGTCCACCTCCCTTGCTCAATTTGATAGCCAGTAGGTCAGGATTATCCTCATAAAGTTCGGTGATGTTATATCCCGATGCCTGTTTTACCCACATTATCAGACCCCCTGATGCTCGCCCTTTACTACTCTTGATTGCGGGTTTAAAGAAGTTTATAAAGCCTGCCATATGAATTGGTTCGGGTGCCCAGGTCTCTTGTAATGCCACAACATCATATTTATCAACAAACTCAAGCCAGTCCTCAGAGTCCATGCGAGCCTTCACTCCCGCAACATTCCAAAACACTATATTAAATGTTACTGGTGTGGGTTCTGTTGTATTGTTTCCAAGGTTAGCGGGGGGCAGGGGATTCATTAGGGTAGTCCGTGTAGGCATGTTTCTCTCCCCTATTTCTTCTATGTCTATTTTCTGCAGACTTTCCCCCTCTACCATAACCACTATTTTTTCCACTGTGTCAGGTATAAACTGATCGCTAGATTCAAATGCCATTGGGGCTTGATGTAATGTATGTGCCTCATTCCCACTAACAGTAATAGGGTTATTCTTCATTCTTGGTGGATACAGTCAGTCTATCTGCTCCAGGTCAGACAGGGGCCCAAAGTGGTTAAAGAGTAGGGGGTACTGCTGTAAGTGAGGTGTTCTTAGCACTTTATACCTCCCATCTCTTACTCTCAACTGGGTTGGGCCTAGAGGATAGTTGCTATGTCTATGTGGGTAAAAATACGCAAGATCCAAGGATTGTACATCGCCCTGGCGAGCAAATCTGGCTTTCCATCGTATGAAATCAACCACCCAGGGATCTTTAAATGAGATTAGGATACAGTCCCCTTCCAGATCTTTGGTGTCATTACCCACCCAATCTACTCTCCTTACATAGAGAATTTCTGTTGGAGACGATGGTGGTAAGGGACGGTTCTTATTTAGCCAAAATATCGCCTTATTACGCAGTTCCCCGTGTGTCTCCTTAATACTATCTCTTAAGGGAGCAACACCAGTTAAAACTATAGTGTATTGGGTCGCCTCCGGGGGTAGGTTTACTCGGGGAGCTCAGCGCATCTTTTGTTTGCCCACAAACCGCGTCCTGGTAGGCCGAGGGTTAATTTTTTGCCTACTAGGTGTCTGAGCTGGAGTACTATTGGATGGTTTTGTCATGCCATCTGACGTAGATGGTTTTACTTTATCTGAGTTGGATTTGGGTAAGTCTTTTTTCCTGGGAGCGTGTGTCAGGGAGCCTCCACTTACTGTGCTAGATGTATCAACTGACCTTGCCCCTGCTATAAGTTTGTTAATAGCTGCCCCTGTTGGTGCAGACTTAGTTACCTGATTCGCTGGGGGATTACTAACTGGTTTGGTTTTACATAGTGTCAGATTACGGGCCCCTACAGCAGAATTGGGGGTGGATAATTTTTGCAATATGCCCAGATTTGTGTTAACTACAGTTTCCAGAGCATCGATTTTGGAGGTCATCAACCTTGTTCGCTCCAGAACAGGAAGCAGAATAGTCTTTAACATAGCCTCAATTTTGACCAAGAGAATGCCCTCACTATTGAGGCATGTTGGACAAGGATTAGATGACCCCAAAGGAGTGAAAGAGGGACAATACACATTAGGAAAACCCAAGGGTGGGTGTGGGGCTGGTAGAAAAAGACTGCGAGTGTCATTCAATTTAGGCTGTTTTAGGTCTTTTGCCCCCTGGGGATTCGAATCGTGCTTTCTCTTACGAGATATCAATCTCGGGCTCGTAGGATCAGCCTCAGGCGGGTTAGATGAAGTGGAATCAATAGATTGGGAAGAGTTGTCCAAATTATGTTCATTATCCCCATTACTCTGGCTTTCATCCCCTCCCTTGGCTGACTGACGTTTAATTTCGAGACATTGGTGACTGGAGATGTAGGTAGGGCCACTCCCTATCTATCCACATGGACTATTGCCTCAGTCTTCATAGAATAAATGCAGTTGGATGCTGCATGGGGAAAGGGACTTTTGGCTAGTGCCAAGCCACCCATCGAAGAGCGCTTACCAGTAACCAAATCTAGGGACAACCTTTTTTCTACCATTTCTACTTCTTTTTCCAAAATCCCTGTGGCTCTAGTGATAAAAGCGTCCAGCGGGCCAGAAACAACTCCCTTTGATGTTTGTAACTGGACTAAACGTTCTTTCCCTGATCTCAGAGGCATAATGATTTCCAGCTTATTTAACCTTCTACGCTTAAACTGCAGTATAACACCCTCCCTTCCAAAGACAGGCTATGCCAATATACCTTTTGGTCCCGAACAATGAGGGTTGAGCACCAATTGCTTGGGAAACGATTTTGCCAGGGGTTCAGGCCCAACCCAACCTTGTCCGACCACGGACGGCCACAGACGGTCCCGCCCTTGTCCCGGGCTTCTCCCGGCACACTCCCGCGCGCTCCCGCGCAGCGGGAACACGACGACCTTGAAATAGCAAAGGGCGTGATTGACGGGTGGGCGGGGCCGGCAGGGAGAGCAGCCCAGCTGGTCGTGATAGGGCGCGCAGGGACCCCTGGTCCACGGAGTCCCTGCCTAGTACTCGCAGCCCTGCCGGTCGGTAAACAGCAGCCCCTTCAAACACTGCAACTTCCGCGGTTATGGCCGAGTTGCTGATGCAGCCTCCGGTGTCAGTCTGGGCAGAAACTCCAGCTAATTATGGCAGGTCAGCGTGAAGGGTTTAGGTAAGAAACCTAGGTAGGACTCACAGATGGCAGAGTCCAGCAGCACCAGCAGAGTTGCAAGAAGTCTTTTATGACCCTGAGACTTAAGAAAACAGGAGGCAAGCCAGAACTCCCTTGTAGTCACTCTGGGTTCAAGTGATAGTCCAGTCCTTATCCTCAGCAGGGCAGAGATCAGCAGGCAGCAGGGCAGCTCAGCACAGCAGTGAAGCAGTTCCTTAGAACAGTCAGTCAAACAGAGTGGGAATACTTGTATCACAGCAGTCCTTAGAGTTCTTAACAGGTCCAGTAGTGTACTACCATGGTAGAGACAAAGCTCCAGTACTTACACTCAAATGTGTGTTTGAACTGGGGATGACTTCAAAGCACCTCCTTGAAGTGCACAGGCCCTCTTTCATCCCAGCCCTGTCTGCCAGGCAATCTGTGGGGAGTAATCATTCCTTTGTGTGGGGACATGACAGCTTATTTAGATGTGTCTGCTCCCTCTCCCCCTTCCTGCCAAGGAAGGCTATCATAATACAGATGAATGCAGATGAGTTCTCTGTTGCGCCCCCCTTCCTGTGTTTGTGGCTGTCTAGAGGGAATTACAAAGTCTAGCTGTCACCCAGCCCAGATGTGCATCAGAGACAGGATGCAAGGCACATAGAGCAGAAAGAGTGGTAAACGTTTACTTTCTAAAAGTGGCATTTCTAAAATAGTAATGTTAAATCCAACTTTACCATTAAAAAGGCGTTATCATTACCATTCCAAAGATATGAAACATGATCCATCTACTCCTTTCTAATCAGGAATTATAGCTTAAACTGTTTAAAGGAATTCCCAGTTCTAGCCTATGAGAGGAGTAGGCCTCATAGTAGTGAAAAACTAATTTACCTGTGTGTCCCTCCCAAGACATGTAAAACGTAAAAGTACATGTCCATGTCCTACCATTTACTTACACAGCACCCTGCCCTGAGGGCTTCCTACCTAGGGGTGACCTATGTGCAATAAAAGGGGAGTTTAAGGCTTGTCAAGTGGTTTTTAATGCAAAGTCAAAGTGGCAGTAAACTGCAGACACAGGTCTTGCAATGGCATGCCTGAGACAGGTTTGAAAGGCTACTTGTGTGGGTGGCACAATCAGTGCTGTAGGCCCACTAGTAGTATTTAGATTATAGGCCCTGGTTATATGGCACATTACAAGGGACTTACAAGTAACCTAAGTATGCAGATCGGGTATACACCAATGTTACCATGTTTAGGGGAGAAGGCATTGCACATTAGCACTGGCCAGCAGTGGTAAAGTGCTCAGAGTCCTAAGGCCAATGAAACGAAACAGCGAAAAGTGGCAGTAAACAGGCAGAAAGTTGGGGTTAAAACCACACTAAGGATGACAGGTCTAAGGCAATGCATAAGCAGTAAGAGCTGGCTTTTTAAAATTGTGGCAAGAAAGAAATATAGGTATTTGCGAAACAGTTGCAGGTCATGTCCACCTCACTGGTAATATTACTTCTCTTTTTTTTAAATTAATGTAAGATGGGCAGATGGTAGCAGCACCTCTCTTAATAATAAAAACAGTAGCTCCTTAAAGTATCCGTGGAGCCAGATTGAAAAAGACCCTCGCCATCTTGGCTTCAGGTGACGTGATGTGCTCCTTGTTTCCCTCACTTAGCTCCCCTGCGCCTCTCCTGAAACATGTCAAAGTCTCCATTTGGCACCTTTTTTCTCTTTCTGGAGCTTCCACGCTGCAGCTAATTTGTGTTGTGCGCAAGGGACCAAGCCGGTGGCGCGGTGATGTGTTGGCTGGGTCAAGAGTCCGCTTGGTACGCTCCCCCGTACTTTGCAGTAATATTTCCCCTGTTGCTAAATGTTATCAATGGTTTGTCGTAGGTTAAAGATTCGCCGTTAAGTAATTATTTGACGCTTCTGGGGTATGAAAGGGCCACCCTCGCTAAATGATGTGATTCCCCCTTTTCACATCAAGATTGGCGTTCGTGTTTTTTTCAGTCCCAGGGGACTTTTTGATTTTTTGTTTTTTTACTGCAAATAGTGTCTGCAATGGACAGTGTGTTATGGTATAAATTGCATTTGAAGACGGGGGAGAATTCTCAAAAATCCTGTAAAATGTTAAAACTTTGAGTTTATACTCAAACACGGTAAGCCCATGTGTATGGTATTGTCTCGGATGTATCTTTCCTTTACTTTAATTGCAACCTGTGACATCAGCGAAACTCTATTTCGTTATACAAATATCCTTAAAAATCTATTGGACCTTTAATCAAGGTTTGTTTTTCAAACTTGTTTTTATAAGTGGAGTTGTTTAAGTAGCGGTTTTTTGTTCTGGTATTTTACAGCGTTTTTGTGCAGAGTGTGCATTTGTTACTTTCAGCTGGGTTGAGTGAAGGGCCATGAATGTTCACAAATTCATTAAAATCAACTGTATACACATTGGTACCATTATGCATATTCTTAATATTACCTTGAGGTCAAGCCGGTACCTCTCGGTTTATGGGATGTATGTCGTTACAACGCATACTTTTACAACGCATACCTTTACAACGCATTTTTTACACTGCAACATCCATTACAACGCATTCCATTACAACGCATGCCATTACAACGAATTCTTTGAAACTACCTTTATAACGCATTCCACTACAATGCATACTACATTTACAACGCATACCATTTCAACGCATACCAATACATTGCATGTATGGTAAGTATTGGATAGTGTAGGGGTAAAAATTACTATTCTAACTCCAGGGGGTGCAGCAGTAGAGTAAGTGTTGGATAGTGTAGGGGTACAAATTACTATTCTAACTCCAGGGGGTGCAACTATAGGGTAAGTATTGGATAGTGTAGGGGTAAAAATTACTATTCCAACTCCAGGGGGTGCAACAGTAGGGTAAGTGTTGGATAGTGTGGTATGCGTTGTAATGGTATGCGTTGTAATGGTATGCGTTGTAATGGTATGCGTTGTAATGACATACGTTGTAATGACATGCGTTGTAGTGGTATGCGTTGTAGTGACATGCGTTGTAATGGTTGCGTTGTAAAGGTATGCGTTGTAATGGATGTTGCGTTGTAAAAGTTTTGTTGTAAAGGTAGTGCGTTGTAAAAGTTGTGTTGTAAGTGTTGTTTCCCGGTTTATGTATTTAAAGGAACAACAGCCATTCATTGGTCATGCAGCGTAGCAAATATATTTTTTGCACATAATACTCTCTGTGGAAAACTAGACAATTTCTCTACAAATAGAGTAGAAAAAATGTGTTTAGCTACACTGGCTGAGGTAACTGTCCTGTGCTGCACTACCGTCTGCATTCGAGTCTTGGCGTTGGCTCAACATACTGTGATTCTGGACAAATCACTTACAGCCAGATTCATGAAGCAAAAATCGTCTCGCAAAGGACCAGATTCTGCGAATCTGGCCTTTTGCGAGCGCTTTTTGTGCATTTGGGATTCATCATCCCAAATGCAAAAATCGCAAAATTTGAAATCGCTAAATTGCGAGGAATTGCATTTAAGGAATCTCTATTAGAGATTCCTTAAATGCAATTCATGAACCATTTTAGAATTGCGAATTCATAATTTTTGGCCGCTATTTACTGCGAAGTCTGACTTTGTGGTAAATAGCGAAAACTTAGAAAAATGCACTTAAGTGCATTTTTCTAAGTTGGATGTTACACACACACATGTCCTTTGGACATGTGTGTGCGCAACAACAGTGTAAATCATCATTTCAGGGGTGCTACAGGGTGTCCTTTGGACACTCTGGCACCCTTGAAATCGCATCCTTATTTGCGATTCGCTAATTGCTAATCGCAAATAAGGATTGACTCCCCATTCATTCCTATGGGCCTTTGGCAGTAGAAATCGCTATAAATTTTGCGATTTCTACATGCATCCCGTTTTGCGAGTCTTTAATAGCGATTCCTTAATAATTGCTATTAAGGACTCGCAAAAGAGGAGCATGATGAATCTGGGGGTTAATCTCTCCGTGCGTAAAAAAATGAACTTGTCCTTGTGCAATGTAACTGCTGCTCATATAAAGCACTCCGATACCTTTTGTGCAGGAAGGGGCCCCTCCCTGCACAAAAACAATCTTACGAGCCTTTTCCTCTATGTGTGCTGCATGCATTAAAAGAGGAAAACACGAAGAGAAATGTAGTAGTAAAAGCCTTCTCGGTCAGCAACGCAGTCCAGGTAGGCAAGGAGTGTCCCACGTAGCACAAGGTCCGTTCCCCTTTTCAGTTGGTGGAGGTGGGGCGGGGCGGTCAGGGAGAGCGGGGCCAGGTGACACGGCCGCTAACACCGGGACTCCTGGGAGTGTGAGTCCCGGTTTACGCTCGCAGCCCTGATGCCTCGCAGAGACCCCACAGAAGCGCCAAGCAGGAGAAATCCGAAGCGGGACCCGCGGAGCGGGTTCCGCGAGGCGTGGGTAGAAAGCCTTCTCGGTCAGCAACGCAGTCCAGGTAGGCAAGGAGTGTCCCACGTAGCACAAGGTCCGTTCCACTTTTCAGTTGGTGGAGGTGGGGCGGGGCGGTCAGGGAGAGCGGGGCCAGGTGACAAGGCCGCTAACACCGGGACTCCTGGGAGTGTGAGTCCCGGTTTACGCTCGCAGCCCTGATGCCTCGCAGAGACCCCACAGAAGCGCCAAGCAGGAGAAATCCGAAGCGGGACCCGCGGAGCGGGTTCCCGCTGGCGTGGGTACAAAGCCTTCTCGGTCAGCAACGCAGTCCAGGTAGGCAGTAGTAGTAGTAATAGCTTTATTCGATAAAAACATATCATAAAAGCACATGTTACATCATAAAAACAATTTTTCAGCAGTCATCAGCATAAATACAATTTATAAACAGAGCAGCTTTACGATAGCATAATGAGCAGGGGGACTCTTTCACTGAATTAGTAGTTTTTTTGCAGTTCTTAAACGCCAGGCCCAGCCTAAGAATTTTGCCATACAGGAGGCAAAGAGGGGTCTAGCATCTGTACGTAATATACGTAGGGCTTCCAGATGAGAACGAGTTCCCAAACTCTTGCAGAGGGGCTTCAACCACCTCGTCTAGGGGCTGCGTATACACTGCACTCAAACAACAGGTGGGACACAGACTCTACCCTTAAATGAAAGAAGGGGCAGTAAGGTACGGTTTGGGCGGGCGGTTTCCAGGTAGAAGTAAACTGGCACAATGGAAGCACCCCCAACCTAAACTTGATGTACAATGATCTGTCCCATGAACTCTGGATAATGTCTAAATAAGGTTCCCTATACGGGTTCTCTTTGATTAACAAAAACAGGGCTACGGATTTACAATGATTTGTGCTACAGACCCTCTCGTTGTCTGCCCATAACCAATAAGCCTTCTTTAACAGTTGTTTTGAAGGTGCAGATTTGTTGACCCAAGCCTCTCCTAGGCCTATTTTATGAAGCAGCCTTTTGACCTCTCTAAGCCAAATGATCTTGTGGGAGCCCGGTAGGGACATAATGTCACTTAAGGCTTCTGCATAACTGCTAAGTTCTTGCACGTTCCAGATTCTGGACCATAGGAGAAGCGGGCGTAATTTGGCTTGATCGCATATTGGCCGGGTACCTGCATCTAGCAGCAATGGAATTGTTGGTGTACTGTGGGGCAAACCCATAAGGTCTTTGTGGAAGTTGTTCTCAAGATGAGCCAGAGTATCAACTCTATGAGTGCCCCACAGTTCGGCACCGTATAGTGCCGCACTCACAACCCTTGCCCTATAAATATCTAAGGGAGCCCCAATTGGTTTTAGGGATGAGGCGCGCTGTTCCTTGAGCAGCGCACCTGCTACCCTCTTGTGGGTCAGGAACACCTTTTGGTGGTGTGCCTTCCAACTCATGGTGTCACTGATACGTATACCCAGGTAGTCAAATTCTTTGACTCGATCAAGTGGAACAGAATCTAGGACCGGTGGAAAAACAGATTTTTTGGGCGGGTTAAGGACTAAGAACTTGGTTTTGCCTATGTTTATAGCCAAACCCCTTACATCACAGAAGGCCTTGAAACTGGAAAGCAATGATTGGATGCCCATGGGTGATTTCGAAATTAGGAGGGTATCGTCCGCGAATAGGAGCGTTGGTATTTTCCTTCCAGCCAGGGTGGGTGCATCTGATGGCTGCTGAAGAAGGTGCTCCACCATTCCGTTAATATAGAGAGAAAACAGAGTGGGGGCCAGCACACACCCTTGGCGGACGCCCCTATCCACAGGGATACGAGGTGTTTTCTCTCCCTGTGCACCCCATCTAATTTGGGCAAAATTGCTGTCATGGAATTTTACAAGCAAGGACAACAAATAGGGGGGGAGGCCTAACCCATCGAGGACGTTCCATAATAGTGTTCGTGGTACCAGGTCGAAGGCCGTCCGCAAGTCAATAAAGACTAAGTACAAACTGCCCCCTCCCAGCACCACCACTTTCCAATAGATCATTAGAAGGCGGAACGTCTGCTCGATTGTACCTGTACCTGTTCTGAAGCCTGCTTGGAGATCTGACAGAATCCGATTTTCATCGGCCCACTGGATAATCCTGCCCAATACCACCTTTCCTGCTACCTTTTGGGATGAGTCCAATAAACTAATGGGTCGGTAATTCGCTGGGTCGTCCCTAGAGCCTTTTTTAAAAATAGGTACGACTTCAGCGCCTCTCCATGAATCAGGAATGAGAAATGAACATATGTCCTCATTATGCCGAACCTCGGGAAGCGTACGGATTTGACGCCTCCCCAGGTTTACATCACTTTGTAAATCTGGGGCAGCCTCAAATTCCATGGGTGTTGCGTGGAAAACCCCACCGCAACGCCCATGGAACGCCTCCCGGGTGCAGAGCAAGGAGACTGAGTGACTTGCGCTGCTTCGCCTTGCTCATGATTCATGAGGCCCCTCAAAGCCATGCAGGGAGGCTTTGCGTGGTTTTATACATCTTTATCAGAGCCCTGCGTCACGCATGTACCACTTTACCTGGCACAAATGAGACACTGGGCTCTCATCAATAAGCCCCTCAGTTTTTAACTGTTAAAGCCTGGTTGCTGCCGTGCATCTCAGTAATACTCATTGATTAAGCGCGGCAAAGATTTTGATTGACATTGAACATGCCAATTATGAATCAGTCCATTAAATATTGTATTGTTCTCTCATACTGTTACAGGCCCGGACTATGCAAAAGAAAATCTATGAGTAGATAAACAGTTTGGCGTTTAGTGTTGATCTGGAGCAAATGCTGACAAGCTGCAATGTGTGCATTCAATGCAGGGATTGTAGCTGTCGCTGGCAGATTTAACATAAACAATTGTTCATATGGGTTTGGGTAGCTACAGGTTTTTGCTTTAGGATTAGTGACCTGTTTCCTTTTGCACTGCAATAGGAATATTTGTCATAGACGGCAAAGGCCACCACTGTTCATCCACCATTTCTGCCCTGCACTGGGATTGCAAGGTGACTTTCGTCTAGAAGAGTGACAGAGATCCCTCACCTGAAGGTTAGTGTGACCTTGGTTTGCCAAAACTACACTCACATGAGATGATTACCAGGCACTCATCTTCCTGGCCTGTATGCAGTGAACCGACAACCCATATGAAGAGGACCACTGCAAGTCAGAGCAGCCCCTTTGGCTCACAGGGTCTCCACCAGTTGGAGGTAAAAGGTTTTAATCACTTGTGGCTCTTTATGGATATTCTTGGTGACCTAGAAAAAAGGAGATAAAGAGGGTCTAAAGAGGTTAGTTTACCGACCCCGACATCTCAACACCCCAACTCAAATATAATAACAAAGAAATTAGATGTCTGGTCAAATCGGTCTGTGTGCTGTACTAGAAACTAAAGACAAGGTCGATCGTATAGCAACAAAATGAAATAGCACAAGGCTGAGAAACTCCCATCAGCCCACCCTTATGGCGGAATGTCATCATGTGGGATACGAATAGTAAATCCAAACCTTGCCCAACCCATCAGTTGATGGTGCAGAGATGGATTTCTGAGGTGGAAACTCTAGCCACAGTGCAACTCAAAGGATGCCGATGGAGTGCAGTGCTGTGAATATGTGAGTAAAATATAAAATTGGCTACTAGGGCAAAAAATAAAGTTTAATAGGAATTGTCCTAGTGTCAAATTTAAAATAACGCCAAATAGTGTGAAAATATGACTAGGTTGTGGCGCTGTGCAGTGAGGTCAACATGTTTCAGCCATGTGGAACAACCTGTCCGGCTTTCTTCAGGACCTAGATTTAAATAGTTACGGCCAAAAATACAAGTAAGTGTAAATATAAGAATATTAATACTGGGCATCAATAAATCAATTACTCCTACCAGGAACTTGGATCCCCAATGTTAACTGGTGGGATTGAATTATTTGTCCATTCCCAGCATTGTGTGGGAGATTACCTCACCTCGCCCGTCAACCGCTCGGGAAAATGAGGCCCCGCTCTGTCCGTCGGTACCCCTCTCCGGCGTCCGAGAGGAAGTGGAGGTTGCAATTCTGGTTTCAGGCAGCCTCACCAAATTTGATAAAGGGGTCCTGCCATTTTATGTTACTCCTAGTCTCGTGACGGAAATAGAGTGGGCCTCCACGCTCCGGATCCAGTCCGGAGCTCGCAGGCCAGGGACCTGCCAGTGCCGGAGGGGGCCCTCTCCCCCCCAGAGCTCAGGCTCCTGTACAGGAAGGGCTGTTGAGGCTTTTGTTACACCACTGGTTACTCCACTGTCAGTGTCACTTCTGGTCTCAATATGTAGAGAACCATGGATTGTAGCTTTGTGTTAGCTGAAAGTCATCTGAAAGTAACTTGGCATGGTGGTACTTCTACAAGTTTGAGGTTCATTGAAGACGTAGTATGGTTAAGACTGTACTGCTCCTGTGTGTATTGCAAAAAAAATGGTTCTGTCAATCTTAAATCTAGAAATGGCTGCATCAAGACATGCCTACTGGCTTTCTTTGGGTTCTACTCTGGAAATCAAACATGCACAAATTACTCCAGCCAACACTATCAACTTTATGCTCTTTGAAGGCTTTTGATGATCACATGCTTTCTATTACAACTGATGACTTAACAAGCAACAAAGATCCCTTTCGCTGGATGGCTCAGAGGCAGCGCTAAGTTAAGAAAAAAATGTACCTTGCACATTGATACCGCAGAACATACAATTCAGTAGTAAAACTTGAGCCACAGGGGTTAAATCTGTGTAGTGAATACCCGTCCTTCGTTACTGCTTAAGGCACATGGAGGCTGTTGATGACAAAAGCCGGCCTACCATGGACGCCACTTAGGTCTAGCTGGGAGATGGCAGCTGTTAACTTTTGGTTTGTACTTTGTTCCCTTAGTACTACCTTGTTACTCCTGGTCTCATGCTTATGCAGGCAGTGGCTGGAACAGAAGGTGAACATGTCTGATAGGCATGTTTACTTCCGGTCGCTTCTGCTCTTTGCCCTTCCTCTAACCCACCCAATCCAATCAATCAATCAATCAATCAGTGACACTTATAAAGCGCGCTACATACCCGTGGGGTCTCAAGGCGCTGGGGGGGGGGGGAGCCGCTACTGCTCGAACAGCCAGGTCTTCAGCTTCTTCCTGAAGGAGAGGTGGTCTTGGGTCAGGCGCAGGTCGGTCGGGAGGGAGTTCCAGGTCTTGGCGGCCAGGTGGGAGAAGGACCTTCCTCCTGTAGTCGCTCTTCGGATGCGGGGGACGGCGGCGAGGGCGTGGTTGGCTGATCGGAGGTGGCGTTTGGGAGCGTAGAAGTTGACTCGGCTGTTGAGGTAGCTCGGGCCTTGGTCGTGTAGGGCTTTGTGTGCGTGGGTGAGGAGGCGGAAGGTGATTCTTTTGTTGACGGGGAGCCAGTGAAGGTCTCGCAGATGTCCGGAGATGTGGCTGGTTCGTGGGATGTCGAGGATGAGTCTGGCTGAGGCGTTCTGGATCCGCTGGAGTCTCTTCTGGAGCTTGGCGGTGGTCCCGGCGTAGAGGGCGTTGCCGTAGTCCAGTCGGCTGGTGACGAGGGCCTGGGTGACGGTCTTCCTGGTCTCGGTGGGGATCCACCAGAAGATCTTCCGTAGCATGCGTAGGATGTTGAAGCATGCCGAGGAGACGTTGTTGACTTGCCTGGTCATGGAGAGGGAGGAGTCCAGGATGAAGCCCAGGTTGCGTGCATGGTCTGTCGGTTTGGGTGCGGTGCCCAGGGCGGGAGGCCACCAGGAGTCGTCCCAGGCGGAGGGAGAGGGGCCCAGGATGAGGACCTCCGTCTTGTCCGAGTTCAGTTTCAGGCGGCTGGTCGTCATCCACTCGGCTACCTCTTTCATCCCTTCGTGCAGGTTGGCTCTGGCGGCGGCGGGGTCGTTGGTCAGGGAGAGGATCAGCTGGGTGTCGTCGGCGTAGGAGATTATGCTGAGGTTGTGTCTATTGAGCAGCTGAGCCTAGGTCAAGGAGTAAAGGGGTTCCTGAGTGGTCAGAGGGTGTGTGATATGACTTCCACTGTACTTGACATTTTAATGAATCACCTTCCATGTTTACTGCTACAACTACGTTAAAGTCTGTATGCACTGAGCTTCTGCTTCTGTTAGTAGCAGGTAGATTGTACCTGGTAACAGTCACTTCTGTATTAAAATACTGTACCCTTGCCTTTTCAATAAAAGTTGTTCCAACTGTTAAATGGCTCTTCTTTGTGTTAAAGGGTATGTTATGCAATTTCCTCTCATATAATGTAGCCAAAGGGTTCGTGGCCTCTCTTCCACTGCCACTTTTAATTTGGTGAGGTGATTCCACTGCCTTCTTGACTGGGGTAGATTTAAATTGATGCCTGTTGAATATTTTGCGTATTAAATAGGTCTGTGGTTTGTGATCTGCTTTCTTGCTCTCCTTTTAGAGCAGTGTGGCTGTGAAATCAGCCGAATTACTCTGCCGCTGGTGACAGTATCAAATATCTACTGAACTTCTGCTCGAGTGCTTAACTTGTGGAACTCTGTAGCTAGTCTTACTGTGTTTTTTTTCTGTCTGCGAGATAGCATTCTTTGAGTCAGCTGTCTCAGATCAATTCTCAGGGCAACAAGCACAGATCTGCAGCTGGCAGCTTCTGTTACTTGGAGCATCTGCTGAAGAAATGTTCTCGGTATTATTCATGGTCTGGGAGTTTAAGCTCTAGTAGGCTCGATCCAACATGAAGCAGCCATGTCAGTGCAACACGCTGCGCTACTGAGATTAAAATGGCTTTGACATGGTACTCCATCATCTTCCGGCGTGCCTGTCCATGTTGCTTTTAGGGTCAGTCATGTGCTGCATATTAGAGGTGCTCAAGAACTAGCATTTTCTGCTTGTTGATGGAAGCCTGCCAACGTCAAGCCGAAGAAACTCATGACCCAACACTTGGATGCAAGGTCAACGGCAAGATGTATGTTCCGGTGGCATCATACACTCGACTCGTATTCTGCTGAAGGATGACTGTTGTGATTATGGAGTACATCGCTCTGATCTTTACCTTCTTCTGATGAGTTGTATAGAAGATTGTACTAGGGTCGTGCCTCAGTGCGTCTAAAGCTACCACAGAGCTGCATGGTCCATCCATAGGCATAATTCACTCACATCTGCATAATTAAGCGCACTTCTGATAAGCTTATAGCGAACCATTCCTCAGGCCAGGACATTGGCAGGATAAGTTGGTTCCCTATATCCAAGAATGTATAATGTAGGAATGATGCTTTATGATGTATAGTGTAGCGTGCGTTCTACCATTAGTTAAGCTTTGCACCCGTGTCGGTGTTTGGGAATCTCCAGACTATAGTCTTGTGGAGTCTGATTGTTCAAGCAGAGTCATCAGTAATGTCGATGCAGGTAATTTTCTGTTCCCATGCGCTGTTTATTCGTAATTGTGTTTCAGGGGCTAATCATTTTTGATGCACTTGGTTGGACCTCTTTATTAATTCAGGTGAAGGTTTGAGGCTGGTGTCTAATCTAACTTTCCGCACCGGGTAGGAAAAGTACAAACAGAAGCATTTAAGTATGATTTTTCCCCTTTCTTCGTTAAATGGGTGTTATTATATTAGTTTGTAGTTTATCAGATTCTAGATTGTGTACATTCTTATGGGTTTTCTGGGAATTTCCAAGGGCAAGAAATTGTGCTCAATTCCTGGATGTTGCTTTGTGAATAAGATATATACAATTTCGCGAACCACACCCTCATCCTGCCTCTATTTTGCTCCAACTTGCATAACTGCTGTGGAGTACCTATGTAGGCACACATCTCTTAACCACAGCTAGAAAAGATGTTAGTTGAATGTAATGTTTTGTACCCAGATTCTGCTTGATGTAGCACTACACCATTGCACTTTCTCAAATGAATTTTTAAAAAATTATAATTTAGTTCAGGAATGGTATTACATACCATCGGATGGTGCCTGTAAACACGTGCTTAATAGGTGTCCCATACAAGAGTGGTATTTTACTACAACAGGCATCATTTGACATGGATAATCAAGCCTGCTGCATGTGATTCTATTTGAGGAAATTAAACAGATTCTTAGAAATACACAAGCTGCTAATGATAACCAATCAATCAATCACAGACATTTATAGAGCGCACTACTTACCCGGAGGGTCTCAAGGCGCTTGGGGGGGGGGGGGGGGAGTGTGCTGCTATTGCTCGAATAGCCAGGTCTTGAGCTTCTTCCTGAAGGAGAGGTGGTCTTGGGTCAGGCGCAGGTCGGTCGGGAGGGAGTTCCAGGTCTTGGCGGCCAGGTAGGAGAAGGACCTTCCTCCTGTTGTCGTTCTTCGGATGCGGGGTACGGCGGCGAGGGCATGGCTGGCTGATCGGAGATGTCGTTTGGGAGCGTAGAAGTTGATGCGGTTGTTGAGGTAGCTCGGGCCTTGATCGTGTAGGGCTTTGTGTGCGTGGGTGAGGAGGCGGAAGGTGATTCTTTTGTTGACGGGGAGCCAATGCAGGTCTCTCAGATGTCCGGAGATGTGGCTGTGTCGTGGGATGTCGAGGATGAGTCTGGCTGAGGCGTTCTGGATCCGCTGGAGTCTCTTCTGGAGCTTGGCGGTGGTTCCGGCGTAGAGGGCGTTGCCGTAGTCCAGTCGGCTGGTGACGAGGGCCTGGGTGACCGTCTTCCTGGTCTCGGTGGGGATCCACCGGAAGATCTTCCGTAGCATGCGCAGGATGTTGAAGCATGACGAGGAGACGGCGTTGACTTGTCTGGTCATGGTGAGGGAGGAGTCCAAGATGAAGCCCAGGTTGCGTGCGTGGTCTGTCGGTTTGGGTGCGCTGCCCAGGGCGGGGGGGCACCAGGAGTCGTCCCAGGCAGAGGGCGAGGAACCCAGGATGAGGACTTCCGTCTTGTCTGAGTTCAGTTTCAGGCGGCTGGTCGTCATCCATTCGGCTACGTCTTTCATCCCTTCGTGAAGGTTGGCTCTGGCGGCGGCGGGGTCGTTGGTCAGGGAGAGGATCAGCTGGGTGTCGTCAGCGTAGGAGATGATGTTGAGGTTGTGTTGGCGTGCGATGGCCGCGAGGGGGTTCATGTAGACGTTGAAGATGGTGTGGCTCAGTGAGGATCCTTGAGGGACGCCGCAGATGACTTCGGTGGCCTCTGACTTGTACGGTGGTAGACGGACTCTCTGTGTTCTTCCGTCGAGGAAGGAGATGATCCATTCCAGTGCCTTCTCCTGGATTCCGACGTTGCTGAGGCGCTGCACTAGGGTGCGGTGGCAGACAGTGTCGAATGCCGCGGAGAGGTCTAGGAGGATGAGGGCCGCTGCTTCTCCGTTGTCCATCAGGGCTCGGATGTCATCGGTGGCAGCGATGAGGGCGGTCTCGGTGCTGTGGTTGGCTCGGAAGCCAGATTGTGAGGGGTCGAGGGATCCATTCGTCTCGAGGAAGGCGGCCAGCTGTTTGTTGACGGTCTTCTCGATGATTTTGGCTGGGAACGGGAGGAGCGAGATGGGGCGGTAATTCTTGAGTTCGGTGGGGTCCGCTGTAAGTTTCTTTAGTAGGGCGCTGAGTTCGGCGTGCTTCCAGCTCTCCGGGAAGGTGGCGGTGTCGAATGAGGTGTTGATGATGTCCCGCAGGTGGGGTGCGATGACAGCGTCAGCCTTGTTGAAGACGTGGTGAGGGCAGGGGTCGGTCGGAGATCCGGAGTGGATGGAGTTCATCATGCGGATGGTGTCTTCGGTGCTGATCGGAGTCCAGGCGCGGAGGGTGGTGGTGGGGGGGGCGGTGGTTCGGTTGTGGCGTGCGTCGGTTGAGTGCTGAAGCTGTTGTGTATGTCCGCGATCTTGTTGTGGAAGTAGGAGGCGAGGGAATTGCAGAGGTCTTGCGATGGGGTGATGTCGTTGTTTCCGGCGTTGGGGTTGGAGAGCTCTTTGACGATGATGAAGAGTTCCTTGCAATTGTGTGCGTTGTTGTCCAGCCGGTCCTTGAATGCAGTTTTCTTGGTGGCGCGGATCAGTTGGTGGTGCTTCCGGGTGGCAAGCTTGAGGGCGGTCATGTTGTCCAGTGTTGGTTCCCTTCTCCAGGCTTTCTCGAGGGCTCTGCAGTTCTTCTTGGAGCTCTTGAGTTCCTCGGTGAACCATGGGGCCTTCTTGCTGCCGGGTCTGCTGGGCGGGGTCCTCAGTGGGGCGAGTTCGTCCGCGCAGTTGTTGATCCACTTCGTGAGGTTGTCGGCGGCCTGGCTGGGGTTCGCTGAGCTGGCGGGGGGTGCTGGCTCAGGGAAGCGGCGAGCTGGTCGGCTGTGATCTTGTTCCAGCTTCTTCGAGCAACCGGTTGCTGGTGGTGGTGGATCGTCGTTTTTCTGATGGACAGTTCACATTATTTGGAGAAAAAAATGACATGTTCTTGTTTGAAACCTAGCACAGAGACTAATTCAGCATCTGGAGATTTAAACACAGGGATTCAGTCTCATATATTTAAGCAGACTGGATGCTCGCACACCCTGTGCCGCTTGCTTTTAGAACCAAGAGGTGTGAGCGCCCGGTAAGTGCGGCCGCATGCCCCTCTTTTCATTGACATTAGCCAGACCATTAATGGGTCTACATAAGCAACGCTGACGTCATTATACTGAGTTTTTTCTTGTCCCAAAGAGATGTTTGCGGGTCTCTGACTTTTAAAGATTATATGGTGAGTATGAAGATAGTAATGCTTGCTGCCACACATTTACTGCATATGGTGATGTTTCTCATTTTTCTATATTTATTTGTTACTTTCATTGTTTACAGAAGTTATTAATTACTTTTCATTCGACTGGAAGCAGTGGCATGAATTCAACTTACTAGATGCAAGATTATAATGTCCTGTTCTGTATCATCACATTGACATTGATTGTACTATTTTCCAAGTACTTTAACACAACTCATGGAGTTAAATTGTTTCTAAGTATTTTGCATGGTGCATCCCACTAAAGACCTGGCCATAAAAATAACTCATTTTTTGAGTCAAAACGTTGCCTCCTTAAATATTTGTGTGTGTATGTGTATATATATATAAATATATGTGTGTGTGTTACCTACTGCTGGTTGCCAGTAGATAGTTATAGTTATGAATGTGTGAGGGGTGTATGGATGTGTGAGTGGTTGTGTGGAGGTGTGAGAGTGTATGTGAGTGTGTGATGGGTGGGTGTATAAATGGTGTGTGAGTGGTTGTATGGGTGTGTGGGTAGGTGTGTCAGTGGTTTTGCTGTATAGGTGTGTGAGTGGGTGTACAAGTGCCTGTGTGGGTCTGTATGTAGATGTGTGAGTGGTCCTCTGAGTGTATGTATCAGTGACTGTATGGGTGTGTGAGTGACTGTATGGGTGTGCTAGTGGTGCCTGAGTGAGTGTATGGGTGTGTGAGTAGGTGTCTGAGTGAATGTATGGATGTCTGGGTGTGGGACAGAGTATGTGAGTGGGTCTGTGAGTGGGTATGTTTTTAAATTGGGATCTTTCTCTGCGAATCAACTAGGGAGTCACATGGGGAGCCATGTTGAGCGCTGCAGTGGATCCACAGAAACTTGTGTGCGCAAAAATGTTTTTTTCGGCAATTTGTTCCTCATGAGGGGTCCCTCACAGACCCCTCCATCAGTCCCATGAAGTCTGGATACCACTACCCTCATCCCTTATATCTTATTTCTACTTTTCCCCCCCTGGGAACTACGATCTTGATTGATAACATGGTGACCCCAACTTTTCTCTCAGGTTACGGACAGCCAATCAGAGCATTTCTGTTGGCAGGTGGATCTGTAGATCCACCACAGTGGATCCTCAGCTCTAGATATACATAAATCTGTTTTCTTTAACTTAACATCTACTAAACAGATTTACACCAAATTACAAAAATCACTCTTTCTAGACCAAGATTTAGCTTTCCGCCAAATTTGGTGTAATTCCAGCGAATCGGGCTGAAGTAATGTCAAAAATTCTAATGGGAAACTGCACTGGCGAAAGGTGTTTTGGGACCCCCATTTCCCCGGCCCCTGCTTGTCAGATCACCTTGACACTTTAAGGACAGCAGCTGAAGTGAGCGGCAAACTAGTTTTTAAAGGTTTGTGAAGATTCATCAAATAGCGCCAAAGTTATTGGCAAAACACAAAATGCTTTTTCTATATAAACACAGTCCTAACTATAACTATCTACTGACAACCACCAGTAGGTAACACACACACACACACACATTCAGTGGGATGCACCATGCAAAATAGTTGGAAACAATTTAACTCCATGAGTTGTGTTAAAGTACTTGTAAAATAGTACAATCAATGTCAATGTGATGATACAGAACATGACATTATAATCTTACATCTAGTAAGTGGAATTCATTCACACACCCATATGGTCTCTAATGCAACCAGGGAGAGACCAAGAGAACCACTCACACACCCAGTCACAGACCCACACAGGCACTCACACAACCACCTCGACAGCCATGTACGCTGCATGCGGGGCTTGGCAGAAAGCTGTGCATGGCATGGGGCTGGCTGCATGTTGGGGGGTTGGCCCCCGGACCTGGCCACAGGCCAAGCCCTGCTGTCAAATCCTCACCGTGCACGGCCAAAGGTCGTGTGCAGTGTGAATTTGGCTGCACGCGGGGGTTGGCTGCTGGCCAGGCTCTGCGTATAAAACCCCACCGTGCACAGCAGCAGTTGGATCAACATATGATAATTAAATATGCGGTCTTGTGGCCAACCCTTCAATGTGCACCACCGAAGGTGGTGCTTAGCGTGGGGTTGGGTGCATGCTAGAGGTTGGCAGCAGGGCCTGGCTGAAGGCCGTGCAGGGTGGCAGTTGGAATAATGAATGGTAATTAAATATTACTTCATGTTAAAAAAAAACTACAGTGACGTTATAGGAAATAGCATTAAAAAAGTAGAAATTCTCTGAAAAAAAAAGGTTACAGGGACGTTATACTTAGGAAATAGAGTTTAAAAAAAACCTTAGAAATTCACTAAAGAAAACAAAAGTTACTTGGATGATATAGTTAGGTTCAGATTTTACACATAGAAAACCACAGAAATTCTGCAGTTATAGTTATCTCAAGTAACTATAACTCGTGCCCTAAGATAACTATAACTTGTGCCCTCCCCATGCGGTGCGAATTACCCCACATATTGCATCTCTTATGACAGCTTCTATGACATCACAGATAATATCAATGCAACATTTGCAATGAAATTAATGATGAGAAAACTGTGGATGGTGGGGAAGCTAGTGATAGTTACCATGAGGCACAAGTTATTGTTACTTGAGATCTTGAGATAACTATAACTACTGGATTTCTATGGTTTTGTGTATGTAATATCTGAACCTGACTATATATATATATATATATATATATATATATATATATATATATATATATATATATATATATATATATATATATGAGAGCACGAAGTTTTCCCCTCCTGTCAGATTTGCGCTCGTAGCCACAGCCTCCACGCCAACGACAAAAGGGATACGGACCACCAAGTCAGCAATGATCTTGTTTATTTTAACTCCACAGAACCAAATCAGCGACGCGTTTCGAGCACAAGTGCCCTTGTTCACGCTATATATATATACTTGGAGTGCATGGAATAGTTATATTAGTTGCGCTTGTCTTAAGGACAAATGTATTCTTATGTATTTTTTGTGACATTGTCATATTTTGGATGTCTCAAAAACAGAACCAAGCTAGTTTCGGCAGTTATGTCCTCTAGCCTTCCTCCTACTTATCTTCCTTTGAATCGTATAGAAGATCTTAATAGTTGGTGAAGTAAAATGTTTTTGTATTTTTCCTGTAAAGTATCATTTTTTTCAATAAGTGGGGTTATGAACATTTGCAAAAATGAATATGAATCCTGGATGCTACTCGTATCAAATTTTCTATATTGATGACGTGTGAGCAACCCTAACTTTTCTTCGTGTGATATTTTATAATTTTTGGTAGTATGCTAATTGTTTGTCGCTCTGGCACAGGGTGCTAAAATATTGACATTTTGATATAATTATATAATAATGGTGGCAAGATGGATTTTGTAAGTGATATTGACTTTGCTCATCCGTCCTTATGATTTGTAACATCGCATTTTGCGAATAAGGAGCAAATAGAAGCCTGACGTTGAGTTTCATTGTTAATTGGGTTAGGCTGTAGTTCCACAAATTTGCTTGACAAGCAATTTTGGATATAGTTGATTATCAGAGGCACATGTTTAAAAATGAGCAAAACTAGTCAGAGACCAAGTCTCAAACCAGGAAATGAAGAGTAGCCGATACTACTGAATACAATTGAGAGTTCTTTAATGTGTGCAATAAAGAAGATGGAGGCCTTAAGGACGGATTCAGGGATTGATAAATAACCTCGGGCAATTCTCGTGTACCACTTCTTGAAGTGGTCTCTGATTCCAGAAGGATATACAATAGCTGTGCCTCTACCTACACGGAAGTAGGCTGACTCTCTCGACAAATTGTCTTCCGCTACATTTATATGTATTTTTTTCAGAGTTTTGTGTCTTAAAACTGAATCTGACATTAATTGTTGTTTGGTAATCTTTGTCCCACGGGTAATTCTTTTTATCAATAGAATTATCCAGGAATTGTTCTGTACCAGTTAATGCGAGACTCTTAGACGAAACAATTAACACATTTCTAAAGTTGTTAGAAATTGGTGCCTTCTTTGAAAAATTGTGAAGAATAGTGGCCTCGGGGACATGAGCAGTGACTCCCTGTTCAGAATTATTCTCATTACCTCTTGTTTACTTGTGCGAAGAGGGAAGACATGGTGAGTCTGGGCGACACTGCTATTATTTTTGCTATCTTATTAGGAATAATTATGGTTCCAATAGGAAAATGTGAATGAACACGTGTATATTTCGTGCGGCACTCTGAGAAGGTGCTATTACACATTTCAGACATAAACACTTAACATCGTGGTATTTCACTGAGGTGTATTAGTTTCACAGTAAATTGTCTGTTACAAACTTCCTTCAGACCTCATGACAACATACTTTCTCTACTCTCTCCTAAAAGAGTGTATCAGAAAAAAGATATCTTATGATATCTAGAAATTATTATTTAATTTCCCAGGATGTGAAAGTAAAGGTTTGTAATTTCAGAGAGGTGCTGTATTATTTTTATTTTTTTGCTTAATTTGCTAAACCATCTCTGACAGGTGGCTCGGTTTCTTTTTCAAAAAAATGAAACTAAATTCCAGTGATGCTCTTTTTACCATGGCTTTCTAGGAGGCTACGTCACTGAGCATTAATATTATAATTACGTGGCTTCCATCATTGTTGCATTTGAAAAAGCGAACCCCTCTCTCACATCCGAATTAGATCAGGTGGCTTGTGTGTCTATCGATAATGTAAATATTATGTTATTTTTGATGTTATACTACCTTGAATACAAATGTATATTTGAAAAACAAATACACCAGTGGGAAGTAAATGCAGATCATTCGTGGAGCAACTAAATGCAGCAATTTAAAGGGCGCTAGTTTTATCACCTGCAGTACACAGAACCCGGAGCGTGGACCAAGCGACCTATTGAAAAGTAGGGCGCATGCACAAGTTCATTAAAATACATGAGCAAGGAATTGGCAGGAAACCAGAAGCAGCATATCCATGTCTGAGAGCACATCAAGCCCATAGAATCAACTCACACATCAAGTCTTACAGAAAAATTCATCACTTTCCGCGATTTCCTGAAACGGACGTTGTTGGCTGACGTAGTGAAACCAGAATAACATTCCATTGAGACGCGTCCCTACATCCTATGAACATTCCTTAGATAGTTACCCTTATGTGAATGTTGGAGGGGATATACTTCTGATAGACTGTAGAGCGGATGCTTCTAATAGGTTGCAATGAGAGGCTAGAATGTTAAGCCAACCATTATGTTACCAAAAGAAAGCCTTGGATAGGAATGAAATTGGCAATTTAATACACTTACCAAGTGGCAGCCAGTGGAGGGCATCCAGTGGGGCGTTATTAGTGATTTATTTCTACCCAAATCGTCTTACAAATGTGTTGTGCTTATTTGTGGGCAGAATGTGTTGAATCAATGTATAAGCAGATCGCTAAATGCAGCAACACTTGTCCGAAAGAGAAACCATGACGACAATGCTGGTTAGACTTTCTGAAAGTGAGGTGAATCTAGAATATGGTGATTTTCAGGCAGAATTAACGGCAGTTACTTTTAAGAACAGCACATATGTGAGGTGTGAAGGACAAATTAGATTCAAATCGAAAGCTGAATTTGGAACAGGTGGGACTGGTGAAGATGATCTGTCTTCCTTAGAGGAGTGTTTAGTTTCATTCACTCACAGGTGAAACAGGGTGGAACAACATTTCTGATTAAGCTCTATTAAATTAAAATTAGTTTATACTCCTATCACCTTATACCTAGAACAAGCATTTAACCACTTATATGCTTTTCTCGCTTCATTTTTCATCTATATTTAAATTTAATATACCTTCAATTTACATCTGGGCCATATTCTGCAAACCTTTTCAGCTTGTCCATAGCTTACTCACAAAAACAGGTGAATCTGTTTAGGGGAATCCCATAGCCTGGCGTACAAAGTCTGGATCTGTGGAGTGATCCTCGCAAAGCTGTCACTTACAACTGTGGGATTCCTACAGGAGTTTGGCATATGGATTTATTCACTGCTGTGAAAGCTAGGGGCACTGAAGTGGGCATTAATAGGGGTGTTCTCATGGAAGGGGCAATGAAAATGATATTCACAGTTATTTACAATTTCTTTCCAGCATTTGATCACATTTCCAAACTCAAACCTAAGTAGGCTAGGTGGTATAGTGAGTGTGGAATACTGAATGCCGCACTTCATATTTTCACGAGGGATATAAGGGAAGGGGTATCTTCAGCTAGAAAATAAGTTCTATAGCCTGGAAATGCTAGGTAACTTCTTATTCACACATATATTAGGTAGGCCTTTAGTTCACAAGCTTTAATGGTTTGGCAGTGAACTCGCAGCTCCCTTCACTGTTGTTCCACTCATTATCATTGGTTAGCTTTATAGTCGCCCTGTTGGAAAGCTACCTGGCTGTATTGGGAAGCTCTTTACAGAGGAAAGTCATTATTATCAAAACTAGTTGAGAGCAATTATGCAAAATAACTTGATATGTAGGTACTTGAAGAGAGAAGGTCCCATCACTCAAGAGATCTTCAGCAGCTCGAGGTGATGCAGAGAATAAAGCAAATTTCTCTGCATCATCTTAAAGCAAGTAAGAGCAAAGACTCAAAATACTGACAGTCTGTTTCCACTTTCTGTAATCTGTCAAGGACTGGGCCTGGGTATAGTCTGTTCAGTTTCCTTCTTGATTGCCAGATGAAAGAGTGACGTCTCCCAATAGCCGCAGCGTCACCCTGCCCATAGTAACATATGTGAAAGGTGTCAAATAAATCCTTAAGGCAGTCCCAGGTCAAAGGAAAAATATTAAGGTAACAGTCTCCTTGGCAATCTGATAATGCTTGAATGAAGATAAACATGTACATTGCAGTGGATAAGCCAGGCACCAAACTCCCCCTGAAAACAACCAGGGAGAAGAGCAAAGAATTCAGAAAAATAATCCAAATGGAATTTAGCTGCAAGACCCAAAGAATCAGGCAGAAAAGATAGAAAACATTGACGATGATCATGGTGGAAAATGGAGAATGAATGCAATGAATCACTTTTTCCTCTCATGATTACCTCGCTTGACAATGATTTAAACTGAAACTTTCATGACTGGAGTCCGACTTTCACCTTAGATTGGTAATCACCAGCAGTGTGCTCGAGACAGTCCACCATCATGGGATGGGTGTTTCATAGACATGACCATGCCTCTTCCTCCAGAATCCTGGGGTCGGCAAAACACGCAAAGAAAAAGACCAAGTTTGACATCTTTATCCACTACTGTATTCTACAGCTCCGCTGCCTGCACCCTCCGACTGATTGTGGAACACCCCTTCAGATGACCTCAGTCAAAGAATCATTGCGGCACAAGCTGCAAAGATGCCCTGTTATGCACTGAACAGGGGCTCCGGCAACACACACTCTGGGTGCGCCGTGTGTGCACAATCTTCTTTTGACTGCAGACAGATTCTGGTGAGTCCTGGACACAGTTATGGGATATACTAAGTCAAAATGGGAATTGAGCAATGTTGATCGGATCACCCATACCAGTTTAAATCGCAAAACCCATGGTTGAAGGACAATTGGATGTACAGTTTTGGAACTCTCTTAGCCCTGATGTAAGAAATCAAGCAAACCTGATTGCTTTTTAATGACAATGACAACCAAAGGCATATCCTTTTAAAGAGGCTTTCATACCCCTACCTGGAAGCCATAGTGAACCCCTTACCTCCTTCCTGAAAAGGATAGGACCACTCCAAACACTATTCTAGCTTCTTAAACCTGGAGCTGATGGTGAACATACGCCCTATTTAAAACTCAGAACTACTTCCAAAGAAGTCTTCATGCAATGAAGTGGCTGTTGTCATAAGGTGGTATGCTGTAAAATAATTAAACAAGATAATGCATACCTTCCATATCTATGATACAGTCTTATCACTATACCACGCGACTTGGGACATAATACCGTTTCCTAGGAACAGTGATAAACCCGATGACACGGGCAGCTATGCATAGTTGTTCACTTTTGCCAGTGGTGGCTTTACAATATCGTATTATATAGGAAGGGAAGCATTTTAGTTTAGAAGGAGATATGTCACAGAGCATACCAAAAAATTTTCCACAAACAGCGACACGTCCAACGCTTCAGGTTACGACTCGAGCTAGGGTTAATAATTCAATCAATTGAGTGTAAGGCATCCATGTTAATGTATTTCACCAAGTGCAGGGCGGTCTGCAAGATTTCATTAAAAAATCTTTTGAAATTGATTAATGGAAAACCTGGCAACCCATGGTCTAGTCAACTTAACTAGGCGATTCTGTTACTTAATATTGATGAGTCTGCCTTGGGGGACGGTGTCATCCCAAATCCGGCAAGGAAGACAGCTAATAATAAGCAAATGAAAGAGTCTTCCTAGGAACAGGACTTACGGACTGTCAAGCGTCAATGATTGGCACAGCCCCTAATGGATTCCTATCATGTGGGGAAGTCCCAAATTTTTTTTTGTATCTTATTAATGGAAATACTTGGGATCAAATCCTTTACATGAGAGTGTTTGCACTACTATTAATAGATTTTAACCTCTGCTGGGCTGGTTTAGGGGGTGACTTCAATTGCAGGCTATGCTAAAATTATCAGGAATCATGGTTTCATCTGTTATGCTGTTGCCCTGCCCTAGCTCAACAAAGGAGACTACTGCTATAACCTATCTTTTTGGCAGAGGGAGTTTGTTCTTGCCTACGGGCATCGCCCTTCTACCTAGCAGTAGATCACCGGGGGCTGGGGAGATGTGCTAAATTCGTGAACATTTTGAATCAATTATTGTCGAATACCCAAGCGACAGCTTTTCCTCTGAAACAATGCCAGTTAACAATTACACCCTTCACAATCAGTACGGGGTTTCCTGCAGAAGAGTCAGGTGTAAGTAAAAGCAGATCTGTAGTACTGTGGCCACTTAGGATGGACGGTACCCGTTAGCGAGGTCTAATCCTTTTTAGAAGGAACATTTGGCATTTTAAGGCTCCTAAAAGAAGATTAGGTAGGGCACCTGAGAGGGTACCCTTGTATTTAGGCTTCCCTGTTGGTGAGGGAGGCACCAGGAAGGTAGGGCAGAGGTAATAGGAGGGATAAACCCAGTAGGCATTAAGATCAAACAGGTATATTGGAGGCTCTAAGTATGATAAGACTAGATGGTAACAATCATTTTGTCCTCCTGGATTGAACTGCTCCACGGATCCCCATGGAAAGGATTTAGGCACTATTGTAATTTGGCTCACCATCATCATAAACCAGATCTGTGTATATATTGCTTACTCTGCATTATGAACATTTTATATTGAATATGAATTTTAGTGGCTATGGGAATATGTACTACTTTTATGAAGGAAATCGCTTATTCAGATTGGGTTAGATCGAGGCACTTGGCACTTTAATAAGGCACATTGCATAGGTTACCTTAATAATGAACTATTGTTGATTTTATTGTTAATTAAGTTTTTGAAAATTTAGTGCATCATGTTGATTTTTTAAATAATTTTATGTTAAATTGTTATGGTTTTAATCAACTATACAATAAAAATGCTAATTAATTAACTAGTTTGGAATTTTACATACAAAAAATACAAGAAACTATGAATATAATACTTTTTAAATCATAGTGATTACATACCTATTTCTGAGCGAGGGGCACTGTCATCCCTTTTAAATGAGTGAAGACTTTAATAAAAATCTGGAAATATGAATTTCTACTGACCTTTCCCGTCAGGACTGCAGAAAATCACTTTTAGTATGGAGTAATTTTGATTTCACACACACACTGCCCTCTTTAGCTAAAAGTTCAATTTTAAAGTATGCCAGTGGTCAAATTGCTTCGAGACATAGAATTAACCCTAGATGGTTCATCCTGTTGCTCCATTAATCACAAATCAGGGAGAGATTTACTGAAAATACCAAGTGGGTCAATCAGAAAGTGGCCTTCAATGACGGATACTCCTAGCCTGCTAAACAGTGACAACATTTATCAGTGACCCCTTGGAAATTATTTAGCCTGTGAGTTACAGGGCCTTCGGAATACTATTGTTTTTTTCCCTATAACCACCCGCCTTTGAATTGTTTATGTTGATGGAGGGGATCATTTGAAGCTTCTCTTTGGTGAGTGATATGAATGAATGAAATGCAATTTATAAACGCGCTACTAAGCCCGAAGGCATCAAGGCGCCTAACAAAAAAGGAGGTCATAAAAAGGCAAATCCAGAGCTAAGGGTAGGCTTTGGCAAATAGCCAGGTCTTAAGGGCCCTCCTAAAAGCTTGCATTGATATTCCATACATAGTCTGCTCAAAGGGTATAGCAGTCTATTTTCTTCTTATTCTTACTTCAATAAGTCATCCTATTCTATTGGAACAGAAGACAAAGGGCCTCATTTACAGGCACCTTGCTCCACCACAGCTTCACTGTTTTTTGACGCATCAGAGGCACAAACAGTGTGCCACACTGCGCCATATCTACAAACTGACGCATTTGGTCCAAAGCGTCAGTTTGTAGAGACCTATATCACAATATAGCTGTGCCAGGTATTATGTATGCAGGATAGGCGTTCCCACGCAAAATAGCCACGTAGAAATGGTGCAGTGAAATTGACAACATTTAATTGTGTCACTCTATTACTTCACTGCGTCGAAATCCTTACGTCTACTCAGACCAGGCATAAGGAAAGACACCGGGCTTTTACAATGGGACTCACCTATGTGTTCTGACGCATTGCTGAAGTTGGGTCCGTTTAATGATCAACTCCTGCAATACGTCACTTTTGCGCCAAAAGAGGTGTCAGAATTTCTGATGTATCTGTTGATCCTTGCGCCATGGAACTCTGTATTGTAAATACAGTGCATCCTTTGTATTTCAAGTACATTTGACGCAGGCCCAAGGAAACAGATGCATCAATGCCGCTGCGTCAGTTTCTTGTAAATGAGGCCCAAAGATTTTGGACAGAAAAGCCTCACTCACATTAGTGTCACACGTTTCATCTCCAGGTACTCTGCCCTACCATTGTATAGTAATATCATCATGGTGGTCTTGACAACTGAAAGAAGGAGATAGGATAAGTATTTCTGTCCACACGTCCAGGCATGAAAACTGACTTTGTGAATATGCTAGGAAGTGCCTTTATTTATTGGGTGCACAAGGCATGGTTAAATACTAATTTAAGAGGATATAATGAGCTTATGTCTCAGTCATCCACCTTAGTTACAATCTGCTAAAATATTTTGGCCGCTCTGAGAGCCCAAAATGGGTCTGGGGCCTTCGTCAGGGCAGCTCAGTTACTCCTGAAGTTCATTCTATGTCCTCATGCATACATGCAGGTAAGAATAGGTTGACTCCCACACCGAACCTCTACTGGTTCTTCTGTCAGTTTTTTCACCCTGTGCACCACATTTAATCCACGAAAAGCTCACCAGCGGCTGGATTGGTGGATGGATGGGACCTGTGCCTTGACAAATGTGTAACTACAGGTGTGGCCACCCTCTGGTGAGGCTATTAAACTCTAACCCTTTGAAATTAGGGAGAAAAAACTGACAGGGTTGGTAGAAGTAAGACCTATTCTTACCAAAAGCATTGTCTTTTGTTCCCATAGGGTGGGATGACTTATTCCAGTAAGGATTAAGACAAAATAGGCTGCTGTACCTTTTGTGTGGACTAGTTATAGATTTGGAGGTTGGATGGTACTTAATAACTTGTGCGATACAGTGATATCTCACACAATCAGCTCACTTACAAGAATAAATACAAAACATGTATGTGATGCTGTTCAGGGGTTCAGTTGACATCACTAAAGTGTTTCAAAGCTGCAAGGTGCGTGACTGTGGTCCTGCCTCACCTTTTCATAAAATAGAATTGTCTAGCTATGTTCTGGCGGGCCTGTCACCGAGAAAAACAAAAAAAAGTGGCTGTGGAATGCTTAAATGCTTAAATTTATCTAAGCTATATGTAGCAAGTCGAGTCTGTCGACTACACCATCCCCCTGTCCCGAGAACAAGTCTCCTGTCAGTCTACACCCAAACTCCCCACCTCTCACCCTCCAGGACAAGTTGTCCGACAAATCTCCTCCCGGCTCCCCCCTCCCCCCCTCCCCCCCCCAACGCTATTACCTGCACCGGATGGCAGAGTTAGGGGCTGCCCTGGGTGACAGTAGGTATAGCTACGCCATTGAGGGGGGATCAAACCTTGACAGCTTTGCTAATTTGCAATGTTGACATTCAGCAGAACTGACGGCAAACACTTGAGAAAAACTTTGGCCACCTATACTGGTTTTTTTTTTTTAACAAATTAAGCAGAGGTGTGCTGTCACTTTAAACTCCTGGCAGTTTGGTGAATCAGTATCCATGCGTATGGGTAAGATTTAAGAATGGAAAGGAAACGAAGAAGCGCAACTAACGTGGGATTTACACAATATCTGTAACCACGTTGAGGCAAGCAAGTGTCTTTGTATCGCATATGTAATGAGTTTACATATATGCAAATGCATGCATAAGCGCTAAAATGATAAGATCTGTTACAATCAAAGACAGCCAAGTGCTAATAAACACCTATTTCTCTTTCTCGAAGCCTTTAACAGTTTTCTAAACACAACCACGGCGCCAGTCGCTTTTTAATAACGGTGAGCCATTTTGTTCCACAATCATCACAGGGAAATTCCTCCCTTTGAGAGGAGATTAGTTCTCATTAAACCTCAGTCTTGATGGATAATCCCATTTAAGATTAGGGAAAAGCTTTGAAGCTCCTAGATAAATTGTTCCAAGTTAAGGAGCTAATTAGAAAAAAAAGAGACGACAGCTTTCATGATGTCAAAATGTGTTGTGTCCCCACCTGCTGGGTTCGTGGAGACTTCAGTGTGAAATCAGTTATGAAAGCAATTACTAAAACGTGATAAATCACAGGTAGTTCGTATTTTCGTTATCATTTTTTCCCATAGCTGTGCATGTTGTTCTGGCAGTTCGACTCTGTTTTTTTTCCACTTGTGACACAATAAAGCTCTAAACAGCATATTTGGTTCAAGGGTTGTATTTTTCATTGCTCACCTAGTGAAAGAAGTAAATCTAGCTCCGTTTAAATGCTGAGAAAATCGTGGCAATTAGTCGATTTCTATGAAGAGAATGCATGCAGGGTTTAATATGAGCCGGTGGTTACCGGTGGGGGGTACTGGCACTTATTTTTCCTATACCAGATATTTACTGAGTGCGATAGAGTGAAAAATGCGCAAATCGCAAAGCAGGAGGTGTCGTTTCCTTCTAGAAACGTACTAATGCAGCCTTCCCTGGAGGCTGCCTCAACACCCACCTCACACCCATTCATCGCAGGCGTCACCGGTCAGGTGACCATGTCAATAAAAGGGGCTGGGCGCTAGTGCCTGAGGTCAGTTTTTGAGTACCATACATAGACAAGAGGCTCAACCAGCAGTCATGGGAGACCCCAGGAAAATAAATGGAGAGAAAGGCCCAGCTAGGCGGGTTACAAAAATACCATTCATGTTTGCATTGCAAGCAGCGAGTCGCCAGAGGATGTACAGAGACTGATTGGCGGCATGGCCCGGATGTCGTGCCATAGAGGCCCAACTGCACTGATGGTCTCAACCGCACCCGACATGAAACTGCCCAAAGTCCAGTGAGTTAAGTAATAAGGGAGGAAATGGTTTTGAATCTGTCCGAATAAGTGAGAAGTGGAAGCACACTAGGAAGGCACCAGGATTACGAGGTGAACCCACCTAATGACACCCACTAAAGAGGCCAAGAACCCCAGAGACGTCACATACTCTGTCTAAGACTGCCAGATGGACACAGCCCCAAGCAGATGGCCCAATGAAAGGAAAGCCGGATCAGAAGGTGGACAGAAGTACACAATGCTGCAAATGTAGTCCAGACACTGGGACCACATCATCCCACATCTGTAAGACACTCTGTGCTGCAACCCACCAACCCTGCCTGATGGTAGTGACGGCTCAAGCAGCGCGTCCTGCACCATCCAGATAAAGGAGGCAGGACCATAACTCTCTACTGCCCATGAAAGAAGGTCCCGGAAGAGGGAAAATAAAATGAAATGAATTTGTACTTGTAAAGCTCACTTATACCCCAACCGGGGTTTCCTGGCGCAGTACGCATACCGCTGTGAAACACTTCCTGGCTTTTCCCTGTAAAATGTCCACTCCTGGGCAACCCCAAGGTGAAGCCAGGCATCCCATCGCTGTTGGGGCCGTTGTGGAGATTAAGCAAGCTATTGCCTTGAGTTGCAGAGGGGACCCATGATTAAAATAGGCACAGAGGCATGAAATGATCAGGTCCGAGGAAATTGAGCCCAAGACCCGCCGAGGCAGGAATTGAACCCTGGTCCCGGCCCAGACCTCTGCATCAGAGTCTGCCACTCTAACCATTGAGCCACACTTCTCCGGGAACACCCTGGAGCAGGAGCTCCAAGAATGTCCCTGAAGAGGAAACATGAGACACACGGTCGAACTCCATTCTGCACTCAAGGAGAAGAGGAGAACTAATTCTGTGATTGCCCTGATCATCACTAAGCTGAAATCCAACACCAGAGCCAGACTACAGAGACAGCTGACCACTGAGAGGCCATGCTGGCCGTCCCTGAAAAAGGCACATGCTGCTGCACACAGAAGAAGAGACTCAAGTGACTAGAAGTCTGACCTGCATAGTTCAGAAGATGGCGCATGCTGCTGCACCCAGAATAAAAGACTTGAGCAACGAGAAGTCTCAGCTGCATCATTGGAAAGAAGCTGAATTCTGAAGCACGAAGGAGAAAGAAGAGGAGGAAGTTTGACCTGTTGGTTCACTCTGGGAAACCTGATGACCAACCAAACCCAGGAGGGAAAATCAAGAGTGAGCAGGCTTAGAGGGTATGCATGAAAGGTCTCGAGTCATAGATGGAAGGCATCTATCCGCACAAAGAAGCAACCGAGGTGAAAGAAGGACAGCATGGTGACAACACAGCTGGAGAACCGAACCATGCGCAAACCAAGTCTCTGCCTCAAGCCCAGCTGGAGAACCAGGAGTAAGTAGCAAGCATGCGCAAACCGAGTCTTTGCCTCCCTCTTACCAGCATGAGCATCCAGACATTGTAGCAAGTGGTTCAGCAACGCAGAACATCCAGGCTGAAGGATTCAGGTGCCTCTCGAAAAAGAAAGAACGTAAGCACCTGGCCACCATAACTCCAAGTTGTTGACGACCTAAGAAGGTATGCCTATGGAGCCTTAAACATCCGGAGTGAAGTCCAATACCAAAGACATACGTACAGGCAAGACACTCCAAAGCTCACCTGAAGAGTCAGTCAACCAGCGACTACCTACTCACTCTCCCTGCATCCTGGTCCCGGTAGCAAGAGCGAGTCTTGACCAGGACCCATCTATCCTGCGATTGCTTAAGAGACTAGGCAGTGGCTCCTCGGCGATCTTGCTTCAGCCCAGATGTGGCACACATGCAGCCCAAATGCAACCCACAAGCAGTCCAATGGCTACCCACCCAACCAAGGGTCCTCCACAAGCGCAAGAGATGAACTTGAGACTACCCCACCGATGGAGTCATAAGTGTTGGTGTAGAATGACACCCTAAAATTCCAATCAAGAAACTCAGATCCAAGGTTCAAGGGAAGTCCATAATTTATTGATATCGTTTTATTTTTAGATTTGACGAGAAAGATGCATGAATGTTGAATTCTTCTTGTACTTTTCAGTTTGTTTCTTTAAGACACCTTCATAATAAAGACATGATTGTAAAATAGATGAGGAGAGAATCCTAAGTCAATTGCAGCATCTCAGTTGAAGAAGTTAATGCTTTCAAGACAGGTGGCTGTAGGTCCTGATAAGCATGTTCCTCTGCAGCTCATGATCACCCAAGCAAATGACTCGACAGTGCCCCTAGGGGTGGGTAGCAGGCATCACGTCTTGGAACTTTTGGAGCAGCATGTTATAATGAAAGGAGGAAGCCACAAACCTTTATTTGAGATCTCTTTTTAAGAGTTTTGTCATTGCATTAGAGATTTAGGAATGTTGACTCGCACTCGACAATAGTAGCCATTTTGGGTAATGTAGCAGAGTATTGCCTAAAACTTTGAAAAACACATGACTTCACCCGCCTTTAATGTTGCATAGGTAGCATTAGGTGATGCAACAACAGGGTTGTTTCTTTGCATATGAGCAAATTGTGCATTAATAATAAACATAAGGGGCCAGATGTAGGTCGCCAATTACCGTTCGGTAACAGCCGATTTCGGCCGTTATCGACCGGTAATTGGTTTTTGAGATGTAGGGGGCCCGAATTTTACTGAATCTGTAAATTTACCAATTTGGTAAATTTACAGATTCAGTAAAATACCGACTCTGTATATTTACCGAATCAGTAATTCCAGATGTAGGTGGCACTTAAAATAGTGCCACAGGCCCTTAAGAATTCATTATTTACCATGAAATACTATGTCATGGTAAATAATGAATTCCTGTGTACATGCACATCTGTGCATGTACACCTGTGCCATGTGGCACACATACATGCCCTAAGGGCATGTATGTGTGTCACATTGCACACAAGCCAGAATCAGGGGTGCAACAGGGTGTCAAAGTGACACCCTGTCCCCCTTTTAAATTGGGTAATTTTACCGAATCGATATTTACCGATTCGGTAATTGACATTGATTCCTATGGGCCTCAAGGCCCATAGGAATCAATGGCAATTACCGAATCGGTAAATACCGATTCGGTAATTACCGAATCTTACCGATTCGGTAATTGATTCGGTAAATATACCTACATCCCGATTGCCAGTTCTTAAATACCGAATCGGTATGATTCTGTATTTAAGAATCGGTAATCGGGGATTACCTACATATGGCCCAAGGTGTGGGACAGATATGTGGCGAGATGTCAGCAGTGCTATTTGTTTCAAGGTTGAATTCCTAAGGAGCTCGGTGCTATGTGCCTAATTCTATCACTGGGTTGCTTTTGATGAGATGATTGTAATACATTTTGTGACTGATATTTTTTTTTTTTTAAACAATGCTGTTCCCGTCCTAAAAAATAACTAATTCTCCAAATTAAAGAAAAAAATTGTAAGCCATTGCTCATTCTTTTTTCTCTTAATGATTACTTTTGTCATTAAGCTCAAACGGTTGTTGAAAAGGCAAAACGTTTTTGATTTGTTTTCTCTGGTTGGTTGAGTCCTACTTTCCCATAGTATGTGGCAATTGCAGTCCAGCCTGCCTTAGTTTTGAGATACATTTATGTTACATTAATGTAACTTTTCGACACACGAATTCCATTTGTTGGGCCTCACTGATGATATACTGGCTGATTGCACTCAATCAACAAGATGTGGCAGTTTTAATTAGAAACTCGTAATGTGTTCTGCATTAGGAGCAGTTGCTTGGGTAATTTAGCCATTTCATCATTACCGTGTAAGCCTGGAGGTATACGCTTTGTTTTTGTCTTGGCGAGCACAATTCAAAGACACCTGCAGTATTCTTCATTAAAGAGATGCATAACAAATCCACACTTTGATATCCATCAGGTCTTCAAAGAGTAATGAAGCATGAAAAGAACTCTTGATGGTTCATCTCTAGGAACTGTGGTCTCTGGCACAAAGGAATTTAGTATATCTAATGCGAGAGAGACCGTCACGTAAAGGTTTGAATCAAACAGTTGATTTCTGGGAAGTCAAAGCATCGCCTTTAAGATTCTGTGTTGATCATATTCCGTAAGTCAGCTGAATTATTGCCCTTTGAACAGATGACAGAATCATTGCCATATCCTTCGTGGATGGCCAGGCGAATTCTGAAAATCATACTGTAGCCGCAGTAGCCTCACAGACGTTAGAGGTAGCAGCAGCAGGGCCAGTCAGATTCGCCTTGGCCCTCAAGACCTTACCTTGTATTCCTGTAAAGAAAGATCTGAGTGGATTGGAAAGCACTCTGGCTCATGCACAAAGCATTGCTTCACCTTGCAAGTAGATATCTCTCTGATATCTTACAAACTTACTAAATTGCTAGGTATTTTATGTCTTCGTTGCACCACTGTGCACTGAGATATTTCTTTAATATCTTGCAAATTTACCAAACGTCTAAACCTTTGAGGTCTTCTCACCTCCAGGCCTTTGGGGTGCACCGATTTTGTGGCTGAATCCTGCATGTGTGAAATTCCACACTGTTGTTCAAGCTGCCTACAAACGTGGGACATGAATTCAATTTCCGACAAGATATGAAGACTTACCTCTTCAGATCCATTTTTTGCTTGGACCTTACGGAAGTCTGGTACCTTTCAACACTCATCTTGACACCCTTGTCTGATCTGATGCCTAAAAACAGATCTTCAGTAAACATCTCTAGGCCTATGCGCACATTCTGAATTTCTGTAAATGCTTTACCCTCATACTTTCAGTAGAAGATTGGAATATTGCCATCATTCTCAATTTCTACAGGCCCCTGCTACAGTCAGAAGCACTACTCTTGTGACTACAATCTCCACGTTCTCCCACTCACAGTTCTTAGAGACCCCACCTGCTATGTGACACAGGTTTCAAATGTAATAGTAAATACATGAGGAGATCAAATATGGGATCCCATTGTGGCCCGTTTTAAAGGAAATCTATAGGATTCTGAACAAAGGGTGCTATCAAAGAAATTGCCCAACATGAAAGAGTTATCTCGGTTCCCATTTTTAGAATAATGTTACATTTCTCACTATCACTGTAGAGTTACACAGCCACCCATTTAAAAAGTATGCACTGGATAATCGAACAAAGATTTCAATTTGTATACGCTAACATCACATATGTGAACGATCAGCACAGATATTGGGTTTCTGTATTCCATTACCGTGTCTCAGGCACAAGGCAGGACTGGAAACCTAAGTCTGTCCTGGCAAAAATGTTCACATTCACCCAGCATTGCAGGGGGCCATGGCAGCCTCTCTTGTTCAGAAAGCAGCCCCCTACTTGTAGCCCACCAGGAAATGAAAGAGAACCAGAATGCCATACCCGACCCTGTTCGGTCATTCGAGAAAAGTTTTCAAATATTCAATTCTTGATGATCTTTATATCACAGTGTCCTTTTTGTTTGAGTAAAAGGGGTGATATGTAGTCATAAAAATGAATGGTTGTACTTGTGTCTACATGTTTTGCTTGTGAAACATTCAGTATATGAATTCCTGTGGTTAATTACGATGCAGTCAATCACTCGGTAGATTTGTAGAGCGCTTCTTGCCACCCGGGAGGGTATCCAGGCACTGGATGTAGTGGCGATGTAGTGTGCCATGCAGGTGACGATAGTTATTTGTAACTTTTTACAACAAAGTATTCTTACATAAAATGTTTCTATAAATCTAAGAATTGTTTTATTAAATGCTTTTCTGACAATGCTTTGAGTTGGGCATGTGGGAGCCTCGTGTAGCCAGTTTAACTTCTATTTATTTGAAGAAAAACATTTTGATCAAATAACAGGGTTATGATTTGAAATCTTCCCCTTTTATCTAGGAGAGATTATGTAATAGACAAGCTACCCAAGCGCACCATTAAAATAAGGTCAGAAAATTACTCCTACAGCCCTTCACAAACATTTGGGGTACGTTTCTGACGTTTGTTTTTATAATTCTCAGACATTTACATGACCATTAATGAGAATCTGTGTCACAGCTTCCCTGAAATTCTCACTTGTACATGTATTACACGTATGTACAATTAACAGATGCATTATACTGGCAGATTCCCTCCCCACTTCTACCCCATGGACTTTCTCCTGTCTTTGAAATAAGTCTTTGACCGTATCCAGTAGGGAATGAACCTGTAGGGCCTATCGATACCTTCAAGTTGGCATGTTTGTGGGTGTTCACCCACTCAGGCAGGCATGTTCATCCTACAACACCCTTAACCCACCTCGTGAGCAAATCTCTTCGCACATAAAATTACACGGTAGCCATATAATTGTTTGGAGAAATGAATACTTTTACGGGGCAAGTTCACGATTACATAAAAAAAATTGCTAATTTGCACTCTTGAGTGAATGTATTTGTGCATCTAATTTTAACTTATGTGCGCAAATACATCTTTGATTTAGGATCTAAAATTGTGAGACGTTCTGCTTGTGACAAAATGCAAGCCACAACAACACCATCTACGAACATGGCTGCTCCTCCGCCTCCTTGTTTTTTTTAATTCCCCTCACCTGTCAGACATTTCTACACAGAGGAGTTTGACAGGCTGACATTTTTATATTCCCTCCGACAAATGCAGTCTAATGAGTTTTTAAGCCAACTAATGCCAGTCGGTAACAACATTGTGCATAGTATCATCATTTGCCAAGCTGTTTGGTATGTGTTTGAGAATTTTTAACTCGCACAGAAAGTAAGGGGTAGGAGGAATACGTCCCGCTTCGACCTCCTGCAGTAACTATATCACCACAATATAGAAGGGGGACGTTGGACAGCAAAAAGGCTGTAGACGCAGGTGGGGGAAAACACACAGGGGTGTTAAAACTGCCCTCACACACAGTGAACTGTGTCATGCTTCATCCTAGGGCTGCTAACACACCTCTGCGCAGACCAACGCAGGAGGTGGAGCAATAGGGAAGGGAAAGACAATACAACAAATAAGTGTCAGTAATATGGGATCACAAGTGAACAAAGGTTCAGAAACAGTGATTAAAACTGCCATAGGGAGTTCCTATTATAATTTTAATTTTGGGTACCCTAGCCAAAATGAAATGGTTACACCAGGACCAGAGGATGATGGTATGGAGAACTTATAATGATCTACCAACCCCTCCAATCTGCAAACACCGTCGACATGTTTCAGCCGGCAAAATACAATACCCCGGCTTTCATCAGGACTCACTAAACGATGATCCCTGGGTACTAACCCTACCTCCTTAGATCCAGGGGTGAGGGGAAGACCCCCTTCGGAGTAACTGCTCAGACACAATGTGGTAGAGCGCCTTGCTTTCCAAGAGGAACCGAGTTCATTTAAAATCTAAACTTGAACAGGCGGGGGGGCCAGGACAGCTCCTTATAGTCACACTTTCATCAAGGTGAGCTGTCGCCTTACAGTATGTGTCTCCCAGCGCCGCACAGTTTTAACACCCCCGTATGTTTTCCTCTACTTGCGTCTACAGCCTTTTTGTAGTATAACGCCTCCCTTCTAAATTGGGGTGATATGTGCTTAAGAATCCCATTCAATGTTGTAAGCTTCCTTCACTTAGCAACTGACTGGATATAAATGCAGTTATTTTTAAGTTGAGCCTGGGCATCGCATGCGCTGCTCTGTGAGGCATGCTGTGTTCGTGTATGGACTAAGCTCCGCCCACTCTCTGTCCATAGTTGTCATTGGCTTGCATTATTGTCCTTTGTAAATGCTGGCTTCCGATTTGTTAATAGTCTTGCTAGTCCCTCCTTAGTACCGCCTTGTCTGCATTTGTACCCTTCCATGAGGACTGGCCCTTTTACTTCTGTTGTTACATGGTATGTCTTATTTAGTCTGTAAGCACTATTTTCTTTAATAAGTTTCTTCCTCTGCAGGCACAACACGCTTTCCTGCAACATTTAGTGCGCCATGCGCGTTTTCACTTTCCAAACAGCACGGAACAATGGCGGACGCTTCTTTGAAATGAAATAGGTCTTGTATTTACAAGAGTTTGAGCTATTGGCATTGTAAATGACACTTCCTTTTATATATGTGTTAATTATCAAAACAGATAAAAGCCATTCTCATTTACAATTCCAATAACTTAAACTCTTGCAAATGCGAGATCTTTTCTCTTTTGAAGAAGTGGATAGATAAATCTTACTATATATATTGGAATATTCACACTTACAGTGCAACAAGCAGCAGCATTTCAACATTCACTCGTCAAGATATTACCGGCAGAACTATCCACTAGGACCTAATAAATTACGCCCTGAAGAAGTCCCATCTGGGACGAAACGCGTCAGCTGTTCTTGGTTACAAATGGAACAATAAAGTGGATTTTCCTAAAAAATTGGACATTACTGCCAGTGTCTGTGTAATAAATTTGTGACATAGATTTCACAATCCTTACATGTGGTGCACCTGTGCTTATAAATGCAAATGCGAGACCTATTGCATTACAAATGCTTGTTAGCTTTCTGAGTAATCTTAAGTCAGAGAGTTAATCTATTTTCGCCAGAAAAAAATTCCAAATAGAGTCTACCATTCCATTGACTTCTTTTTGTTTAGCTCCTCGTGTCATAGCTGCTTAATTTCTTAAATCACTGTGGTCGCACAGTTTAAGTATGTCCCCTCAGCCACCCTGCAATCATGGTGGGCTGGGCTTTAGGTGGGATGAAAAAATTGAGCGGGGGGTTTCTCAAAGAGGCGTGGCCAATGTAATTAAGGGTGTGGCTTTAAACATTTAAGCTAAAAATCTGTGCTTAGTATAGTGTGCTGGCCGACTTGTGTTTTGTTGTTTCTGTCATTGCATCCAGATATATGACACAACAAATAACATCATACCTACAACAAGTCAGGACTATTGGCATTGTCAATGGTTGTTAGTTGCATAAGATAAATAAGCAGGAACTATGGCTTGTATATAATATTGAAAAAGCTTCCACTTAAACAGTTACGGCTGGCATGACTCGCGGGTCGGGGGTCGCACAGGGGTTCGTACGTGGAGGAATTTAATTAAAAAAAATTATAATAATAAACTTACCTTCCCGGGTCCCGAGCCGTCTCAGCTTCTGGCTGGGTTCCGTGGAACAGGAAGCAGGTGGCCTCCCTTCCCTTCCCTAAGCCGATCACAATACTGCAATGGCAGCGTTGGGAATGGTGGGAATGGCGTCCAGCCGGGCGCCTATGGGGAGGCCACTTTCTTCATTTAGGCTTCATGCAGCCTACATGGAGAAAAGGAGGAGTGTGCATGACTGGTTTGGTCGGCCTCAGTGGGCCAACCACACAACCAGGTCCCGCAGCATTGGGCTAGCCACTCCTCCCCTGCCCTCCAGCAGACCCGCCCGCCTGCAACCAAACCCTTCTGTTTTCTCGCAGTGCGGGAAGCAGAAACATAAAATGGTAGTTTTACCCATTTAATGATTCTGCTTCTCGTCCTGCCAGAAAGCAGTGGGGCAATGCTCCTCCGCTCTAATGGAGGAGCTGCCCATGCACTTAAAGCCAGCGTCGGATTGGTAACGCGGGCATTCGGGCAATGCCCGAGGGGCCGGTGTCTGAGTGTGCTGTGGGCCTCTTTTTTTTAGCAGTCTGGGGTGGCCATTTGGGTGCTCTCTCCATTGTTTGAATACAGCCAGCAGCCCAGTAGCTGTCTGAGTGGCCTTTCTAGAGGCAGATGGGCGCTCATTACCTCAGTTTAGCAACAGGCAGAGGTGTCACTCCCTTTGTCTCGCTGGTCGGCCCATTAATGTGTGCACATACTGAGTGGGGGCAGGGGGCCTGAGTAGAAGTGGCCTCACTTGTTTCCCCACTGTAAACTAACGTGTGCATTTTTTTTTACCACCCCTCCTAAAGTTTTTTTTATATGATTACACCATATCAGTGATTTGAGGTGTGATTATGCAAATGTGGGCCGATTTTTTATTTTGTGTGCCCGGGCTGATTTTCAATCCCAATCCAACCCTGCTTAAAGCCCTGGTGACACCATGACAATGTTGCTGCTACTGAGTTTTTAAAAAGAGAAGGAAAATCCAGAGATGAAAATGACTCTCTTTAAATGATTTCCCTTCCCCTACCATGCTCACCTAGCAATCTGGCATGACATCATGCCGTAACTTTTCCACTACTAGTGAGCAGTGCGAGCACGCGCACATCGACGTGCCTGCAGTCACTGCAGACCGGGAAAAAAACGGGCCGCCTGTGCCAGGGCACAAAACAGAGCCCTATAGGGACCGGTTTCGAGGCCCCCTTTAAACAAGCATTTACAATGCAATGGTTTCGCCTTTGGAAAAGTTTGAGCTATTGGCATTGTAAATGACAAAGTTTGTATTTATGTGTTGGTTTAAGAAATAGAGAAGTAAATGGCATTGTTATTTACATTGCCATTTGCTTAATTTCTCTCAAATGTGAGACTTATTGTATCCTACGGACGAGTTTAGCAGACAGCAATTACTACCACACACACACCTAGAGCCACACACACACACAATGCGGCCACACATACACAGACACCCAGAGAAACACACACACACATACACACCCAGAGTCCCCCCCACACACACACACCTAGAGCCACATACACACACCCAGAGCCACACACATACAGACACACATCCAGAGCCACACAAACACACACCCCGAGAGCCATACACACACTCAAAGTCACACATAGACCCAGAGCTACACACACCTAGAGATACACAAACACACACACCCAGAGCCACACAGACATCTAGAGCCACACATACACTTAGAGCCACATACACACACTCAGAGCTAGCCACACATACACACCCATAGCCAGCCACACACACTAAGACTCACACACTCACCCAGAGCCACACACACACATACACTCAGAGCCACACACACACACCCAGAGCCACACACATATACACACCGAGAGCCACACACACACACACACCCAGAGCCACACACACACATACACCCAGAGCCATACAAACACACATACTCAGAGCTACACACTTACACCTAGAGCCGCACACACACTCAGAGCCACACACACACACTCAGAGCCAGCCACACACACACACCCAGAGCTAGCTACACACACACACACTAAGAGCCACACACACACACACCTAGAGACACACACACACACACCCAGAGACAGCCACACACATACTAAGACCCACACATACCCCCAGAGCTATACACACACACCCATAGCCACACACACACACACCAGAGCCACACACACCCATAGCCACAGACACACACTAGAGCCACACACACACACACTCACTCAGAGCCACACAGACACACACATCTAGAGCCACAAAAACACACACACACACATACCTAGAGCCACACATACAACCTGAGTCACACACACATACCCAGAGCCACTCATACACATACCCCGAGCCAGCCACAAACACACACCTAGAGCCATACACACCCAGAGCTACACATAAACTCAGAGCCACACACACACTCAGAGCCACACACACACTCAGAGCCACACACACACCAGAGCCACACACACACATACACACCCAGAGCCACACACATACACACACCCACTGCTTCACACACATACACACCCAGAGCCACACTTACACCTAGAGCAACGCAAACACACATACCCAGAGCCACACACACACTCAGAGCCACACACACACCCAGAGCTACACACACACACACACACACACCCATAGCCACACACACCAGAGCCACACACACCCATAGCCACACACACACACACATGAGACTCAAGCGAGGGGAGAGCTTCTGGTATGTGTTCGCCGGGAGCCCTTCCTCGTGCCCTCAGTATGCAGCCAACCAGAAGAACTACTGGAAGCAGATCGCGTGCGCTTTGAAGAAACAGAAGAACCTGTGTCAAGACCCCAAGGCGGTCTTAAAGTCAAAGGAGTGCAAAAAGGGGCCCAAGGAGGCGCTCCTCAGCTTCTCCAGCTCCAGCCTTATAGAAGCTGCCTCTGGGAAGGAGAAAGTAATTCACCCCGGTAAAAAGCCCTCCCGCCCTTCTAACGCGACTGCTGAGGTGAAGCAGGACGCTGAGACGAGCAGCAAAGAATGCGTGGAAGACGAGAGCGTCGACCAGAAAAAGGTCGCGGAGGAGTACTGCGGGGAGTCGTGGGGCTCGCTCTGCGCATTCTTCTTCTCCATGGTGCAGGATAAAAAGTGCTGAAGAAGTACTAACTTTTCCATAGGCGCCTGTTGGCCCCTGTGTGACGTTTGTGATACTTTCTGCTGCTTGGGTCTCGTTTTTTTTAGACAACTGAATGATGCATTCTGGGACTTGTAATTTCACTTTTAATATCGCATTTATAGACTCAAAATATCCAGCGAGCAAATAATGTAGACTTAAAATCAGGGCAGACATACGATGCCACGTGTGCTATAGGGCGATGTAACAGCTATACTTCTTCACTGGGGAAGTATACTGTGGTTTACTAGCAACTGTGTATTTACTACACAGTACCGTGTGCTATGCGCAGGGTGCTCGATGTAAATACTGTAATTATAAAAACAGAGCTGTGTATTTAAACATCTTTAACAGTCTTGTAAAAAACGTGTTTCTTTTCTATGTTGATATACCGTAAATTTTATTCTGTACATATTTTTTATCTGTGAACACTGGTGCAAAGTGCACAGCCAAATACTTGCTTAGTGTTCTTTGAGCGATTTTTAAAACGGAACAAATTTAATACCTGTCTATGATTTTAATTGGTCAATTAGAATAAACGCTTTTGAGACTCTTTGAAATAAATGCATCGGTGCATTCGTCTTTGGGCGTGGGGTATATGTGGAATGTGTAAATGCTAAATTACAAATGGTTGCGTGGACAAGCGTCACTGGGAGCTCAGTGCTGCATTTTTTAACGAGACCCTGCACGTTGAGATCCGAGCTACCGCGGGCACTTTAGTTTCATTTGAAGACCAATTAGGGAGAGAGTTGCAGCATTCTCACTGCATGTAGTACACCACGGTTCAAATGAATGACCTCTGCTTCTCATGCTCACAGGCAGCTCAGCTGAAAGACGGTCTGGTTGACCAATGCCATTTAAAAGCGTACCCGTACTTAAGAGCATTTCTCGCAGAAAAAAACAACAAATTAAATGTAGTGTTCCTAAATGGTAATTACATTCGCCTCGAGGGTAGGGGCAACATAAAAGCCACTCACACTTAACATTGTATTCGCTTTATTAACATGAGAATCACTTATAAAGTCCCTGTCTCCGGGCGTTCAGCGCGCACTTCTCTCCCACACAGGGTCAAATTGCAGCTTCCGAGTTCCTCACAGCCCTCTGTAGGCAGCCAGGGCTCCATGTTTTAGCCCATTTATTGGGGCGGCCACTTCCTTCATAAACCGCACGTTATGCCGTCATGCACCAGCACATATCCTTTTACCACCTCCTTAGTTCTGGTTACAGGGAGCACCCCACTGGCAGGGACCCACTCACACTGGGACATCAACAATTAGCGCCACAGACTGCCTGATGTGGGCGTGGCGAAAACAGACAACAGCAACAAGACACAGAAATACGTGAAACAAACATGAACAAGTAGACGTCACCAACAGCAGAGCTGACGCTCCCCCCTGGGTCGGTAGGTACTCACACGGGTCAGCGTGAGAGGCACAGCCTTGCAAGCGCTATGTTATACAGTCTAACTAACTACAAAACAAAGCGCTATGTTACAAAGTCCAACTAAATACAAAACAAAGCGCTATGTTACATGGTCTAACTAAATACAAAAGTAAGCGCTATGTTACACAATCTAATTAAATAGAAAACAAAGCGCTATGTTACACAGTCTAGCCAAATAAGAAACAAAGCGCTATGTTACAAAGTTGGGATCTCTCTGGGGGCAGTGGATAAATAGAGCTTCGGATGGGGGCATCCTTTAGAAGGGTTTCTAGCACCGGGAAGGGGCGTGAGATAGAGCCTCGAATCGAGATGCGACATGACTGGGGGGTAAGACCTGGGCCATGGGTGAGGGGAATAATACTTAAAAGAAATCTCAGCCTGTGGAGGAGAAAAACTGTAAGAGTTGGGAGGGTAGAGGAAAGGGCGCATGGCAGAGCTTGTCACTTGAGGCCGTGGTATATGGTTCCAGAAAATCGGGGTTCACCGTAGAGATTTTTGCTTTCGGCAGAAAGGGTAAGACACGCCAGGCCTGGGGTGGCCAGAAACCCTTTCTGATGTTTCATAGTTCTAGAGGGAAAGGTGCTCTGGGAAGAGCAGGGAGTGCACGGACGCAGCCCCTGGTGGCTTGGTTCCCTCGCTGGCTCTGCTGGGGGAATGGGATATGTGCAGATGTGGGTATGAAAAGGTGGCATTGTCCACGCGGCCACGGAATATACGTGCAGTGGGATTTATTGAGCTGTCTTGTGACATCTCGGGTGTTACATAGTTGTGGAGGGGGGCGGATTGTGGTTCGGGGGAGGGTGCTGCCGAGTTCCTAGACTCGGGCTTGTGCTTTCTATTAGAAACTGCAGCTTTCCAAGGGTTCCAGGTCCGTATGCTGGTGTTTTTAGCAGTGCTCGTCATACAGGGGAAAGTGCCAATTCTGAAGCCCCACACACACTCAGCTGTCTTGTGACATCTCGGGTGTTACATAGTTGTGGAGGGGGGCGGATTGTGGTTCGGGGGAGGGTGCTGCCGAGTTCCTAGACTCGGGCTTGTGCTTTCTATTAGAAACTGCAGCTTTCCAAGGGTTCCAGGTCCGTATGCTGGTGTTTTTAGCAGTGCTCGTCATACAGGGGAAAGTGCCAATTCTGAAGCCCCACACACACTCATGCCCGATGTGCCTACCTTCACTTCCAGCAGTTACCCGAGTGGGGAAGCTTGTTTTCCATGCGCAGCGCAGACTTCCAGCGCTCGCCGTGGCTCCTCTTCTCGCGCTGGGCGGCGGGGGGGGGGGGGGGCGGGCACTTCCGGCCGGCCGCGCTGGGATTGGCCGGCCGGCCGGCTGAAGAAACCCCCGGGCGGGACGGGATACCAATATTTGTTTGTGAGGACAGGGGGGGGCGGGCGTTCCTAGACTCGGGCTTGTGCTTTCTATTAGAAACTGCAGCTTTCCAAGGGTTCCAGGTCCGTATGCTGGTGTTTTTAGCAGTGCTCGTCATACAGGGGAAAGTGCCAATTCTGAAGCCCCACACACACTCATGCCCGATGTGCCTACCTTCACTTCCAGCAGTTACCCGAGTGGGGAAGCTTGTTTTCCATGCGCAGCGCAGACTTCCAGCGCTCGCCGTGGCTCCTCTTCTCGCGCTGGGCGGCGGGGGGGGGGGGGGGGGGGGGCGGGCACTTCCGGCCGGCCGCGCTGGGATTGGCCGGCCGGCTGAAGAAACCCCCGGGCGGGACGGGATACCAATATTTGTTTGTGAGGACAGGGGGGGGCGGGAGAGGATGAGGGGGGCGGGCGGGAGAGGACGAGGGGGGCGGGAAAGGACACGGACGTCGGGAGGGAGGAGGGAAACGTGGGGACGGCGGGAGGAGGGACACAAGGCAGGACAGCAGCAAACACGGCCCGGCCGGACCAGACACGGGGGCGTTCCCGGCGTCGCGTGACGTCGGCAAAAGCCAAAGAATCTCGGGAACGCCCCCGTGTCTGGTCCAGCATTGACGGACGCCTCTCTGTTCCAATGGCTAGCCTCCATTTATGGAGCTAGCCAATGAAGCAGAGAGGCGTCTTCAAGTCACCCATACTAGAAACTACAGATTTCGCTGGAGGAGGAGCCTGACGGCTCCGCCCCCCAGCGAAACCTAAAAACTGCCAGTGCTCAGCACTAGGGAAACCCAGCCCACTTAAAGCCCTAATGGTGTATTTGGGCTTTCCTGTGCATCATAACTGTTTGATTAATACTTGGCTGACTGTTGAAACTTTAAGGTTTTGGGATCATAAAATGCAACCGACTCTTTCTTCTAGCCCAACCATTGTTTCAAAAACTCTTGCCTGTCAAGGATGACGCAATACGTTTTTAGCCCTGCCCACCACTTAAACTTGTGTCTCATCAGAAGGCCTCGAACCTGCAACAGTGGTTAAGTGTCCTATTTGTTAGTGTCTACGCTGTCCATTTATTCACAAGATAGCACATTTATCCAAAATATTAAAATATAAAAAATGCTGTCTGGGTTTTATTTATATTAAAAATTGGCAGAACCTGTTGGATAACATAACCAGCGAGTCATAATAATTTGGCCTGACACTCTGTATCTAATGTGATTGCTCTGCTGGCTTATGTGATATGGTAGCGCTCATTGCCGAATGCCCATCATTTTCTGAATACTTGATTAATAATGAAACAGCTAGTAGAGGGCGAAGCTTTCTGTGACCATTAGTTCCCTGATAAGTCGCTGGCGGCCAATTACCTTTGCGGGCACGAGGACGGCGCATGCGCGTTCAGAGCATTAGCATTCACGCGCTGCAACTGCTCTCGTGGCAGTTCTTTAATGCGTTCTTTTTAAAATACGTTTTAGAAAATGTTAAATCTTCTAATAGCTTCCGATTCCTTAAGTGCACTGAATTACAGCAATGTTTTCATCCGGAATTTCTCTCTGGAACGTGGGTTGCCGTGCCCTGCCTGCTGCTGTAACTTGTTTACGGGGCCTCGTGAATAAACTATCGGCGCATCCAAGCTCTTCGTTCAGTTGGAGTTTTTTTTTAAATGCTCGGTTACGATAGTCATTAGTATTCAGGGCACTCTACTCTGTGTCGCTTCTGTGTTCAGTAAATCACGGCAGAAATAGAAATGCGTAGCTGCGTGTTAACTAAATAGTGTGGTTGTACTGCTATGAGGCTTTCCGAGGCAATCTGAATAATGGCAGTGCCTCGCGCCTGCTCCAGGCAGACATGCCTCCCAAGGCGTGGCTGAAGCTATAATACGAGGGCCCTTTTCCGTTACAAACCTAGAATAATTGTAAGTTTCTAACGGACAATGGGCAAGCCATGATCATTGTAGCAAAAGAGACACAATTGATGGACGGAATGCAGAACAATTCAAAACATTCACCCCCAGTCGAGAGATCTGGGTTAAATCCATCATTATTTTGCTCACCATGCCACCCCAGTTTAGACCTGGCCATGCCACCCAGTTTAGACATGGCCATATGCAAATCAGCCTTGACCCTGTGCCTCATGGGAACAGTCCAGCCCGAACTGCCAAGCCAGGCCCTCCCTGGACCGGAAACAAGCATCCTAGGACCGGTTTTGGGGTTTCACCCCTCTTCAGCCAGGATAGCTTGATTCCAGTGGCACAGTGAGCCCAGGACCCACATCTGGGCATACCTGGCGCACTTAAGGCGAGAAAGGAAAAGACACACAATGATCATTGTGGAAGCTTAGCAAGGGTGGGCCGTGATGCTAGGAATGAAACTGGACACCCCCACCCCTTGGTTTGGTATTGTATTTGTATTGTAATTGAATTTATATAGCTCTTACTACCCCTGACGGGGTGTCAAAGCGCTTTTTTGGCGAGTGGTATGCTACTCTGGAACCCATAAAAGGATTAGTGGTAAATTAGTATAGTGAAGATATTAATGTAATTTGAGTGGTGGATATGTTAGTCAGTTATTTGGATTGAGAAGGATAGTGGAGGGATAGAAGAGGGAAAAAGGTTTGCATTTGTATAGCGCTTGCTACCCCTGTGAGGCTTTGAAGTGCTTTTTTTGGCAAGTATCAAGCTACTCCGGAACCCATAAAGGATTAGTGTAGTAAAAAAATAGCTATTGATTGGCTGCAATCGGACCTCACATCCAAGGGCATTGGTGTCACTGGACCTGCTGCACTATTCATAGCTAATAGCTAAGCCTACGGTTCATTGGTATCATACCAGTAGAGTAATGTAGCTGGACGTCAATGTTTGAATGAATATATGAATGTATATTAACCATCTGTTGCCCCAGGCCTCTTCAGAGCACAGGCACATTCAAAGGTGAGTGTGACGTTCTGAATTATGGATTTAATGTCTTACCATAAAGTTCTTTAAAAGATGAGTTCTCAGATTCACAGCCCACTTCTCACATAACATTGCAGGGTTCAATGTTAGGGATCTCAATTCAGAGGGAAGTTATGAGGATAGATCATTTTATTTGGAACATGCAGCCCACACGTGTTTGCTTCAACAATTATTGGCACAGCTTTTTCAAGGCTGTGTAGGAAAGCTTTGATGAGTAATGCATATAAATATAAATATTTGCAGTATTTACTCAATTGCCTACACAGTCACTTATATGGTGTGAGAAATCACGTGGCAAACACTATATCCTCAGGGAACATCTCCTAGAAGCCCCATTAAACTTCAGTCTATGCGCGTAACTAATGGTGTGAAGAAACAAACTAGAATAAATAGTGGTATTTGCAGCAAGGGTGACATACGTAGGTTTCACACCCGGGTAGTATTTGGGGATTACCAACTCCAAGATTATGAATTGGAACATCAGTCAGTCTAATGGATACTTGTGTTGCTCATCATATTCTGCTAATCAGTGGCTATATTAATGCATTGTGCCCAATTTCGTTCTAGGTTAGAAAGTCCTACCATGTGCAGCCATTATAGTCCTATAAGGAGTCGTGCTGCGGCTAATGATACATTTCAAATCATAAAGCAAACAAGCATTTGCAATGCAATAGGTCTCGCATTAGTACAAGTTTCAGCTTTTGGCATTGTAAATTAGATTGTTTTTTAATTTTTTGTATTTGTACGTACATTAACACATAAACAAATATTATGTTCAGTGTATTTTATTGTGACAAAAATCCAAGAACAGAAGTGAAATATTAACATCTTTTTGTGACATTTGTAATAAAGCTTGAAACATTGATAGAACATATTCGAACCAGTGATGCTGTGGTGGTGCTGAGTGATGCTGTGGTTGCGCTGAGTGATGCTGTGGGTGCGCTGAGTGATGCTGTGGGTGCGCTGAGTGATGCTGTGGTTGCGCTGAGTGGTGCTGTGGTGGTGCTCAGTGGTGCTGTGGTAGTTCTGAGTGATGCTGTGGTGGTGCTGTGGTGGTTCTGAGTGATGCTGTGGTGGTGCTGAGTGGTGCTGTTGTGGTGCTGGGTGGTTCTGTGGTGGTGCTGAGTGGTGCTGTGGTGGTGCTGTGGTGGTGCTGTGGTGATGCTGAGTGATGCTGTGGTGGTGCTGAGTGATGCTGTGGTGGTGCTGAGTGGTGCTGTGGTGGTGCTGAGTGATAATGTGGTGGTGCTGAGTGATAATGTGGTGGTTCTGAGTGATAATGTGGTGGTGCTGAGTGATTATGTGGTGGTGCTGAGTGGTGCTGTGGTGGTGCTGAATGATGCTGTGGTGGTGCAGAGTGGTGCTGTGGTGGCGTTGAGTGATAATGTGGTGGTGCTGAGTGATAATGTGGTGGTGCTGAGTGGTGCTGTGGTGGTGCTGAGTGGTGCTGCTGAGTGATGTGGTGGTGCTGAGTGGTGCTGTGGTGGTGCTGAGTGGTGCTGTGGTGGTGCTTAGTGATAATGTGGTGGTGCTGAGTGCTAATGTGGTGGTGCTGAGTGATAATGTGGTGGTGCTGAGTGATGCTGTAGTTGTGCTGAGTGATGCTGTGGTTGCGCTGAGTGGTGCTGTGGTGGTGCTGAGTGGTGCTGTGGTGGTTTTGCGTGGTGCTGTGGTGGTGCTGAATGATGCTGTGTTGGTGCGGAGTGGTGCTGTGGTGGTGCTGAGTGATAATGTGGTGGTGCTGAGTGATAATGTGGTGGTGCTGAGTGATGCTGTGGTTGTGCTGAGTGGTGCTGTGGTGGTGCTGAGTGGTGCTGTGGTGGTGCTGAATGATGCTGTGTTGGTGCAGAGTGGTGCTGTGGTGGTGCTGAGTGATAATGTGGTGGTGCTGAGTGATAATGTGGTGGTGCTAAGTGATAATGTGGTGGTGCTGAGTGGTGCTGTGGTGGTGCTGTGGTTGTGCTGAGTGGTGCTGTGGTGGTGCTGAATGATGCTGTGGTGGTGCAGACTGGTGCTGTGTTGGGGCTGAGTGATAATGTGGTGGTGCTGAGTGATAATGTGGTGGTGCTGAGTGGTGCTGTGGTGGTGCTGAGTGGTGCTGTGGTGGTGCTGAGTGGTGCTGCTGAGTGCTGTGGTGGTGCTGAGTGCTGTGGTGGTGCTGGGTGGTGCTGTGGTGGTGGTGATGGGTGCTGTGGTGGTGCTGAGTGATAATGTGGTGGTGCTGAGTGATAATGTTTTGATGCTGAGTGATGCTGGGGTAGTGCTGAGTGATGATGTGGTGATGCAGAGGGCAGAAAGGCACAACAAATGAGTCTAATAGAGGGCAGAAGGGCATAAAAACAAGGGAAAAACGAGTCTAACAGAGGGCAGAAGGGCACAAAAAACGAGTCTAACAGGGGGCAGAAAGGCACAAAAACGAGCCTAACAGAGGGCAGAAAGGCACAAAAACCGAGTCTAGCAGAGGGCACAAAGGCACAAAAAACGAGTCTAACAGAGGGCATACGGGCAGAAAAACAAGTGAAAAACAAGTCTAACAGGGCAGAAAGGCACAAAAAAACGAGTCTAACAGAGGGCAGAAAGGCACAAAAAATAGGCACACAATACAACAGTGCACAGCGGGCCTACGCATGCGTGTTGCCAAGATGTGTCTCTGGAGGGTGAGCTGGGGCCGTTGGGAAATGCAGATACAGAGGAGGGGATGTCACTCTGCATGAAGCACCGTGACAGCTAAACAAATACATGGATGCATTTAACGAAAAGCCCCGGTATTATAAAGGACAGGTCATCCTTGCGGCCCATCTTAGTCCTTTCCCAATTCATTCAATCCCAGTTCAACATTCATTTGCATAAAAGATCAGTGAGCTGTATGCAGGGTGGCATGATGCGAGCAACTGGACATGCTTCAGCGGAGGCCAAACTTGAGCCAGTTTGTCAGTCTGTGGCTTGCTGGACACCAGGGTCATCTTTGGCAGTCACTGAGCCCTTCACCCACGGACTTCCCGGAAGTGAACAGATAGAAAAACACGGACAGTGGAAACGTGCAGATCTTTATTACTGAGTGGGGAGAGAGAAACCCCGAAGTGCACGGCGAGCACTGGGGCCAGAGTAGGTACTGGAAGACTGCCTCTTTACTTCTCTTGGGAGGTTTGGTAAATCTCGAACAGAAAGACCTGCACGAGATGTCCCACCTCGTGTTACAAGGGAGCACCTCGGCCGCTAGCTAGATGTACATGCATTTTCACATGCATTTTCACTCGCCGGAGGGGGGAGGGGGCTGGGGTCTGTCTGGATGGCATGACAAAATGCTACAGCACTTCAGCGAGCAGTTACACAAGTCTGGGATCTTGGAAAGGGTGGGTGAAAAGCTGGTTCCGCAACTCAGTAAAGTAAAGAGCTTTGGCAGGAGTCGGGGTTTCAATTGACTTCTGTAATAAACTTAATACAACTTCTATCTGTGCCTCCTGTTTTTTTTTTTTAAGTGCAACACTATGGACTGAATTGTGAGTGTCAAGGCATGTGTACCACCAAGGAATCCAATGAAGGTCCACCGGGTCCTTGAGGAAATGTCGGTGATATATTGGGGATCTTTAAAGACCCTACTGTTGTAGCGATAGCTAAATGGTGGCTGATAATGGGACAGCTTTTACACGAAAAGATGCTATTGGCCCAGCAGCTGAAATGAGGGCCGTACACACTACTTCAGGTCTACTTACAGGGCAACCCACTGTTCTGTGAGAAGGAACACTCAGCCGAATGGCATAAGGTAAACCCCGGTCATTGGCTTAAGACAAGTGATTGTCAAGTGGAAAACTGAGGGATAAAAAGAAGACATCAGTGGAGTCTGGAGAGAGGGAAGTTGGATAAACAGCAAAGTAAGAACAACTTTCACAAAGATATGAACAGAGTGGTAGAATGGCGGTGCTAAAATTGAAACTGGTGACTGAGCAATTACGCTATGGCACGTAACTCGAGGCCAGCTATGCTGATCAGAAGCAAAGAGGGTAATTACTATGTGGAGAAATTCAGTGATATTGCACGAAGGTAAAATTAAACCAGCAGAGGCACAGGCTTGCAATGCAGCCGCGGGTAACTCCGGAGATGGCGAGGGTGGGAAGGAAGATATTCTCCCAGCAGCTCACACCTCAGCTAAACGCTGCCACAAACAAGCTCTTGGCATTGCTGTGGGGGGCGGTGGAGAGCATTCCTTTAAAGTGTGAAGCAGGGGGCGGGGGAGTGGATCCTTTTGAAGCACGGCCTCGCGGCCGTGAAAGTGAAAGAGTCTGAGGCCGAGCGCACGCTGGGGGAAGCTTCAGATGCCTGTGGGAGGGAGGCTTATGGCTTTGATGTGGACGCACTTTCCGCTCGAGTGCACCACACGAATTGTAGGAAATCCGCAATGGTTTCAGACCTTGGTTTGGCCTCTATACTCTCGTCCTATTATCCCTTGCGGGATTAATAGGCGAGACCTAAAAACGGTGCAGAGTTGGGCTGTGCCAATTCCAATTACACTTGCAAAAAAAGAAATTGTATAATTGTTTACAAATGTTGTCCCTCATTGAGTCAAAGCAATATGCTCTAGAAATAAGAGTTGTGATAGGAATGAGAGATCTGCAAGCCAAATATATGTGCAAGATGAAATTTAAGGCTGAGAGCAAACACAGATTACCAGTACCTTGACTGGTTACAGATTGTTTAAAGAGTTTACTCTTGAGATCTTCGGTTAGCAATAATTGTGCAATTAAAGTCGCAACAGATATTGATGTATCTATACGGAATCAATTTTTTGAAGGCTCTCTGTGAAAATCAATTACACTATTAAGATTGTAGTAATAAGATGGTCAGTGGTTACTCTTATTGGGTCTCACTAGAGAAACATTCTGCTGACACTGATCGTTTGAGTAAATGCTTCATCCGCTATCTTGTGTGAATTCATACTTATTAGTATGCATGCATGCATGCATTTATGCAAGGTACTTGAGCCAATGGTGGCTGCCATACGGAGGTTAAAGAAAATATGAGCTAGGAATTAAGTGTGTGAAGATCAGTATTAATAGAGACACTCGAAAGTGGGGGCTGTGGTCGTGAATTATACGTGTAATGCATGTGATGTCATGTGTGGTATGTTCAATAGTTGTTAAGGTATAATCTTAGACAGTATGTACGAGCAGTCGTACGAAGGGATACAAAGTGAAAATGTGCCCTATTGTGGTTTTAACACAGAACTGCATAATTCTCCAGTCTATAAATCTGTTAGAGTAAATCAGACTTCTTGTAGTAGTTGGGCTGGTAGTTATCCATCTTAAGCTCCAATGTTAAAGAAGTATACCGATATCTGGTCTTCGTTCTTAAGACAGAACTTGGTAGGTATGCATCGGTGAATGTATAATAATGGCATTCATCCAGATTACTAAACCCTCCTCATTGGAAAAATGTGAATATGGACAATGGGAATCACTTGACGGAAACGGTGTGTGACTGTCAGTTTGAAAGCGTTATTGAACAGTGAGATGGGATCCATAATGAAAAGCAGTAGGATTACAAATGCTATGGCAGAGATTTTACAAAGGGAATAGAAAGGCGTGGAGAATCCACAGCTGTCTTGGTTTCTGAGTCACAGAAGTGGTAACATTACTAAGTGAGGAATCACTAAATGGCTGCATCACAGAATACTGACCTAAAGACATCCCTGGTGGTAAGTAAGAGCATAATTAATAGTAGTTTACAAGTTGACTTTGGTGGGTCAAGAGTCATGCAAATTGGTGAATCATGTTGTCATTCTTAATTATGCACGCAGCTCACAAACTGTTGTCTGGCTCGGCTGGCTGTGATTGAGTTTAAAATGAGTTACGTTGGTTAACAGGAGTGTGAACGTGAGATGAGAACTGCCCGGGAACATTTAAAGGGAGAGTAGCGGGCACAAAGGCGTGAATTTGTCATTTCAAGAGGAGCTTCTAATGATACAAATTCTGATGCAGTGTCAATGGAGCAGTTCCTACCAAGCCAAAATATTGAATTGCATCAAAGTGGCATCTAGATGTTGTCAAGTTTTGCTGCACTTACCCACCTCCACTTAATTTCACTTTCTTTTTTGTTAGAAACTCCCGTAGGAAGTCTAGAAATAATATACATTTAATATTTTATTTGCTTTTAATTTAAAAATGATGCAAGATGCTATGGAGTTTGACATCACCATCACAGGGCATGCAAGGTGGGGTGTATGGGTATTAGACTCCCCGATAAATGAATTATTTATTAAATATTGGGTACAGAAGCTTTTTTGTCTGTCTGTTGAATTTCACCTGGGATTTTCAGACAAAAACACACATACATGCACATACATATCTCTGTTTTGAAGGTCTTAAAATATGGTTATTTTACAAAATATTGTGTTTTAAGTCAGTGCTTGATTTGTAAAAAAAACTAAGGGGCATATTAGCAAGGGCGATATCGCCGCTTTAGCGGGACATTTTCCTGCGAAAGCGGCGATATTTTTATCGCCCTATTAGCAAGTTGTCGCTAACAGCAGTTAGCGACAGCTTGTAGGCAATAGCTACAGGTTTGGGGCCCGCTTTGCATGTCAGCGATATTTATCGGGAGTACCCAACCTGTTAGTGACTGAAAGCAGTCGCTAACACAGCTATCGCCTATTAGCAAGCCAGGCTAAGCGATAAAAAAACTCGCGCTAAGCACGATTATCGCCAAAACCTAACGCCTGCTCAAACCACTTCTTAACCTGTATATCCAATGAGAGGTGGATATTCAGGTTAAGTTCCCATTAGCGATGATGACTTAATGTCGCTGGATTTCCAGTGATATTCACGTATTGAGCAGCTATCGCCGGATATTTTATCGCTTTAGAGATAAATGTTGCTAATACCACGTTATCTCTGTAATAATATCCAGCGATAAAAAAAATGCGCTAAGCACATCTAGTGATAATAATCGCTATTTGTTGCTTATATGCCCCCAAGTGTCAGGGCTCGTCTCAGGAGGCCACTTCAGCTTGCACCACACTTTCCCCCACCCATGCTGCTAATGATAGTAACAACACAACTACTAACCATCACACTCCTACAAGTGTGACAATTTGGATTATTCCAGGCGTCCGAAGCTTTAAGAATGGCTTGGGCAGCAGGTAATAGTCATTTTTAATGTATATTGAATTAATAATCGACTGTAGTTGTTGTCATCTCTGACGGCACCACCTTGGGGCAGACAGTCATAAGTGCCGGTGTTGACAATTAAGTGTTGGTGCCAGGCAATGGAAAACACAGGCTCAAATTAAGCACTGCTTTTAGTACTCAGTGAATCTTCATAAAGGAAGCTAAAACCTTCCTAATGAGCAAATTCCTCCAGTAACTCTCCTATGTCATGCAAAACTCCTTTTTTTCTATGCATAATCTCCTGTAGTGCTTGGCCTTTTTCTGTGTACCAATTCTCACTCCATCAAATGTTCTGCTAGTTCTCTCTGCATTTTGCTATCACATCTCCCCTCTTATACAATTGCTGTTTTTCTCTTTTTATCGCTGACATGTTGCTCTACTGATTATGGCACTGTACTGATTATTGTATATAACTCCGGCCTTTGTCTTAATGTAGTCAATTCCCTAATCCCCATCCTTGTGTTTTGCCTGTGCCTAACCTTTATGTAATGTGTACACCTTGTAAAGCGGTCTGATACCCTAACGGGTCTCGTTCGCACTCTATAAAACCTCAAATAAATAAACTCACAATCTGCACTCCTTTCCCTTTCCACTGGCCCTTAAGCCCCCCCCCATCTAATGATTCCCATATAATGATTAACATATGCCAGTGTGATTGTCTGGAAATTCGAAGCCCACACCCCCAAGCCTTACTGACCAAGCTATGCCCCTGACACTTCTACAGTAGTTAGAGCATTGATAATGCTGACAGGCTTTATGAACTGCAGGGACGCCATTGGGAATCAGCTTCTTTTTGTTTGATAATTATACAAGAACTTGTGATCTCTGCCAGTCTGTTGTTTCTTATATGGTTTAATGAAACCCAACTATTTAAATACTTTGTGCTCTCAAACTTTAATTTTGCATATTTTATTTCTGAAGAAATATTTCGAAAAAAGTCCAGCCAAACACTAGAGTTTATTTCTCTTGTTGTTGCTGTTGCTAGCCCAGATTTCACACGCATGTTAGGTTTTCGATCAACCTGTCATTCTAAGAAGTCATATTTTGATCTTTTTCTGTAAAGTTTTGAAAGGTCTGCTGTCACCTGAGAAGTGCTGCGTTTCATTTCTATTTCAAATTTTCCTTTCTTTCTGCTAGTGGCTTTGAGGCTTAGGCACGAGTCAAATTCCAGCTTTTTTGCTCTTGATGTATATTTCCCTTTGAGTGTCAGAGTGCTGTTTTGTCAGATTGTTTTTTTCTATTTTTTCCTTTGACAGTCTCACCACTATAAACAATTACTGCATTTGCTACCTTTGTTGATGGTGCTGGAGGATTTGGTCTTGTGTATTCAACAGAACAAACAGAATCTAAGCAAATAAACCCAAAAGTAGATGGTGCACAACCTCCTCATACCAATCCCCATTAGTGAACCTTTAGAATTCTGGGGATGCTCGGTGGTAACTCTGAGACAGTCACAAAAGACCGTAGTATCAAATAGGTATTGACAACTTGCCCGCCACTATGTTGGCTGCCAGGAGTGGCTTTGTTTTCTTGGGCCATTACAAACTAATGGGGTAACCCAGTGAACCTCAGGGCCGGGGTAGCAATTGCCTCAAAAAGAAAGCCCTATCAGTACCAGTAACAATTTTTTGGGGAAACCTATTTTTCTTAAAGGGACCCAAAGAGCATAATTCAATAGCTTTTCAAACAAGCAAAAAGAAATAAATGAGACGCACAACCTAGATGAACGTTACTGCACAAAGCATGCATTAAGTTAAAAGTACATGGAACAATCTATATACATGTCAATGATTGGTTGCTCCGATATGTGCAAAGGTGTGACAGGAGTGTTTGGTAGAGTAACTTGTGAAAAAGGGAAAGTGACTCAGGGCAAAAATCCAACACTGTGCGCATGCCTCTTTTTGGCTGTCTGCCAATACTAATATGACCCAATTCGCCAATGGCAGCTGCGAGAGTTCCTCAGAAGCCCCAGGAATGAATTAGCTTGTGTCCACAGCCCTTAAAGATTGTTGACAGTTCAACCCTATGATGTGATTTTATATGTGTAAAGCACAAACTAATACCTGACTCATTTTCATGCTACTACTAGCATCTGAGAACTGTGCTGAAGTACACCCCAGTACAATGAAATGATGTAGGATATCAGACATGCAGGCATATATTGACTTTGTTAAACATAGCTCTTTGGAGATGTCATTTGCATAGGTGTGTCTGGTCTCCGAACTAAATGGCCTGTGTCTGATGATAGAAAGCCTAGTGGTCCAAAGGTTGTGAAGGAACTGCCAAAGTAGGTTCCTTTTAGCTTCTTTAGTAAGCACAGTGAGGGGCAGTGTGCTGGCAAGGATAGCAAGAGAGAGACAGAACTGAGGGCCTCACACTGAAAAAGTTATCCCTTCCCTTCCGTGGAGTGCTAGTAGTTCACATTGGCCTTCTTTGTGAGTTGCCCAGAGAGGCATCCCTAGGGGATACTGCTCTGAGCAGTTACAAGTCTTTTGAGTTTCCGGGCCTGGAATTATTGGGTCTGTAAACTCCAGACTTTATCATTTTAGGCTCATAGAATCAGGGCACAGAGTCTGCTGTGGAGCTATGAAGGCTGTGAGCAGCTGTTGCATTCAGCTCCTGCCTTCTGACTTACAACAGCTTCAGGAGAAGAAAAAGCTCCCCCACCTGCATTTAAAGACCTTCCGCTGCATCTTATCTCATCCACTCCCTGTGGCCAAGAAAAAAATCCCCACTCAATTTATCACCTGCAAGGAGATGGAAAATGTGTGTGGATTAAGGCTTATTATTTCCCCAGGAAGAGGGGGAAACAATAAGATTTGAGCCCAGTATTCCCAGCTCTATGTGTTATTCCCCATTCTAGGGGAAATAACTCACAACCCTAGTTAACTCACGGGGATATACTAGCTGCAAATTGTAATTCCTACACTGGTATCTCGATGCAGAATTAACGCTGGGCTCGGCAGTGATACACTTACCAGCCAAAAGTAAGTGGTGACCCAGTAGCTGCACATCTCTGTAATTGGCATGCTTTCAGAGGCATGTGGTGACCCCGTGGTATGATTTATGGCAGACTGAAGCTCCTGGATACCACACGAAAATAATTCATCAATACTATATATTATTCCACATTTATATGCACAGTGTTGAGGTAATGCTGCACAATGTTATGTATTATTAAAATATTTTCAAAGCGCATGGCTGCCCCAGCAACGGGGCGTCCCAAAGCTGACTGTCTAGTATAGTGGAAATGACCATGGCACTTCTCAGAGTCTCACCCGCCGGATTTTGCACTAACTTCGAGTGAGCCCGTTCCTGCAGGCGAGTGTCTGGGGACTTTATCTATTTTAGGCATGGCTTGGCTTCTGAGTGTGTCATTGACAAATAAGAGCGCTGTGAATGGGCCTGACAGCGAGTGCAAGGCCTCCATAGGGGACATGTGTGGTCTGAATGTGAAGCTGCCTGCTGTCTTAAGTCATGTATGGAAGATGAACATTTTATGCATTGTTGTTACTGTTGTTATTTATCATTTGTATAATTATCACTTGTATACATATTTTTGCCACATAATCCTATGTATTTTTATGCAAATTAGGATACATTATTATTAACCAGCCGGTGAAAGTGATACAGCAGAGTCTTCTGAGCACAGGCTACATTGTGGGGTGTGAAGGGGTCGTGCTCTGCCGATCAAGGCCCTAGCACTGTCCCCAGCAGGTGTGTCATTAAGACCACCACACTTCATCCTGCCGGTGCAGGGCATTGATGTGACACCACAGAGTGGGTGTGATGGCACAATACACTGCCCATGTCCCCGCGCATTTTTATAGCTGGAAAGAAGAAGGCAGTCTTTTCAGTCATGCGGTCTCAGGGATGTTGGGCCGCCACATTGACTTGGAGTACTTTCACATGAACTGCCAACTCCGCCATATTGGAATTTAAAGTTGTGATTCTGTTAGGGGCAAGAACTGAGGGAGAACCTCGTTAAAATTATCGCCGTTTTAGCGGCAGGAAACTGCCGCTAAAACTGCGATAATGGGCTTGCTAATATGCATTATAGAATTCCAATAGAAGCCCTGGTTAGATATGCAGGACATCTAACCTAGGCTTCTATTGAAATTCTTTAACGCATATTAGCAAGCCCATTATCGCCGTTTTAGCGTCAGTTTCCTGCAGCTAAAACGGCGATCATTTTAGCGAGATTTTTGCTAATATGCCCCCAATTTCACAGACTTCTATCATACTGAACTTTCGGACTGTAGTGCCAAATGGTAATCGCTCGACCTCGGTCATCATAAATGTTATGTTAAGAATGCGAGGTTCTTTGGTGCCCTACTTTTCAGAGTTGGCCATATGAATTTGCATACAATTCAAGGTTGCCCACACAGGGCCTGGCTGAACTGCAGAGGCTGAGGTCACCTTCACCTGCCTTTTGTTGGGGTACGCCCCACCGCACAGCACATGACTTGGCTCTAGCCTCGTCTTCAAATGGAATTTGTTTCCAAAGCAGATGGGAAAGTATCTTCGCAATTACCCATACCCAGCTTCCATTTTCATCTCAAACATAGTTTTGTAGCTGCATTACCTCCATTACTTGCTTCATTTAATATAATGTCTTATTTACAAAACATTAGCTTCCCGAATGTTGGCTGCAAGATGCCCTCTGCTTGGATGTTAACACTTTCTTGAAGTTGGTCCTTTGTCTGCTCGCGACTTTGAAGTACTCCGCGGCAAACACACCAGAGGGATCCTCCCGCCATCAAGAGAGATCAAGGGAGCAAGGAACCTCGAAGGTTAAATCAAGTTGAATCGATTCTGCAGGCCCGGAGCCAGCTATATTTTCTGAGGTTACAAATCCAACTGGTATAATTAACGATGGAAACGAATGCATTTACGTTCCAGAACAAATTCTGAAAATGGTAAAATTATCTAAGATCCTGCCCTAGGGATGACGATTCATCATCGCTGCTATAATTGGGGAGAGTGATTAATGCAAGAGAGTAGGCGACTGAGGAAGCTGAGTTTTAATATTGTAGTGTTGCTACTTTTAGAATGGGAGCCAAAAAAAGTTAGCTTTATATATGTTGTTCTGCATCGTGAGAATGTGAGCACGACTCCCAATATAGCGCGCATCTCAATCAACTGTAGGCACTTGCATAATGATTGTACCAATCTCGGAAGGATGAAGGACTGAGTCACCCCTGCCAGTGTTGTGATCTAGTGATCTCAAAGCAGACACAAAGTATGATTAATTTCCACTATTTAGCGAGATCTAGCGTTTTGCATTGCTTTTAACGCGGCTTAACACCCGTCATTCATTTTAAAAAAGCACACATAACTGCATTGACCCTGAACAGATTGCCTAGTTTACGGAGGTTAAAAGTTCCTGTTTTGGACAATCGGAGCAAAAAAAATACATCCCCTGCTTGATCCCCTTGAATATGTCACAGTGTAAATTTATAAAGTCGATTCATTCACTTTGTAGCTTGTCTAATGGTTGTTGAAGTAAATGGTGATAAGAGCCCCACCAGACCTTAAGTGCTTAACTTTTAGTCTTTCCCATGGACCCTTCAAAGAGGAGCGAGCCATTATTTTGAGACTCCCAATAATTTTGCGGGTCTGGTTGCTTAGTGGACTAATGCGTCTACTACAGGGGCCTGTGTTCAACCTCACGGTCACAGATTCAAATCCCAGTGGGTGAACTTAAACTTTCATTCTTCTGAGGTCAATAAAATGAGTACCATTGAGTTGGGTAACAACAAGCATCTGTTTTTCAGCGCCAGGATACCCTTGGGTGAACAGGCACTTTACAATACACATTTTATGCTATAAATTCAGTCATACTGTTCACCCCCTTTGCAGCTGCTGTTTGGATCAGGCATTCTTTTTAAATCCGCGGGATACATTTGAATATTTCCTCTGAACAGAATGTTGCCATATGTCAATAAATGTCTGCTCTGTCTATCCTTCAGTATTTAATACATTGGTGCAGTTTGAAATTTCAGATTCTGTTTGTGGTGGAAATTGATACAATAAGCACAACTGTGTGTTAATAGACAATATAACGCCTCCGTCATTCCAAGTCTAGATTTTTCAATTATTGTCCAGAACATGCTTATTCATATCCCCACTGAGTAGACTGGACCTCAAAGGTATCATGGCTAGTACGTCACCATTACAGCACAAGCAGCCAATCACACACTGGCCTTTTCAGACTCAATCTTAAATAGTAATTTGTAGCAAATTAGCGAACAGGATAGCTCAAGTGAAATAAATGCTAGCCACTAGACAACAAGTTTAAATCTTGGCAAGAACAATTCAGTTCTCCGACCGGTCAATTCTGTAAATTGAGTATCATATAATTAGGAAACAGTACATTACTGAGCAATAGTGAATTAGTGTCCATTATTTTAATGTATAGAAGGTAATTCTAACTGTGGTTGTTTACTACACATAGAAAATGCACAAGTGTTGCATGAAACTTTATATAAAACACATTTTTTTACACATGGTCTTATAATTATTGAGTAGTGTTGGATATTGTGTTCATTCCTTGACCTACTACTTTATTAACATCCTAATATAGTGTGATGGTGAGCCCTTAGGCTCATTAATGCTCACTACATGCATCATTCTTTGTTTTCTAAATATGCTAATTCTCTCCCCTCCATGTTTTAAGCTTACGAGGGTGATCCAAGATCTTTGATTAACTATTTAACAGCTGTCTGACTTGTTGAAGCAATAAACATGATTTATTGGATCCCATACTTGTGATAGAAGTGCTATCAAATGTGGTAAAGCCATTCTGCAGAATCCATGGATCTCACTTAGCATACCCTAAAGTGTGGTATTTAATCAGGTTTCACACACTCTGTGCTTTGTGGCCTATAAAGTCCTGTAAGACTTTTGGTTATTAAGTTGAAAAGGCTGTGAGTCCTTCACAAGTAATACATCCACAATTGTCCCTTCACTGGAAACCAAGTCCCCCATGGTAGTACGTGACTCTCTAAGGTTAGTGACGCAGAGCAGTTTAAGGCCTACTCAGGGCAGTGGTGTGGGCTATTAATCCCACTTCACTCATACTCCACTATAGCAATCAATAAGTTAGTGTACAATCAGTGGTTTTTCCTTTCAAAAGGGAAATAACGTTTATTACACACACACTACTGAATGTGTACCCATTAAATTACAAATATGCACATCAGAAACATGGAAACACCTTTGGTGAAGCCCTCATATCACATTGCACCCCAGTGGGTCCTGAACCCTAGAAATACAATACCACCCACCTATACCAAATGCAACATCGTAATATAAGGAGTGATAGTATATAGATGATATGCCTATTGGCCTTGTCAGGGTGTTACCACATTATTAACATTACCTACATGCCATACTTTGTCAATGTAACACAATTAGAATTACTAGGAACATCCTTAATATTGAAAGCATTGATTATAAGTGTAACATTGCCTGATGGGCACCAATGTTGTCAACAAAGCACTTGAATTAAAAACAACATGTTTGCCAGAGTCTTTCTTTAGATTCTGCTGGCCACCAAATGCAACGATCGGACCAACCACAAGGTGGTCCCTGCACTCCAGAGTCAAAGAGCAAAAGCTCCAACTCTGGGAGTGCTTAAAATCAAGATGACATGTTTCTTGATCTTGTGTATAACACGACTTAGGCACGGATTCTGGGCATCTTCTGGGGGGCTGCTGTATTCCATGCAGCCCCACCCAAGCACATGTCTAGCCATGCTTGTGACCTTGCCTTTTTGGGGCACTACAGCCAGAACGAATATATATTGAAATTAGCCCTCAAGTGGCATTGTAGGGCGTACCAGGCCCATTTCTGTAAATATTAGATGAGCAGGAAGGTATGGCAGTATTTTGCTGTGTTTTCTTCTTCTTTGTTCTGTTTCACCATTTTTGATGTGGGGTGACCCAGTACTGGTCGGGACACCCACTGGCTTAGGGGCTATTTGGGGACTCATGAAGGGAGCCCCAAGGCCCCAATCCCCAGGACCCCCACAGCTCTGTCGGCTTCGTGCATGCTACATGCATGCGGCCCCGTCTTCTGGGTCTGTGTAGTAGCTGGCACACACCCCTGCCTGTGGTAAGAGCGAGCAGTGAGCTTGAAGGCCAGTGCGACCTGCCACTCCGACATGGGCACAGGAGTGGTCAACGCAACTTGCCTGCTTGTGGAGATTGCGATCCTGGACCTGTTTTATATTGCAATGGCCCCCACAGACATGGGCCCGCGGGGAGGCAGTAATGCTTTCTGGCAGGAGCCCCACATCTGCCACACATCTGCCTACCTCCTAGGAAATATAAAAGTAAATGTCATGCCGAATCCCAGGTTTTGCCCCACACTAGGACGTGCAGATCGCTATGCGCCTGATTTTCTTCTGCTTCTTTTTGTTTAAAAAGGGAAAATCTTTACATCTGGAATATGGCACTGTTGGGCTGATATTCTGCTTTGACATGTTTTGCTCCTGGTGGCCAGCCTTAATGACCAAGAGGATTTTCTTCTGGCCTCCTTGCATCTGGTGCTTTGTTTGGGGAGCTAGATTTTTACTCCTCACTGTTCCAAACCTGTTATCTGCTTAACACCTGTTGCTATTCTCCAGCTGGTGGGGTCATCGTGCACAGCCCCTCTACAATCAGCTAGCAAAACACCATCCTTGCTGCACCCCTCCTCGCAGAGCCTCCAGTCTTCGTGAAGGGTACAGGTGCATCATTGCAGGACCAACTCACAGAAGTCCTAGGGGATCCATCCAGGACCCCCAGCAGGCCCATTCCTCCAACTGTTCCTCAGGATGCTTACGTAAGCCAGCACCACTGGCCCTGAAGAGATCCATCCTAGTCTAGGGGGTCAACTGGAGTCAAAATCATCCTTTGTCCATGCTTGCAGTACATCAGGTGACTTCTCCTTCCAGAATGGGTATTGTTCACCATCGTCTCTGCCAGGTCCAGTGGTTTCTCATCAGTCTCTCCCTTGTGCAATGGTTATTAAGTGTGGGTGGAAGGTTTTAGGGGCCAAACACCCCCGACCAATCCTAGGATGTCACATCACCCTTCCAACACTGTACCACCCCTCCCACACAGCACTCTGGGACAATCAAAAATGATAACTTGAAGTTGTCTCTGGTAAAAGGTCCCCTGAGAGCCTCAGCTCCAGCCCTTTCTGACACTGCTGCCTGATCCTTTCCTGTCAGAGCTTCAAAGTTGAGCCCCTCCTATGTTGGCTCTAGAGGTCGAGGTTCCCTCCTTTGTTCGAGAGGCCTAAGCTGTACCAAATCAGGTGCAGTGTTACAAGCTTCTTATCAGATACAGATTTCCTCTCCAACCCTTTCCTTTCCCAGGAACTGAGTCAAGCACTGTCATTTGCTCTGTTAGTGGTGAGGCCTTTGATCTGTTTGGGAGCAGAGTAATTACCTTGGCACAATAGGGGGCACCAAGGTCTGGATTCAGATTCTGAAGTGAATGAAATTAAATTAAAGAAATAATATTTATGTTGTGCACCAGCTGCCTCAAAAATGATGTCCAGCGCTCAGTAAGAAACTCAACATTTTGTACCCTGAGCCAGGGAAATGTGACACATCTCAAAGTACCATGAGATGTTTATGTGGAATGTTGGAATGGGAAACTCATATTCTGGGTGCATGTTTTACCCCAAATTAATACTTCAGTGAATCTTGTTGGCCTAAGTACTGCAAAACTGTACTTTAGGGCAGATTTCGCTTACAATGTGAAAACATTACATACCTTCAGTAAGCACTACAGACCTACATTATGAATGCTCATTTACATTTTAAGGCCTACCGCAGGTCAGCACCAATCCTTAAAGAGTCTCTTCAGCGATAGGCTACCTGTGCGCAGATACCGGGATGTGAAAGACAGTAGTCTCACACTTGCAGTCTACACAAGTCTTCACATACATGTACACTTGTGTTGATGTGCAACCTGCCCAGTGCCTCTTACCATAGCTGTTCTGCAGCTTTGTGATTGTAAAAGAAAAACTATGGTTGCTAACACGCTCAGTCTAGCTACAGTGAATTTACTGTTAATGAGATTCAGGTAGGTATACTCACTCACAGTAAAAGTCTAAAAATGGGTGAAACTCATTTGCTACAACTCGCTTGTAGTCTTATTGGTGCCAGGGTTTCAATGACAAGCTGTTTCCTTCTTTCCATCTCTAGCACAGTTCAGCCGTTATTAGTTCTTCATTCTGTTCTTCAGTCACTGTCCTTTGGATGAACCACTCAACCAGCCTTTGGTTATCAAAGGACACGAGTGAAACAGAACGGAGATTGTGCTCCAAAGCTTTACGACCATTGAATCATTGTGTTCACACTTCAACAACATTGCATTCTATTCCTGGTCTTCCCCTGCTTCCTTCCTGGCTCATTCAACCCTGGTCCTACGAGGCTAGGAATTGGATTCTTCTCTCAATTTTATTTACTCGCGGACGATTGTCTATTCAATATTACAGAGAGCAGACATAATGATTTGGAGCAGTATCCATATTTTGTGATGACACACTGACATGTCTAAAATCATCTTTCAAACAAAAACCTGATAAGTGGAATGCTTGAATCAATCTCAGTCACTGGGAATTACTTGGGTGCCTTACAGTTCACCGTTTTCATTCAAAATTCTCTGCAGAGAGCCTTTAATTTGTCCTTTGGCTGGACCTGCACCTCAATTTGCCCACTAATGATGTGCATATCCAGGGTCACACGCTAGCAGCCAAAGCTTCAGATCCAAAAGAGATTTCTAGGGATTCCCTTACATCTTGTTGAGTCCCTCCATCCCCCAGGGCATAATTAAACCTTCTAGGATTCTGGCACCAAACAGAGGTCAAAGAAAATTGTCTTTCAATCCAAGAAAATTGGCTTCTGCTCCTGCCATACCAAGAATTTGATCTGGCACCTTCTATGGTCTGTCTGCTTCTCAAGCTCCTTGTTTGCAGAGCATGCCCCTTTAAGAAGGTATATGGAATCTAGTTAATTACAGGTGTGTAAATACTTCAATTGATTGGTGTTGTCCGTTCAACCTCACGAATGTTGATAAATATGGCTAACGTTGACATTTCCTCTGCAAACATATCAGGCATTTCAATAAACACATAACAGTAACAACATATAAATAAACCAAACACACTGATGTGAGTTTTATTTCTGAGCATTGAATTCTGGCAATAATTACTACTGGAAGTTCCAAGTACTGTGGAGGCAGCAAGCTCAACCCAGAGACATTTTAAGGCCAGGAATTCTACTCTTGCTATCAGAGGGTTATCATGATCGATCATGAAATGCTTTCATTAGATTTTGTGAAAATAAGCAACCATGCAACATTATGTGAGAGAATTGAATGAAAGGGCATACTTTTTATTCAAAGTATTCTGAGATTTCCGCAGGAGACTGGATTTGATGAGGACATGTCCCCCACAAGACATGTTCTGCTCCAGCCATTCTCATGTGGGCAAAAAATGACTTGAAATGCCATGCCCGCAAAATAATTTGCCCAGGTCTAATCCTTGTCCTCATCTGCTACCTCTCCTGAGATCTTAAAATTGTGTCTTTTAAAGTTTTGCTTGACTGAACACAGGAAATTCTGATTCATAAGGAGTTTTAATTTAGGTTATGCAAGAACAGTCTTGATGTAAGACTAAATCAAACTGAATTTGGGACTATAGGGAACATTGTAGTATTTGAAAGCAGTGGCATGCAATCTACCTGGTGGGCTACCCAGGGCATAACCATTGGCATATTGTCAATAAAAGTGCTTTATGGGACAAAGCAGGCTGTGGCTGCACTTCCTTTCAGGTTGGAAAACTTCTTTACAAGGCCATGAAATTCTTAATTCGCCCCGTGGGATTTCATGTTAAAATGTGTTCACTGCAGGCTGACAGAAGAGGCGCGCCCGGATTTATTACGCTGGCACCTGCAGTAAAAAAATGACAGATGATGAAAATGCATTTAATTATCATTCGTGCCACATTCCCGTCTGCTACTGTCTTTGTGCTGCAGCTGTTGGCATGCACTTTATTTTAAAGTCAATGTGCTTATCTGTCGAGGAGCGTGCTCTGCCACAGAAAATGGACTTATGCCCCCCCCCAAAAAAAGAAAAAAGAAAACGGAGCAGATGAACGCATAGAGGTTCGGATTTTGTGTACCTTAGATTAACTGTCCAAATAATAGCCTAACTGTCCAAATAATAGCGGGGGAACTCATTTCCAATTTAATTTATTGAGTGTATGTCCCCCTTTAATATTCCCTAGGTGGCCTCGAACTTCTTTGCAAAGCTCCAAGACCATTGAACAACTAATTCCCGTCCACTGCATACAATTGCACGTGCTCATATAGTATTCTAAAGCCAAAAATGGAAAGCTGTACAGCATCGCATCAAGGGGCATATTATCAAGGGGGTTTATCTCCGCTTTTTTGGCTTTAAAAGCCAAGAATGCGGAGATAAAATTATCTCCCTATTACCTAGCTGTCGCTAACACCAGTTAGCGACAGCTAGTAGGAGATAGCGACCATCTTGGGCCCCGATTTGCAGGTCAGTGATATTTATCACTAATGACATGCAAAGTGGGCATGCCAAGATGTTAGCGACTGGAAACAGTCGCTAACATCGCTATCTCCTATTACCAACTTTTGGAGATATTCGTGCTAAGCGCGAATATCTCCAAAAGCTAACACCTGCCCCAGAGCAGTTCTTAGCCTTGTTATCCAATGGTAGGTGGATAACATGGCTAAGAGCATTAGCTCGGTAATCCATGAATATCGCGGACTTTTCAGCGATATTCATGCATTTCGGCCGATTTTTATTGCTTAGGAGATATACCTTGATAATAGCAAGGTTCCTAAGCGATAAAAATCGCCGCAGCTCGGCGATAAAAATATTGCAGCTAAACCAACATAGCGATAATTATCGCTAGTTGTTGGTAATATGCCCCCTTGTCTCCTGATTAAAGAAAATATTGGTGGATTTCTAGCACCAACATGTATTTAGTAAAACCGACAAGAAGGTGAGGCCTCTAATTTTATTCCTAGAAAAAAATACACTGATGCATGCTCACAGCTCCTTTGAAATGACCCATTAGTCTATTTTACTTGAACCACATAAAAAAACAATTTTGAAATTAACTACAATTTGATTTTTTTTTACGTGTGGAGTAAAGCATTAGCAGGACTGTGAAACACCTTGACATTTTAGAGCAGCTATAATCCAGTAAATAAAACAGTAGACACTTAACATTAACTGACCAAGTAGCAGACTATATAAGAGAAAATTACATGTCACTTATAAAGACAAAATTCACAGAAGCAGAATTGGTAACGTGTGACATGTTTAATACAGAGTGACAAAATCAAAACATCTGCTCCAACCGCCAGAAGCATGCACATTTCAAATGACAGTGCAACAGTGGAGTACCTCTTGATGGACACAGGACTGGAAGGAAATGCCTCTTTTTGAATGATCACCCTCAAAGCTTTGGTCTAATGCTGCTGGCTTTTCGACTCTTAGAATGCACCGAGGCCTGCTAACAGACCTCAGCGCCAGTGTTCTAACCTTTTGCAAAGTGTATGTTTAATAAGCTATCCCAAATTGGAACAAGTTAACTTACTTGTAAGTCCTAAGTATATGGTACCACGGGTACCCAGGGCATGTCATTTAAAGTGTACACCAGGGCTGAAGCACTGATTATGCCTCCCTAAATGTGACAACGTACAACATGGCTCCCAGCTTTCAACTGCAGACTAGAAGAGCAGTTTTAAAACTGCTAGTTCGACTTTACCATTTAAACTTATTGCGAAGTCCAAACCTCCCTTAATGATATATATAAGATATCCCTAAGGAAGACCTATCGAGCCCTAAGGCAGGATACTGTATGTTATCAAGAGGGACATAGTGTCATTTTTACTGTTAGAAAGTGCCACTCTATTGCCCAGTTAATCTGGTGGCTATTCACAGATGCTGGCCACCAGGCAGCCTTTGTTCTCATGTGGAGGAGTGTGGCTGACTCCAAAGTACAGGAACAATAGAGGCCTACTGCAAAGAGAGGTGTTACCTCTCTCGTAGGAAGCCACATAGTAGGGTTATAAGCCAAAAGTCAAGCTTCAAAGGAGAAGCCACCTTGATGTGCAAATGGCAACCACACTCGAGAGGGGCCGCTCCTTTCTGCAGGTAGACGGGCTGGCTGCAGGAACAGAGAGGGGAAAGCAGCTGCCAAAGCTTTTTCTTTCGTGGGCGTGTAGCACACAAGCAGCCACACCTCTAGTGTGGGCTAACAAGCTCAGCACACCAAGAGAAGGATTCAAACATCTTGGAAGTGGGCAGAACAGTTCACTCTGGGATAGCTAAGATGCCGCACATAGCCAAACATCGTCATAAGGCAGGGGGGAACCTGGTGCCCATTGGCTAATGACAGCTTCATCCAGAGGGCACTTTCTGGACTGAAATATGGCACTCCTGGCACCCAGGACCTCAGATCACATGTGGACTGTAGAAAGGACTGAAGAAGGCCTGCCCTGCTGACATGACTAGAAAGGCTGCCCAACTACAGGACTGCACCTGCTGCTCCATGGGCAAGCAAAGAGGACTATGTGTGTGATACCTGGTGCATGGACAAGTCACTTCAGAGCCCCAAACAGAAAAGGTGAACTCCAAAAGTCACCATGGCCGTAAAAGCAGAAGTAGCCCGTTCTGGCCAATCAGTAGACACATTAACCGAATCACCGCTGCTGAATGCCAATGTGCAGCCAAGAAAATCACACCTCAACACTCAAAAGTTGCACCTGAGTCTGTCAGACGTGGGAGAGTCATCAAAGTGCAGATTGGTCACTAAAGACGGACACTAAAACTCAGTACACTAGACCTCACCAAAGGAAACCGCTGAACCTGCGGTGATCGAAGGTCAGTAGCATAGTAGTAACTGGACTTCTGCTGGACTAAAGAGTACTACGAGTGGCCAAAGTTGCCCCACCTGGACTGTGGACAGAGGAACAACTCCCAGAGCATCTTACAGCATTCTCAGCATCCTGTATCCTCAGCATCAGGACCACTCTATTGAAGTCTTTCGGGGTTCTTGCATAACGTTAGAACTAGACTTGAGACTGATTCGGTGACCAGGTAACTGTTATAATACTCCTTATTGCCCCCCCCCACTCACACCTTCTTCGTGTCAGAATTGGTCGCCTACACAACTCTTTAAAAGGTTTGAAAGATTTCAAACTTTGTGGTTACCAATGCTTGTTTACACTTTGGACAAGAAAGCTGAGATTTACGTTTTACTTAAAATCCTATATCACTTGAAACCTCTGAAGAACTTTGCTCATCTTGGGGCTTAAACATTCATAAAAATATAGTCTCTTTTTAGCTATTGGTGTTGGATTTCTTTTGTGTTGTGTAACTTTCTTATTCTGTTGTTTGGTGCATCTAAATACTTGACACTACTTCCTTTGTTTAAGCCTTGCTGCTCGAAATCACAGCTACCCAGGGTTGAGCTAGAAGTTTGACAAATGAGTCTGACTGGACTGAAGACGGTTCTGTGAGTGTATTACACTATGAGGTCGCACAACCACACCATATAATGCATCACAATCCTCAAATAACTAAATGGATCACCATTGCCCCATTGATAAAACCAGTGAAGTAATACAGCAAGATACCCTCATATTGTATAGCATTTACAGAAATTACTCAGAGAATTCAAAATCTGGTGTGAATCATTGTTTCCTCTTCTCTGATTCCCGGAAAAATCTAATACCGGAGTATATATATGCTGTTTAGATTTTTTACAATTTTGTGACTTTGGCAACCGACCAAGGATCATCATCATTATCTTCATTCTCATAAAGTGTTTAAGACCAAAGTAGACAGATAAGCACTAAATAGGAGCAAACACAGAAAATATGGAATTTGACAAAAACCTTCACAGAGACCCGGATACTCTAATCAAATGGAACAAGATTTCCATATCTGTTCCTAGGAACAGAGGCAATAACTGGTGGGTATAATTATCCTTGGTTGGGATATTGATTCTTTTGAACCTTTTATTTTGATTATATTAATCATGACATTACTGGTGTTTTAGATGGCATGTTACAGATCCATCACCAACCTATTACTATATTACGCTACTACACAGGTAGCTCTGAAGAAACAAGTTATACTCCTAGGTCAACAAACAGGCTGAATATTCTGTAAAATCATATGAATGCTGAAGACAGTTTCTTCAAACTAGAAGGAAATGGCATCGAAAGTGTGAGAAAGGTTGTCTACCTCCGGTCAAATATCACTGACCATAATTATAAAATGTACATGGAGGAGACGCTTGGTATACTAGTAATGCAAGCAGCAGTTTCCAAAGAGTCTTATAAACACTGAGAAGTAAGGTTCTCTCAATCATCACCACAGTTGGTCGTGATAGGGCAGGTTAACGTAGGGGAAAGCCTATTTGGAGGCCTCTGGTGGCTTGTAATGCTTCAGACAAGTGTGCCATATTGTGATACAAAACGGTTGAAAGTATACAAACAGAATTTGTAGACTTGGTATGAGAAAAAGCAGCCATCAAAATGTAACTGGCAGCAGAACACAGAAGGACCTAAGAACCAATAACCCCTGTCTCTGACTGTGCCTGTTGACGGAGTGTGTGTGACACCCATTGTCACACAAAAGATGACAACAAACAAACTAGAAAGCACCTAAATGTTTGGAGAAGAACATCAGAATTAATAACAAAAATCCCATAGAACTCAATCCGCTACCCGGGTAGCAAATTTAAAAATGTAGATTAACTCACTCTCAATATGAAACTATAACCCTTCAGATTGGGAACTGCAAAATCACTAGGCTTCCTACTTAAAGAAAACCTCAGTCTCCAAGCACACATCAATGAAATTCAAAATGGCAAGCTAGTAGTTATTCGCAATCTGCTTCTAACTCTTCATAAAACAACCTTCCATGCAGCTACCAGGCTCACCAGGGGCAGAAAGTTTGACTTAGTCCGACCTCACTGAAATGGCTCCCAATTAATGTGAGAACCAAAAAGGCCTATTTATGGGAACCTTGGTCATCTTACATGGACAATATTTCCTGTGAAGGAAAGAAAACCTGCTCCTTGAAACACTGGGGTTCAAGAAAACAAAACCCCTGAAATCATCATTCTTCAAATGTGCTCTTACAATCTGGAACTTCATTTCACTAGCCATTTGGACAATCCGTCCTACAATGGTGTTAAAAAATGACAGAAATTATGTTGATGTAGTAGGATTTTCAAAGTGAAAATGATACTCCCTACCTCGGACGTTTGAAATGGCACCTTTTAGTTTAATGTTTTGATATTTTGACATATTATTATATTGTTCAATAACCAGCTCTTACAGTCCTGTATATAGTGAGATGATATGGTATAGTATTTTATTAATATGTGGTATATTGTACATTTCTTTGATTTTACTGTTCATTACCTGCAAGAAACTGCAACTTTATAAAGCGCTTTGCCTTCCCATTGGGTCTTATCTGCACTATCGAATACTCACCAAAAAGAATAAAATAAATAACAAATAGATGAACCTTGGTTTTCAGAATTCGAGAGTATTTGAAACAGTGCTATGCATTTTGCAGGGCTCGCTTGATGACCTTTCTCTCCTTGTAAATGTAACAGGCTGTCGTACTTGTACATTTTCTATACCTTATGACGGGTTTTTAGAACAAATATTTTCAAATGGTCGTGGACCCGGTCCTGAGCGAGGCAGGTTTCTATTCTGTCCCATTAATTAATAGTACAAGATGCAGAGACTGCATCTTTGAATTTATGTAATTAGAAAGCCCTATACTGTCTACTTGTTAACAGGCGGTGGCTGGGTGAGGCCAAGAGTTGGACTTTAGACTCTATAATCAGCAGGAAGTCAATTTTGAGTTGTACACTGTGCACGGGAATGGTGTCTAATGTATTTATATACAGTGCATGTTGAGGCGAGTACTTTTTCCTCATGACTAAAAAAAACAAGATAAGGTCGAAGACGCCCTTCAGCTCTCCATATGACTTGACTTTAGCAATGCTTTTTGGACATTCAGCATAGATTGCTAGAGTCTACCCTACGGTCTGGCAATAGCTCTGTATGCAAGGCAATAATTCTGTGTACAATGCTAAATTTATTCCTGGACTCTGTGATCAGCATATTGAGTAGCAAATCATTGCCACTTTAAATATGTCTCCTTGTGCATGACAACCACTTGGCGTCATTTATCTTGTTATCGTAGAAGGTTACCCACTAAGACATACTCATAAGGCCAAAACATCTGCTCCAAGTTCAACCTCAAAGATGCATGGCGGCTACAACACCCAGATACTATGAACTACACTTTCTACTCCAATCCACACAACTCATACACCAGGATAGACTACATACTTATCTCGGGAGCACACACACACCTAATTGAACTCTCCGAAATAGCGCCAAGACTAGATTCAGACCACCCATGCGTCACCCTAATGCTAAGCGGGTGCCACAACGAAGCCGTCCCCAGGAGATGGCGATTTAACAGGAAATTCTATCAGACCCCAAAAACAAAAAAAAGATTGAGGACGCCATAACTGACTACCCAAGTCACAATGATACCCCCGAGACTAGTGTTAGCACACTATGGGATGCCCTAAAGGCAACTGTCAGAGGCACAATAATTGGAAATAAACAAGAATACAAACCTAAGATTAAACCAGCTCGAGCAGGAGATAAAAAGGTTAGAATTAGCTCATGTAAAAACCACAAAGGACAACAAGCTCCTGGCGAGACTAACACAGAACAAATATGAGTATAACAAAATTCTGAGCGAGAGAGCAGGGTTGGGGTTCAACAAGTGCAAAGCCCTTAACCTATGCGAAGCCAACAGAGCGTCTCCTGAGCCTTCCTAGAGTGATGTATGCAGGCCTTCAACCTGGGGAAGCATATATATGGATGACTATGGCCCTATATCGGGCCCTGTCAGCCCGTATCACAGTAAATGATACTCTCTCTGAACCCTTTACACTGCAACAAGGAACCAGACAGGGATGCCCACTGTCACAGGAAAATTTCTTACTGGCCCATGAACCACTCATCCAGGAAATAAAGCTAAACACTAGCAGGGGTCAATATCAATGGAGCCGAAGTAAAACTAGCTGCATACACAGGCGATATACTGATCATAACAGAAAAACCAAAGTTCTCAATAAAGGCTCTGATGGCCCGATAGCAGAATACTATCAGGGTATAAACTAAACAAGGACAAATCTAAATGTATACCGTTAAACATTCACTGCACAAGGGACATTCTAGGAGACTCAGGTTTGACCTGGCAGACGACATATCAAATATCTAGGAATATATTTTGGTAGCAACCTAATAAACACTTTGCACTACATTGAGAAGACGCTACTAGAACAAAAACCACAAAGGACAACAAGCTCCTGGCGAGACTAACACAGAACAAATATGAGTATAACAAAATTCTGAGCGAGAGAGCAGGGTTGGGGTTCAACAAGTGCAAAGCCCTTAACCTATGCGAAGCCAACAGAGCGTCTCCTGAGCCTTCCTAGAGCGATGTATGCAGGCCTTCAACCTGGGGAAGCATATATATGGATGTCTATGGCCCTATATCGGGCCCTGTCAGCCCGTATCACAGTAAATGATACTCTCTCTGAACCCTTTACACTGCAACAAGGAACCAGACAGGGATGCCCACTGTCACAGGAAAATTTCTTACTGGCCCATGAACCACTCATCCAGGAAATAAAGCTAAACACTAGCAGGGGTCAATATCAATGGAGCCGAAGTAAAACTAGCTGCATACACAGGCGATATACTGATCATAACAGAAAAACCAAAGTTCTCAATAAAGGCTCTGATGGCCCGATAGCAGAATACTATCAGGGTATAAACTAAACAAGGACAAATCTAAATGTATACCGTTAAACATTCACTGCACAAGGGACATTCTAGGAGACTCAGGTTTGACCTGGCAGACTGGACATATCAAATATCTAGGAATATATTTTGGTAGCAACCTAATAAACACTTTGCACTACATTGAGAAGACGCTACTAGAACAAATAAAGAAACTTTTGGACTTCTGGTGCTCAAAATTCATAACTTGGTGGGAAAGAATCGAAACTATCAAAATTATGATCACCCCAATGATTACCTGATAAGCATGCTCCCACTCCTACTCACAGACGATTTCCACCGGAAAATCAATATAATGCTCACCAAATTCCTCTGGCAAGGGGAGAAGGCATGGATAAGCATTAGGAAACTGAGATTAGAAAAAACCCAAGGAGGGGTAAACCCTGCAGACTTTAGGGTGTTCCAATTAGCCTTTCTAGCAAAACAGGGAGCTTACTGGGTTTCCCTGGTGACCGACTATATACCAGTATGGCTTCAGGTAAAGAAAGCCATCCTGAACAACCTGAGGCCACTGGCCTTGCTAACAGAGGATACATATCCCCACTCATTCAAACCTATCTTTAAAAACACATAAATCTTACTTCTAAAAGTAGACAAGAAGATGGAGGTTAGCATCAAAGGGTCTAAGACAGAATCACTGTGCGCAAATAGCAAGTTTAAGTACAAAGGGAAAAGCCTTACCTTCGATTCATGGATAGAGAAAGGTATTTGCTACCCGCACCAACTCAAAAATGGGGAATACCCCCTCACCTTCTCTGACCTCAAATAAGGCAGGCCATGGTAATAGATATTTAGCAAACAATTTGTGGGATCTCTTTTGAGGACCTCCTCATATAATGAGACAATGCTAAACATTTGACCCCTTCATAAGACCTCAATGAGTTTAATGGTCTGCGAGATCAAAAGTCGTTGGATACGCATATGTGCCGACACCAGCATGCACATTCTGAACTGGTCTTTGTTCTACCCTGTGGCACATGGGAGCTTAAGTAATGCATGTGGCTAAGCTCAGTGTATTTTTACAATAATTGCCTTTCTAGGGCAGCCATCTTGTTTTAAAAATCTTATGTTGCCTATTTCAGAAAAGAGTCAATCATCTAGGGAAACTTTAAATCATGCCAATGTATGAAAGTGTTAGCAGCAAGTGCACTTTTCGCTAATCTGCTCTGTCAGCTGCAATCTACCAGCAGCGACGAGAGCCTGAGAGAGGTTCAAAGAGGGTGCAGGCGCGTGCCCCGGCGAATAAAAGAGAGTGCGTGGTGATAGAGTGGAAGCGGATGAAAAACCTGATTGAAGTGAAGGCTGTTAAACCTGTAAGAAGGAAGTCAAGGATAGATGGCAGTGATGAAATAGGTGAACTAAACCTCTTAAGGAAGGGAGAGCTCATGTAAAGAACACCAAAGTTGCTTAAAAATGAAGAGTTATTGAAAACCTGTCAGCCAAGTACTAGCAGTAAAAGGGAAGATTGAAGCAGGCAATCTTCGAAAGCCTACACTGCCGACAACATGAAACCATACATTCTTATGTAAAGATTTTTATTTTATTTTAACCTTATACTTAAAACTTTTATCGTCTTTAGCCCATTTTGGTGGAACAGCTGGAATTTGAAAGGTAGCATCACCACACCCAATCTGTAGAACACATTCAAAAATACTGGAATCGATATAGCAACAAACAATGAAAATGGAATCAAGTCGCAATAAAGTAAGAAAGGCAGTTGTTTGGTAGCAGGATATCTCAGTGAGTTGAACGCAGACTGCTGAAGCAAGTGGTTCTCTGCGGTTCAAAAGTCTGAATCCTGGAATGTGACTCACCTTCAATCCTTCTGAGATCAGTAAAGTTGGTATCATTAAGATAGTCAATATTGGCACCTATTGTTTTGGACTGCTTAGAAATGGTCGAACTGCAGAAAGGGCACAATGTTAAACGCATTAAACCAGAGTGCTTCTGGGTGGATATCTTGAAAGATTGAATCAGAATATATTTGCCCCTGTAATCTCTTTTTCTGGTATATTCAACTTTTGAGATAATTTTTTAGATGAGATAATTTAAAGACACTGCTTTCGGAGAAAAAATGGATTGTTTTCTCATTGATTGATCACCATTCAGGTGAATTATTTTCTGCAAATAATATGCAAAAATGTATCAACAAAATGTTGTGATGTTCTGAAAGGAACTCTGAAATCGTGACACTCTCTGGAAGATATTTTAAACCGCTCAGCTGCCTATGAATAACCTGATGTTATTTTATCTGTTTTTCTTTCACTGGACTATGGACCTGATTCAAAATGTTTTACACACCTTAGATCAACTCAGATGGAAAAAAACACTTTAGCAAAACAAAATACCAATTTGGATTGAGAGATTCGGAATTGGTAGAATCTTGCATTTGTAAGGTTACATTTAGCACGGAGGGTTACGAGCGGCATTCAGTGCATTTCATGTGGGGTACCCTGCAAAAGTATGTGAAAATCCACAAATTTCTATGTTTTTAAGTATTAATAATTGTCATGCCTTCCTAGAAACACATCACTTTGCTCCTGCCAGGATGAGTATGGCGGTGTGCTGGAAGGCATCTCTTCACCCGGTAAAATATGTTTTCCCGGATAGCAAAAACACACTTTTGTCACCTATACATGTTCAAAAGTATTCCTATTTTCTAAAGGTAATTGTTGGAAATTGGTTTACATGTTGAGGGTGGTGAAACCCTACTCAAGTAGCAGCCACAATTCTTGTCTGGATAGAACAAAAGCAAACTCCAAATTAACCTGGGCATAACCCTTGGTAGCTTGGCATAAGAGCAGACATGCGTAACTTAGAGGCAATGTGTAAAGTATTTATGCAGCACTTCAAACAGTAATAATGTGAAAATAAAACACAAGCAAAATCATATACCAAAATAGAAAACTAGAATAAAAGTTACTGAATTCTTTGACATCAAAATGACAACAATCCAATTAGTAGAACTGGAGATATGCAATTTAAAATATTTCAGGTAAGTAAAGCACCACTGGCTGCTGAGTGGTCGCGTAAGGCTGACTGCCATGGAGCACAGGCCAGATACAGGAACCAAGTTAGTCTCACTGAAAGAGTTAGATTCAAAAGTCTAGTGCGTAGTATTCCATTCTCTGTGGGAGGGGCCGCAGGAGAGCTTCACTGACAAAGAGCTGGCCGAGTGTCGCAGATCGTCATCGCAAAAAAGATACTTTTGTAGTTCCTTGCCAGTCAACGCAGGCTGTCAATGCTGTAGCGTGAAATGCAGGTTTTATGATGCTGGGCAGCACAGACAGGGGCAGCGCGGACAGCAAGACATTGGCATGACTGGCCCGTTCACGATCTCCAAGAGAACAAAATTCAGAATTTCTCCTTTTCTTTGAGACGAAGCCCCCCTGACAAGCACCTCTTGGGGATCAGGAATTCACTCCAGCAGAGGCCAACAGTTCTTAGGCAGGTCCAGTTGCAGATCTAGGCAGTAGGTTGGCTGAGCAGCTGCAGGGAGGCCTCTGGAGTTTGTGTCCCTGTAGCTTAGAAAAGGAGGTCAAAGAACTCACCCCTACAGTCACTTCAGCATGAGATGAAGGGTGCAGGTCCTCTCTTTCTTCTCAGCAAGCAGGTCAGCAGGCAGCTGGGTAGTAGAGTAGCAGAGCAGTCCTTCTGGCAATAGACCAGCAGAGACGTCCTTCATCTGTAGTCAGAAGAATTGGGTCTGAGGGTCCATTATTTATAACTGGTTCCCACTTTGAAGTAGGAGAAGTTTCTAGAGAATTCCCTTTGAGGTCCTTGGCACATCCTGCCTCCCTGTTCCTGCTCCAAGCTGGCTGCATGAACAATGCAGTGGTGACAAGTCCTTTGTGTGAATGCAAGGCATAGCCTATTCAGTTACAAGCATGGCTGTGCCCATCTCCGCCTTCCGTCCCCCAAGTTGATGGCCTATCCAGTCACACCTAATCCCTCTTTGTGTGACTGTCAAGTTAGTTAGGGCAGGAAATCCCAACGTCCTAAAAGTGTCATTTTAAAAATTGTATCTTAAAATCCAGCTTTACCATTAAGCAGGATTTTAATGACACTTTTTTCAAACACCAAACATTAATAATTTACCACTTATTAAATGTAATAAAGGACCCTAATGCTATACTATAGGAGCGGTCGGCCTCACAGTAGTGAAAACAAATTTCACTACCAGGACATGGAAAACTTGAAAGTTCATGTCAAACTTTTTTAATACAATGCACTAGCCCTATGAGATGTTTAAGGCCTTTTCTAGGGGTGACTTATATGCATTAAAATGACAGGTGAAGGTCTGGCAAAAGATTTGCAGCCAAGTAATAGCATTTAATTTATAGGCCCTGGGTACATGCGGTGTCACTTTAATAGGGCCTTACAAGTGAATGAAATTTACCAATTAGGGGTAGGATAATTTTACCATGCTTAAAGGAGAGAGCACAACCCTTTAGCACTGGTTAGCAGTGGTAAAGTGCACACAGTGCGAATGCCAACAAAAACAAGATCAGCATTGTCTAAACCGTTTTGCCGGCAACGTTCATGGCTGCCATTTTTAAGAATGCCACCATGGGAGTGGAAACAAGACTCTACATGGCCTAGTGCGCACCACCATTTTAGTGCACCACTTTAACTGAACATACTGAGAAGGACGTGCATTACGGAATGTACATTTCCATGACTCATTCATCTAACGTTTTTCGTGTTAGTGGATAACATGCCTGTTTTCATAATTCCTGAACTAATTAAATGAAGTGAGGTAAGACTGATAACACTGCGTAACTCCGTGGGTGCCATAATGGAATGACCACATCTGGTCAACTTTCCATACACACATTTTGGTAGGACTGAAGGTAGGACTGCGATGTTAAAGTGTTCGATGATACCTCAAAATACTATGCTTCATTTGTCATTGTTTCTTGTCATGTTGACCATGTAGATGTTTAAATGGAAGACAATTTTTGAAGCATGTGGGAATCACGTTGCCCATATTGCTTTCTGTATTTTGTCAACCTATTATCCATTTGTGATATTAAAACTGATCATGGTGTGATGTCAGAGGGTTGTTGTGTGTGAAACCAATCAGTGTTGCTATATTTAAATATACCCTAATACTTCATCCACATTATGCAAACTATGCTATCCAGGTATGGCTAGTATCTGTAACCATTACATACATTTTGTAAATGCTTATAGCGACATCCTATTATCTCAACTTCACTGTCATTCATTACAAATAATGACCATTGCATAAATTCTGTACTTGCTCATAGCAACAGCCTGTTAGCTCAACTACACTGTCATTCATTACGAATAATAGGCATATTCCAATCGAACATTAAGTACCTTAGGTATTACAAGGTACAATTTTATTATCCAAAACAGTTCTCTTCTGGACAACTCCTTCTTGTTGTTAATTCCTTTCCTAGGTTCAATAGTTTCTCAGCTGACCTCAGCTGACTATGTCCCTGATTGTTGAAGTGAGTGTTTATAGGTGACATCATTCCCTGGCTTTTTATTACTTTTGTGCTCGTTTAGTCCTGTTTTAATCTTATGTTCTGTTTTGCCCACATACACCAGTCCACATGGGCATTTGAATATATAGTTTACATTTAGTATGTGGCTGTATTTCTCAATTTAATTTTGGTTCCCTTCAAAGGAAGCATGATTTCTGTTCTCTTTATAATACTATTACAATTCACACAGTTATGACACAGCTTGGTGCCTTAGAATCTGTTTTTTTAACCAGTGAGTTTGACTGAGTTGTTCCTTTAAGTTTTTTGCCGTTCATAGGGAAACATTGGTGGTGAGCTGAATATATCCCCTTGAAGTCTGGTTCAGTTTGCAGCATCCATTGCTCTCTTTACTTTCATGGGAGAGTATTTGGATACTAATTTTATCCTGTTGTGCTTGTGAAAATCAGTTTTTCTTTCAGAAGGTCCAGTCTATCCTTTCTTCTGTTCTCATCATAGGTCTTCGGATAATGTCTTTCGGATAACCTCTTTCTTCGAATTGTTTACACACCATTGATTTGCAATATTCATACATTGCTACACTGGAGATGATCCTTTTAATTCATAACATCTGAGAATGTGGCAAATGCCTCTGCAAGGCTGGTTAGTAAAAGCTCTTGAAATGCAAGATATTATTTTACATAGCGGTATATCCAATATCTTGTGGCTGATGGGAGCCGGAAAGGTGGTCTTATGTTTCAACTTTCTGGATCATGCAGAAACATCCCTGGATTTATTGCCTACCACATTTTCAAAAAATGCAGCAATCTTAGTTTACTCTTGAATTTGAACAAACATTTATATCCACTTCAAGTTAGTTTCTGTTCTATAAACCAGGTCCCTTTCTTGTAAAATCCTGATTACCAAGAGCATTGATAAATGACTGGAAATGGTCACTATCAAGTTTTCTTCTGACTCTGAATTTGTTTCCCTTTGCCTTTTGGTGCCTCTGTTTCTTTGGGTTTTTCGTTTGAAACTGATCTTATGCGCAAGTAAAGATGGATCTGAGTTGTTTGAATAGGAAGCTATTATCTGTTGTTGCCCATCCAGGGCACCCCCTGACAAAGGACCAATGGTGGTCTGACATGCATTAGGTATACGAGGCTTGGATGAAGATATTGGTTTGAACACAGTGATTTGAGTGATTTGAATTTAGTTACGGAATGGACTACATGAATGAGTTAAACACCAAAATTGTAAGCAACAAATACTTATCAATTTGTCATGACATAATTATGTTCAAACACCAACAAGAATTGATTTAGAGGGAGACCCTGTGGGGTACCAAATAAGTAGTGCCTCTGGGGAGACCCCATCCTGAAAAGGATAGGTGCTATAGATATTTAGGGTTTTGAATCTTGGATCAGAGGACGGCACGCCATCAGCACACAACAGGTGAGCTGGTATAACTGGAGAAAAAATATGAGTTCACAGGTCCAAATCAATGCACTTTAATTATTGTACAAACCCTCAATACATCACAAACTTTGATATCCTTGTGTAAATGTAGCAATTTTATGTATTATGTACAGGCACTGATACAGTGTAATGGCTCTGTTAAGGCATTCAATTATAAGGCTTATCCTGCTGTGCAGGTGTTCTTCTTCATAACTGTTGCGAAGAATTTTCAGGCCAATATGACAACAGTGTCATGTTGCTGTCATGACTAATTCATACTTCCGCAAACACAAAGTCGTCGTTGATGAAGGAAAATATATAACTCATGTGGGAGCGATTTGATGTTCATATATGACAATATCTTGTACTGTCTTGGGGCCTATGTTCACAAACTTGATGGTAAACTACTACCTGAAAATGTAAAATTAATCCCATTCCTCGCAGGGGCGCTAACATGTGTTCTGATTTTGCTTTGGCACTGTTGTAGTGTTATTCAACTTTTTGCCAAATACTTTGTAGAGGAAAAACAACCAATAACTATTAATAAGTAGTCACTTTGTGCGTTTTTGTTTAGCCCATCTATTTTTAGACCATTCCATTATGGCCTGTAGAATAGAATAATGGTTTAAGTCCTTCTCAAAAATGTAATTTATAGTTTTGTTTTTTTCTTTTAATGTGACATTTCTTGACGGATTGTTTGATTTGATATGCCTTCTAGTATCAACAGAAAACCACAACATTCAGCCATCACTAAACTAAAATCCACCAACACTCTTAATAGTGTCCACTAAATATTTGTCAGATTTTAATGACTTTTCCTCTGACTACTGATGTCAGACACCTAAGGACTACTAACCTGGAAGGAAACTAAAGAAAGACGTTTTGCAAAAATTGCTTGTTCATGTTTCTTACCCAGAACTGCACCCTTCAGGGCAGCAGTGGCCGTGGCGGACACTCTAAGGTTACATTTACTACTCTTACTCCAGTCCTGAAATATTTTAGGGAAAGTTATAAATTCTCCAAGTATTTTTAGGAAGGGTTGAAAAGTAATAATTTTGAATTGGAAAGAGCGCTGCCCTAGGGCACAGCTCAAGCCAAAAAACCTAGAAATACTGCAAATTTGTTAAACCTCCACGGGACATAAAATTCTAAACTTTTATCATAAAAAAATGTAAATGTCATGCTTACCTAGTCAGTTTCATGTGCTGTTTTCCAAAGTACAAGCATTGATATACTTTCCTAAGATGTTTTTATTTCTTTTGTCTTAGTTATTTTCTTTCAGGAGGTGAATCAGGGATTTCACTTTTTATTATCCTGTTTGCAAATGTGCTAGACTCTGTGCATGATTTTTTCCTCCAATTTATTTTTCTTGGAATGTTTTTGCACATCATCTGTTTTTCCACCAATATCTTTACCTTGATCCTTCCATTTTGCGATCCCTCCTCAGGTTGCGCCCTTGGCCTCTGACCTCTCCACAGTGCAGCAGCAAGGGTGTAGTACACATTTTTTACCGGATTACAACATTTTCAGCTCACAACAATTAAGCCTTGAAAGCAGTAGGCTTTTTTATCTTTATGGTTTTTTAAATCAATGTGTGTATTGGAATATAATTCTAGGGCAAGGTGAGAAACCATGGAATATTCATCAGGCTCATGGCAAAATATGGAGAGAAGATATATTTGAAAGCACTTTTTTTCCAAATACACTACCAACAGGTTTTAGTTTTGTAGTCAGTTCTGAAGGGCGCTCAAGAACATTCAAGACCTTAAATTGTACCGAAGGGGTGTAGCTTCACCTATGCACCCGCCAAAAAAGCCATGAGCCTGGTAGAAACAGTGCCGGCATATTTATTAGAAACTTGTGCAGCACAGCTCAATGCAGCACATCACCTTGCTGTGCTGCGTGACTTGGAAAGGGCATGAATGCACTGTATTTAAAAGAATATGGCTCTTTCCTGCCACCACTGCCACCATTTTGGCTGCCTAGCGCCAATGCAGGCACCCATGCACCATGGTGCAAGGGTGCCTGAGTTGTAAGCAGGATTGTTTTTGTGCAGGAAGGGACACTGTCCTGAACAAAAACAATCCCCTGGGGCATTTTCTTCTTTCTATGTTGGTTGCAGAATGGAGCACAAATAAAGAGGAAGCAATGATGCGAAATAAAGATATTTCTCCTCATTCTGCCTCCTCTGAGGAGGCGTATGTTTTTGGCGCATTCACAGGGTTGCCACTTTTGGTAAATCTGGGAATGCATAAACACCCATGGGCATTGCTTGGAAACACCCACGCAACACCCATGGAATGCCTTCCCGGGGCAGATAAATAGAATGCAGTGATTTGTGCTGCGTTGCGTTACTCCAGATATATGAAGCCACTCATGACCATGCAAGGTGGCCTTGCGTGGCGTCATAAATCGTATTTTGGATTTGTGTCCCTCCTGCAACACATTGTGCGGTGCAAGAGCAACGCAATTCCTCTCATAAATATGCCCCTGGGGCGCAGCAGGTGGATAATTTCCTCGCAGAACAAGAAATCCTTTGCAATCCTTCACTTCCTTGCTAGTTGAGGCAGCAGGCAGAAGCCGCACAGCACAGCTAGCCGACCTTCTCCCGCGGAGTCTAGAGTCAACGTTGTTTTACCTGCAACTGTTAAAACCCGATTGCATACAGTTGATTTTAGGTTTCTTAAAATGTTCAATAAGATACAGAAAAAATCTGGACTGAAATTGACTTGGATAATAATGTACTACTATAAATGGTTTTAAAGCGGTTTTTATACTCTTATTTACCCATGAATTTACGGAACCTGACTTGTTATGCCAACTTTTTCAGTGTATGTTTAATTGTGTAAATGTAACTTTTATGGTTTTTATCTGGAAGCCGAATAAAGTTGAAATTGAAATTGAGTCTAGAGTCTCCGAGTCCAGTATTAGCGTCCATCTAAAAACGTGGTCCTCAAGCCTGCCGCCTTGTACTTTCAGCAGTCTCGTGGCCTCAGCTGTCCAAGTGAAATAGCGTCCATCCCAGGGTGGGAGGGAAAACTGCCAGAGAGCATAGGAATTGCGGCTATAACAGTGACGGTTCAACTGAAGCTGGACTTTCTTCCATTAAGAAATCTTAAACATTATGACAGCTTGAGCACAGAAACAATTTCACTTGTGGAAGGTCATGCTGTCTCTGCTGTGTTGACAGATGAATCTGATGTCCAGGGAAACGCAGAGAACCCTTTCATTCCATATTAAAGCCTCATAGATTTCTTAGTGAAACGTGTCATTTTGTCCCCTGATTTGACCACTCAATGGGATTTTCAATCTAAAACTGTTTATTTTTGTCATGCTCTCTTTACTGCTATCTATTTCAAGCCCTTTTATTTTCTGTTGTTAGAGAGTTCTTTAATGTTCGAAATACTGCCTGTTAGCAACAGAAAGGCATGACAGTGGGTGACCAGCAAGCACTCAATGCAGACCTAATAAATCCCTTTTAACTCAGATACTATTCTGCAAGCAACATATTTTTAATGCGGGCATTCCTTGTAAATCTTGACTGTTTTTTGCTTTTCATTGATGTTTATATTTTACTTTTTTGTGGATTTCGAGATCCTCATCTTCCTATTCCACTTCCGCAGACTCCTTTGACAGACCCCGAAACTTAGTGATAACTATGATTTTTATTGTAAAGCATCAATTCTCCTCCTTTCCTTTGCATGTAATGCATCACATAAATAAACTGATGCTGTGTCAATGATGCATACACTACCATATTACCAGGTTTAAATACTTGTTTCAAAATGTCTGCTCAATGTTTGTAGTAAGACTTGGGGTCTTGTCATTATCCCGTTGTCTGTGTTGCGCCAGTGCAGACCAGGGCCTTTGAGGGCCTCATTTATGGCATTTTTGCATAGAACTGCGCACCAAGGCACCTTGCTATACATGCTATACTCCAAAGTGAAAGGGCAGGAATGCACTGTATTTAAGCAATACAGTGCATCCCTGTCCTTTCTTCCGGCGCTGGCACAGTCTTGGCAGCCTAGCGCCAAGTAGGCACCCTTGCAACCATGGTGCATCTGTTGCTGGAAGGATTGTTTTTGTGCAGGAAAGGTCACCTTCCTGCACAAAAAACAATCCTACAAGGCGTTTTCCTCTTTCCATGAGCGCTGCAGCACACATGGAAAGAGGAAACAAGCATTTACAATGCAATGGTTTCGCCTTTGGAAAAGTTAGAGCTTTTGGCATTGTAAATGACAAAATTTGTATTTATGTGTTGGTTTTGAAAACAGATAAATAAATGGCATTGTCATTTACATTGCCATTAGCTTAATCTCTGCAGTCACTCAACAGTCCCTAGCACTCCCTAGTCACTCTGCACTCCGTAGCACTCCCTAGCACTCCCTAGTCACTCTGCACTCCCTAGCACTCCCTAGCCCTCCCTAGTCACTCTGCACTCCCTAGCACTCTGCACTCCCTAGCACTCCCTAGTCACTCTGCACTCCCTAGCACTCCCTAGTCACTCAGCACTCCCTAGTCACTCTGCACTCCCTCGCACTCACTCGCACTCCCTAGCACTCTGCACTCCCTTGCACTCTGCACTCCCTTGCACTCTGCACTCCCTAGCACTCCCTAGTCACTCTGCACTCCCTAGCACTCCCTAGTCACTCTGCACTCCCTAGCACTCCCTAGCATTCTGCAGTCACTCTGAACTCCCTAGCACTCCCTAGCATTCTGCAGTCACTCTGCACTCCCTAGCACTCCCTAGCACTCCCTAGCAGTCACTCTGCAGTCCCTAGCACGACTTAGCACTCTGCAGTCACTCTGCACTCCCTAGCACTCTGCAGTCACTCTCCACTCCCTAGCACTCCCTAGTCACTCTCTACTCCCTAGCACTCACTAGTCACTCTGCACTCACTAGCACTCCCTACTCACTCTGCACTCCCTGGCACTCCCTAGTCACTCTGCACTCCCTAGTCACTCTGCACTCAATAGCACTCCCTAGCCACTCTGCACTCCCTAGCACTCCCTAGTCACTCTGCACTCCCTAGCACTCTGCAGTCACTCTGCACTCTCTAGCACTCCCTAGTCACTCTGCACTCCCTAGCACTCCCTAGCACTCTGCAGTCACTCTGCACTCCCTAGCACTCTGCAGTCACTCTGCACTCCCTAGCACACCCTAGCACTTTGCAGTCACTCTGCAGTCCCTAGCACTCCCTAGTCACTCTGCACTCCCTAGCACTCCCTAGCACTCTGCACTCCCTAGCACTCCCCAGTCACTCTGCACTCCCTAGCACTCTGAACTCCCTAGCACTCCCTAGTCACTCTGCACTCCACAGTCACTCTACACTCCCTAGCACTCCCTAGCACTCTGCAGTCACTCTGCACTCCCTAGCACTCCCTAGTCACGCTGAACCACAACACACATCAAACTCTCCAAAGCACAACAACTATACACTAGTCCTTACATACACCCACACACACTGGACCGCTAAAACTCATACACCAGCCACACACGCCGAACCACATGCATCAAGACAAACTCACAGCGTCCATAAACTCCAAACCACGCACATATGTATAGACACCAAACTACAAAAGACATACACACATGAATCTACACAAAAGGCACACAGGGGTAAGCACACTAATGCTCACACAGGCGCGCATGCCGATAAACACACATACCCAGACCCAGACAAGGTGTACAGATAAAGGCCCCCGCACCACATTTGCATTCACCCATCATGGTCTGCCTACAGTTGACAGGTTGTGTGATCTTGGCCATATGACCGCATTCCAGTGTGTGACCCCCGTTGTTCATAGCTTGGTTGTGTATGTTTTAGTATTAAATACATATAGGCCTGTCTGCAGAAGTTTACCGGAACTGTGGTACACTGATAGAAAACCTCCTTTTTGCCCACAGAGAGGCGGCGTCAAGGGCCCTTTGTCACCGAAAGTTCTCACTAAACCCGAGTCAGAAGATGCCCGCGAGGTAGCGCTTATTGTAACAACTGTATTACATAATGCACTGTGAGCCCATTGTATTGGTTACATCATTTTGCCTCCCCTCCCGATGAAAAAGCTATCCTGCTGTAATAAATTTTAAGGAGTAGGAACCGATTTTCATTGACTCTAGAGCTGGGTGGGTGAAGGGGAATTAGGTGGTATGGTCGAATAGATGTTCATCCTCCAAAGGTCGATAACATTTGAAATTTGTGCTTTTTGCAGTTTTTTATACAATTACAGGATGTTTAGCGTCCCCACCGAGACTTGAACCTGGTTCCCCAACTTTGAGGTCGGCGGTCCTCTGCGGTGTAATAGTGCCCCAGGAGGAGGGTAGAGAAGGTGACTACGGCCACCCAAAAGAGGCTGCAGCGGTTCAACCGTGGAGCTCGGGTGCAAAAGACTTTGATTCCTGGAGGCTACGTTTGGGGAGCCTGCCCCTCCTCTTAACAGTTACTTCACGATCTGCAGGAACGCGTGTGTGGGTTAGTTCTAGGTCCCCCTAAGAGAGCGCGGTGAGGCAATGGAGTTCTACGTGTACTCAGCGGATCGCCTGTTCCAATCTCGGTAGGTTAATTCGCCGACTGCAGAGCTCTGTGCGAGCCGGTTGGTTTAAAGGTTCCAATTCTAGTAAAATTGTAGGGTGGGTTAATGCGCCGACCTTGGAGCTCTGTGTATGCCCGGGAAACTGCAATATCGAAGCCCGACAGGGTGGCGGTAGGTGTATAGCTAAATGTACCCTCACAAGTTGGAGGCGGGGCCGGGTCACCTGTAATTCCAAAAGAGCACTTCAAGCCACCCACATAGCTCCGCGGGGACCCGCTGCAGCGCCCAGCGAGCTGCCCCCGTGCCCCATTGTGAGCTGCGCATTTCAGTTTCATTTCAATCGTTGTTACTATCAGTGGGTCATAGAGGTACGCCCACCATCTTTTCAGATATACATTTTTTTCTGTGCTGACAGAAGGAGAAACTAGCAACTCTACCTGCATGGCACACTGCTAGGCTGCGTGATGGTAGTGTGGGGGAGGGGCGAGAGGCGAGAAGCTCGGGGGTAACATGACGCAGCGAGGTTTCATGGAACGGGCAGAGTGCAGGGAACACTCACCACAGACCAGCAGAATAAACTAGGCACCGCAAGGACAATATTTGTGAACAAAAGATTAAACAAGTAAGTATTGTAGATGCATTGTTTCTAAACCGAGGCATAACTATTTACTTTAAAAAATTTGGCGAGGTCACTATCGGCCTCAGTGGGATTAAACAATGAGCTATCGGCATTCAAACTGATTATCTACAGGTCATGTTGCACATCAGTCTTGTTGAGGCGTGGGAAATGTTCTTGGTGACAGTTACCCTCGAGCTATATAAACTTTTGAAATGGGTATCCTTGTGGGCAGTAGCATACCATTGATTGACTTCATACACAAATATATCAGCTTAAAGCACTATGTTTTGCGGTTATGACTGACATTCGGTGTTCTTTAAAATGCATCACTGAACGCCAAGATATTTTTAAAGCTCTCTCCTATCCGAAATTAATCCATAAAAGAAAATGAGTGACTGTCACATTTTAGACATACGAATGGTTGCCATACTAAAACTAAAACAAACTACCGTTTTTCATATAGACTGTGTGGAGTAAACCTCTTGGATTTTTATTTATTTTATTTTATGCGTTTTTATATAGCGCAGACTTTACCCAAAGGTGTCAGAGCGCTTCACAATAGGAACAGAACTGATGCATGAGAAGAACACTACAAGTGAACAAATTACAAAAGCAAACGTTAAGTTACATGAGGCAAAAATGACAATGGTGGGCAAACAAAATACAAGAGGTAGCAAACGGTGCGGTCCACTGGGTGTGCCTGGTGGGGTTAAGGGACAGACACTCTGAGGCCAAGGGGGGCTATAGGTTCTGGTTTCATTTACAATCTGAGAGGCCAGTAATGGCTTAATTCACCCACATGGTATGGGGCCATTTGTGGCACAAAACGTTTATCTCCCCGTCTTCCTCCATGTTCATTGTAAACTGTGTAGTCAGGCTCGCAGAGGGCGAGAGTGAGCGTGTGCCGAGGTTGATGCCCCTATTGCAAGGCAGCTTGACTGACCCCGCCCCGGGTGGTTGTATTCGGGAGTGTGATTTTCATGTCAGCTACTGCGGTACTGAGTGGGCTCAATTACGACATAGCAGTAATTGTAATTTTTGACATAATGTTGGTAATTATGTAATGTTTCCGAGATTCTGCAGCATGACTAAACATAGTCGGTCCGATTCCGAGCGTTGACTCACCCAGGGCTTTCGGTCTAGTTGTTCGTATTCCTAACGTAAGTCTTAGAGATAAATGAGGGATTTGTAAGAGCGTGCCTCGTTGGTGTGTGGGTACGGCACACTGCGTTTCGCTAGTAGCGGGCAGAACGGAACCACTTTGTGTTATGAAAACAGCTGTTTAATCAGTGGATAAAAATATAGAACCTGATGATAACATCTGTAGAGTACAAGGCTAGGACTGCGGAAATGTCTGGAGTGTTCTGTGGAACTTTCATATGGCTCGTGAGACAAGAGGAAAAGAAACCTGATTAGCGAGAGGGATGAGAGGACGAGACAGGAAAAGCATTGGCCGTGTGGTCGGGCCGTGCAATGAAATAATAAAAACAAGGTAGATAGTGGGAAGGGACGTGAGCCAGTGCTTTAAAAGTAATACAAAAGTGCAGGGATACTCGACATCTCATAGCACCTGAGAAGTACCCGTACTCTTTCACTAAAAGCATTGCACCCTTTCTAACACGAACGGCGGGAGGGAGGCCTACGAGGACAGGGGGGGGGGCGGGAGAGGAACGGACGGCGGGAGGGGGCGGGAGAGGACACAGGGGGCGTGAGGGGGGAGGGGGGGCGGGAGAGAACACGAACGGCGGGAGGGAGGCGGGCTAGGACTGCGGAAATGTCTGGAGTGTTCTGTGGAACTTTCATATGGCTCGTGAGACAAGAGGAAAAGAAACCTGATTAGCGAGAGGGATGAGAGGACGAGACAGGAAAAGCATTGGCCGTGTGGTCGGGCCGTGCAATGAAATAATAGGGACGTGAGCCAGTGCTTTAAAAGTAATACAAAAGTGCAGGGATACTCGACATCTCATAGCACCTGAGAAGTACCCGTACTCTTTCACTAAAAGCATTGCACCCTTTCTAACACGAACGGCGGGAGGGAGGCCTACGAGGACAGGGGGGGGGCGGGAGAGGAACGGACGGCGGGAGGGGGCGGGAGAGGACACAGGGGGCGTGAGGGGGGAGGGGGGGCGGGAGAGAACACGAACGGTGGGAGGGAGGCGGGCTAGGACTGCGGAAATGTCTGGAGTGTTCTGTGGAACTTTCATATGGCTCGTGAGACAAGAGGAAAAGAAACCTGATTAGCGAGAGGGATGAGAGGACGAGACAGGAAAAGCATTGGCCGTGTGGTCGGGCCGTGCAATGAAATAATAAAAACAAGGTAGATAGTGGGAAGGGACGTGAGCCAGTGCTTTAAAAGTAATACAAAAGTGCAGGGATACTCGACATCTCATAGCACCTGAGAAGTACCCGTACTCTTTCACTAAAAGCATTGCACCCTTTCTAACACGAACGGCGGGAGGGAGGCCTACGAGGACAGGGGGGGGGCGGGAGAGGAACGGACGGCGGGAGAGGACACAGGGGGCGTGAGGGGGGAGGGGGGGCGGGAGAGAACACGAACGGCGGGAGGGAGGCGGGAAACGTGCCGGGGAAAAACATGCCCAGGACAGCAGCAATCACGGCCGGGCCGGACCAGACTCGGGGGCGTTCCCGGCGTCGCGTGACGTCGGCAAAAGCCAAAGAATCTCGGGAACGCCCCCGTGTCTGGTCCTGCATTGATGGACAGGCCCCTCGTCCAATGGCTAGGCTCCATTTATGGAGCTAGCCAATGGGACGGGGGGCGTGTTCCATAGTGCCTTACTGTACTCATTAGATTTCTCTGGAGGAGGAGCCTAACGGCTCCGCCCCCCAGCGAAACCTAAAAAGGAGGAGAAATAAGCTTGTTTGTCCTCGTTACACCTCTCCTTGTGAAGCATACGGATTTGATGCTTCTCCAGGTTTACATCACTTTGGAAATCTGGGGCAGCATCAAATTGTATGGATGTTGCGTGGGAAAGCCCACCCAACATGGAATGAGTCCCGGTTACAGAGTAAGGTGACGCAATGATTTGCGCTGCGCCGCCTTACTCATGCTTTAAGAGGCCACTCAAAGACATGCAGGGTGGCTTTGCGTGGCTTCATATATCTTTATGAGAGCCCTGTGTCACGCATGTACCAGTTTATAGGGTGCAAAAGTAACGTAGGGCTCTAATAAATAAGCCCCCGAGTTTCTCTTTTCTGTCTACAGTGCATACTTTAACTTGAGAAATCTCTGAGTTAGTGCATGGGCTGCAATAACAGAGTTCTGAATCCCAGAGAACTAATTTCCTCGTCCTGTTTTCGAGCTCTGCTGCGTGCAGTTTATGCACTAACTCAGAGAGTCTCAGAGTTAACAGATGCCCTGTAGGACCCCCTCTGCGTTGCCACAGCACAAAGTAAGGAATCATGACATGGCCGATCATTGTTTCAATGCCCCTAAGATATGTACCATATTGGTGTAAAATATATATATATTTTTTAAATACAAAACAACAACTGGATGTAGGAGTCCAACTAAAGCTAATGCAATTAAGTATATAATTTATCAACTTTGAGAAACCATGTATTAATGCCATGAGCTTCCTGACAGTGTGCCTGCTGCGACAATTTGCCAAGTTTAGCTGGTTGACAAGTTCAGTCTGTATGTTTTTCTCTGTTTTCTTTTCTCCAGAAGGAAACCATTTTGTCTTGGAGATATCTCTTGCCCTACACGCCATGAACTAAAGGGAATCCTCCCAACATGTTCTTGCCCTCTAAGCATGCCCTGTAAACACCTTTGTGCCACTTTTTGTAGGAACATTTGTATGTTATTCTTAGGCAGTAGACGTCACGCAAATTCATTGTTCAGATTTCTTAGGTGAGCACAGATTTTGCATTAATGCTTCCTACCACACCTCTCCACACCTCTCCTCTCACACTGTCCCATATTAATTTCCAGGGCAGGCTTTCTTGATGCAATATTTATTTTTGGTGCGCCAAAGCCCCACGACACCCAGCCGCGGTCGGCAGTAGGAGTTTCTGCAGGGCGGTGACGTGGGTAGGAGGAAGGGCAGGGTGGGGGGTAGTAATGTATGGATTACGGATTTTAACAGGTAAGTAAACATATAAATAAATAAAACGAATTTCGTTGCGCGCGCTGCATCGCATTTGGTGATGCAGCGCAAACAACAAAATTCGTTTTATTTATTTATATGTTTACTTACCTGTTAAACTCCGTAATCCATACATTACTACCCCCCTCCCCACGTCAACGCCCTGCAGAAACTCCTACTGCCGACAGCGACTGACTACACCCTCCTCGGATTCCCTCACTGACACCGGGCAAAAGTGCGCCTCATCCCTCCAATCACATGTTATTGTTGAACACAGCGCCTCCCCCACAGGCCAGCGCCCGGTGCGACCGCACCGGTCGCACTGCCCTAAAGCTGGTCCTGTTAATTCCCAACATACGGATGCCAAAGGGCACCCACCGAGGTGGCCTTGCAGGAATGGTTCCTGGTTTCATATATTGGGTATTTGGACCGTACAAATTAACAGGCCTACTGGGTACAGAATATTGTGAAGTGGAAATAACATAAATGAAATTTAAAATACACACAGTCATAGTTTACTGTCGATTTTTCCCTTCTCAGGTCAGAACCCTGGCAGGTTCGAGCTACTGAATATAGGGCTTTGAGTAGTGGCCCCATGTGACCTTTTTATGACATACGTGATAGCTCAATCGCTTCTTTTCTTTCTTTTCTTACCATGTCCCAGTTCACAGACAACCACACACTTCTCATCATTGGAGTTCATGTTTTTTCAGGACGGCAATAGAAAAAACACTTAACTTTGCTTGTCAGGAACCATCAAAACTAAGGCTTAGAACACAAGTGTAATTGCAGAGCAGCGCCCAGGGCCAGCAAAGGCCTAGGAGCTGTTATCAAATTGCCTGCATTATTGTTTTCTAAAATGGATGCTCATTCCGAAACCTTTAGATTGGAAGCAGGAGCGCTTCCCCTGGCACCTGGGCTGGGATTATGAGTCTATTAGCACTGACTGTAAAAGTCACCTCTTCGGTGCCGTTGTGCCCGTAATGTGTACTCTGTGGTAAGTAGAGCCATGGTCACTGACCGTAATGTGTACTCTGTTGTAAGTAGAGCCGTGGACACTGCCCATAATTTGTACTCTTTGGTAAGTAGAGCCGTAGTCACTGCCCGTAATGTGTACTCTGTGGTAAGTAGAGCCGTGGTCACTGCCCGTAATGTGTACTCTGTGGTAAGTAGAGCCGTGGTCACTGCCCGTAATGTGTACTCTGTGGTAAGTAGAGCCGTGGACACTGCCCGTATTATGTACTCTGTGGTAAGTAGAGCTGTGGTCACTGCCCGTAATGTGTACTCTGTGGTAAGTAGAGCAGTGGACACTGCCCGTATTATGTACTCTGTGGTAAGTAGAGCTGTGGTCACTGCCTGTAATGTGTACTCTGTGGTAAGTCTGGCCCTGGTCACTGCCTGTAATGTGTACTCTGTGGTAAGTAGAGCAGTGGTCACTGCCCGCAATGTGCACTCTGTGGTAAGTAGAGCCATGGTCACTGCCTGTAATGTGTACTCTGTGGTAAGTAGAGCCATGGTCACTGCCTGTAATGTGTACTCTGTGGTAAGTAGAGCCGTGGACACTGCCCATAATGTGTACTTTGTGGTAAGTAGAGCCGTGGTCACTGCCCGTAATGTGTACTCTGTGGTAAGTAGAGCTGTGGTCACTGCCCGTAATGTGTACTCGGTGGTAAGTAGAGCCGTGGACACTGCCCGTAATGTGTACTCTGTGGTAAGTAGAGCCATGGTCACTGCCCGTAATGTGTACTCTGTGGTAAGTAGAGCCGTGGTCACTGCCTCTAATGTGTACTCTGTGGTAAATTGGGCCGTGGACACTGCCCGTAATGTGTACTCTGTGGCAAGTAGAGCCGTGGCCACTGCCCGTAATGTGTACTCGGTGGTAAGTAGAGCCGTGGACACTGCCCGTAATGTGTACTCTGTGATAAGTAGAGCTGTGGGCACTGCCTCTAATGTGTACTCTGTGGTAAGTCGGGCCCTGGTCCTTGCCTGTAATGTGCACTCTGTGGTAAGTAGAGCATGGTCACTGCCTGTAATGTGTACTCTGTGGTAAGTAGAGCCGTGGTCACTGCCTGTAATGTGTACTCTGTGGTAAATTGGGCTGTGGTTACTGCCTGTAATGTGTGCTCTGTGGTAAGTTGGGCCGCGGTCACTGCCTGTAATGTGTACTGTGTGGTAAGTAGAGCCTTGGTCACTGCCTGTAATGTGTACTCTGTGGTAAGTAGAGCATGGTCACTGCCTGTAATGTGTACTCTGTGGTAAGTTAGGCCATAGTCTCTGTCTGTAATGTGTACACTGTGGTAAGTAGAGCCATGGTCACTGCCTGTAATGTATACTCTGCCGTAAGTCGGGCCATGGTCACTGTCTGTAATGTGTATTCTGTGGTAAGTAGAGCCATGGTCACTGCCTGTAATTTGTACTCTGTGGTAAGTAGAGCCGTGGACAGTGCCCGTAATGCCTACTCTGTGGTAAGTAGAGCCGTGGTCAATGCCTGTAATGTGTACTCTGTGGTAAATTGGGCCGTGATTACTGCCTGTAATGTGTGCTCTGTGGTAAGTAAAGCAGTGGTCACTACCCTTAATGTGTACTCTGTGGTAACTAGAGCTGTGGTCACTGCCTGTAATGTGTACTCTGTGGTAAGTCTGGCCCTGGTCACTGCCTGTAATGTGTACTCTGTGGTAAGTAGAGCTGTGGTCACTGCCTGTAATGTGTACTCTGTGGTAAGTAGAGCCGTGGTCACTGCCCGTAATGTGTACTCTGTGGTAAGTAGAGCCGTGGTCACTGCCCGTAATGTGTACTCTGTGGTAAGTAGAGCCGTGGACACTGCCCGTATTATGTACTCTGTGGTAAGTAGAGCTGTGGTCACTGCCTGTAATGTGTACTCTGTGGTAAGTAGAGCCATGGTCACTGCCTGTAATGTGTACTCTGTGGTAAGTAGAGCCGTGGACACTGCCCGTAATGTGTACTCTGTGGTAAGTAGAGCTGTGGTCACTGCCTGTAATGTGTACTCTGTGGTAAGTAGAGCAGTGGACACTGCCCGTATTATGTACTCTGTGGTAAGTAGAGCTGTGGTCACTGCCTGTAATGTGTACTCTGTGGTAAGTAGAGCCGTGGACACTGCCCGTATTATGTACTCTGTGGTAAGTAGAGCTGTGGTCACTGCCTGTAATGTGTACTCTGTGGTAAGTAGAGCAGTGGACACTGCCCGTATTATGTACTCTGTGGTAAGTAGAGCTGTGGTCACTGCCTGTAATTTGTACTCTGTGGTAAGTCTGGCCTTGGTCACTGCCTGTAATGTGTACTCTGTGGTAAGTAGAGCATGGTCACTGCCTGTAATGTGTACTCTGTGGTAAGTCAGGCCATAGTCTCTGTCTGTAATGTGTATTCTGTGGTAAGTAGAGCCATGGTCACTGCCTGTAATGTGTACTCTGTGGTAGCTCGGGCCGTGGTCACTGCCTGTAAGTGTACTCTGTGGTGAGTAGAGCCGTTGTCACTGCCTGTAATGTATACTCTGCCGGGGTCACTGCCGGGGTCACTGCCTGTAATGTGTACTCTGTGGCAAGTAGAGCCGTGGTCACCGCCACAGTTGCAACACGGGCAGGTGTACCTGGATGACTGCCTGAAAGCTCTTAATAGCATTTGCCAGAACGTGTTACTCTTATCAATGACAGCATTCCATGTACTTTAAAGGCCAGCTATGTTCTTGCCGGGACAAGCACCCATTGGTGTGACCTACTGCTGTAAACAAATCCAGAATCAAGATTTTAGTGTGGAAATCAACCAACTCTTGCGGATGAGACTGCCTCCTTGGTGGACATCTCCCATTGACTATGTCGGAGTCAACAAGGGGTAAAGGGAAATGTACCTGTTAAAGGTGTTTACTTACTGTTTTTGTTTTCATGATGGAAGCGTGAGCATGTACAGCTCTTGCCAGCGGTAGTGCGCTACAAGACAAGCCGTGGTTAATACTCATCTCGTTGCACATCATGATTCTGCATTTGCTTTAATTTAGGGACTTACTATTCAAAATTGCTGTCAACTGTCCACAGTCCCGTCATGGTGCATCTTTCAAACCAGAGTCCCCAAACAGCAGAAGGGAACACATCAGCCTTTATTCGCTTTATTATCTACAGGCACAAGCCACTTGCCACTCAGTAGTCAATGCCTAAGGGGAAGAGGGGTGACAAAGCTCAAACCTCCTCAAATGCCTCTTGGATTTGTTCAAGATGTGAACCTCTTGGAGGTCTATGCTGCCCAATATTTTTGTTTTAGAAAGAAAACAATATTCATTTTCCAGTGTGGCCACAAAATCTACCCCTTTGGTTTACTCCCATGGAGCCCTTTCTATGTGCCTTTGAAAAAGATGATCAACAACCTCTAATTTGCAATGAGACCCAGAGGTGACTCTTGAGGTTTGTCAGGAAAAAGCCTGTAGTACATTTGACTCTTCCTTAGACTTCATAGAAGACTCCCCTTGTTGGCCCCTACTGTCTTCAAAACTAGCCCTATCAAGCACAAAAACTTGTCAAGAACAGCACCCCTGCCTATCTGGCTGACATGTTCACTATCTGTAGGGGCTCTCATCACACCTGCAGCTGGCACACCATCAGACAGAAGCCAAGGAAGTGTAATAAACTTAAAAGGCAAAAGATAATCTATATGCATCCAGGATCCAACATCCCTGTGTCAATCAAGAGCAACCCAACCCTCTAATTTAGGAAAGAGCTGAAGACACACATCTTTAAAGAATACAGAATCACCATTCTGTAACAGCCGCTCTGCTCCCAGAATTCTGCTTCCTCTTCAAGCCTTTGTTGACTTTATCACTGCCTCTCTCCCAGTACAGTGTGGTGCTGTCTTTTGAATTGTTGAATTCTTTATGGCTGTTTTTAGTTTTCTGAATAAAGTTGTGAACTGAACTGAATCGTGGAATTCGAATGCTGCATACATACATATATACATACACAATGGTTCATTCTGTATCTCACTTCCCCTCCTGCTTGGCGTCTTCTGTTCCCTTTACACAATCTTCCTTTGTGAAATCATCTCCTCCTTTGACTCCTACCTCTCTTCTTGACTCTCCAGACCAGAAAAACAGAAAGAGGGACTCTTGCTAGTTCAAATATTTTAGGCACTGAGCATGCCAAGCGAAACTCATCACACAGGCAGGTATATTGGGCCTCATTTATGAAAAGTGACGCATCGCTGCGTGAAAACAGCGATGGGTCACTTTTCATTGCGCCCTCCTTGCGACACCAATGAAGCATCATATTTACAGTATGACGCATCATTGCCCAAGGAGCTACAGATACGTCAGCATTTCTGACGTATCTGTATGGCGCAAAAGTGACGCATTGCTGGAGTGTGTCACAAAAGTGACGCAAGTCCAGCAATGTGTCCTTTTACATGGGGCAAGCGCCATGTGAAAGGGCCTGCGTCAATCTTATGCCGCTGTGAGGCAGGCATAAGAAATTGACGCATTTGCGTCCTAGAAGTGGCGCAGTGAAATCTTATAGATTTCACTGCGTCACTTCCATGACCATTTCTTGCGTCAAAATGCCCCCCATGCATATATTATACCTGGCGCAGGGGTTTACAAAGTGACGCATCTACCTAGATGCGTCACTTTGTAAATGTGGTGCAACAAGGCACATTTTTTACGCTGATGGTGCGTCACAAAAAGTGACCCACCGGTGGCGTAAAAGTGGCGCAAGGGCTCATAAATGAGGCCCATTGTATTTTTAAACACTCAAATGTCTGGGTGAAAGTTTTTAAGGACAGAATTTATTTTAAGAAAACAATTAAGGATTCATACAGTGCCTGAAAACAATTTCAGTTTTATGACTAGTAAAATATCTCCCAAGAAGAGGGGTTTGGAGCTGATGAGAGCTGATGCCAATATAAATATGGCACTAAGGTCAAGTGAACCAAAATTGTCCCTAAATTGAACTATGGTGTGTAACTGAAATGAACATCTGCAGAACAATGCAGGCTGAGATTATTTCAAGTGAAGCCCGTCAATCCACATGTGACAATCTATTTTGGCCACTCAAAAATCTGCAACCTTTCAGCGATGGTTATTTTCTAAAGAAAGGAGTTCAGTATTTGCTATATTTAAAATTTTAGCCCCAAATCTCTGCCCTTGTCCCCCCTTCCCCTATTATACAGTCTTTGTGATATCATGTCTGCCCTACACCTATCCTTCTTTCACTCCCATCCTGATGCACTCCAAGCTCAGGTAACCGTCACGGGCCATCTGATAAAGAACGTCCATGAGCTAATTCGATCTGAGCCCAACCAAGGCTAAGGCCACCAACTACCCATCCCTCAATTAACTCAAAACAATTCCATCTACCATCTTGTAAGCACCTGACTCCAACCTCCTTCCCAAAATATTAGGGTCAATCTCAATTACTAAATGCGTTCTTCCTTTCTTCGTCACTGTGTCATATCACTGCAACTTCCTGAGCATTTATGAGGGCAACCTTAAGGCTTCTTCCACTCATCTAAGCCCCCGATAAATAATGATACTCTTAGAAGGTCAGACAACCAAGCAGCCATCTTCTAGGCCATGCCAGACCCTTGAAAGAGGGTTCTGAACTTGACTGTTTATTGTGGTAACCCCCTTAGATAATTTTTCACCACTTCATTCAGAACTCCGACAGGCGGGATCACTGGTTACAAAATGTCCTTCTACAAATTTCTCATTCTAGTCTATAAAGCTATCATCCACCCTCACGCTTTTCGCACAATGGTCTGATCATCTCCCACTATTCCCCTATCGACCATCTCTATCCACAAGCCCACCACCAACTTGTGACATTTAACCCCCTCTATGTCACATTCTCCTTCATGCCCTTCAAGGCAGATGCTTACCATTAGAATCTTATTTCTTTAGGTCTTCATCTTTCCTGGATGTCTTTGGAGATGATTTTTAAAAACGTCCTCCTATGTTTCAGCACCACTGGTCTTTCAATTGAACTGTGGAAATCACAGACTTTCCTAGGATCTTTATGTATCTTTTTTTTTTAAAACTTATTTTTATTGGCATTTTATTATTTGAACAATACAGATCTTATTGTTAGATATATAGGCAATAAAAAGTAGAACATTCTTACAAAGTTCCTTTATATCGGTGGCAAGTGGGTCGAATCTGTAGAGTCCATGTACCAGCATCGTTGGAGAATTGGGGGGGTGTAAACTCGGGAAAGATGCATGTGGGCGCGGAGTGCGAGCAGATCAGGAAGGATACGGGTCGGGTGACTAATGGGTCAGTGAGTCGTGCGATAATATGCCAGGGTCGCAGGAGGGGCGGTGTTTCTGTGTCAGGTCCTGTGCAGGGACCAGTCGACAGAAGTACCGGGTGTAGAATGCAACTGTAGGCAGCACAGGTGTGTCATCAGCGAGGGTTCTGGGATCGCGGACGTGCCTGCGCGGGAAGAGGAGGGTCAGCGGGACGCTGCGAGTGTGTATCCGGGTCTTCGTCGCGTGTCAACTGTCTAAAGCGGTGGAGTAGCATGGCCCATTCCATGGAAATGGGGTGTTTTCGGGCTCCCTTAATTTCCTCTTCGCGTAGAGCATCCTCCTCTGCCGCTGCCCATTTACATACCGCTCCCACCCAAGCCTCTGTAGGGGGGCCCGTGGGAGATCGCCAGTGCATGGCTATACATCTTTTTGTCAGTAGTAATGCTAGTGAGATGAAACACTTATGCGCTTTAAGATGCTTCTGTATTCTGAATATGCCTAAAGCGCTAGCTTCCCAAGTGGCCAGGGTTGTAAGTCCTGTGAGGTCTCTCAGAGTATCATGTATAGTCCGACCTAAAGGAGTGGAGGTCGGGGCAGCTCCAAAACATGTGGCAAAAGTCAGCGCCCGGGGAGTGGCACCGGAGACAGAGGAATTGAGTGTCGGGATAGAATTTTTGTAAACGGGCTGGCGTCAGATCCGCCCTATGGAGTATGTTGTACTGTATGTTTTTGAATCAGGCGTTCCTAGATATCTTTTCAGGGGCCTCGAGGGCCTTAACCCATTCCGACTCATGCAGTGGACATCGATGTCCTCCTCTCATGTGGCACGTAAAGTCACCAAGGGTGTATTTGCCAGTTCGCGTAGCGCCTTGTATAACCAGGTGATTAAGTGTCGCCCCACCCCCATGCGCGGGATAGCATGTATGACTGGATGTGTGTCTGGTTCTCCGGTGTGGAGGTTGTGATGGGGACGGAAGCCCTCGAGGAGTTGGCGATACAGCAGGGGGGAGATCGTACTCAGCCATCAGGCGGTGGAATGGTTTAAGCTGTCCTTCTTCAAATAGGGACTCCATGTCCGTGATCCCGCACGCCGTCCATGCCGTGAGCATGTTGGTCGGGAAGTACGACTCGAGTCTAGGCCAGCCAGCCAACTGGAGTAAAGGGGAGTACGGGGGTGCACCGGGTGACATCCGGTGAACCCGGAGCATGCACCGGCGCGCCATTGTGACCTGTAGGGGATATGTGCGTCGTGGTTTGGTGCCCGGGAGAAGGAGGCGGGTAAGCTCCGGTGTGGAAACCCTATCTGTTGGGGTACATGTTTCATGTGCGTGCCGGCCCGCCGTCCAGTAAGACAGCCATTGGAGTTGTGCCGCTAGGAAGTAAGACTCAAAAGACTGGGCCCTGAGGCCCCCCTGGGTGGTTGGCAGTTGGAGAGTCTTCAGCGCTTTTCTGTGTCTGCCTGATCCCCAGATGAGTGTACCAAGAGGTCGCGAAAGAAAGTTTTGGGTGGAATCGTAAAGTGATACAGGAGCCGGGGGAGCATTATCATTTTAGCTAAGGCCACTTGGCCAATCGGGGCTAGTGGCAGCTTGGGCCAAAACCTGACCGCCGAACGAAGGCTAGCGAGCGCTCTGCAATGCTTGCCCTCAAATATGTCTGCAGGAGAATGGTAAAGTCGGACCCCGAGGTATCGGGGAGCCTCTGTAGGGCAGGACACCCTCTGTGACCCCATCCAGACGTCGCGAGGGGGTATATCCGTGTGGAATCGGTACACCGTAGACTTGTCCCAGTTGACCCAGAGGCGTCCACAAATTCCGCTCATCTAGATGTCCCGCACATAGATTAGGAGATCGTCGGCGTACATGGAGACGCTATGAGTGACGCCCGCGAGTGGGATGCCCCAGTGTATGCCCTCCTGGCGCAATCTAATGGCCAGTGATTCGACCGCTAGGGCGAAGAGGAGAGGCGAAAGGGGGCAGCCCTGCCTCGTACCCCTCCGAACCTCGAAGGCCGCGGAGATGTGTCTCCCTATTCGGACCCGTGTAGTTAGATCTGTTTATAATAGTCGCGTGTACGCTATGAGAGTGGGGCCAATGTTGAGGCGATGTAAGACAGAGAATAGATATTGCCAGGTGAGGGTGTCAAAAGCCTTCTCGAGGTCAAGGATGAGGCAGGCGGAGCGCGGGTATATGTCTTTCACTTGATCTTGCACATGAAAGACGCGGTGGATGTTCTGAGAGGTGTTCCTGCCGGGGACGAACCCGCATTGATCCGGGTGGACTAGAGGGCGTATTATTTGAATATATCTATCGGCTAAGATTTTCCCTAGGAGTTTGCAATCGGCAGACAAAAGCGTAATGGGGCGATAAAACGCTAGGATCTTTTTGTATCTAATACGTAATAGGAACATAATTAATTGTGCATCACACACAACCATCCTTCCCACTTCCTAGTTTCTTTTCCCACACACTATACCTTGTTGTGTACATCTTTTGCTTCACTTATCTTTGTGATACAAGCAAGTAAATTTAACATAAATATGTTTATTGTTCGTGCATACACTCTCCCTTTTATGATTGATAGTAGAAAGGTGACAAGGGAATGAAGTCTCTTAACCATTAAATGAGATTGCGACAGATACTAGAATTACATTTTAGCACTAGAGAAAACCATAAGGGGTGCCTGCAATCAAAACAATATTTTTTTTGTGTTGATAGACACATTTTGAAGCACTTTTTTCATATTGTGTGCACCTTTTTGAATGATGCCTGAAAACCTGATAACCATCACAACAGCATGATGGCCTCTTAGATGTATGGCTTGCCCACGGTTGGAGTTTCCTAATTAACTCGCATGATAGGTTCCTGAGGCCTTGGCTGCCAATCATCCTTTTTGCAGCTCTCATTTCATGGCCACACCTTTTCTTTCCACCTTCTTTGCCACAGCTCAGAGTCACAAATTGACTCCTGTCAGTGGAGCAAATGACTGGTAGTTTCATCTTGAATCACTGACAATCTCTGCGCATGCTGAGTTACCACGTATTTCACCATCCTTCTACCATAAAGTGCAGAGACTTGCAGTTTCTCCGACTTCGGAAAATCTGGAAAACAAATTAAAAATTTCCCAGAGAGGCTCGTGGTAAACTACAGAGTAACAAATGTTCTGAAAAAAACAGGGCGTGGAAGGCACTCATATTTTACTTTTTTTCTTTCTACAAACAAGTCCTTAATTGTTGTTTTAAGAAGTCCTTTTTTTCTTGTTTGGAAGGGCCTTTTCTTGACAAATGAAACACGTTGTCATTTTGGTAATTTGTGATGCATTTGTTTGTGAAGGAGGTTTGCATACCATGCAAGCAATATGCAAACTAATGACACCACTATGCAGTCACTAGGTGCTATTTTGCACAATATTGCCAACAAGCACTTTAAAATCTGCCTAGAGCTGCACATAGATCTGCATAAAATAAATGCATAAACAAAATATATGGCTGTAGGAGCGTCTTGGGCTTTTCAATAATGAACTGCCTTTCTGGAGCAGCATACCTGTGCACAACTTACACGGCACATTAGCTGACCATTTTCCTTTTGGAAAGCTACCCTTTTTTCTTCGCATCAGTCTAAGCGGCTTACATCTAAAGCCCTGTTTTTCATCCGACGTCCCCCTGTTCTGCAGCTGCACGCGCCTGTGGTGCCGAAATGAAAGGTGACCACTCCTGACCAGGCAAAGCGATTTGATGGATACCGGGAAATGGCAAACTGTGTGCGAAAAACAGATTCTTTTCTCGATTCTCATTAAGTTAGCAGCATGACTTAATGATGTGCTCGTAAAGAGGGTCTTTTAATGCCCTTAAACATCTGTTAGGGTGTTTGAAATCCTTTTACCCCCACTCTTTCGCGTCCTGGACCCGAGGTGCTCCCCCTTCCCTCGTCCTCCGTTCCTCCGTGATAGAGTTCTTCATAGAAATTGATGTGGAGCCATAGGCCGAATCCAATGAGGAAAGACTTCGCGCGGTATTATTCGTGTTTCTCTGTCTGATGCTGCAGGATGCGCGCGCTATTTATTTTCCCGGCGTGCCTCTAGCCTCGGACCCATGGGAGCATTAAAGTATAGGAAATGCCTTGCCACAGGGTGGCTGGAGCAGCGCGAGCGCTGAATGCAAGAGCGCGACCGGGCAGGATAAAAAATGAATGGTGATGAAGGACCAGCATGCAGCGGGGGGTGACTCCTGCTGCCGCCGCTGCGGGGAGGCATCTCTGCTCGGAAGTCTGGGAGAATAAATGTGTCTTTCAGAGAATCCCAGGCCTGAAAATAAAACTCTGGTGTGTTCGGACCATACATGCCAACATTTCAGAAGAGCAAAGAGGGAGATTTTTTTGAAAAAAATCGGGAGATTGGGGCCGTGAATCGGGTTACTGTCATGTATGGGATTTGGAAGTGTGCTGATGCAGGATCGGACATTTGAAACGCAAACGCACGTTCTTTTCTTACCTTTTAGAAGCAAGGGGCCTCATTTATGAAAAGTGACGCATCGCTGCGTGAAAACAGCGATGCGTCACTTTTCACTGCGCACTCCTTGCGACACCAATGATGCGTCATATTTAATGTATGACGCATCATGTCGCAAGGACTTACAGATACGTCAGTATTTCTGACGCATCTGTAAGCGCAAAAGTGACGCATTGCTGGAGTGTGTCACAAAAGTGACGCAACTCCAGCAATGCGTCCTTTCACATGGGGAAAGCCCCATGTGAAAGGGCTTGCGTCAGTCTTACGCCTGCTGTGAGGCAGGCACAAGATTTTGACGCAACAGCATCCTAAAAGTGATGCAGTGAAATCTCATAGATTTCACTGCGTCACTATTACAAGGCTTTTTGCGGGGGAACGCCCCCTCTGCATACATTATACCTGACGCAGGTATAATGTGGCGCAGGGGTTTAAAAAGTGACGCATCTACCTAGATGCGTCACTTTTTAAATATGGTGCAAGAAGGAGCATTTTGTACGCCGCTGGTGCGTCACAAAAAGTGACGCACCGGCGGTGCAAAACTGACACAAGGCCTCATAAATAAGGGCCATGGAGCGCAATGGCAGGCAGACAGAGGGTGATGCAATTGTGCTCTAGGCCTGATGTGAAGGGGAAGCCATCATCCACAGTGAATGGGCATTCGGTGTGCTCTGACCACACCTTCACCACGAAAGGAAAAACAATCACAGTTCTCCTTAAAGGATTCTAGTCTCGCCCTGAAGTAGTGTAGGCCAGGATTGAGGCATACTCACAAGTAACAACAAGTAACAAGTTTTTATTTGGTTTGGTACTCCACTGAGGACCACAAATAATATATAAAATTCAATTATTACAGCTTTTAAAGGTTCTCATGTTAATACAGAGATAAATAAGGTTTTAAAAATTTATAAAGTTTATAACAAACTAGTTCATTAGGGGAGTTTTGCAAGTGATAATCAATTCCTTGACAGTGGTGATGCGGCATCTGAGATATATAGGATACAGATGTTTTGCTCTCGGCGCTACTACTTTTAGATTGGGGCATATGAACAGTAGATGCTCTAAGTCCTGCTCCCCGCCGTTACATGGGCTACATATTGGTGACTCGTTTTGATGCCATTTGGATGTTAAAGTTTGCGTGGGTAGAATGCCCAACCGGAGCAGGATAATTAATCTCCTAGCGCCGTGAGTGAGATTAAAATCTATATAGTTCTGGGTTTTCTTAAATACCACTGATTCAGCAAAGTTTTTATATAAAATTAATTTGGCGCAATGCGATGAGTCAAGGTCAAAGCTTAGTCTTGGGGTGTAGCATTTTAAAAAGAGTTTCAATTGAGGCGGTGTCCAAGTCAGCAACAGATCAGTACTAATATTCGCCAGTTTGAAGGCGAAATACATGTTTTTATAAAATACGTGCTTCGTAGAATCACTATCAAAGGTCTCTGTTTTAAGCAGGGAGCGAAGTGTACCATCCTTTGCATGGAGCAGGTTGTATGCCCACCTAATGATGTTTGCGATACCTCGAGAGTAAGAGCTCGTGCGCGATAGTTCAAGGCGGAGTGCTTGTACTGGGATAGACTGCGCTACTTTTAGCATTTTCCTCAATATTTTTCCTTCTTTTCGGTCCAGGAATGTCCACTGCTTTATAGGAATGTATTCCAAGGTATATGATAAAACTGCAGGGATCTTCACACTGTAGACTTTAAGCAGGGAGGAGAAATGTCTATTTCCTGAGGCCGCATATAACCTTAGCAGTGCTCCTGCATGCACCTCTGATTTTCTCGACAAGTTTAGAAACTGGCGGTTGTTTTTTAATGACTTAGTGAAGATCCTACCCAGATAGGTATACTCCTCAACTTCTTCGATTTTTTCGTCACCAAGTCTCCAACAGTATTTACTGCTTTTTTTCTTCCCTGAGAAAGAGACTATTTTGAGGCATACTCTGAGATGTGTGCAAGAAGAACAAAACTACTTAAAAATCAATATAGCCAAATGAATAAGGAACATCAATTCTTAATAACATAAATGTATTCTCGAACTTCAAAACAATCAGCATCATGTTTCAGAGGAAAAGAATTTTAACAAGTTTAATTGAAAGTCATTTGGGTCAATAATTGTTTTTGAAATTTGGTAAGGACTTAGGGGTTTGCCCACATGTAAACATTTACAGTTCCAACATTCACTCACGTGGACCATGCCTTTCTCGGGCGTGAAAAGCACTGTGGAGGTTGAATTGTAGGCAATTCTAGATATTTGGGGGGTTTTGGTGGTGGACTGCCACCTATACAACAGGTCTTAGCTGGTCTCTTGCGTCACATAAGTATGACTGACTGAAAAAGATGGTCATGTTAATGCCGAACTGTCTCCTAAATGTTCATTCGGGTTAGATCAATGCCAGATATTCAGAATATCCACATAAAATAAATGTACTTACTTGAAACTCATTTATTTGTTCCATGGTTATCCATTTACGAGTTCTGCGGTTGTCATGAAAATCCAGCATGGATGCAGCTGTCATTGATACTACTCAGGATGTCACTGTCTCAAAAGGACTGTTTTCGAAGGACTACTGCATGAAAAAGGCTTAGCTCACCATCATGAAGTTGGGAAGTCTTTTTCTGTGCATTACAAGAGAAGTGATCAATTATTCAGTCATTCACAGAACACTCCTTGTTCCGCTAATCTAATTAGGGGGAGATCAAACCTCTGAGAATGTATCCCAGTGTGCTGGAAGATGCCCCTGTGAGGGGTTGAATGCTCCATGCTAAGGGACTATACATCAGAGTGCTTTCTGGCTACTTTCATACCACACTCCTTATCGGAAATGCTCCAAACCCCTCTTCTTGGGAGATATTTTACTAGTCATAAAACTGCAATTGTTTTCAGGCACTGTATGAATCCTTAATTGTTTTCTTAAAATAAATCCTGTCCTTAAAAACTTTCACCCAGACATTTGAGTGCTTAAAAATACAATGGGCCTCATTTATGAGCCCTTGCGCCACTTTTACGCCGCCGGTGCGTCACTTTTTGTGATGCACCAGTGGCGTAAAAAATGCGCCTTGTTGCGCCATATTTACAAAGTGACGCATCTAGGTAGATGCGTCACTTTGTAAACCCCTGCGCCACATTATACCTGCGCCAGGTATAATGTATGCAAGGGGGGGGGGCGTATTGACACAAGGAAGGGTCGTAGAAGTGACGCAGTGAAATCTATGAGATTTCACTGCATCACTTTTAGGACACCGTTTCGTCAAAATCTTGTGCCTGCCTCACAGCAGGCGTAAGACTGACGCAGGCCCTTTCACATGGGGCTTGCCCCATGTGAAAGGACGCATTGCTGGAGTTGCGTCACTTTTGTGACACACTCCAGCAATGCGTCACTTTTGCGCTAACAGATACGTCAGAAATACTGACGAATCTGTAACTCCTTGCGACATGATGCGTCATACATTAAATATGAGGCATCAGGAATGTCGCAAGGAGTGCGCACTGAGAAGTGACGCATTGCTGCTTTCACCCAGCGATGAGTCATTTCTCATAAATGAGGCCCATGGTTAGTAGACCAAAATCAATCACTGGCTTCCAAACGCAACAAACCTCTTAGGATCTAGAGACATGATAATGTTTACATTCTTATAAAAACGTGTTATCAATGGAACTGTGGCGAAGCAATTGTATTTTCCAAAATGTTGGGCATTTCAATTGTACCAGCAACGATATTCCCATTCCTCTAACAATTTTTCTTTTGCAAACGATGGAGGCTCAAATGTATTAAAAGTTTTAACCAAAAATGTCCGTCATCTACCACAAGCCCTCACCACCCCTGACCAGGAGCTGAGGACACGAATCTCAGAACCATCCTTCTCGGTTTCTCCCTTTAGTATTGTCAAACCGTTCCCAGGTATATGAGTTCCTTGCAATTCACGCACAAAAATAAATACATGCTTACATTAGATCGTTAATCAGTTAATTAGTCATTACTGAAGAAGACAAGACATAAACACTCACTCTGCTTCTCATCTTTTTTGCTTATGATTTCAACAAATTATGCCTTTAAGCCTAATTGTAACTTTGGTGTTGTGTAAATTAGCTGATATTACAATATATTTATTGCTCTGAAACAATCATTCCCTATTATAATTATATTAATGTTTAGATTTAGGCCCTGAATTAGCATTTGATGGACATACCCAGCCCTACAAATCTTTGATCCGCCATTCTCATTTAGTTGAGCGGACCTTAAGTACTTTTGTCAATGGAGCCCACCTTGCCTCTGTCAATGGAATACTTCCTCTGACAACCTGACAACCCTTAATTGGGTAGAGGGTAAAATGTTGTTCCCTCAAAGGAACAACATTTTACCCTCCACCCAATTAAGGGTGGTCTGCATAATGCCTTTTTCTTGTCTGTATATGATAGGAAAAACATAATATTGACCTCTACATTCTGGTTTAAAACTCCCAGGCTGGGGGGGGGGCATTCTTTTCTTGTTTTTTTATCAGAAATAAATTCCAGCTTTGGAAGTTTTTATTTGAAAAACAAATAACGGTTAAATGTGTTATGGACAGAAGTCAAATCCTACTAAAGCTGCACACCAAAACTTTAGTACATTGATAGGAACTGCCATGACAGGGGTTCCTTTCATATACAGAGATGACCGCTGAGCTGGCCGTCATCTTTAAATTTGCCAGGTGAGCACCCATGGGATGGCAAAGGTATTGAAGGACCTCTACCATCTCAAACGACTCAACTCCATTTGCCAAACTCTAGACCAGGTCCTTAGTTTTTGGAATGTAAGAACAGTGTTTGTACAGAGGACACTGTGATGCATGTTAACATTTTTTATTTGTAGAGTGTCATTTATTTGAAATAAAAAACAGTATTTGAAAAGTCTGTATTTTTTGCTGATTGATTTGAAGTATGTAGCATGTACAAAAAACGAGGCCTGGGTGGGGAACTCCACTCCATTTGCGGAGTTTTCTGCACTCTGCGATCTGCTCTCGGAGTGCAGGAAACTCCGCTTTGTGTAGTGCAGCAGAGTTTTTACCCCGCTCCAGCTCACCAAAGGTAAGTTGGCGAGCTGCCGCTCAGGTCAAATTTCTACTCGAGCGGCTGCGAGATCAGCACGAACGGCACTTCACATTGCAATCCGCCTCTTGCGGAACACCACTGAGTTTTTTTATCACTTTGCAGAGTTCCGCGTAGTGAAACTCCGCGAACTACACCAATATCAGTAATAAAAAGCTTTTGAACCAGAAAAAGACAAGTGGTTTCTATGCCTGTTAAGCACTCTGTGTGAAGATGGTAAAATGCGTTTAAACATACAAAAACTCCACGCCAGCATTTAGAATTTCGGATAAAATTACTAATACAAAACTTGTAATTTTTGTATGTTTGACTACCAATACTTTTGGATTTTAAGAATGGTGCTTACACCTTCAACTGCAATAAATTTTATTTAAACGATTTCAAGAACGAATTATTTGAGAAACATTCCCTACGCATTGCTGAAACACAAAATACAAGCTCATTATTGTGACATTGTAAACTTAGTCTTCTCGATGGTATAAAGCCGCAGTATGCATTTCTTGGACTGAAGTGGTAATCATAAGAAAGCACTGTGTTGAGTTAAAATGGAAAGATTTGCTTGAAAAAAGCAGCTTTGGTAATCTAGTGTTTATAACATATGACACTTAAAATTTTAACACATGTGGGATCTTTTGTGGCATGTGCTGACTTTGCAACGATGAATTTCCAGAGAATGTGAGATCACGGAGACAAAATAATAAATGAATGAATGAAGGGTAGATGGAAGACGGATGTAACTAAATCTGCAAACTTATGTGCCTCAATGTACTTCATAGTTGGAGCTGAGGGTGTATGTGGACACCCGTAAAAGGTGTGTCGTAAGTTTTCTCCAGAAAACATACTGCTTGGTCTCTGTGCAGATGCTAATAATAGCTTTCAAGTTTGATAGCTTGGGCTGTAACATGCCGCTAACTCCATCGGTTATAGCTTATTTGTGGAACTGAATCGGGCTTTGGTCTGATGAGCACCGGGAGAACCTGGGGAATACTGTTCTATTTTGCTGGTTATGCATTTCAGGGCCTTCCATGGGTGCATTTGTGCACGAGGCAGAACGCCTTGAAGGTGACCAAGTAGAGCCATTCTACCGATGTCAAGGTCAGGGAGGAGGGGCTCTGGGCTCTCACTTTAGTTGCTGGTCTTCCAGTAGCATTCTAGGCAACAAGGAGGCAGTAGGTTACCTACATTTACACTTATGTCACTTTCCTACTTTGATGCTTTTCAGTCAAGCCTCAGTCTATTATTCCTGCTCTGTCTGTGTTCTTTTTTGGAAATACTGGGTACCCCCGCTGTGTTTGTTTTTTTCTTTTGTTCTCAGCCCTTCTCCAGACATATCTGCTCCGCGTCAGGTTGCCCCTCAGGGCTGTCGCTGCACTGTACAAACACTACAGACAAAATAAATAAATAAATAAATAAATAAAGTGTGAGTAAAGAGAGGTACTTAAACAGCAGCTTTGCAGGTAAGCGAGGTGGGGCATGGCGAGGGGAAGGGGGTAAGTCGACAGATGACTGAATTGGGGAAATTAAATGAATATACGTTTTTCCGTCGTCTGTCGACACCCCCCCCACCGCCTCACCGCGCTTTCCTGCATCAGCCGCTGCTGTACTTAAAAGAATTCCCTTCCACAATGACTTATGGGAAAAAGGGCTTGAAACCATTGTTGCTCCTGACGAGCCATGTCTACCCAGTGCTACTCTTTACCCTCGGTGACTAGGAATGTCTTTGCCAGGCACAAGTGATTCTATGCAAAAAAAATACTCCTTTTCCCTCTCAGCATACACATTTGAAAAGGTGAAATCATTTGTAGTCTCTGTGATGCTTTAAAAGATACAAAAACTAATTAGAGACACACACTTTTAATGCCAATGTTTATGGATTCGAAACTAGACATAATCCTGGCATGCCCAAAAAATCTAACATTTACAAAAAATCGAAATGAATAGTTCAGTGATTGCTTTTGCTTTAATAAATATATTTATCATTTCTATTGTGAAACCGTGTCCTTTATATTATGCTGTGTCACTCTTTTCCTGCAGTCCTTGTTTCATGTTGAGAAATAAAGGGGTAGATTTATCATTTTTACACGCAATGCAGCAAGGCATCTTGCAGCGCTATGGTGTGTGAAAGGTAGACTTTCTAAGTGTGCTGCAGAATGTAGTATACTTAGAAAAAGGAAACAACGAGGAGAAATAAAAATAGTTCTGCTTGTTGCGCCTCTGGTGTGAAGGCGTACAAATCGAACGTATTTGCAGGACGACGCAAAATTTTGATCAATTTGTTCCAATGTGTTTTCAGGAGGCCTGGGCGGAGTTCGCAGAGTTCCGCTTAGCGGAACTCTGAAAAGTGACCAAAAAACTCCACCGCACTACCCGGAGTTCTGCAAATGGTGCATTAGATCATGCCGTTCATGCTGATTTTTAGCACCAGATGTTTGTACCGCACTGGAAAATCAGCACAAACGGCACCATGCGCAACGCAAGAGGGCGCTGCTTCTTTAAGCTGCTCGGGTAGATGTTCTACTCGAGCTGCAGCTTCCTTAACCACGATGGGAAGGTTTCTCAACGCCAGCTGTAGCGACCATCCGCAACCACCAGCGTTGAGAAATCTCGCTGGGCGGTAGTCTACCATTGGATTTTTCTCGCTTACGCTCGCCAACTTAACATTGGCGTGCATGAGCAAGGAAAAAAACATGCGTGCTCCACGGAGTGCAAAATATCTGAAAACTGCGAGAATGGAGCGGAGTTCATTGCCCAAGCCTAGTTTACGGTTGGGTAGCAAGAACAGATGTGGACTAGGATAACTAGGTCTGCAAAGATAGCAAAGGAAGCAAGTATGGGAGCAGGGAGAAGAATAAATGGACTTGTCTGAATGCACCAGAAACGTCACATTAAGGAAGGGTCCGTCCGAAAATGGGTGTTGCTCTGCCTTCGACTTCATTTAGGCATATAGTGCAGGGTAGGTGAAAACCTTCTCGGTGCTCGGTGACCTTGAAGCCTCTAAGCAATCATGTGATATGCAATGTCTTCACATAGCTTCGTACCAAATCTTCTGAAGACCATACCTGTTCCTCACTAACTTCCTTTTGCCTAGCTAGTGCTAAGCTTTTCATTTGCATATGTCGTGCAGTGTACTGTTTTCCCATGTGACCAAGCAAGTACTTTTTCTATTTCACCACCCTGGGCTGCTGCGCGCGATCCATCTCCGCTAACCTGGTGTCGCTGTGTCAAATCTGGTTTTATGTTTACGCCTCGATGTTAACAACAGTAATTATGGTCCAGCTGTGAGATGAAAACATGACTAAATTATGATACTGTTTGTGGAACAATGTCTTAAAACCACTGACCAGGCAACAGTTGGATGATTAGGTAATAAATTCTCTTAAATGAACCTGTCTGAGGGAATAGTACCTGTGTGTCAGTGTTTTGTAGGATGTAACCAGACTTAATGGGCTTACTGAGGAAACACCAAGAGGAGCTCCATAAAAGGAAACTTTGTTCTCTGTCATAAACTCCTCTTCTCCTATTAAAACAAAGGACTCAAAGCTACCTCATTAATTTTGCTTTTGGCTGTGAGACAATTGGCACAAAACATCTGTTTGACAGCCATCAGAGCTTCTCTCATGCTTAATGCCATTATCTCCTGGAGCAAAGTGGCTGCATCAAACCTCTAGGGCCTAGTGTCCATTTTCAGCAAACATTGGCAAACCCTAGGTCTAACCGTGCCAAGCCAGGTAAATGTATTTTTCGTTTTCATTGTAATGCCACAAAAAATGCCACCTCTTAAATGTGGTTGCAATATTGTTCAATTACAAATGTAAATACAAAAAATAACATTGTATATGATTTGAATAAGGTGCTTCCTGGAATGCAGATCTACTTAGAACTGGTTTAGAACAATTTTTAGATTTATTGGATGCCACGTGACAGTTGAGTTATACTGACACAAAGAAAGGCACTGTTTGAATTACTGTGCCATGTATTTGAATGTAGAAGGATGAGTACAAAAATAGAAAGGTGAGAGAATAGGATGGAAAAAAAGCATGGGCAAAGTAGGTTTTGACACACCACCCCTGGCATTGAAGTGCACTTCTTTTCTGCGGCTGTGCACTTGATTAGACTAACTGTCATTATTCTCAGTGCAAGGGGACCAATGGCTATAGTGAGATGACTCAAAGCCACTCTATGAAGGAATATTTAGATGTATTTTTCATTTATGATTTTGTTTTATCTCATGAGAGTGTCTAGACATCTAAAGCTGTATCTAGACAAGATGCACAAAACAGCGAAGAAAGAAAAAAAGAAAATAAGAAGATGCTAGGTTGTTCATAGGTGCTGTGCTTTGTAGTTTTTGGTTTATTAAACAAATTGCAATGTTTAATTGTAATTTTCAGTCCTGAAATCTCAGTACAATGTCACATAATAAACCATAGGTGCTTATGTATTGAAACTCTTCTTATGTAAAGTGCCCCGACAATTTTACCTCTCGTCTCTGAGATAAAAAATATAAATGAAAAAACACTAGAAGATTCAACAGTGGCTGCTTATCTTACTCAGTGGAGCAGCACCACTCAGTATAGAAAGCTCATCTTTTTTGAGCATATGTTCAGTGTGTCATTACTTTCTATAGAAAGAGATAATGGTCTTAAAATTGAACTTCTTGGTGTGCAGTTTTATAGGATAATATTATCAGTGTTTTAGGGATTAACATTGGAAAGTTTGTTACTCAGTCACAATAATCTATTATCAATAAATTGTAGAGTCGAATTCTACGCTAGAAGTTGCATTTCAATGAAATTGAGTATTTTTTTATTTTGCTCCCAAAGAAGTGACTTGAAAATTCATCTGCATGTTCCGTGGATTTTGGGCCATTAGGTACAGCTGGGGTGTCCAACATCGATACAGGAGGGCATGATCCATGTTATATATTCAGGATAACCACAAACAATTTATTTAATTCCATTTAGATTCAATGCGTGTAAACGTATCTTATCTGGCTATCATAATAATGTGCCTTGGTCCCGCCGTCTTGGACCTATGTGGGGCACCTCTGAAGTAAAGGGTGGTCAGAAATAGCCCAACACCATTAAGATGATAAAATAATGGACCCTCTGTATTACTACATTAGAAACATTTTTAGAAATATCAGGTAGTAATGGCCAAATGTACGAAGACATATTACGATTCCATATCATGTAGCCCGCAAAATCACATTGCTTGTGACCGCCAATTGCTTTCTTCAATGTCCTAAACACAATTTGGAATTCGGAAAAGTCTTTCTCACATGCAAAATGGGTTGTGCGATCAATTCTGCAACATAATTTGGAGGGCATATAAAAGAGACTGCCCCTCATAATTCTGAGTCACATTAGCATGTGTCAACAATTTGAGACTGCAATTGCGGTTGCAAACCACTTTTCAGTTACTTACAGCTTAAAGGAGCAACCCCTTGTAGCAACCATTTTTTTATTAGGCCAGACCCTGTGAGGAGAAAACTTTTGTGTGACTCCTAAGTTGAGTTTGACAATATGGTAAGGGAAGCAATCCTTGTGTATTTGAATACTACATCCAAAGAATTATAGTAAAAAGAGAAAAGGCTTAGCACTTCTCTTAGGCACACATGCATCATTGTAGGAATTTGCGATTCCTAAATTGCGAAAATTAAGGAATCGCAATTTAGGAATCGCAAATTCCTATGCATCGAAAATTCACAAACGTTTTTGCGATTTCCTCATTTTCCTTATTTGTGATTCCTTAATTGCGAATCGCAAATAAGGAATCACTTTACATTGATTCCTATGGGCCTAGAGACCCATAGGAATCAATGGGAAGGCATTCTCATTTTGCGAATTCGCAATTAAGGAATCGTAAAATGAGAATGCAATTTCAAGGGTGCAGGTGGATGTCCAAAGGACCCCCCCTGCACCCCTGGAATATCATGTAAGTACATTTTACTCACACACATGTCCCAAGGGCATGTGTGTGTGTAAAATGTAAGTTTCAAAAATGCATTTATTTGCATTTTTTAAACTTTTCGCAAATTACCATGAAGGTGTACTTCATGGTAATTTTTCCCTTTAAAATTGCGAATTCGCAAAAATAAATAAATCATGCATAGCATTTAAGAAATCGCAAAATTTGCGATTTCTTAAATGCTATCGCAATTTGAGAAATCGCAAAAAATTGTGATTTCCTAAATTGCGATAAATGAGAAATGAATGATGCATCCCAAAAAGTGATTTTGGAATCGCAAACGGCCGAATTTTGCGATTCGCACCGTTTGCGATTCCAAAATCGCTTGATGCATGTGCCCCCAAGTGTTTTGTGGATCGACAGTGGGCTTAACAGCATTGAAATCTGTAGGCAAACCAAGAACAGCTAAACATGCTTTATTAAGATGAGGGGTTGATCAGTGGCATCAGGTGAACTTAAACAGGGCTATGGTAAACACTAATGAGAATCTTCTAGAGTGCTTTTTGGGATCTCACTACAGATAGCTCAAGCTGTCTGTTGGGAGATAGCATTGTGTGCAATACACCACAGAGCCAATCTTCTCTCGAGATTGGACGGCTTTTGTGGCAATCTCAGTTGCCTTACTCACATATCTTTGTCCATTTCTAGTGTTTAGATTTCAGGTGACCTCCTTGTTCGAGTCCATGCACGAATCACTGACACTCCTTTTTGATAATAGAAATAACTTGTCTTTACAGGGCCCGAAATGCAGCACTTCACACCTTCTATGCACAATACATAAAAGATGTTACTCTTACCCAATTTACCTATCTTATGATGGATAGCTGAGTCTCCAGAAAACCGAGGGACATATCATCCAAGGCCCAAGGTTAACATTATTGCTGCTTTTGCGTCCCTTTTCGGGCGAAAAGTGGCGATAATGTTAGCACCCTATCAGCCACGAATCCATGCCTTAGCGCCCATAATCTTATTGCCTCGCATCGCTAATGAGATGTGAGGTAGACGCTCCCGTGTGAACTACAGCGTTTTTAATCGCTAACAGGCATTCTCCCTATCATCAATGAAATCGCTAACCAGTCTAGCGACATTTAAACTAGCGCTAATCGGCTATATCGTAGGTTTCTTAGGCCTGCTAATTTTCTGACTTGGCTATGTTTGTAATGGGAGGTGGATTATTATCCTGCGTCCACATCTCCCTATCAGCAATGTTATCGTCAAACTCTTTTTTGTATCGCAGGTAATTGCCCCTTATCGCCGATATTGCCTGAATTTCTATCGCCTCGGTGATGTACGTTGCTGATAGTGCGCTCACCGGGCGATAGAATCCGGCGATAGGCGGTGTTAATTTTCTTCACGCTAAACACGGCCATCGATAATTTTCGGTGGCTGTTGATGATATGCGCCTCAATTTGTCAGTGGTGAGAGTTATGCGCACAAAACCATACTCCATGCTTGAGTTACATTACATCTCTTAAAGAAGGAAAACCCTGAAGAAGGGTGTGATTGTATAAGCATGGGTGACCCAACGAAGCTGTGAGATAAGGGAAAATCTACGAGGCAAATGAATGAGACCAAATTTATTATCACTAGAGACCGCTTCTAAAAAAAAAGGGTGATTTAAATGTGTTATGTTATGTTATGTTATGTTATGTTATGTTATATGTTGTCTTATATAGCGCACGGCTACTCAAAAAGAGTGTCCCGGCGCTTTTATTAAAAACCTGTAGCAGAGTAACACAACACAGTGATATAAAAGCAGATCAAAAGAGACAAAGAAACAGGATAAGTAGCCTAAAGGGCAAAAAGCCAGGTTTTAAGGCCCTTCCTAAAGGTAAGCAGATTATTGGCACCACGTAAAGCCAGCGGCAAAGTATTCCACAACTGTGGCGCTAGCAGCCTAAAGGAGCGGCCTCCAATACGAGCCCTTTTTACTCGTGGGACTACCGCAAGAAACAGAGATTCAGATTTAGGGGTCGAGCCGGATGGTAGAAGGCGAGTCTCCTTTGGAGATACTTTGCTCCCACAGCATGAAGAGCCTTGTAGGCCAAGGTCAAGGCCTTGAAAACTACCCGCTTCCGGATAGACAGCCAATGGAGCGACTGCAGAAGGCCAGCAGCACTGGCTCGCCTATTCAGGCCATAAATGGCCCTCGCGGCCGAGTTCTGGACGACCTGCAGCCGCTGCAATAGATGTTCCGGCAGTCCCAGAAAGAGGACGTTGGAATAAATCCAGTCTTGAGCCAATCAAGGCCTGCACTGTCATCATCCTGTGCTCCTCTGAAAGTAGAGGCAGAAACTTCTGGAGCATCTTGAGGAGACCGAAACATGTTCCCGTTAGACCAAGGATATGAGATCTTAATGTCAGACCCTTGTCCATCTTGACCCCCAAGTTCTTAGCCAACTGGGATGAACAAGATGGGTGGAACATATTGACAGGCCACCATGCCTGCCAATCCGGATCAGATGGACAGCCGAAGAAGAGTACCTCAGATTTATCTGAGTTGCACTTGAGGCTGTTCAGCTGGAACCATTTAAAAACAGCCCCAAGGCACTCACGGATACTCTCTCCATCAAAATCTCCTCCTTTCTTGCACAAAAAGAGGAGCTGGGTGTCATCGGCGTAAGATACGATCTGGGCCCCAAAAGACTCCGCCAATGCCACCAAAGGGGTCATAAAGATGTTAAAAAGAGTCGGGCTCAACACAGAACCCTGCGGAACTCCGACTCCCAGAGGCGGCATCACGGCCGAGCTAGGTGAGGCCCAGACCGTTTGTCGACGGCCAGCCAAAAATGATCTAAACCAGCTGAGCACCGTCCCCCTCAGACCGATCTCATAGAGTCTGGCGAGAAGACCCTCATGGGGGACGGTGTCAAAGGCCGCCGACAGATCCAACATGACAAGCATGGCTTTACCCCCGAGTCGAGTACCTCTTTTATGGCTTCAGACACCTCCAAGAGCACCGTCTCGGTGCTTAGGTTGGGGCGGAAGCCAGATTGAGTAGAATGCAGTACATTAGGAGATTCCAAAAAGTTGGAAAGCACAATATGCAAATGCTTCTCCAGAATCTTCGTGAGCGCGGGGAGGAGGGAAATAGGCCTATAGTTGGCCAGGACTTCCGGATCAAGACCATGCTTCTTAAGCAAAGGAATGACCATTGCCTGCTTCCAGAGAGAGGTTCAAGAGTGGGTTCGCCAGCGGGTTTATAACTTCCGCCATTTTTGCCAGGAATTTGGCCGGGCATGGGTCAAGAGGCGACCCAGATTTGAGATTGCCCATAAATGCCAATGAAGCAGGGGCTGAAATAGATGGAAAAACTGCCATAACTGGACCCAAAGGGGCCAGTAAAACTGATCCGTCTTCGGGGCAGGCTGATACTGCAGTCGTCAACAAAGGAAAGGAGTCCTGGATCAGTTTTATCTTGTTGGTAAAGAAATTTGCAAGATCGAAAGCCCAGGACTCAGAAGGAACAGCCCGAGTCGCGTTAGATCGGGGGGCCGTGAATTCCCTAACAATTGTAAAGATCTCCTTACAGGAATTAGAAGCGGCCTCTATCCTCCTTGCGAAATAGCCTTTTTTCTCCAGGAGGATATCCCGATGATAGGCTTTAACCGCTGTCCTATAGGCAAGCCTTGCCACAGGGTCATACTGTGAGCGCCAGGCTCTTTCAGCTACCTTGCACTGCCGTCGAGAAGCCGACAGCGCTTCAGTAAACCAGGGGGCAGAGACCCGCTTAGGTGTTAATCGGGGGGCTATCACAGGGGCTAGATCGTTTAGCCTATCCAATAACCACGCTTGCAGGGAGTCTAAGTCCCTCTCCAGATCTCCCGTGACGGGGCAGGGATGGTCAAGTGCAGCCTGAGCCAGCATGTCTGGAGTCACCCGATGATACGCCCTAGGAGCACGTCCCTGCTGCTTGAGAGCGGTGCTAGATGGTTTCATTGTGCCCCGTATATGGAATTTGGCCAGTCTATGGTCTGACCAAAGCACTGGTAAAAGAGCCATCACCTCTAAGGGGGACGTGGAAAAGACCTGATCTAGGGATCTATGGACAGACCATAGTTTAATGACAGTGGGGACCACTCCGCATCTGCCATAGTAGAACTTCTCTGATGGGCCAAAGGAGTAAGGACTATCTGAGGTTTGCCTATCTAATTTAGATGGGTGGAAATATAGCCATTTTTCAATGCCCATCACCGCCAGGTGATAAGGGGCATTGGAAAGTGTACAATGTCTCCTTGCCATGGGAAAGAACTCCCATGCGAGGAAGGCATTGTTTTAATTTATTACAAAAAGATAATCCAGTTTTGGAATTCTCTTTTTAAGAATATTTTTTTTTTTTAATTTGCCGTATGGCTCAATCATGGTGAGGGAGCCGCATGGCAAAATTGCAATGCACTGATAGAAACTGCTGAGATGGTGGATCGCACCAATGCTAGAATTATCCGCAAGGCCTTCAGACATTTCAAAATTTGGCAGTTGGCACTTCTCACAGGGTGATGGAGAAATGTACTTCATTGCCCTGTTGCAGGACGGGCCAACTGCCAGAATACAAATGAAGCTGTTAGACCACCATCTCCAGCAGTGCTTTTTCTGTAATAACACATACAAATGTGACATTTTCACACATACACATATACACACACACAGACACACATTAGATTAATCTTAGACAAGCTATACCCCAGCAGTTGGGCTGCTGTGCAACATGGATTAAAGTTTAAAAAAAAGCGATTGACGTGGTCAACACTGGCTGTGTTGTAGCGTTGTTTTTTTTACTTCAATACAGCTTTCTGGTATGTTTTTAGAGAGAACTTGGTGACTGCAATGGTGTGTTTCTTGGAAGGGGGAGCTGGTGAGTATGACTGTGCTGCAGAATATAGCTGTGCTAGAGAGTAATGTGTTGCTCTTCTTTTAAGCGTGTACGATATAGTATATAGTTGTCCAGCATTAGCAGAACTTCGTTGCTGCAGTGCATGCATGGGGTGTTTGTTTGGTGTTTCAGGAAGACTGGCTGCACTGATGGGCATGGTGTCACTTCTAAAAAGTATTATGAGACCATGGTGTACCTTGGGCACTCTGTGGCTGCCGCCGTTGCGTCTCTTATGATCCCACTGGCACTGACAGTAACACTATTGCCTCAGTCATAAGCCTTCCCCATAACCACCAGGACGGCTCACAATTGCCATAGAAAGAGGCGTTGCTTCAGCTGGACTACAGCTGAACGTAATAAGGCAGTAACAGTGGCAATCTTGCTCTAGCATCATTTGCAGAGCATTTGAAGAAAACCTTTACTCTAGAATCAATTTAGCAACTCTTTGTTTGACAAATAATCATGATAAAAATATAGATTTACATTTTCTAGGTGGATTTATTTAAATGCTGTTAAACAAAAAAGCTGATGGCAGGTGAAGGAAAGGTTAAAAAGATTGTAGGGCGGGAGGCTGACATGACAGGGGTGGGAAAAGTATTGATACCACAGATAGAGGTGAGGAGACTGAAAAGTAAAAAAGAGTACCTGCAGAAGTCTGCAGTGGAAGGACACTGGCCACCGGTAGCAGTACTTGATCCAGGCTCCATGGCAGGGCAAAAACTCAAAGCCCCGGAGGAAGACGGAAACGAGGGGGCGGCGCTGACCAATGGGAAACAAGGAAAGAAGAGTGACATGGGAGTCAACCAATGATAAGTAAAGGTACGTAATGGGTGGGCTCTAAACTCCTTTTAGGATTTTTTTTTAATGCAAGAGATTTTTCAAGCACAGCGCAAGAGCTGTGCTGGCGAAACCTAAAAAGTGCTTTCACACACATATAAATAGCATTTTTTAAATATAAAACTGCAAGTGGTGTCTGCCATACTGAAATGGCAAATAAAATAATAATAATAAAATATATGGCAGCTACATCATGATATATGAGCAAGACTCAGGCACGCGCATACGTCACCATGCTGAGCTGTCAAAGTGTCATGACATGCACCACATTGAAGCCTTTTTAATTATGGCTTTTTTGCAAATGCTGCCCTGCAACCCATTGCAAAAGTTAAACGATAAAAAAAGCTGGGATTAGTTGGCTTTGCTGATGCTTTTTTATTATGTATATTGTTCTTCAAATGTAGATGTACTATGCTGAGCAGACGTTAGGCTTACTCCTTTGCTATGTCATGAGTAATGGTATATATTACCTATTCCAAATTATGCTTTAATTTTGATTTATAATAATCCCAAAAAGTTATTTTCAGTGTGTGATTTCAAAATACGTTTTCTGCGGGGCCACAGGCTGCTCTTTAAAAATTGCAAATGGAATTCTTTTGGGTCTCATTACAGTAAATACGGCTGTTCCCAATGGCTGGGCAGTATTTTTCATCCTTTAGCCAGAGAACCTTGTGGCTAAAAGCGCAGTGAGGACCACTGGTTCTTTCTTGTTGAATTTGTGTACAGAGCTTGCATTTTGATGAAGAGGGTTTGAATTCCATTGGAACACCCTATGCAAAGTAGGGCCACCACTCTGCGGGAGGTGGCAGTGGAGGCTCTCACTAGGGGTGAATTTGCACCGTAACTCATTTCATTTATGGAGGTTCAGGCTACAGCAATTCCAGTTTTGATTGAAAACAATGACAGAAGATTTCTATTGTTTATCTTCTAAATTAATACATATAGGTATTCAGTGATCGCAATTTTTACCACCTCCAGCGGTATCGACCCCGTTGGCTGTAATACATGACTGCAGGATTGCCAGGTTTACTACCTTGTTGATCAGTGATATAGGGAGGCCTGCAGTGCTTAATTTGAGACAGTGGTTTCCGGTGCTCTGCAGCGCACTTCATTGTAAACACTGGCACTTGTGACAGTCTGCCACAAGGTGGTGCAGTCTGGTAAATTTAGATATGACAACAGCAACAGTTAATTATTAATTCAATATACATTAAAAATGACTATTATCTGCCACCCAAGCTATTCTTATAGCTATGGGAGCCTGAAGGAGTCCGAATTGTCACACTCGTGGGAGTGAAATGGTTAGTAGTTGTGTTGTTACCATCATTGGCAGTACTAGTAGGGGTAATGTGTGGTGCATGCTGCAGTGGCCTCCTGACGAGAACCCTGGCACTTATTTATTTTACAAACTAAGCACTGGAGGCCTGTAATTTAGGAATGCCATTAAAAGTTATGAACAGTGAACCATTGGAGCCACCGGTCCCGATATACCATCTGTACTGTCACGACAAATAGGTTCTTAATTAGTACATGCCAAAGGGCTCTTCTGACTTTGTACCGCATTACCTTGCTGAGCAAACCCAGAGGGCAATATAGCACTGAACTTTTTATCCCTTTGGGACGACCACATCTAGCGACCATCTCCGCGGCTAACTTTCTAAAGGATAACCTTTTTTTGCTTAGATCGATGCTCTGGACAGCAAAATCCAAAACAGCAGCCCTGAAAATCAGGCAAAGGAACAAATGTTATGAGGGGAGCCACCCCCTTCTTAAAGGCCTTGCTGCACTGGTCATGGCCACAGACCCCCTCCCCCCCTTTTGACATGGGCATGCTGGTCCCGTGGAGCCTAGATTTTCAGGGGCGCACACACAGATGACCTTGTGAGCGACCTTGAGTAATGCTTTCATTCAATGTTCAGGTTCAGTTCGGTTCAGTTCATTGCTACAGGCTGCCCATAAAATCTTGTTTTTTTACTGTCCTCAGTATCACTCTGATTCTCTTTCTCCTGCCCGCCAAAACCTTCCCCTCTCACCACTCGTCCTCTCCCATCAACTCTCAACTCAGGTTTAGCAACTGAATAGGTGATTCAGGTGAGTGGACGAGGATCAAATGTGTATTCACTGGCCAGTCATTGCTCTCATCTATTCAGCCAGCACAGCAGCTCTGGCTCCTCTGATAAGGCGGAGGAGTGTCACCCCGCTTCTCTCTGAGCAGTTCAAAAAGGAAAAATAAAATGATAATAACGCAATGGTATTATAATGTTATTTTATCATATTGGCTCAGTTGGTTTCCATTCTAGGTGCGGGGCGGGTGAGGCAGGGCTGGGCTGTTCAGATCAGGTGCAGGAGTGGTGGGCACTCTCTAAGTGAGCATAATGGTTTGGCCAGTCATCTTGGGCCGGCCAAACTGTCATTTGCAGTTAGAATGTTTTCCACCTTGCTATATTGCAAGGTTGAATGGAGAACATTCACAAGCTCCCACTCCCTCTCTGAGTGCCGAACCAGGGTGCTGAGACCAATCACGATGCTGATTTCATGCTGCTGACAGCTGCGTCATGATTGGCTAGGGAAGTCTGGAAGCCTGTGTGCTTCCGTGCAGCCGAGAGGAGAGAAGTGGACGGAGTATAGGCAGCGGCTGTACCCAGGTAAGTGCTATATTGTTTTTCATTCCTCATCACCCCCTGCCGCCCCATCCCCATTCTGTAGCAACCCCCACTGCTGCACTGGACCTGTGAGCACAGAAGGAGCCCCCTATAGGATCACTAATGGAATGGGCAGATAGCAAGGGGTGGAGGAGGAGGATCTAGAGGGCCACAAATGTATATTTACCTGCATCACTGCCCTGCATATGTATCTTAGATAAATCAGCCCAGGTAAGAGTATCATAGAAGAACTATCAGATGGGTTCTCTTGAAAATAAGAACATTGAAAACCTTCATTGTACAAAATGACAGAGGAAGAGGAAAAAAGAGAATTTTTTAAGGCTTTGGAAAAAATATATATCATAAAAGACGTCTTCTGAGCCGCAGCGAGTTACTTTTTTGAGTTGGTCATGTAGCGGTGAAGCATCGTATTATTTTTGTGACCAGTAATAAGTAATCTGGAACTGCTTTCTTTTGAGAGGCACATTCATAACCCTGAGCGATAGTGCCAGCCTCGGCCTCGCATGTTTGTCTTGTGCCAGTCCTGGTTTTCCCATCCTGCACATTTCACAGCCTCTTAAAATATGGCTCGGATTGCAACACTAATAAATAAGATATATGTCGAAAACAAAAGGAACACAGAATTTACAGCGCTGCCAATTTTCGGCCTGTTCCTTGCATTCCAATTTTTCAAATTGATTACAGAACAACTGACACTAAAGGTTTTATTATGATTTTTCATTAAAGTAAGTTGGGTTTTACCAGCTCTTACTGACTGTAAAATCTAACAGAGAACAGGCTTGCTCTAATTTATTCCAAAATACTTTCCTCTCTTGTGTTCAGCAGTTTTCGATTTATTTTGCGAGAAGATTAATTCTAAAAAAAAAAAAAAATAGGATCCGTACACATTAACGTGTTGTTCTGCGTTTGGTCCATCTGACTGTCCGTCTCTATGTTGCTGACATTGAGGACATCTAAGGAATATTCTTTAACCCCTCCCCTGCTGGTGACGGAACTGCTCCGTCATCAGCCGCGGTCGCGCTGTGCTGATGACGGAGCGGTTCCGTCACGACCCGCTCGGCACGCCTGCGCGGCGCGGATTCCGCGCTTGCGCTGAGCATTCCATTGAGCGGGCGGGGCCGTGACGGAACGGCTCCATCATGAGCACAGCGTGACCGCGGCTGGTGACGGAGCGGTACCGTCACCAGCATGGGCGCGCCGCGCGCCCCCTTCCCGCCCCCTTAGTGCTGCGGCGGAATAGCCGCCGCAGCGAAGGGGTTAAAGAGATATGAATGCATAATATATAAATGGATCCTCAAATGCACTTTGTAGGGTCAATACAAGGACTATAACATTGAAAAAATATATGATATTAACAGCTTTTATTTATATTTGGCATTTCCTTGTTTCCATGAATTGTTTCCACCCTCTTATTCAAAGATAGTCCACAAAATAATGGCAGAGGTAAGAGAACATGACAGAATGCTCCTCAAAACAACTTTGAATTTTCTGTGTCCCAAATAAGAATGATGATAATGGATAATGAATCAAAGGATGGAAGACTGTCTACCATGCTGGCCATCGGAGTTTGAAGTTTGTAGGTTTAGGTTCTCTATTGTCTTCTAAAAAACGTAGAAGGAGATTTACTAAGATTTAATGCCGTATTGACGCAAATCGGAACAAAATTATTTTTTTCCGATTTACTTTCCAATGCTTAACATGTTTAGTGCTGGAAATAATGTGAAAATAGTGCAAAGGGGAGCATAGTGCTGCTTTGCATTACTTAGCGCCTATGGGGAGTACCACGGGTGTTGTATGGGCGTTCCCATGCAACCACCCAAGATTTCTGATGCAAAACCCAATTTACTAAGCAAAGTAGACAGGGCTTAGCATCAGAAAACAGCGCCGTTTTGAAGTAGGCGCATGGAAGGAGAAATGCATTAATTTCTCCTTCCTTTTCCGACTTTATACGTGCGCTATAATTTACAGCACATATATAAAGAGGGAAAAGGTTTGAAGTGAGTCTATGCATAGTATTTTTTTACTGGAAGGGCACCCTTCCAGTACAAAATCTATGCTAGACTCATGGAGACCCCTTTGCAACCTTGGCGTAAAGATGTCTCCGTGGTGCACGTCAGCTGATTTCAACTCCAGCGCCAGGGAAAGTTAGTTCAGTAAATTTATTTCAATAAATTTGACACTCTCCACCTCTCTCCTTTTCACGCAGCGCAGCATTTGCGGCTGCTGCACTGCGCGAAAAAGTGGTAATTCTGACCCTTAATGAGAAGGACTCGAGTGCCTATATCAAAGCTTTCGGAATTCACTAATTATAGATTGAGTTACCTAAAAAGTAGTATCACTGTTATGGCTGATATTATGATTTTAATAATCGTTATCAATATCAGTAATAATATTGTAATAATTACTGCTTGCACTGTTATATACAGTACACCATCAACAAAAAACTGATGTTTTATTGAAGAGAATGGATACACATAGAATAGGTAATGGTTGGTAATTCATGTTCTGCACATGTTTGTCCCCAGGATCTGGATTGCTATCCCTGTATCAACCAACCCTGTCGCAATTTAGAGCAAACCATAAGACACACCCCTTTTAGGAACACAATGTAACCGTATAACTCCTCGCTCAAAACCCAGCTTCCCCTTCAATCACATTAGGACTATATCTTTGCCTTTGAACTTGCACCATGTCCTGCTCCCTCCAATTGGTTAGGTTTTTGCTATACAAATACCACATACATCATGTTAAGAAATACATACAACCTCCCCAGCAGGAACACTCTCCCATATCTGACATATGTTGACGGTTTCAGACATGATCTTTGTATGTCAGTGACATTATTTGTATGACTGTAGTTCCTCCATATTAGCCACAGAAAGACATGATCCATGGAGTCCCTTTCAACAGTGAAATGATACATGAATCTAATGTGTTCCGAGACACAAGCTCTATCTTCAACTGAGTGCAACTTACATGGTCAAAAGCAGCAATTTATAATGTAAACTCTAAATCTTGATTAACAGAATAAGGTTTTGTAAAAATTCTAGATCAGTTAAGTGTGTTTATGAAGGTGAAAAATTAATCAGAATTGCTCCACTCGCATGCTTGGGTTTTAAAAGTGGGAATCTGGCTGTTTCTGGTATAACGCGAGGGACCGCTCCACCACTATTGCGGAGGAGCTTCACCCCACTGCCTTCCTGCACTGCAAAAGCGGCAAATAAGAGGATAGTAACGCAAAGTTGTTATCATTTTATTTTTCCGTGCTGAGGCAGTTTTGCGGGCGGGGGGGCCTGGGCTGAGCACGGGGTAGTAGTGGTGGCACTCTCTAAGTGCGCATGACTGGCCGTCTTGGGCCAGTCAAATAGTCATGAGCACTTTGCATGTCTCCTCCGGCTGTATAGTATAGCCAGGATGGAGTACTGCCCAAGCTCCCAGTCACTGTCTGAGCGCTGAACCACGGCGCTCAGACCAATCACAATGTTACATTGCAGTGTTGTGATTGGCTTAGGGGAGCGTAGGTGCTTCCTGCTACCACAGAAGAAAGATGACCTAGAAGACAGCGGAGAGGCGGCGGCCAGCCAGTCCGCTGGACGGTTGGGATAGTGACCCTTTTGTTTTTTTAAACATCCCGACCCTACCCCCTCACTCCACTTCCCGGAAGTAGCGCCACTGTAGAACGCACTGGATAAATTGGTGGACACTGCAAACTTGGAAGTATTTTAGTATATCCATGCCTCAGACAGGTAGTCCCTACTTTGGAAACTCATGCAGGCAGGATCATGTACGGAGAGGACAGGGAAACCTGATTTTTAATGGAAGAACCGGCAAAGGCGTACTTCTTCAGGGAAAACAATTTATCTGAGGAAAAAGTTAAACGTGAAAATTCATGGGCTTTTGTGTTACATTTACCTTTGAGGAGGTTTCCCTTTGATGGAGATTCAGAATGCATACATTTTGCCAATGGTGTACTCCAGCAAATCTATCACTGGTGTGTATTTCCTGAAGTATCTTTTGAATTTTAAGTGTAACCCGCCAAAACCTGAAATGGCCATCTGCAGGAAATTTTCTGACATTTTCACCTAGTGATATGTGAATGGAGCTCAATGCGTTTTTATAACTTAACACCAACTACATGTCACTTTAAAAGCAAATGGTAATGTTTTGTAGACTCGAACAAGCAACATAAAGTAAAGATCTCGGATAACTGTCTAAATGCACTGATCATACAACAACAGTCTTAATTATTTTCCACGCCGTCTCCTTTGTGCAGGTCATGCACACTTTTCTTGTCGATAAAAAAAAAAAAAAAAACCTTAGTCGCGTCAGAATCAGACTTCGATTTACAAGCGAGTTTCTGTAATGACCTTTAAACCTTTCTCTCGTGGGATTTCATTTCTATGGGTTAAATGTCTTCCATGCTCTTGTTCGAACTATAAACCGAGACTGCCTGCGAGGAGCGAGTCTCAGGGAAAGGTTTCAGCCGACAGTGAACATGACCTTTTAAAACCCAAGTGCGTGTAAAGAGGAATCGGAATTGCCAGGTACATGACAGCATCAGAGCTTCAGATCACCTGCTTTGCATTTTTCATGCTTGTTTACAAAACTGGTGGTCGGTACGCTAGTTCTAGGAAAATATATATTAAACAAGCATTAGCAAAGCCAGTAAGTCTGGCTTGAGTCCTGATTGAACATAAACACAGCATGATTTAGTGAAAAAGACAAATGTATTCTCTTCAAACTGGGGTGGGGGGCTCCCTGGGCTGGGGGGCTTAAGTGATCTCGGGGGGGGGGGGGGGGGTTGGCCCCAGACTCTGGCTAAGAGAAGCATCATGCTTAGTTTTAAGTGTTAAAACCTGAGTGGCAGTAAGCCACCTTGTAATGGGGCCATCACTAACAACTATTGTCATGTATACCCTGATTATGTGCAAAAAGGGTTAACTGAGCTTAGCTGCAATGTGTGGTCATGACGCACTGAGCTCGTCATGAGCACAGGAGCGCCGTGCCTCCTGACGAGCCCAGCTCGTCATGAGCATGCGGGTGCCGTGCGCACCCCCCTCCTCCCAGCACAGCGGGAAAATAACCCCCACAGCGAAGGGGTTAAATATGTTTCACCATGTTTAAAAATTACCAATTTAGCATAATAATTGTGAAAAAATTGGAGGGGGGACAGAGGATATATTTTTTTTTACAGGCATCGTGCAGAATTAAGAAGTTTGAAGACCACTGCCTTAGAGAATGTACCTTTGAGATAAAGATTTTAATGTGTGGTGATTCGGTACACGTTTGAGATTTAAAATGGTTCCTCTTGAGGTCAAATGAAAGTACTCCCTCGGAGGTGGAATAATCCACTAAAAAGCCAATAGCATGTGGTGAGAAATGGATACTCTTGTGGGTGGAGCCAACCCAACTCTGTGTATATTTGAAACTTTTGGTAAAAGCTTGTCTTGCAGATGCTGTGCGGTCAAGCTAGGTCTAATAAGGGCCTTTTTGCCCAGGGCCATTGCTTTTCAAGTCATTGATGCCAAAGATTCATGTCCTTCACAGTCATTCATGGTATGCAGATAAACTATGTAAACACCAAAGATTCAGTGATGGTGGTGGCATAGCAATGATGCGCGGGACACTAGTGAATGGAAGCAAGATGGGTCAGTTTCCTCAACTGAGTAGTGGCAGGCTTCTATAGTTGGTTGCAGGGTCCCCCACACACCCCTTGGACCCAGTGCCACTGCTATGCCTCAGAATTAGGGCCAGCAGGGGGGTTTGCCACCCTGTATTTCTGCTTGCAACAGTTGTGGACTGCTTCGCAGCCCATTATTGAACCATTTGATGTGGTAAAAGTAGCAATGCCTCTGTCCATAGCATAGCATAACATGGTTTGTGTGCGTCCTGTCAATTGCAATTTATTGACATGGTCCACACTCGAGCTTTACATTTGAAAATGAAAAACAAAATGTACAGTATGCTGTTGTTGTGGGAAAGGTTGCCTAATGCCACATCCTGTGATTTGACCAGGAGTGGGGGCATGGCCTGTGTGGTGTCAGTTCCTCTATCCATTTGATTTTGGTGAAATTATACCAATGATATTCTCTCACCCAGTTACTCATACTTGAAGAACAGCTCATTATGGATAAAGTTAATTACCGCCAGTCCAATGAAATGATTCTATAAGTGAAGTTTTATTTTTTGTCCTGTAGATTGATCCTTTAGTCTCTTTCCCCTGGTACTCTTTGACTTTAATCCCTTATCTCACAAACACTTCAATTATTTTTTGAAACACGAATTCAGGAATCAGGTATGGCTTTGCACCTTCCAATTTGTTTGGTGTTTTAGGAGCTGTTGTTTTTATGTATATTCTTTGGAGAAAATAAAGCATCTCGACTAACAAAGAGCCCTGGCTGGTGCTGCTATTGGAACCTGCTGCGACTTTGCCTTTGATTAGACTTCAACTTGACCAGAGAGCCTTTGTCCACCTAGTGTGTGAGTTAAAAAAAGGGATAACATGACCCAATCATGGCTGATATAAAAAAAATAACCCAATACTGACAGTGACATTCAGCAATTGACGAAGTTAAATGCAAAATGTCTTCCTTTTCTCTAAGCGGTACAAACGGGGGTGGTGATGGACGGAGCATCTGAGTCAATCAAACAATCACACCCAGTCAAGAGATCTGGGTTTAATCCATCACCGTTCTTTAGCCCACTCTGCCACCCCAGTTCAGACATGGCTATATGCAAATCAGTCTGACCCTGTGCCTCATGGGAACAGTCCAGCCCGAACTGCCAAGCCATGTCTTCCCTGGACCGGAAACAAGCTTCTGAGGACCGGTTTCTGGCATTCCAGCCGTCTTCAGCCCGGCTTGCTTGAATCCAGTGGCAAAGTGAGCAAGGGACTCACGTCTGAGCATACCCTGCCACACTTATGGCGGCCAAAAGCGGTACAAAAGGGGGTGGTGATGGACGGAGCATCTGAGTCAATCAAACACTCACATCCAGTCAAGAGATCTGGGTTTAATCCATCACCGTTCTTTAGCCCACTCTGCCACCCCAGTTCAGACATGGCTATATGCAAATCAGTCTGACCCTGTGCCTCATGGGAACAGTCCAGCCCGAACTGCCAAGCCATGTCTTCCCTGCACCGGAAACAAGCTTCCTTTTCTCTAAAGCATTAACTGGAAACATACTGCTCATGGGTTTCATCTTATAAATTATGTTTGCCTTAAGATGTGCAGACACGTTTTTAGGTTGAGCCTGAGAGAGTGTGCGCTTGTGCATGCGCTCTCTCTCGCGAGACTCTTGTGTTCAGTAATGGGCTTCGAAATCACCCATAGCTTACCATTAATTGTCATCATTGCCACTCTTCTTTGCTGCCTTCTAATTGGGCAATGCTTGCCAACATCACTCCCTTTCCATTCTGTGACACAGGGACCAGGTAAAGATTAATTATCTTTGATTGATCTCCCTTGAAAGCCACTCTGGTAATACTTTTAGTCTCTTGTGTCTATACTTGCAATGATCATGTCATTTTCCTGATTGCTCCCGGAGACGATGTTTCATCCGTTTTTGATATCCAAAGGATAGACAGGAAATACTACCATTCCTGTACGTTTGTGGCCCAATGAGACAGGCATGCTAGCCTGGAACTTGTTAATAAAACAGAAAATCGATACATTCAGCTTTGTCCATTGGTTTTACTGTTCGGCCACACACTAAATGGAATATTGATTTCTTCAAGGGACAGGACCGGGTTATGTGTAAGAGTGCTATAGTCAGTGGCGTAAAATTGTCCCCCTAGTTGCAGGAGGCCCCTGATCTCCAAGGGGCCCCACTTCAACATTGTGCACGGGCGGTAGGCCCCTAGCCTGACAGGTCCTGAGTGGGTCTGGTAAGGGGGGGCTTCATGTACTTTGCAGGGGAGCCCGCTCATGTTTTGTTACGCCACTGCCTTTAGTTTAACCTTAATACAGTGACGAGCTGATGTAAGAGTCACCATTGCTGTTCAAACCAGAGCAGGAGCTTACATAAAGCATGATAAGACACCTGCTTCAGGTCACCGACCAGAGGTTGTGCCACATTACTATAAAAGGATGGACATTAAACGTTCCAGTGAATCGGCTGCTCCAACAGGCAAAATTATATTTTGCGACTAGCATTAAAAATCCTCACACTATTCCTGGCTGAAACAGCTATGTTATTGTGCCCTGCCCCCGCCCTCTTTAATACGTTGTATTGCTACATTCACCCAAAGTTAGGTAGACACTAGACAGATAAATAATACTGTACAAGAGGTGAGCGGTGTGGCTCAGCGGTTAGGGCGGCTGACTCCGGAGCATGGGGCTCATGGTTTGATCCCAGCTGCAACTCAGCTTAGCACCATGTGTCTCTGGGCTCACTTAATCTCCCCGATGGCCCTCAGTGCCTTGTGACCCTGAGAGGTGAGTAGTTTGCACTTTACAAATACCGGAATTAGATTTTAGATTTACTATTGTAATTTGGAGGTGAAGGACCAGATGTACGATTATTTTTTGAGTTTGCAAAACGGGAAATCAGCCCTTTTAAACCGCAAAATTGGTCTAGCCCATGTACACACCCAATTTTGCGAGTTGGTAACCAATTACTGACTCGCAAAATAGAGTTTGCAACTCGCTATTAGGAAGGGCTGTGCCAAGGACGTCCTTTCCTAATAGCGAGTCCAAATGGTATGTACCACTGTTTTGCAACCCCAAATATGGTCGCAAAACACTCACAGTTTACCGCCTACTTCAAGTAGGTGGTAAGCTACACGCAAACGGGAAGGGGACCCCTGGGGACCCCTTCCCCTTTGTGAATGGGTGCAAAAATATTTTTTAAGAGTAGGCAGGGACCACTGCCTGCCCTTAAAAAATTAAACTGAAAGTTTAATTGTACTTTTTTTAATGCATCCCGTTTTTCTTTAAGGTTCATGTGCTGCATTAAAAAAAACAAAAAACTGATTTATTAAAAAGGCAGTCACAGACATAGTGGTCTTCTGACCCCAACAGGCCACCATCCCGGTAAGTGCTGGCCATTCCTAATGGAGTCGCAAATAGCACCTGCCTCATGAATATTAATGAGGCAGACAATTTGCGACCTCATTAGGAATTGCTAATAGTGTCTGTGATCCTGTTGAACCTTGCATTTTATGAATCGCCAAGCGACGCAATTTGCGACTTGCAAAATGTAAGGGCCGTACATCTGGCGCAAAGTCCCTTAGCACGCAAACCCTCGTATTGTCTTGCAGAGGTTCAAAATTAATTCAGATTAAAATTGACAAATCTTGCTGTAATTATTTCTTTCCTCTAATTATGCGGCATGATATTGTTTCTCCCCAGCAGACTAGTTCCTTCAGCAGTTACACATACGTGGCTACATTTCGTTATTATTTACAAAAATGAAAGAGTCTAAAAAATGGGCTCAAGGGGCATTATAGGGCAACCTCGCAATTCGCTGGGCATTCGAGAGTTGTAGGACTTAATTTAGATAATTAATTTATCTGACTATTCAAGGGGGTTTACTTAAAAAAACATAATCGGAGTCCACGTCAATAGTCATTAAGCCTTTTTCCTCTTGCGCGTGAGTGGATGAATTGTGCGAATCCCCATAACTTTTCATCAATTTAGAGTTCTGAGAATTAGGGCCGTGTCTGTAAAAATTAATTTGAAGCAAGATTTCCTAGGAGTTTACTCAGAGGGAGCGCTAGGTCTGTGTTAATATTCATTAAAACAATTTTCCATCCAAGGGCAAGCGTAAAAAATCTTCTCTCTACACCTGAGGGATTGAGACATCATGAGCTTACATGGTTTACAATTTAGTCTGAAAATCCGCGCAATTTAGAGAGGGACATGCAGATTCTCTGTGAATAAATGAGCTTTTTCTTCTATCCGGAAATTGATACTTTCAGCCCAGCCCAGGCCTAGAAGTAGCATTATAGGGACTTTCATCGGATAAACTTTGCCACTCTGGCAGAAATTACGATTCTCTGCCCTTAGAGATTAGATAGTGAATAATTGTAAAAGATCTGCTTCAATTGTGTGCGTGACTTATTGGTCATTTCATCACATGCCAACCTCATTTCGGCCTGAGGCGCCATTAGCACTGCCCACAGGAATGGAACCGCTGATTGGAAGGTTGCAATGTGGCCATTATCTGGGGAGGAGCTCTTTGGGCAACCTCCCCAGCGGCCTACAGAGTCCCCACTAATATGGCCTGGTACTACCTAAGTCCCCTTTTCTTTTAGCCCCAAGACCGCCCTTGGATGTGGACTCTCTCCCTTCTCCAAGGCAAGCATTTCGAAACCTCTTTTTGATTAGGGGGAGTAACGCCCCGGCCGTATTTATTACATAATTAAAACATTGATAGTATTTACATTATGTACAATTACGCAGAAAGTCCAGATACATTGATAGTTACACGATGTCACTTGACTAACCTTAACACGTTTCTAGTACATAGACATTCCTACCGTAATCTAAACATGTATATACTTTACTTTCTGTCTGTCCCCGCTAGAGCCTACGGCAAGGTCAATGACTGGCGGCCCCAGATCCTGGTAAGACTACAAAACACGTCAGTGCAAAGCGCACACAAACCCACATTTAGTTGTTGTACTTAATCTGGGTATGTGTGCCCTCCATGCTCCAGCAGTGGCACAAAGACACCTTGGCAGCTGAACAGGAGGTGGCAGTAGTTTGTATTGAACACACAACCATGCAAACAGGCGTGGCCGGCATAGGTAACAGCGACAGGGCAATGGTGGGGGGGGGTTGACAGATGACGGGATAGGGAAAGTAAAATAAAAAAATCAATAAAACCACTTACCTTGCACTTGCTGACTCGGCAATGCGCTGAACGCAAGGTACGTGGCTTTATATATTTTGTATTTTACTTTTTCTATCCCTTCATCTGTCCACTTCCCCGCCAACCCGCCCCACCACCCCACTGCTGTTACCTGAGCCGGACACGCCTGCATGCAAATATGCCCCACCTGCTGCAGTGGTGATCAGACTGGCTTTAGGGGGTGTGACCTGTGCGGCCGCACAGGGCACTGACTTGGAAGGAGCCCCGACCTCAGGGGGAGGGGGCGCTGTGTTTAGCAATAACTTGCTGATTTAAAAGCACCTGCTGCAGAGTTACTTGTGCATTCAGCTTTCAGGCAGCAATAAAAATGTCAAGATAACTCTTGTGATTAAGTTTCCTGCTAGTAGAGAGAGAGAGATGGGAGTTTTGTTTAATGGCAGTTTTAAGCTTAATATGCCTGCTGCAAAGAAGAGATCCATATTTTATGTGGATAGTTGAGTGGATTAGTTAAGCCAGCCTATACCAGCTCTTTAAAATAAATGCAATGTATGTGAGAGAGGGGCTATGGAGAGATGAGGGGCACTTTTGCCGGGTGGTAGTGAAGGAATCCCCAAAAAGTTTTTCGCACCAGGCGCAATCAAAAATATAAAGCTGGACCTGGGTGCGATGGTCAGTGATGGTCAGTGTGTGCTGCTGGCAATGGAATGCTGTGGTTGCCAAGTCTTGTTTGCCGCTGGTAGCCCTTTGGAAGTGGGCTGAACATTAACACAAGGAACTGACAGAAGTTATTGCTTGGCAATACTGTACCTCGAAATGCATAATTATAGCCAAGGTGGTTCATGTTGGGTATGCAGTGAGTGAGTTAAGCATGTTAAGTACCATTAAGATGCAGCCCGCCTGGCAAATGTGTTTACTAACCCACCCAGGAACATAATATTGCTCTTTCTTGTCCAAATTATGATAGTGACCCTTGACGTGCTGTACGATCTTGTACAAAAAACTTCCTGCACCGACTTTCTCAACTAAATAAAAAACTTCAAATAAGCTGGAAGGACATGGGAGCATCCTTATGGTGGCGTCGAGTGCTGTATGGTTTTGGGAGGCAATATAGTCCGGTGGATAAGTTCTGAACTTTGGAGGCCGCGTCACGATGCCAAATCCCAGTTTACAACCAGGTCTCGGTTGCACGAGCCTGCGTAAATTGTCTATAAGAGTTCGAGTTTACACCTCCAAGTTTTGTGAAGTTACTGTCTTTACAGTCCTCTGAGAAATCCCAGTGCACTCGAACCTTAATCTATGAAAATTGTAGATTAATTTTTTTACAACATGCTTATAAGAAGTTTTTATTGCTGTTTTCAAACCTACAAAAATCAGGTAACCACATGTGCATCAACTGTTCTTTCCCAACCCACATACAGAGCGTAACTGTCATACTTATCATTTTCAAGCATTTCAGTCCTCCTGCTCCCACCCACCTCCACCTAAACACGCCACTCCGTCCATCCATGGGTGCATAGCACTTTTATTCCTATTCAAGGTGGCCTGTTACTGAGTGGGTCCATCATTTTAGTGATCATATGTCCCTTCTGATGAATGTTGCTCATCAGCTATCGGCCATTTTGAAAGACCCATCTTCCAAGTTTTATGTGGGCGCTCTGGGCACCCCCCCAGTGTATTGCTATCCACCCACGTGCCAATACCAGGGCCAATGCCAGCATTCAGAACTGCATTTTAGAGTGTTTTTCGTTGTGGCAGCACACCCAACTGGCAGTGTAAAACAACCTTCGAGTTCCAGTCCCACCACATGTGTGAACACACGCATCACATGTTCCCAATACTCAGTCAACTGCGGGCAGGCCCATGTCATGTGAAGAAAATCAGTAGCGCGCAGCCCAGATCTGCAGCACGCAGCCAGGTCGGTAGGTTAAATCTTGGACGATTTGTGTGGTGTCATGTACGTTTTGTGCAAATAATGAAACTGAATAAGTTTAAATTGGGCATTGAGGGATCCTTGCTTAGCCTGTTCATAGGCCCTCTTCCAATCAGACATTGTCAATTCCTTGCGTCAGTCCACACTTCACCAATCATTTGTCCGGCCTGTCGTGCCCATCCTGTCCTTCACCAGGGCTACATGTAAGTGAGACATTAAATGCCTACATCCAGACACCCAAGCATTTGTCTCATTACCTAGTGCTCCTGTGTTTTTTTAGGGGAAAGATGGCCAGTTTCCCCAGGCTGGGGCTATCAGAGCATATTGTAGAACCTGTCCTGGTCCTAGACCAAACTGCTCTTGCACATGTGGGAAAGAGATAGATCTCCTGTTTAGGTATAAGCCTATAGCCAGTTCGCAGCCCCCTTTTTGCCTTTTGACACAGCTTATGTCCTTCCACAAAGTGGCAAATGGTTTCAGTGACCACAGGGGCATGTCAGCTGCAAAAGGGGGTCTTCGGAATATTGAGGTAATCACCTTGTGCCAGACCTCTGTCATTAAGCAAACGAGGTACGGCGCATCCTGTGGATTCCCCTCCCATCATGAATGCCTCTGGCACTGTATATGGGTCGTAAGAGCCTGTCCACAGAGTTTCTTTCCAGTTGGTTGGGATCAACATTAAACCAGCACAGTGTGTAGGAGCTGAGATATTGCATAATAGAAAAGCAGGTCTGGCAGACTCAGCCCTCCCTCACTGAAGGCTCAGAACATCCAGTTTTACTGAACCTCATTTAGCAGCCCACATTAGCATACACAACACCTGATCCAACTGGGCAAATGTGGCTCTCGGGACAGGGCACCTCACATTCTGTAGTACATACGGGCGGCTTTGGAGGCACATCCTTTTTGCCAGGGATACACACCCCTTTGTAGGGAGTGGCAACACTGTCCAAAACTTAACCGAGCAGCTTAAGCCCTCCAGTAGTTTCCCAACATTGAAGTTGTGTTGCGCCGCTGAACAGCAGGTGTCCGAATTCCTAGGCATCATAACTTGTCAGTCACCCACATTCCAGTGGCGGCTGCTGCTTAACGGGGGTGGCAGACTGGTTAAAAAAAATCCACCTACTTGCAGGCTGGCTGCCGTCTCCTGGTCCTCTTCGGTCATCGACACGCAGGAAGCACACAGGATCTGCTAGCCAATCACAACGCTGCTGTCACCGTGTCAGCAGCATCGTGACTGGTCTGGGCGCCGGGGTATGGCTCTCAGAAGTGGACTATGAGCATGTGCTTGTTCTCCACCCAGGCTGTGCAATACATCTGGTGAAGAACATGCAAAGTGGGCATTACTGTTTGGTTGGCCCACGATGGCCGACCAAACTGTCATGAGCACTTTAGAGTGTGCTCACCACTCCTCCCCTGGCCCCTGCTCTGGTCAGCTCAGCCCCGCCCGCACCCAAGTAGGAACAAAATAATTTCATGATAATAATGTGTTGTTATCATTTTCTTTTTTCTTTTTAAACTGCTCACAGAGCTGTTTGGCGACTCTTTTCCACCTTAGCCGAGGAGCAGCTGCTGCCGCAGGGCATTGTAGATTTCCTCAGATCGGCTGCTTTAGAACTCTTTGGTTTGTTTATTCAAAAATTGCCATTTACTGCCCTTTGCCTGGAAATACCGGCGTCCTCACCTCAATCCTAAAACTACGATACAGAAGAATCAGCCCCATATTCTGATTTTCCATGTCTCAGAGTTCCATCTGCAGGAGTTAATGCCCACATTTCCCAATACAGCATTTGCGCTGGTAGATGGCAGTTTGGGCACATCTAACTTGCACTTCAGTGTCCAAAAAAATATGTGTCTCAAGTTCTTTCCCCGAGGACTCAATTATGCCAAAATATTAGCAGTGCTTCGAAACTGGCGAAAGGGATGAATTAAGCGCTGCATAATTGTTGTTTCTTTATTTGTTATTGAGGGCCATATGTATCAAGGCAAAATGGGTTTCCAAACGCCGAAATTCGCATAATTCCGGCGTTTGCGAACCCATTTTCATTAAATGGTATGTATGAAACATATTTGATGCAAAATAAGGAATCGCTAAATTTGCCATTCCTTATTTAGTGATTGCATTTAAGGAATTGCACATTTTTTCGATTCCTTAAATGCAATGTATCAAGGAAAAAAGCATTCCAAAATGCCATTAAGGAATGCTGATACATATGGCCCTGAATGTTCTCATGAAAGCCAAATCCTATGACTGGGCATTTAATTCACAGTTAATCCTAAATGTGCCTCGCCTATCTGCATTGTGATGGGCTCTGTGAGTCAGATGAAAGCCTCTACAAGTTTCAAAGGGAAACGATTATGTTCGTCTCACTTTGACTTGACATCTTCCCAGAAATATATTCGCCATTTCGTAGATCCTCGATTTGCCAGAAATATAAACAAATTCCTGAAAAGCTGGTCCCTTGGTTACTTGTCCCTGACTCTCACCTGATTATCAGGAGTTGGCTGCATCACAAAGAGCTCAGTGTTCAAAGCAATTTCACGAGTAAATTAAGGTCCCCTCAAGCTCTAAGAAATGAATGCACCAAGTCAATTTTTTAGTGGCATGGGGATTCCTTTTTTATGGAATGGATACATCATGAATGATAGAGGAGACAAAAATCTCCATATATAAAATTGATTTTTGTAGAATAAAGAAGGAGGATTAGGAGAAAGGAGGCTGGAAATCCTCTCTAGAACACAATAAAATAGCACATTATTAGACCAATATGTTATGCCGTTCTTCGAGTTTAGACAACTCAGGGGGCGGGGTGGGGAAAGCTTACTTTAGAGTAAACGAAAGAGGAAAAAAATTTGGCAAGGCTAAAAGAAAACTCATTAAAAGAAAGTTATTTGCGACTCAGCAGAATTCGTGAAACTTAATGGAAAACTATTGACGGCAATAAAACAGAGTCATTCTGTTTTACTTTAAATTGCCGCAATGGTCCAGGTGGGATCCTGCTGATGACGAAAGTCTTTGTTTGCATATTTTCAACAGGTAGAAGGAAGATTAGACTTCAGAACTTCTGTGCATAGCCACAGCACTTTTCAATGCCATGAAAAACAATTGTACAATTTTTTTAACCGTATAGCCCTCATCACCTGAGGCCTTTGGAAAGACATCAACCACTTCTTAGCGCTGGGCTCCTCATGCAAACATGATAAGGCAAAGGGCTGCACGTATTGTATTGTATTGTATTGCAGCATTTATATAGCGCTTACTACCTCTATATGGGGTGTTGAAATGCTTGATTACACGTAAAGCACGCTACACCATGTAGGGTGTGTAGCTAGAAGGATGTTGTCTTTGTCTTGATCATATGTGGCAAGTGTTTCCATGTCATACCGGGTGACCACTGAGGTGTGGTAATCATGTTATGGTCCACATCGCGTGTCAGTGTGTTGGATGATAAAAGTGTGAGAGACAGACGCACAGTTTTATGGTTTTCAGTATGCTGGGAGCTATGTACAGCTCTGCAGGTCTCTTCAGGGTAATTCTTATGATAATAGTCTGCTTAGCGGGTTATGCACTGGCTTGTTCAATCTGAAATTTTATGCGTAGGTGTGGTCCTGCATGCTGGTCTATGCACACTAAGATGGCGCCAGTATTTGCGGAGCATATACGAATGAGGATAGGTGAGCACTCTGAGCTCCATCTTGAAAAGATGAACACAAAATATTGAGTTGATTCTGCTTATTAAGAGAAAACTCGAAGCATGCACACTAGCACTGAAATGTTTTCATCACTGATGTCTAGCATTATTTGGATATATTTCAGAGAGAGCCTGTACATATAATTTAAAAGCAACACAACACAACATAAAAATGTATAAAATTGATTGATGTGACCTTGAAAAAAGTCTATGTTTCAAGCATACCAGTATACTGTGCATTGACAATAGCATAAAGTAGAGTACACATGATCAGTTGGTCAATACAATTAAGTAGAAAATTGGATTGTGGATGAGTTGGATGAGGATGGAAATTCTTGCAAGTTGGGATGAGTATCTTTGAAATGTTTAGTGATGATTGGGACGTCTACCATAGAGGCAAGTTTAGTTTTGCCTCTACTGTGCACCCTCATGAAGGTCAGTATAGAAATGGCACAGTGTGCTGGGTTTGTTCCTTACGGTGCTGCCTGAAGTGAGACAAGGAACCCTTTCTACCGATAACACTCTACAGGGGTAGTGCAGAACCTAGGAGGCCGTGCTTTTCCTAGACAGATTTGCAATAGGTCGCCTGCAAATTGTGGCAAACAGTGGCTACAAATTGTGTTCTGTGCCAGAGATTCTAGAGACAATGGCTGGATCCCCTTTTAGGATTTGCAGCCTGATTCATGAAGTAAAATTGCGCCCGCAATCGCTGCGAAAATGCAAATGCGGGCGCAATTTCCGTAATCGGCATTCAACAACAAAATAGCGAATTCGCAAACACATATTTGCGAATTCGCTAATATATTCGCAGAATCCCGGCCGCTGAGCATTAGCGATTCGGAAATAGCGACACACCACGGATTCTGCGAAAATAATAGTGAAATCGCAAAATAATCGCAATCGGTATTCAAGAAAAATCGCTATTAGCGAAAAACCCAAAAATCGCAATTTTCACCGCGCAAAATAAGGACAACTCAAAGCAGGTGGTAACCATGAAAGCCATGGAAAAAAAACTTTCAAAAAACCGTTGTCCTATCACCAACAGGTACTGGCCTGACCAATCACACATAAGGACCATCATCAGCAGCAGCATTAGGAGTCCCACAATGCCAGGAATGTACATGGTGGTGAGGCGTCGCAGGCTAGAGCGATTAGCACGGAGGAGACGCAGGATCCAGGACAGGATATTCCGCCAGCGGGTCACCTTGCTGGGCCAAACCAGAGAGCAGATATATGCTAAATACAGGCTGAATGGGGAAATGATAATGCAGCTAATACAGGACCTTGACCCCCTGATGCAGCACCCAACAAGCCGTACCAATGCTGTGCCTACACATGTGCAGGTATTGTGTAGCCTGCACCTCCTGGCCTCCGGAAGTTTCCAGGGGATAGTAGCGGCTGCTGGGGGGATATCCCAGCCCACCATGTCACGCTGCCTCCACACTTTTGTTGACGCCATGCTCACCCAGCTACACCGTCACATCAAATTCCCCGCCAGCCAACAGGAATTGGACATGACCAAGCTACAATTCTACAATGTAGCCCATTTTCCACATGTGCTCGGATGTATAGACTGTACCCACGTCGCCATCTGCCCACCATCTGGCATGGAGTATATGTTCCGCAATAGAAAGTCCTACCACTCCCTCAACATCCAGATGGTCTGCAATGCCAAGACATACATCACTGACATTGTCGCACGGTACCCAGGGAGCACCCATGACTCCTTCATTTTCCGACACAGCGGACTCCACACACGACTGGTCAGGGGAGAGTTTGGGGAAGGACACCTACTTGGTAAGTACACTTTGATTGAAAAGTCACATTGCAAAGATGTAACAGCGCAGCACAGGCAATCACCATCTGCTCCTCTCATTCAGGTGACAGTGGCTACGCCCTCCGTGAATACCTCCTGACCCCATACCTCAACCCTGCTACACCCCAGCAACGGTGCTACAATATTGCACACATACGGACAAGGAATTGCATAGAAAGGACATTTGGCCTGCTCAAGAGCAGGTTCCGCATACTGCACAAGACAGGTGGGGCCATGTATTACAGTCCTGAAAAGTGCTGCCGCATAGTGGCTGTCTGCGCAATACTACATAACATTGCAACCAAGCGCCGGATACCTGTTGACATCTCTGGCAGTGAATCTGAGGGGGACAACCGGCCACCTGCACATGCGCGCCATGCACATGGGGAGAACCCAGCAGAAGGGCACAGACGTCGCAACCACATCACAGTGAACAGTTTCTAGTACAACCACTTCCATCACCCCACAAATCAACAATGCATGCAAAATGTAATGATGACACAACGCTAATGTGTGTAGCAAAATAAATGTATTTGTTAAATTCACAAAATTAAATATAAGGTTTCTGTCCAAATAAGTCCAACAAATAGTATTACGCCATACTGCTGTGCATCACTGCATGGCAGGCTTAACCTCAGCCTGTGCCATTGATTAACTGCAGTTCTCTAGGAGCGCCTAGTGCGCGTTCCGCCATAGCGCCTCTGAGGGGCATCCTCCTCCGGGGCTTCAGGCAATGGGGGGGTCCTGGTGCTGCGGGTGGGTGGTGGGGCCTGTGAGGCAGATTGTAAGCTGACGCTGGACGCCCCCTCACTCGCATCATCACCCCCCACAACAGATGGAATAGCTGGAGGGTGAAGAGCAACGACGGCCGTGGTGAGGGTCTCCAGCACCCTTGTCATGTCCTCGCTGCACTGTATGATTGCGTGCTGCTGGGTCAGAGAGCGCCGCGCCAACAGAGATGTCGCATTCGCTGACACGTAACTTGCCCTGCTGTAAGTGGCAAGCCGGGTCAATAGTTGGCGGTGGCGCCGGCGTTGCCCACTGCGCACTCTCAACATGGCACGGGTGTTGGCCTCCACGGCTGCAGCAATGCGGGCCATTCCATCTCCCACACCTGCCAGGTCTGCCCTCATGCCTTCCATGTGGCCTGCAACAGAGGCCACATTGCGCCCTATCATGTGCAGTTGCAGCTGTATAGCTCCCTGCTGCTGAGCCTGGCGCTGGTGAATGCGGAGCATGCGTCTCTCGACGCTGAGCCGCGCCAGTCCATGAGCATTGGCCCGCCTGCTAGCTGCTGTGGAGCGCTGGCGTGACCTGCCACGCCTGCCCTGCTGGCCTGAGTGTGAGGCTGGCCGCTGTGTGGACAGTGGCGCAGCCCCGGATGTAGAGGCGACAGCTGCTGGGGGTATGACCTCCGGTGTTGCAGGTGCGGCAGACGCAGGGGGTGTGCCTGCTGGTGTGGCTGTTGTAGTAGATGCAGGGGGCACAGGAGTGACTGCCCTGGCTGCGGCTCTGGGAGGAGCAGTGGTGGCAGGAGGCACAATGGGGGATGACATGCCAGCGGATGTGGGTGCTGCACCAGTTGCAGGGGGGACGCTGCAGGTGGTACTTGCTGCTGGTGTAGATGCAGCGGCAGGGGCTGGTGCCTGGGTTGGTGTTGGCACCTCCACCTCCGGGACGCCCTCATCGATCTCCAGCCTATCGCTGTCGCTGGTATCGCCACCTGTGGGGGTAAGTGGTGGATCATTAGTTGCATGTATCTGGCAGACGTGCAGTTGCTACATGCATGCTGGGTGACATTCCCTGAATGGCAGTGGCTTTGTGTGCTTTGGGACCTGTCTGGCTGCATTGTGGTACTACAACATTGTGGCCAGACTACATCTCCCACAATGCTTCAGGACATTCCTTGATGTGCAACTATGGCATGCCTATGGGACATTGGGGGAGCCTATTTGGTCATTGACATCCATAGGGGGCAGGGTCGCAGTCGCATGCCACTTACCTTGGGTGTCTTGGGTGGGGCGGGATGAGTCCAGTGTAGTAAAACCGACACAGGCCTCCTTCTCCAGGGTGTTCTCGACCTGGTCCTCCATGGGAGTGTTGGGTGGTACAGTTGGTCCTCCTCCTCCTGTGCCCGAGGACTCCCCAAGGTGCGCCGCCACCTTCTCCTTGGCACGGCCTCGGAGGTCGTACCACCGCTTTTTTAATTCCTCCAGGGACCTGGCCGCCACTCCCACGGAGTTCACTGCTGAGGCTATCCCCTGCCATATGCGCTGCTTCTCCTGTTCAGGGACCCTCCGTGAATTAGCGACAAACAATCGGTCATGGTTGGCCACAACCCCCTCAATTAGGTGTTCCAGCTTCTGCTCAGAGAATTTCAGTTTTCTCTTGCGCCCAGACGAGCTGCTGGTGCCAGGTGCAGGTTCCTCAGCCATGGTATAGGGTTGTGGATCAGTGTAACTTCCAAGATTAGCTGCAGCTCTCCAATATGCTCCCTCTCTCTCTGCCTCAATGTGCTAAATGGTGGCGGGAACCGGCAGCTTCCTGGTTGTGATGTCATCACTGGGCTCGAAATGCGACTTCCCGTTTTCCCGATCTCGCGAGTTTGCGATCTCGCAAATAGCGATATCGCAAATAGCGATATCGCTATTTGCGAGCTCGCAGTCCAGGCGCGGGTAGCCGGAAATAGCGATTATTCTGCGATTATCGGTCAGATTTTGCGATCGCGTGCGAATCGCTTTTTTTATCGCAATTATTCATGAATTCGGATTTGCGATTTCTGAATAGCGATTCGCTTTTTTTCGCTATTTCAGAATCGCAAATGCCGATTTTCATGAATATGGCGGTTGGTCTTCTGCACAGCACTCACTGGCACTTGGAATGTCTCCTGGATTGTCCCTATGAGTGTCCAATGATACACATTTCTCTGTGCCAGTGAAGGTTGATGGTGGCTCATTGTGAACCGAGTGGCCCTAGGTTCCACTAAAATCAGCTCTGTTCAGATGTACTTAAGGCGTCAGTCACCCTGTGGTGCTGACATTCCTGCCCCAGGACTGGCATGGGTCCTTAAATGATGACCAGCTTCAACATTCTGACCTAAGTTCTCATTTATTTCTTGTTCTGGATGTTCAGATCTCTAAGCTTCATGTTTCCTCCTTAACTCCCACAAATGAACTGTTAAATGCATCATCCCGTTCTTCCCTCTTGATCAGATACCTGGCGGTCCAGAACTGCAGTAGTCTCAAAGAGATGGGGTGTCTCTTCTTCCAGATCCCCTGCCACCTCCCATACATCCACAATCTCATCTTTTCCACCAAGCATGGGTATCTTTTGATTGCTGTCATCAAACTTGTTTACCTTACTTTCCAAATTTCTGGATGGTACAAAATTAAAATGTCCACTGGGAGTCACAGTTTGAGAGACAGTGGACTTTACACTACTTTGCAATGAAGGGTCGTCACATGATTAGTACCTGGGCATTACTACACTAACATCCATGAGTTTTAATGCAAAGTCCTGTCTTCTTACAATGACAGAAGAGCTTTGCACCACAAAAAGGCCTGTTAGAGGCAGACCTTAACGAGGGGAGATGGCTTTATTTCTCCTCATTTTCCAAACATGGCATGTGTTCTGCACTGTACAGCACACCTCCAATGAAAGAAGCGGATTTAAAGTTAGTCTCAGGATAGTACATTGTAAAAGAAAAGTATCCTTCCAGTACAAAACCTTTGCTGGACGTAACACACCTGCAGTTACACTGTAGAGCAAAGGCATGTATGTGGTGGTAGACAACCTGTTTCTGCGTCAGTGAAGAAGGTAGCAGTGCCACTGTGGGGACAACCTGTTGGTGAGTCGGTGAAGAAGGTAGCAGTGCCATTGTGGGGTGGTAGACAACCTGTTGGTGAGTCGGTAAAGAAGATAGCAGTGCCACTGTGGGGTGGTAGACAACCTGTTGGTGTGTCAGTGAAGAAGGTAGCAGTGCCACTGTGGGGTGGTAGACAACCTGTTTGTGTGTCAGTGAAGAAGGTAGCAGTGCCACTGTGGGGTGGTAGACAACCTGTTGGTGAGTCGGTGAAGAAGGTAGCAGTGCCACTTTGGGGTGGTAGACAAACTGTTGGTGAGTCGGTGAAGAAGGTAGCAGTGCCACTGTGGGGTGGTAGACAACCTGTTGGTGAGTCGGTGAAGAAGGTAGCAGTGCCACTGTGGGGTGGTAGACAACCTGTTTGTGTGTCAGTGAAGAAGGTAACAGTGCCACTGCGGGGTGGTAGACAACCTGTTGGTGTGTCATTGAAGACGGTAGCAGTGCCACTGTGGGGTGGTAGACAACCTGTTTGTGTGTCAGTGAAGAAGGTAGCAGTGCCACTGTGGGGTGGTAGACAACCTGTTTGTGTGTCAGTGAAGAAGGTAGCAGTGCCACTGTGGGGTGGTAGACAACCTGTTGGTGAGTCGGTGAAGAAGGTAGCAGTGCCACTGTGGGGTGGTAGACAACCTGTTGGTGAGTCGGTGAAGAAGGTAGCAGTGCCACTGTGGGGTGGTAGACAACCTGTTGGTGATTCGGTGAAGACGGTAGCAGTGCCACTGTGGGGTGGTAGACAACCTGTTGGTGAGTCGGTGAAGACGGTAGCAGTGCCATTGTGGGGTGGTATACAACCTGTTGGTGAGTCGGTGAAGAAGGTAGCAGCACCATATTTTTTTAGATATGGTTCTGTGATGCTCTCTCTTCCCAGAGCAATGCGGCAACTAAAGCTGCGCTACAAATTAGTAAATGTGCCTATTGGTGTCTACCGCTACCTCCACAGACCATAACTAATGCACCAAAGCTGCCTCTAGGTGGATGTCTCTGTGGCTTGTGATGTGTGCTTCTGCTCTCACTTTCCTCCCTCAACATTCAACATTTCAAGGATGTCAGTAGGGCCAGGGTCATTGAGCCACCAAACAGTCAATCCTAGTTGGGCTTTGAAAGTGACTGTTGAATAAATGAACAAATAAAAAATATGCTTTTAATCTCTATTGAATTGAAATCGTACTGACGATTCCTCATATTCATTGTGGATAGGCCCAAAATCTTGTGTGAGGTTATTATTCTGGGCCTCGTTACAAGTAGCTCTCAATCACCAGTGATAACTGCACACCCAGTTATCGATGCTGCTGGGTGAGATCGTTAACAGACTTGCAAATATTGTTCCATGATGATTTCTGCTCGGAGGGAGGCATTATGGGCACATACTGTGTTTGAGCACATGATTTGTACTCCTTTCACCTTTTTTGAGCACTGTTGCATACCTGCCAACTCACACGGTAATGCCCTTGTGACACCGGGTGTTATCTCCCATCACACGGTCTCCTGGTGAGGAGTCAATACCACACTGTGGCAGGGAAAACGAGCTGAAAACCACTGTAAATTGAGGTTTTTCGTCTCGATTTCTGAGACTTTGACCTGCCGACGTCCTATAAGGGCTGTGAAAATAACCCAGGACATCAGCACCAGCTTCAGCAAGCTCTTTGGTTTTGGGAGGAAGTATATTGGGGGCATGGTGGGGTTCAAAAGAGCCTTGTAGGTACTTCTTGGCAAGAGGCCCCGCCCCTTCCCCACACGGTGAGATTGTTCTTCAAGTTGGCAGGTATGACGTTGCCCTTTCACTTTGCACCAGGGGCCTCATTTATGAGGCTGTGCGTCACTTTTACGACGCCGGTGCGTCACTTTTTGTGACGCACCAGTGGCGTAAAAAATGCGCCTTGTTGCGCCATATTTACAAAGTGACGCATCTAGGTAGATGCTTCACTTTGTAAACCCCTGCGCCACATTATACCTGCACCAGGTATAATGTATGCAAGTGGGGCGTCTTGACACAAGGAAGGGTCGTAGAAGTGACGCTGTGAAATCTATGAGATTTCACTGCGTCACTTTTAGGACACAGTTGCGTCAAAATCTTGCGCTTGCTTCACAGCAGGCGTAAGACTGATGCAGGCCCTTTGACATGGGGCTTGCCCCATGTGAAAGGGCACATTACTGGAGTTGCACACTCCAGCAATGCGTCACTTTTGCGCTTACAGATAACGTCAGAAATACTGACGTATCTGTAACTCCTTGCGACATGATGCGTCATACATTAAATATGACGCATCAGGAATGTCGCAAGGAGTGCGCACTGAGAAGTGACGCATCGCTGCTTTCATGCAGCGATGCGTCATTTCTCATAAATGAGGCCCCAGGTTTCCACTGGTTCAACGTAAAAGGGAAACATTTCAGGAGTAGTGTAAAAGAAAGAATGTTGGTGCCCGAAGCTCTGTTCAGAAGCCCGTGGTCGGTTCAATTAAGTGTCAGCATGGGATAGCATTAAAACACCTTATGACTCCTTAATCCACTACCAGAAAATCTCCGTCCCTTTACCTCACTCAGGCAAACTCTTGCTTTCCCCTTTGCTAGGGGTTTTTGGTCTTTCTTCTCCTCCGTCTTTCCGCTTTTTTCTTTCATGCTCTTGGGAAATGTCCGATCAGGAGAAATAAGTGCCGGTCCCCAAAAATAAATACCAGTGGCTTCTACTGGCAACCGCCGGCTCAAATTAGGCACCGGTGTGAAGTGGGGAGGGGGATTTGAAGAACATGGGCATTGGAGCAAAATAAATATATAATAGGGCCTACCCTTTAAGTCATTAGTGGCTCTTTTTGTGACTACTTAATCTGAAGAGTCTTTTCACGCAAGTGCCTTGAAGCAATTTGTGGATCAGTTCAAAGTGGGTGCTAGGTAAAAATTCTTCTGATGTAAATAAATGGCGACCATCAGAGAGCATTTTATTGGACTTGTCGCTGAGAACTGAGCATCCACTGCTTGTTAAGACCGCTAATTGCAAAGCAGGGAGAGAATAATCATGCAGTAATTATGCAATAAAATAAGAAGTGATATCATAAATGCCTGTGCATGTTCTTTATTTCATGCTGCATACAGCTGTTTCATTGTTGTTCCCTTTGGACATAAATCAATGTGTCCTTCAAACCTGCACAAATAAAACCTAGATTAGTTTGTTAAACAAAAGAACCCATGCTGGAAGAAAGGTTGGTTCTGGCTATAAGAGTGCTAACACAATGGAAATGTCTTTTGGCTAATAGGCCTTTATTTACCAAGTGAAAGGTTGGATCCACAATGGTACATCCAGGCCAGATTTTCCGCTTAAACACTAATAATGTACATGAGTTCCATATAGATTGTTTATATGTATTATATTTATAATATCTGGATGTCCTGAAAATCTGAAATAGATCCAACTATGCTGGACTTCTATTAGTCTCTCCCTGGTAAATGCGAATATAAAAGTTTAAATGTCATTTATATTAGAACTTTTGTTTCAAGTCATTGACCTAAAGTGTAGTTAAATAGGACAGTAATTTGTAATATTTTAATTCAATTTAAAGCAATTCTTTGGCTACTTCTCAACCATAACCAATTTGATTCACTCGTGAAGAGATGAATATCTGATTTTAGATGCTGCCACTTCACACAAAGGAGTCTGGTAATGCCTCGTCAGTTTCTTGAATATGACACACCGAGCTGGCTTGAACCAACTTAAGTAACGGAGATTAACTCATGTCTCCAGATTTCATCTTCCGGGGCTAGGTTTGGGCAGTTTCAGCTATATGCATGGTGTCACCTTTCAGCTGGGTGGGAGGGGTGAAATCAGTAAGAGAATTAAAAACAAGCATTGGCAAAGCCGATAGGCCTCGCCTACGCAAGAGCTATTGACTTTGTCAATGTGTTTTTTGCCTTGTTATACACCAGCTTGGATACTGTTCAGCATGGATAAAAGTTAGTGGCATAAAGAAGAGTGTTATGGAGTGATGTAGAGCGGTGTAGAGTAGAGTGGATTGTTGGAGTGGTGTAGACTAAAGTGGTGCAGCATAGACTAAAGTGCTGTAGAGTGCAGTTGTGTAGTGTGGAGTTGAGTAGTGTGGAGTTCAGTAGCATAGATTTGACTTGTGTAGAGCCGAATGCAGTGCAGTGGCATAGAGTAGATTGTTTAAGAGTAGAGTGAAGTGGAGTGGAGTGCTGCAGGGCTGAGTGGAGTGGTGTAGAGTGGAATGGTGCTGAGTAGAGTGGAATGCTACAGAGAATAGTGCAGTGGTGAAGAGTGCAGTGGTATAGAGTACAAAGGTGCAGAGTACATTCGAGTCGATTAGCATATAGCGTAGTGGTGCAGAGTGTAGTGGCAAAGAGTGCACTGGTGTAGAGTGCAGTAGAGTGGCATTGAGTAGAGTGCAGTGGCATAGAGTGCTGAGGTGCACAGTAGAGAATTCAAGAGTTCGGTGGCGGAGAGTGCAGTGTTGCAGAGTAAGGTAGCGTAGAGTTCTGTTGTGCAAAGTAGAGTGGTGTAGAGTGCATTATCGTAGAGTGCAGTGGCATAGAGTTGAAGGCATAGAGAGCAGAAGCATATAATAAAGTGTTGCAAGGCAGAATAGAGTGCAGTGATGTATAGTGCAAGGGTGTAGAATAGAGTGACATACAGTGCAGTGGCATACATTAGAAATGTGCAGACTAAATTATGGTGGCATAGAGTGCAGTGGCTCAGAGAAGATTGGCACGCAGTGGTGTAGAGTGTATTGGTTTTGAGTAAAGTGGCATTGAGGGGAATGGTGAAGAGTAGAGTTGCGTAAAGTGGATTGGTTCACAGAGGAGTGGCACAAAGCGGAATAGGGTGGTCTAGAGTGCAGTGTCCTAGAGTACAGTGCCATAGAGTAGATATTTTCCAAGTGGAGTCAAGTGGTGTTGAGTGGACTGGTGCAGGGTAAAGTGCAGTGGTGTAGTAGAGAGCAGTGGCATACAGCAGAGTGGCTTAGAGTGCAATGTCATAGGTTACAGTGGTGGAGAGTAGATTAGAGTGGCTTATAGAGAATTATCCTAGAGCGAAGTGGTGTAGAGTGCACTACCATAGAATGGAGTGATGCAGAGTAGAGTGGCATATAGCATAGTGGCATACAGTGCATTGCCATAGGGTGCAGTAGAGTGGCATTGAGTGGAGTGGTGCAGAGTAGAGTAGCATGGACTGGTGTAGAGTACACTGGCATAGAGTGCAGTGGCGTAGAGTAGATTGGTGCAGGGTAGAGTAGAATAGCCCAGAGAGCAGTGATGTAGAGTATAGTGGTGCAAAGTAGAATAGAGTGGCATAGAGTATGGCGATGTAAAATGCAATGGTGTAGAGTAGAGTGGCTTAGAATGCAGTGGTGTACAATAGAGTGTCAGAGAGTACATTATAGTACTCTCCGACACTCTATAGGGTAGATTTTCATACTGTGCAGTGGCGGAAAGTGCATTGACTTTGAGAAAAGTGGTAGAGAGTGCAGTGGCATAGACTGCAGTGGTTAAAGTAGTGTAGTGCAATGTAGATTGTGGTGGCATAGAGTGCAGTTGCATAGATTAGAGTGGCCTAGAGTGGAATGGCGCAGAGTGGAGTAGACTGGCGTAAATACAGTGGCGGGGAGTGCAGCGGTGCAGAGTGCAGTGGTGCAGAGTAGATTGTTTCAGAGTAGAGTGAAGTGGTGAAGAGTGGAGTGTTGCAGGGTAGAGTGCAGTGGCAGAGAGTGCAGTGGCCTAGAGTAGAATGGTGTAGAGTGTAGTGATGCAGTGTAGTTTAGAGTGGTGTAGAGTGGATTGGAATAGAGTGCATTGGTGCAGAGTGGAGTGGTACAGAGTATAGTGCATTGGCATAGAGTGCAGTGGCACTGAGTGCAGTGTTGTAGAGTGAAGTGATGTAGAGTGGATTGCTGCAGAGTCGAGTGATGTGTCCTAGACTGGAGTGGTGTAGAGTGCAGTGGCGAAGAGTGCAGGATGCACAGTAGAGTAGAGTGGCATAGACTGCATTGGTGTAGTGTGGTGTCGGAGAGAAAGGCGAACAGTGTAGTGGCATAGAGTGGAGTGTTGCACAGTAGAGTGCAGCGACATAGAGTGGATTGGTGTAGAGTGGAGTGGTACAGAGGAGAGTGCAGTGGAGTGGAGTGGTGCAGAGTACAGTGGAGTGGCATAAAGTGGAGTATGCCTGGTGGGGTAGCTCACTGCCATTAAAGACAACACATTTTCAATTGAAATGGCCATTACATTTGCAGAGACATAGGTTTTATTGATAAAACTATACAGCACACAAATGATAATGTGTGGAAATGTCATTGCTTAGCATATTGATTTGTTTTGATCATTTTGAAATATTTGTTACCACCACACTTCAGACTTATCAAACATGCTTACTTTGTGCTTTCCTAATTCAGATTTATTTTGAAATATCTGCACTGTTCATTTACAGACATTTATTTGTTGCTGCGCTAGACAAAAATAACATTGGAGAACCTTCTGCCAGTACACTTGGAGTACTCAGCATGATTGTCACATAAATCCTCTTACTTTGAAGTTAGAAAAAGAAAAGTAAACACCAACCTCTCTTGGAAGGGAGCCTGACATTTGACCTCTGTCTCTGAATGCACAGCAAATGTGAAAAATAAGAAAAAGATTTAAAGGCCTGTTTACAGAAAGGAGCACTGGTGGAAGAATACAAGTGGCCTTTGTAGGCAGGCTTTGCTTCACTGAAGGGACGAACTGAAGCTGGACAGCCTAAAACAAATAAGGCCAGCAACCAGAAAGAAAGCTAATATGAGTCACAAATCACAAAACCAATGGTAAGCAACGGGAGGAATGCATTCTCAGAGAAGCTTTCAGAATGACCCAAGATGTCTTTAGCAAACCAAACAACTGCCCTGTCTGTTAACCTAAAAAGGCAGCATGTTGTACCAGATACCAATGACCATGAAGCTGCATCAGTGTAAATAAACACTGGACTGATGGCCTCATATATACTGTTGAACACTACCAAGACGAGCTTGGGCAGGGGCAGCCTGTCCACAAAGTAAAAGACAGTTGCATGGCAAAGGGATACTTGCAAACGCTTTAACTCTTGTATGCCACAGGAACTGGTAGGTATTCATAAAGGTGTAGAGGTGCGGGAAACGATGTAGTCACAGGGTGTGAAGGAAAAAACATCTAGGTTAGAAGGAATATATCACAGTGGGGAGAATGACAGATTGAGATAAGGTTGGGGTAAGGACATAGATTGATCAACATTTGGGAAACAACATATGCCAATGTAGGACAGATGCACTGTAGAACTAGACACTGGCCGTAAGTGACACATATAGTGTTGACCACACCCTTCCAATCAATGTATGTTTACAATGAATGAGGGGTACAAACTCCACAGACTTGATTCTTTGTAGCTGCCAGGTATGCATGGTTGTATTAATTCACATCTAAGTAGTGAACACCTCTGCAAGCTCCAGAATGTCCAGAACGCCGCAGCCAGACTGGTCCTTGACCTCCCCCGGCACAGCCAACTTAACTCAAAACCTCAGCAAACTCCACTGGCTCCCGGCAGACAGAAGAATAACCTTCAAAGTCCTCACCCACGCTTACAAGGCCCTCCACAATGCCGGACCAGCATACCTGAACAGCCACCTCTCCTTCCATGCACCCAAAAGACACCTCCTCCGCCCAGCTCGCCATGGCCAGTGTCCCAGGGATTCGCAAGACCAGAACCATAGGAAAGCCCTTCTCCTTCCTCGCTACCGAGACCTGGAACCCCCTGCACCTCAGCCTTTCTCTTACGCTAACCCAGTTCTTGGAGGACCTCAAGACCTGGCTCTTCCAATGACCCCAGCACTCAGACGGGATCTAGTCCCCACCTCCCCCAGCGTCTTGAGACCCTTACGGGTGACTAGTTGTGCTTTACCAACCCTTGATTGATTGACTGATAGGTCATATAGGCGTGTAGCAAGCAGTAAGATCAGTGATTAAATGAGCCTAGCAGTCCTCATAGGCCTTCAATATCAAATATTTTGACCTTGCATTTTATTTTTGGGGACTGCCAGCCAATAAGATGTAATCTACAAAAATCGTTTCATTAGCCTGAAACAAAATTGGTATTTGAGTTCTTGCCCATTTGTAATCTTCTGTGTGACCCGCCCCTTCCTCAAGACATGGCGCCACCAGCACAGGGAGCTACTGGAGGCTAGCAGCCGAGGTAACCTCCAGGCGGTGTTGACCTTGGCTCAGTTTACACCTCATTAGCTGCACCTCATTAGCCCAGCACAGTCACCGGATGACTTGGGGAAATGCTTTCAGAAATATAAATATAGAAACCATTTAAGTGTGAAATAAAAAGCAAATAGGACCGGTTTAAAAAATAAACAGCTGATATTTCCCAAAGGTTTGCCGAAACACACAGACCATGACAAAATTGTCTCTGTGATTGCCTTGTCTCATTCCTGGATATTGTTTTTTGTTTGCCAAGGGCATGTTTATGTGGCTGATGGACTCAGAACGTCAAGGGGGACTAGCCAATTCGATAGCTAATAAGCTTGCAAGAGGATTGTAAATATGCAAGTGAGAACGCACAAAAAGATTGCATTCTGGAGCTCATGACAATAGGGAGCGTGGTGGCAGCCATATTAGAAACACACTTGACATTTCTTCAATTACTGTTATTTTAAGTATTATAGTCGAAAGCAGAGGCGGAGCCACTAAAACAATGTCCGCTTTAAGTGCGTAATATATGTGTGTCCGGCGACTAAGATGCCCGTACAAGGCATGGATCAGCTAAAGTGTTTTTAATGACTTAAAGTGTTTAAAAAAAGGTGGTGGCGTATCCTTTTCATCAAGAGTGATCCTGAACAATCCTTATGGCTTTAATAGGAGGCAAGGCCTCCCTTTTACAGGATGAGTCTCTGGCTGCCCGCCTCCATGTGACCGTCTGTGAACTTAACCTATGCAAAAAAAACAGCAGCTGGGCAGCCATTTTATAAATGTTGTAATTTCCATTATATTGGAATCAGGGTAGCACGTTTTAAACAAAGCACAACTTTTATTCTATGTTATATGCGCAGAAACATAATAAATAAATAAACAAACAAACAAATAATTTATATATATATATATTCACTGAAAAAACCATAGGTTTCACACTAGTTATAGTTAGGTGGAAATTTTACTCGCATAAAACCATTGAAATTCCCACGTTATAGGGCATGTGCTCATTCCTAGTACCGGCATCTTGTAACCTTTAAAAGTAGCTCCTGTTCCTCACGCCGCCTCACCATCTGGCGCTGCAGCAGGTCCGTTGTTCCAAACAGCGGGGCTCCTCCGCGACCCAGGCGTGGCCGCCAACATAAATTCGAAAAGTTTCGCCAACTTTGGAAGAGCCCACAACCAGGTAAACTTTGCCGCTTCTGTTTATTTAAAGGTTTGCCGTGTACAGGAAACATGAGGTACAGCCTGCATTAAAATTGTCCAAAGATCAGTCCGACGCGTTTCATGCTCTGCCGCATTTCATCAGGGACTTTGGTTTCTGAACTCTCTGAAAGCATTGCGTGTTTTAAGCACTTTCATTACATCACAAGTCCCCGCCTCAGTGGGCGTGTCCACATAGTGAATCCTGGTACTTGCAGTGCTCTATTTCCACAGTGGGCTGCTTGCTTTCACTCGTTCATTTATTCAATGTGTTGCCCCAGTGGGTTGAGGCATGTGCTCATTCCTAGTACCGGCATCTTGTAACCTTTAAAAGTAGCTCCTGTTCCTCACGCCGCCTCACCATCTGGCGCTGCAGCAGGTCCGTTGTTCCAAACAGCGGGGCTCCTCCGCGACCCAGGCGTGGCCGCCAACATAAATTCGAAAAGTTTCGCCAACTTTGGAAGAGCCCACAAACAGGTAAACTTTGCCGCTTCTGTTTATTTAAAGGTTTGCCGTGTACAGGAAACATGAGGTACTTGGTGAGGCATGTGCTCATTCCTAGTACCGGCATCTTGTAACCTTTAAAAGTAGCTCCTGTTCCTCACGCCGCCTCACCATCTGGCGCTGCAGCAGGTCCGTTGTTCCAACAGAAGCGGCAAAGTTTACCTGTTTGTGGGCTCTTCCAAAGTTGGCGAAACTTTTCGAATTTATGTTGGCGGCCACGCCTGGGTCGCGGAGGAGCCCCGCTGTTTGGAACAACGGACCTGCTGCAGCGCCAGATGGTGAGGCGGCGAGAGGAACAGGAGCTACTTTTAAAGGTTACAAGATGCCGGTACTAGGAATGAGCACATGCCTCAACCCACTGGGGCAACACATTGAATAAATGAACGAGTGAAAGCAAGCAGCCCACTGTGGAAATAGAGCACTGCAAGTACCAGGATTCACTACGTGGACACGCCCACTGAGGCGGGGACTTGTGATGTAATGAAAGTGCTTAAAACACGCAATGCTTTCAGAGAGTTCAGAAACCAAAGTCCCTGATGAAATGCGGCAGAGCATGAAACGCGTCGGACTGATCTTTGGACAATTTTAATGCAGGCTGTACCTCATGTTTCCTGTACACGGCAAACCTTTAAATAAACAGAAGCGGCAAAGTTTACCTGTTTGTGGGCTCTTCCAAAGTTGGCGAAACTTTTCGAATTTATGTTGGCGGCCACGCCTGGGTCGCGGAGGAGCCCCGCTGTTTGGAACAACGGACCTGCTGCAGCGCCAGATGGTGAGGCGGCGTGAGGAACAGGAGCTACTTTTAAAGGTTACAAGATGCCGGTACTAGGAATGAGCACATGCCTCAACCCACTGGGGCAACACATTGAATAAATGAACGAGTGAAAGCAAGCAGCCCACTGTGGAAATAGAGCACTGCAAGTACCAGGATTCACTACGTGGACACGCCCACTGAGGCGGGGACTTGTGATGTAATGAAAGTGCTTAAAACACGCAATGCTTTCAGAGAGTTCAGAAACCAAAGTCCCTGATGAAATGCGGCAGAGCATGAAACGCGTCGGACTGATCTTTGGACAATTTTAATGCAGGCTGTACCTCATGTTTCCTGTACACGGCAAACCTTTAAATAAACAGAAGCGGCAAAGTTTACCTGTTTGTGGGCTCTTCCAAAGTTGGCGAAACTTTTCGAATTTATGTATATATATATATATATATATATATATATATATATATATATATATATATATATATATATACAAAATTGATTGCTAACCTTGTCAGTCTTCACGCTGCCTGCCATTTTTCTGTTTGACATATATTGCGCTTCTCATGGCAAATATATATGCAACACATAATTTAATGGGCCTTGGACCAGTCCCATTCAACCATTGGCTTGATTTGTTCTAGAACCTTCAGCCAATGACTTGATACATTGCCAATCACATCTTGGAACAGCATACAAGAGTATTTTAGGTCCACAGGTTTCCTAATGACTGTTTGGGTGTGCCCTGCTAACTCCACTGGAATTCCCAGGGGACTGTAATACATCTGGAATCAGTTTTAGTCTTTTTAGTGCAAAGATCGAAAGCTGACAATGAGGGCCTCGGAGTATTCACGCTGTTAGACCTGGCATCTTTGGCGTGATTACCCCCATCTTTTTGCCTCTGCCTCCTGTATTTTTCGATGCTGTGCTGGATTCGTTTTTGCTGGTTTAGATGCTTTGGACACTCTGCCACTGCTGATCAGTGCCAGAGTGTAAGTGCTCTCTATGTAAATTGTTATTCTGATTGGATATACATGTTTGGAATATTTGTATCACCATGAAGTCCCTAGTAAAGTGCACTGGGTGTGCCAGGGCTGGTGATGGCAAATGCTACTAGTGGGCCTGCAGCACTGATTGTGCCACCCACAGGAGTAGCTCTAAAATGGTGTCTCAGGCCTGCCACTGCAGCGCCTATGGGCAGTTTAGAACTGCCATGTCCTCCTGGTCAGTGTCCCCACTGACCAGGCCTAACCCTTCCCTTTTCGTGCACATCAGTCACCCCTATGGAAGGCCCAAGGTACCCCCCTGGGCAGGGTGCAGTGTATGTGAAAGGTAGAGCATGTACTAGTGCAGGTACCATGCTCTGGTAGTGAATTACAGCCATTTTCGTTTTTCACTATTGTAAGGCTATCTTGCTCCATAGGTTAACATGGGGGATGCTGGCTACAGTGGTTAACAGCATCTCTTCCCATAGGAACAAGATAGGACATAAGTATCTAGTATCCCTGAACTCAGAATTTAATAATGCATCTTTTAGGAAAGGTGGTTTTTAAATCCTGTGTTTGAGAACAGCACTTTTAGAAAGTTGCTGTTCTCTTGTCTGACCCTTCTGTGTGCCTGGGCCTGTTTGTGTATTGACTGTCTGGTTTGTGAGTGACAGGGGCTGGGGAATTCCCCCAGAGGCTGGATGAGTCAGCACTAGGCTGAATGAAGCAATTGCAACCTGAGTGGTGGGAGGAGTTAGCACCTGGGCTGAATAGGGCTGTGCCTGCCTGCCACAATGCTGGCTCCACCTCCTGCTGGGCGGCTGAGGACTCTGCCCCTCACTCTGAAAGAAAAGATGCAGCCAGCAAAACAAAGTGCTCAGGATCCACCCAGAACTGGTTCAGACCGGGCTCAGGGCCCACATGCACAGAGAGAACAAAGACTTTAGGGGTATAAGTACAGGACCCCTGACAACAGAAAATTAGATCATCCTGGAAATCAAGAAGGAACCTCTGCCAAGGAGAAAGCTGACTCTGAAGAAGGAAGACTGTCCTGCTGTTGCTCTGCTGGACTGACCTGCTGTTGCTTTGCTGCCAAGGAGAGGGGAAGGACTTTGCTGTGAGCTGTGTCCCCTGTCTTGTAAGGAATCTCCAAGGGCCTGAGAAGAGCTGGCTCCCTGTTTCCGAAGTCCCAGGAACAAAAGGACTTCACCCCCAGTCTCCCTGAACTCTGCTGAGAGAGTTCTGTCCTTCGTAGAGTGCTTGATCCAGTTGTGGGGCCTCTAGAAGTTGAACCTGAGCTGGGAAGCTTGAGACTAAGCTGAGAAACTTGTGAAGCTGAAAAGTGTCGCATCGCTCGCTTGCAGAGCGCATCCCCGACAGTGCGAGAAGTCTCCCGCCGCTACGAAGGTCGAGATCGGCGCAGCACCTGACATCGCTGCCGAGGCCGTCGCACCCTTTGTTTGCGGGACGCACCAGACCGGTGCGGGAGAATCGAACATCGCTGCGAGCGTCGTCGCAGAGCCTGTCGTCTGGGTGAGAACGCCGCACCGCTTGCTTGCGGACCGCATCACGTCGCTGCAGACATCGCTGCAGAAGCATCTCTCCGAGGAGCTGCGAGAGAGAGGATCACCGCTGGACCGCGCATCGTCGCCCCGGAGATCGTCGCAGCCCCTACGGGATCATCGCATCGTACCTTTGCGAGAACAGACTTCCCACGGAACCTACGCACCGGAATCTACGCAAGCTGCCTCCCTCCCCATACAGATCGGATTCGTCGCCACACGCCCGCTGCTGCAGCGGGGCTGTCGCATCGCCTCCCCAGGGTCTCAGGAGTAACGCATCGCTTGTTTCCACCGCACCAGCTTCCTGCTTGTGGAACTTTGTTGCATCTAAAAGGTACTGTGAGTAAACGTGACGCAACTGTGAACTTTTCACGCATCTGTGGATTATTTTAACGCAACTTAAAGAACTTTGATTACAACCTGAAGAACTCTTTCGAAACCATATCCTTGAACTGTGTATGTTGGATGTTTGACGTTTTTGGTCTTGTGTAGTTTAGAATAAATATCTTTATTTTCCTAAACTGTTGTGGAATCAGTTTGTGGTGTTTTCACTGTGTTACTGTGAGTGTTGGTACAAATACTTAACGCATTGCCTCTGGTTAGCCTAGACTGCTCAGGCCAAGCTACCTTGAGGGCGAGCAGGGGTTATCTGAGAGGGTTATCTCCTTGTCCTGACTAGAAGCAAGGGTCCCTATTTGGACAGTGGTACCTACCTCTGCCAACTAGAGACCCCCAGTTCTAACATTGGTGGTCAGGCGGTGGGATTTGAACTTGTATTTGTACTTGACCCACAGTAATTGGTGTACATCACTAGTGAGTGCAGACCATTACGCCACCGCATACTACTGGTTTTTGAGTTTTTGAATTCTGTTGTTGAGTAACTCTTCGAAAAGCATCATGTCTCAGAATGGGAAGGCACCCAGTGAGAGGGCAGAAGAAGCAGAATTAGAGTTTTGCATTGAAGATTTGTGTTCATACAGAGTTGAGCAACTGAAGAAATTCTGCCTTGAGTTTGAGTGCCCCATAAAAAGCACCTACAGAAAGGAGGAGCTACAGAGAATCTTGAGAGCCCATTGGGAAGCACAAGAAGAAGATGATGTGGATGTAGAAAATGCTTTTCAAAGCACAGATCTGCCAGTGGGCAGAGTAGGCTCAGGAGCTGGCAGCAACCACTCCGGTAGGGGCCTCACCCCAGAAGAGTTACAGGAAAATCAAAGAATAAGAGAATATGACTTGGAAGTCATGAAAATGAAACTGAGGCAATTGGAGTTGGAGAAGGAAAGGGCCGCGGAAGACAAGAGAGAGGCCCGCGCCTTAGAGGAAAAGAAATTGCTTTTGGATCATGAATTGAGAATAAAAGAGCTGGATCTGAAAAACAAGGAGGTGGATGCCAGTTCTAATGGTGGCAGCGCGCAGCCAGTGCATGGGGGTAAAGTATATATTCCCAAAGACCTGGTACAGAATTACCATAGGAGTGAGGATATTTATGCCTGGTTCACTTCGTATGAAATTGCATTGAAGATGAATGATGTGCCTGACAAGTATTGGGGGGCGGGCCTGTGGAAACATTTTGAGGCGTCTGGGAGGAGTGCTCTAGAGCCTTTAGAGTTGACAGGTGCCATGACCTACCCCAATATGAAGGAGGCCTTATGTCTCAGGTATGGCCTTACTCCAGAGCAGTACAGACTGCAGTTTAGAAACTCCAAGAAGAAAGAGTCTGAGACTTGGATGGAGTGTGTGAATGGGTACTCGCGTGCACTGGAAGGTTGGATGAAGGGCAGTAAAGTAACTGATTTGAAGGGGTTGTTGCATTTAATCAGTTGGGAGCACTTGAGTAGTCTTTGTGTTCCAGAGCTGCGCCAGCATCTTTTAGACAGCAAGCTGACCGACCCCATTGAGCTTGCTAAGGAGGCGGACCGCTGGACCAGTACCAGGGTCCACAAAGGAATTGTGGGTACCACAGCCAAAGGTGGGCAGGGTCCCCAGCAGAAGAGTGGGGGGGACAAGGGTAACCAAAAGGAGTTCTCGCAAGGGCCCCAAAGTAGTTCCCAGGAAAAGGATTCCCAACCCCCCAAGCCTAAACAGCCATGGCCCTCTAAGGGTAGGCGGGACAAGAGAAATAACCAGGGTCCCCCTACCTGCTATCACTGCAACGAGGTGGGCCATATTGCTCCGAAATGTCCCAAGAAGAAGCCCGCACCCACTGGTGCTCCTGCTCCAGCGTTAGCTAGTGTAGCTTTGGGTGGGGATTTGGTTTCTAGTGAGTGGGGAGAGCTAGCAGTCATGACCCTTGTCTCGCTAGGAGACCGAGAGATGGTCCCGGAAACCTTACTGCCCTCTAACACTAAAAAATATGGGCAGAAGGTGACCATCAATGGGAGGGAGGTTGAAGCTCTGAGAGACACCGGAGCCAGTGTGACATCCGTGAGGTGTCAGTGGGTGTCTGACGAGCAAATCATCCCTGGTGTACTCCGCCCTGTAGTGGCCGCTGACAGTTCAGTGCGCCTCTGCAAGCTAGCGAAGGTTTCCTTTGAATGGGGAGGAGTCTCTGGTCTTTTGGAGGTAGTTGTCAGTGATGCCTTGCCTGTGGACTGTCTGTTAGGCAACGACCTGGAGAGTTCTCCATGGAAAGACATAGAACACCGAACTCACTTGGAGATGTTGGGTCTGCCTGCGTGGATCTGCGTGACCACGCGTGCTATGGCAGCCAGTAAGTGTGAATCAGCAGAACTGGAGCCTGAAACAGTGGCCCAGAGACCTGCCAGGAGAGGAAGAGGCAGAGGGCGCGGGAAACGAGCCCCAGCCGTTCCCACGGTCCAGGAGGAAGCAGAACCTGAGGGGGATGCCCTGGAACCTACAGGGGAACAGGTGGCCGAACTGGGAGACCTACCTGAGCTGACCCATTGGCAGCAAGAAGGTGGTCCCTCCAGGGAGGAATTCTGCAGGGAGCAGAAGGAATGCCCTTCCCTCATTGGTCTGCGGCAACAGGCTGTAGATCAGGCAGCAGGTGGAGCAGTCAAAGATCACTATGTTTACTGGGAAGGTGACCTACTTTATAGCGAGTCTAAGTTTGCTGAGCCCGGTGCAGCCCGTGTGCTGGTGGTACCCGAGCGCTTCAGAAACTTCCTAATGGGTCTGGCTCATGACGTGCCTCTCGCAGGACATCTGGGGCAAGACAAGACCCTGAACCGGCTTGTCACCCACTTCCACTGGCCCCAGATGAGGAAGCACGTCGGTGCCTTTTGCAGATCTTGCCAAACCTGTCAAGCTAGTGGCAAGACTGGAATGAAGTTGAAGGCTCCCCTTCAACCCTTCCCAGTGGTGAGCACCCCTTTCGAGCGGGTGGGCATAGATATCGTAGGGCCCCTGGACCCCAAGACAGCCTTAGGCAACAGGTTCATCCTGGTCTTGGTGGACCATGCCACCCGGTACCCGGAAGCAGTCCCTCTCAGGACAATCACAGCACCCGTGGTGGGCCGTGCATTGATGGGGATCTTTTCCCGTGTGGGGTTCCCCAGAGAGGTGGTCTCCGACCGGGGTACCAACTTCATCTCTAGGTACATGAAGTCTCTGTGGGAGGAGTGTGGGGTAACTTATAAGTTCACCACTCCTTACCATCCTCAAGGAAACGGGTTGGTTGAAAGGTTCAATCGGACCCTGAAAGGTATGATTATGGGCCTAGCGGAGCCCATGAGACGTAAGTGGGACGTCTTGTTACCATGCCTTTTGTTTGCCTACAGGGAGGTGCCTCAGAAGTCCTTAGGGTTCAGTCCCTTTGAACTCCTGTATGGCCACCCTGTTAGAGGACCTCTCTCGCTGGTGAAGGAGGGTTGGGAAAAGTCCCGTGGGAAAACCCCCCAGGATGTGTTCAGCTATGTGCTGGCCATCCGCAACCAGACACAACGCTTCAGGAAACACGCTCAGGCGAACCTGGAAGCAAGCCAGGAAGAAATGAAAAGATGGTACGACCAGAATACCACTCTGGTCGAATTTCAACCTGGGCAAAAAGTGTGGGTGATGGCGCCAGTGGAGCCTTGCGCGCTCCAGGACAAGTGGTCTGGGCCATACGAGGTGGTGGAAAGGAAGAGCGAGGTAACCTACCTGGTTAACCTGAAGACTCCCAGGCAGCCCCTGAGAGTTTTGCACGTGAACCGCCTCAAACCCCACTTTGAGAGGTCTGAAGTAACCATGCTCATGGCTACAGATGCAGGGATGGAAGAGGATAGCGATCCTCTCCCTGACCTCCTGTCAGTTAAGGAGCACGATGGGTCAGTGGATGGTGTGGTCCTCTCGCCCACCCTGACCCCAGAACAGCAGAATGACTGTCGCCAAGTGTTGGGTCAGTTCTCCTCTCTGTTCTCCCTGACCCCAGGAGTCACCACCTGGTGCGTCCATGATGTGGACACTGGAGACAGTCTGCCGGTAAAACAAAAGTTTTACAGGGTAGCCGACAAGGTCAGGGCCAGCATCAAGGAAGAAGTTTCCAAGATGTTGGCGCTAGGGGTGATTGAGCCCTCCAGCAGCCCCTGGGCTAGCCCAGTGGTCTTGGTCCCCAAGAAAGCTGCTACCCCCGGTGGCCCGCCAGAACTCCGGTTTTGCGTGGACTACCGTGGGCTCAATGCGGTCACGAAGACTGACGCACACCCTATCCCCAGAGCTGATGAGCTCGTGGATCGGTTGGGAGCTGCCAAGTACCTCAGTACGTTCGATTTGACTTCGGGGTACTGGCAGATTGCCTTAACTGATGGGGCCAAAGAGAGGTCAGCATTTTCAACACCAGAGGGGCACTTCCAGTTCCGTGTCATGCCCTTTGGGTTGAAGAATGCCCCTGCCACGTTCCAGAGACTGGTTAACCAGGTACTGTCCGGGCTGGAGGAATTCAGCGCCGCATACCTGGATGACATTGCTGTGTTCAGCTCCACGTGGGAAGAACACTTGCAACACCTCTGCGAAGTGTTGAAGGCTCTGCAGAAGGCAGGCCTCACTATCAAGGCCAGTAAGTGCCAGATAGGGCAGGGATCTGTGGTGTATTTGGGACACCAGGTGGGGAGCGGCCAGGTGGCGCCCCTACAGGCTAAGATTGATACCATTCTGGCTTGGGAGCCCCCCAAGACCCAGACAGAGGTGAGAGCCTTTTTAGGACTCACCGGGTATTACAGACGGTTTGTCAAGGGATATGGCACCATTGTCGCCCCCTTGACAGAACTCACTTCCAAGAAGTTGCCCAAAAGAGTTGACTGGACTGACGCCTGCCAAACTGCTTTTGAGGCCCTGAAGACTGCGATGTGCACAGCACCGGTGCTCAAGGCACCCGACTTTTCCAGTGAGTTCATAGTTCAGACGGACGCTTCAGAGCATGGTGTGGGAGCAGTACTCTCACAAGCCACTGAGGAGAATGGAGACCAGCCAGTAGCTTTCATTAGTCGGAGGCTACTCCCCAGGGAACAGAAGTGGAGTGCGATTGAAAGGGAGGCTTTTGCTGTGGTCTGGGCTCTGAAAAAGTTGAGGCCCTACCTGTTTGGGACTCACTTTCGTGTTCAGACCGACCACAGGCCCCTCAGGTGGTTAATGCACATGAGGGGTGAAAATCCAAAACTGTTGAGGTGGTCCATCTCCCTACAGGGAATGGACTTTACGGTGGAGCACCGCCCTGGTACAGAACACGCCAACGCTGATGGTCTGTCCAGGTTTTTCCGCCTTAGTGAAGAGAACTCCCAAGAGGGTGGGTAGTTCTCCCCACTTTCAGCTGGAGGGGACACGTGTTAGACCTGGCATCTTTGGCGTGATTACCCCCATCTTTTTGCCTCTGCCTCCTGTATTTTTCGATGCTGTGCTGGATTCGTTTTTGCTGGTTTAGATGCTTTGGACACTCTGCCACTGCTGATCAGTGCCAGAGTGTAAGTGCTCCCTATGTAAATTGTTATTCTGATTGGATATACATGTTTGGAATATTTGTATCACCATGAAGTCCCTAGTAAAGTGCACTGGGTGTGCCAGGGCTGGTGATGGCAAATGCTACTAGTGGGCCTGCAGCACTGATTGTGCCACCCACAGGAGTAGCTCTAAAATGGTGTCTCAGGCCTGCCACTGCAGCGCCTATGGGCAGTTTAGAACTGCCATGTCCTCCTGGTCAGTGTCCCCACTGACCAGGCCTAACCCTTCCCTTTTCGTGCACATCAGTCACCCCTATGGAAGGCCCAAGGTACCCCCCTGGGCAGGGTGCAGTGTATGTGAAAGGTAGAGCATGTACTAGTGCAGGTACCATGCTCTGGTAGTGAATTACAGCCATTTTCGTTTTTCACTATTGTAAGGCTATCTTGCTCCATAGGTTAACATGGGGGATGCTGGCTACAGTGGTTAACAGCATCTCTTCCCATAGGAACAAGATAGGACATAAGTATCTAGTATCCCTGAACTCAGAATTTAATAATGCATCTTTTAGGAAAGGTGGTTTTTAAATCCTGTGTTTGAGAACAGCACTTTTAGAAAGTTGCTGTTCTCTTGTCTGACCCTTCTGTGTGCCTGGGCCTGTTTGTGTATTGACTGTCTGGTTTGTGAGTGACAGGGGCTGGGGAATTCCCCCAGAGGCTGGATGAGTCAGCACTAGGCTGAATGAAGCAATTGCAACCTGAGTGGTGGGAGGAGTTAGCACCTGGGCTGAATAGGGCTGTGCCTGCCTGCCACAATGCTGGCTCCACCTCCTGCTGGGCGGCTGAGGACTCTGCCCCTCACTCTGAAAGAAAAGATGCAGCCAGCAAAACAAAGTGCTCAGGATCCACCCAGAACTGGTTCAGACCGGGCTCAGGGCCCACATGCACAGAGAGAACAAAGACTTTAGGGGTATAAGTACAGGACCCCTGACAACAGAAAATTAGATCATCCTGGAAATCAAGAAGGAACCTCTGCCAAGGAGAAAGCTGACTCTGAAGAAGGAAGACTGTCCTGCTGTTGCTCTGCTGGACTGACCTGCTGTTGCTTTGCTGCCAAGGAGAGGGGAAGGACTTTGCTGTGAGCTGTGTCCCCTGTCTTGTAAGGAATCTCCAAGGGCCTGAGAAGAGCTGGCTCCCTGTTTCCGAAGTCCCAGGAACAAAAGGACTTCACCCCCAGTCTCCCTGAACTCTGCTGAGAGAGTTCTGTCCTTCGTAGAGTGCTTGATCCAGTTGTGGGGCCTCTAGAAGTTGAACCTGAGCTGGGAAGCTTGAGACTAAGCTGAGAAACTTGTGAAGCTGAAAAGTGTCGCATCGCTCGCTTGCAGAGCGCATCCCCGACAGTGCGAGAAGTCTCCCGCCGCTACGAAGGTCGAGATCGGCGCAGCACCTGACATCGCTGCCGAGGCCGTCGCACCCTTCGTTTGCGGGACGCACCAGACCGGTGCGGGAGAATCGAACATCGCTGCGAGCGTCGTCGCAGAGCCTGTCGTCTGGGTGAGAACGCCGCACCGCTTGCTTGCGGACCGCATCACGTCGCTGCAGACATCGCTGCAGAAGCATCTCTCCGAGGAGCTGCGAGAGAGAGGATCACCGCTGGACCGCGCATCGTCGCCCCGGAGATCGTCGCAGCCCCTACGGGATCATCGCATCGTACCTTTGCGAGAACAGACTTCCCACGGAACCTACGCACCGGAATCTACGCAAGCTGCCTCCCTCCCCATACAGATCGGATTCGTCGCCACACGCCCGCTGCTGCAGCGGGGCTGTCGCATCGCCTCCCCAGGGTCTCAGGAGTAACGCATCGCTTGTTTCCACCGCACCAGCTTCCTGCTTGTGGAACTTTGTTGCATCTAAAAGGTACTGTGAGTAAACGTGACGCAACTGTGAACTTTTCACGCATCTGTGGATTATTTTAACGCAACTTAAAGAACTTTGATTACAACCTGAAGAACTCTTTCGAAACCATATCCTTGAACTGTGTATGTTGGATGTTTGACGTTTTTGGTCTTGTGTAGTTTAGAATAAATATCTTTATTTTCCTAAACTGTTGTGGAATCAGTTTGTGGTGTTTTCACTGTGTTACTGTGAGTGTTGGTACAAATACTTAACGCATTGCCTCTGGTTAGCCTAGACTGCTCAGGCCAAGCTACCTTGAGGGCGAGCAGGGGTTATCTGAGAGGGTTATCTCCTTGTCCTGACTAGAAGCAAGGGTCCCTATTTGGACAGTGGTACCTACCTCTGCCAACTAGAGACCCCCAGTTCTAACACACGCCAAGTGTACAAGAGGCTGAGTGGAATTGTCCCAGCGATTTTGCTGCCCTCAACTAAACCTGTAGATAAGCTGGGCAAGGGCAGCAGTCTGGGAACGCCTTCTAGCTGTGGCGCCAAATTACTGAAATGGTATTTTTATGGTATAAGGAGCCAGGCGGCAAAATAGTATTTTGCCTGGAGCAGTGTAAATCCGTTGCGTCATTCCTGTCCTCAAGCATCGGTATTAGGATTCTTAAGAAGAAAAGCATCTGCATCTTAAGTTGTCCCTCCCCCATGTCCCTTTAAGTCACCCAGAGGTTTTTTGTCCTAGTCAATACATAGCTTTCTTTGATTTATTTCTCTTCATTAAAGGATATATGTATACTTCACTTCAAGCGTTTTACAAAGGTTACAAATTAAAAACACATAGGTCCCTATTACAAGCCTGGTGGTCCAAGAATCGCCAGACTTGTAGTGGCGTAGCCATGGCAGATTCAGCCACAGGCGCACCAGCGGTCCGTCTGTCGATAACGACCTGGGCAGTTGGACCACCCTGGGACTGCCGGCTCCGCCAGGGAAACGCTGTTCCCTGATGTTGGAGCAACGGTCAGAGGCCGTAATATGCTTGGCGGAACACCCACGGCCCTTCCAGGCATATTCTGTGTTTCCTCTCCGCCAGGGTTTTCATGGTAGTTCCACCACCATGAAAACCCTGGCAAAGAGAAAACAAAGGGGGCCCTGTAGGGCCCCCTGTGCCTCCACCGCATGTGTATGCACACAGGGGGGCATAACAGTGTGTATTCACATAGGTTCCTGTACAGCATGGACTTTCGAGTTCATGCCGTGCAGGAACCTTGTGAGGCGTTCCAATTGCGGTGACTTTTTCAATGGCACCGCCGCCTTTGAAAGGGCACCGTAGGGGGAACTGCCATGCAGCCTGCCCACCAAAAACAGAAAGTAGTAATCTGGCGGGTGGAGTAGTGGCCCGACGGTTTACACCGCCGCACCACTGCTCATCCAAAAGTAGTAATCAGGCCCATAGTGGTCAAAGAAAAATTGAAATACATTGCTTGAAAATGTACTTAGATTAGGTTCATTTACATGACAGATCTCACAGCCCCACATGATTTCTTAAAGGATTTCACCCCAAAATCAAGGAAGAGACTTTGACAATCGTCCATGAAAACGCTCTCTCTGCAGGTTTAGAAATTCAGTGCTAAAGATCAGTTTATTATCAACTTCAGTACTCAAATCAACGTGTCACAGCCCCTCAAGCTCATCAGTGAGACATCTATGAACATTATTCCACTCACTGATGCTCACCTGGATCTAGCCAGCCATTGTCCAGTATGATCCATCATATTAGTCTATTTAAATCTTTCTGACCTCCAGCCAATATGACAACTATAACCAAAAAAAAAAAACCCCACCGAGAATTATATCAATAATCCAATTCGACTCTAATCAACAAGAATCCAAGAATCGTAAAAGGCACCCAACAAGCAAAAGGTGGAAATGTGTTCTAAAAATGCATATAACATAGCATTATATAAGATTGCCTAACATATATACCAAGGGGTGTTCAGGAAGAGGAGGATTGTGGTTGTTGACAGATAACGTGCACATTGTTATCCTACTAGGAGCTTGAGTCAGAGTGGGAAGGTAATCCTGATTCAGCCTGTAGCAACCCGGCTACCCGCCAAATAGGGATTACAACTCTTAGTAGAAAAGTGCACTTTCTGTGCTATCCCTTCCAGCTAAAAGCTGGTGACATCTCTGAGTGGAAACAGATCAAAAATGTGGAATTAGGTGCAGCAACACTGAATGCAGCACTAATTCCTCATTTTTCAGGGAACAACCAGGTTCTCTCTTGGAAGAAATTCTTCAAACCAATATCAACGATTCTTGCTTCTATTAGTAATTTTGGATGCAAAATGACCGATGTGGGATTGCCGCTCACTTGGAACAAGCCCTTAATAGTGCTCATTTTACCCACTTCTTGAGGCGAAGAGGCGTAGCGGATGTAATGGATTTTTAACCTGAGACCATCGAGACAAAAACAAGTTCCTGCACTAGATGTATTAGTCCACTTCCTCAGTAGACCCAGCATTTCAACTTCTTGGAGAATAATGAATCTCTCAAAGTGACTGTTGGCCAACAACATCAAAGATATAGTATAGAATACGATGGAAAATAAATCCAGTGCGACGTATACCACTGGAGATACAGCTACTGAATTTTCTGACTAACTATGCCAGCCCCAACAGCTTTACAACTTGAGATTTCACACAAAAACAGGGAATGATTCACACCCTCTTAATAATGTAGGACCTCTTCTATCCAGGACTGCTTAGAGCTTAATCAGAGCAGGATTACACCTCCTCAGAGTGCACACTTTGTACCTTTGCTCACGCAATTTATTTTCTGCATAAATTCCCATTCGTTAATCTTTTCACTGAGATTTTTTGCAGCGCCACATTGGGATGCACAAGGTGTAATTTAAGGTTGTACATAATGTATGCCAGCAAATCAATTTCACTCATTAACGAATGTGATTCGTTGCGCGCGCTCCTTCTGCTGCTTCCGCCGTGCTTCAGCACTCCTCCCCTAAGTCTCCCTGCGAACTGCAGGGCGGTGAAGGACGCAGAGTTTATCCTGACTTTCAGGAGGAGATAACATCCTTGTAATCACATTGCCCCCAGGTCTATTCCCAGGAGCTGGGTCGTTTGGTATCACAACTTCTCATGCTTTGGAGTAAAGCTTTATTTTTATAGCGTTTGCCTTCACACTGAGTTTGTCTAAGACATACATAAAAAATAAAGAGTGTTGTGCCGTTTCCATTCCCAGGCGCCACGGTTTTCTATTTTCCGTGTGATAGATCAGCTTGCTTTACATTTTTTTTATGCAACTGTGCATCTTACATACATCAATGTGTGTGTGTGTATGTGTATGTATCTCTCTCTCTCTATATATATATATGTATATATATATATATATATAAGACATCATGTATGCTCCTTATTTGTGTGTATATATATATATATATATATATATATATATATATATATATATATATATATATATATGTCTCACTGCTAAACCTTGTCTGTATCCCTTCACTCGCCGGCGGGTGCTTTGTGCGCGAAGACGAGAATTGACCTACTATATCCCAGCTGCAAGGTAGATATTCACCAGCACTCACTGGAGCAAATTACCCAGTTTTTATTGGGTTTAGAGTACACTTAGACACGTTTTGGCTACCACCATTGTCATTATATATATATATATATATATATATATATATATATATATATATATTGTTTCTCACCAAGCACAGAGGCCGCTGTGCAAATGCACTTCCACTCTAGTCCTTCACAAGATTTACAACGAGAAAGGCACGTGTGCTCAAGTAGTTATTTATTTCCTCATTTTGGTTCCAGCATGTAAATACACGGAAAACATGGAACAAAAACCCAACGCGTTTCGGCGATTCAACTCTCGCCTTGCTCACGGGTAACTTGTGTAACGGAAATGAAGCTTTTAAATAAAGTTGTTACAAAGGTGCACATGTGATGTCAGTGAGATAAATAAACATAGACAAAGGACGTGGACCCTGTAACTTTGGCGGCCATCTTATAACATTGTTATTTACAGGCTGATCAGATCTAATATATACATTCCACGTGGATTAATCGTCTGATTTGTTGATTTAAATAAAGCAACTATTTCATGATAAATATTCACAGTCATATTCAACATGCTATCACCCTATAATTCATACATTTACAGGGCGACCTCTGCCCCTGGTATGCACCGCAGTTACAGGTCCCGGTGAAACGGAGGAAGTGGATTGGTATATATTTGTATTTATGAACAAAACATCCAGCTCCCACAAAGAAAACTCCATGGAAGAAGGCACAGGCACGAAGTGGTTCTGGATTTGGCATCAATTTAATTAATTATGTCGCCCTCAATCCTAGGCACAAGAGACACGTTTCGGCCTGCACAGAGGAAGGTAGTCAGATTTTTATGCTAAAAATACCTCAGAAATTCACAAAAAAATAACTACTGTTTAAAAACAAAAAAAAAAGGGAAATTTGCCGGTCAAATATAACTGACATAAGTATAACTTTCACAGCTCTGATGTTTTGCTTATGACCTCACATATTACACACTCATGACATCCGAAATTTATGGCGATGCAAGTCATACATAGGTAATTTATGGATAACTGGCAAACTTCCCTGTTTGGAATTTCTGATGTTTTTTCAACATAAGTTTAATTCTTACTACCTTCCTCAAGTATAATCTGGGCCACCAGAATTATACACAAAAGGAGGACCAAATTACGTGGCAGGGGTTTACTAAATTATGTGACAGAAAATTTAAATTATGTGGCACAATTTGTGAGAGTGTTAGTTCATGTCATTCTTATACATTTTAACGCTGTCTGGACAAAGGTTTCATGTCATAAAACCAAAATACAGCAATAAGCAACAGAAAGGTGAACAGTTAACTTTTGCAAAGTGCCTTACTTTGCACAGCAACAAATGGCTCCACAGTTTTAGTAACTTTTGCTATGTTTGAGCTAGAAACAATTTTGTTTGTGAAAATCTGCAAATCAGGTAGCGGATGATGGATTTTGTGGCAAATGCAGCAAATTCATAGCTATGTGAAAAATACCACAGCTTCGGAATTGCACAGTTCTAATGGCCTTGCATATATTTCCACTTTTGTTTATTTGGGTGAATTTCTATTGTTTTTCATGTAAAGTAATATCGTATTACGATATATGTTTGAGACCAGCCCTTTCCACCGGAGTCCTGTGGGTTTTTAAAAAAAAATGTTTTATTTGGTGCCAGGGGTCCCTCTAGGATAGCTCGCTCCCACAGGAAAATGAGTGCAGAAGGAGTGAGCCGGCGAAATAGAAAACAATGCACTCAAGACCAATCTTATGGTTCCAAAATTTGAATTTGTGATCCCACGGGACGTCTATAGGAATATTGTGGGATCAACAAACAATAGATCTACAAATTTTGATCCTTAATTTCTCAAGAAATTGTCTACAGATTTACCCCAAATCGCAGAAAGCACATTTCTGGATGGTGATCTAGCTTTTGACCAAATCTGGTGGAATTCTGGTCAGTCGTTTTCTCTGTATTCTTGTCTAATTTTTCCTGTGGAAAATGCATGGAGAAAAAGTGCTTTTGGACCCCCTTTTTTCCTACCCCTGCTTGACAAATCACTCTGAAAGGTTCTGGGAAGGTACTGAGGTAGGTGGTCATTTTTGAGGAAAGTTTTGTGAAGATTTTTCAATCTACACCAAAGTTGCTAGCAAAACGAAAAACACTCTTCCTATAGTAACTCTAACTCATGTATAACTACACAGTGGCTATATATGTGCATATTGTTTGGAGGAGACCATACATTATGGATGACAATGTAATGTGGTTTCAATATTGTGACCGAGCATTCTGGTTACATCAAAACCGCCAGGCTGAAGCCAAGTGGTTTGTAAGTATCACCAGAACCTTGAATGACTTGAGAAATAAATGAGTATACCCAGACAACAGTGAAATATGTCCTGCATATAAAATTGCATTTTGTGCAATTAAAGTACCAAAACATTCTATCTATCTATCTATCTATCTATCTATCTATCTATCTATCTATCTATCTATCTATCTATCTATCTATCTATCTATCTATCTATCTATCTATCTATCTATCTATCTATCTATCTATCTATCTATCTATCTATCTATCTATCTATCTATCTATCTATCTATCTATCTGTCTATCTGTCTATCTGTCTATCTGTCTGTCTGTCTGTCTGTCTGTCTGTCTGTCTGTCTGTCTGTCTAAATTAATATACTGTAAAATATACCTTTTACTTAATTTTGTTACTATATATATGTGTGTGTGTGTGTTTATATAAATATATATTTATATATAGTATTAAGTAATTAGTGGAATTTATTTACTTTACATTATATTAATTTGTTAGAATATTTAATATTTACTACTTTAAATTGTGTGGGACTGATTACAAGTAAAGGAGCTATTTATCGCACCCGGTACACAACAACACCCTCAGGTACGTTATTTAACGGGTGCAATCAATAGCACCTATTACAAGTTATTGGGGAATAATATGCGTATTTTGGTGTTAATCACACCAAAATCCACATGGTACGTAAATACGATATATTTCCCCTATTACATTTTGGCAGGTTTGTCAGCCAAATTTAACAAACTTTGGGTTATTTTACGAATCTGATCATTATTGGATGCGTTAAGTAAAACCAAACTCGAATTTCTGTGCTTTTAATCAGAGCCTATATATCTAACAAACTGTATGTATGTATGTATGTATGTAGTTATTTCTTATATAGTGCAAACCTTTCACCCCACGGGTATCTTGGCGCTCAGATTGTCGCACAAAGCCACCATTACAGTAACATGGTCAGAGAGAAAGAAAGGGCCTGGACTTAGCTGCCTCTAGGAAAGAGCCAGGTTTTTAAGCTTTTCCTAAACGAGGTCAATGTGTTAGACTGTCTAATCTGGAGTGGTAGCTCGTTCCAGAGTCGAGCTGCTGACACACTAAAAGCCCGGCCTCCCATCCTTGATCGCTTAAATCTGGACGTCGCCGCTAGGTTTAGCGAAAAGGAGCGAAGCGTCCTCTTAGGCTGGTACCAGTTAAACATGTTAGAAAGCGGCCTTGGACCTGAATTGTGTAGTCCATTATACACTATACACATAGATTTAAAACAAATTCTTTCACAACTCGATTTTTTTATGTTTTTGGGTGATATTAGTGTCCACTTAATTCGCCACAAACAGCTCCTTGGCTGCTCAATTTCTTGCAAAGAAGTCGAAGAGCGGACCCAAAGTTCTTGGTGCAATTTCAAATAGTGTGTATTAAGTGCCCAGCATGTTCGCCATTACGCACCTCGACCCCAACTCGGGCCTTGATCACAGGAGTGCGCCTTCGTTTTTGGACAAATCTTGGATACATGTTGATGGCTGTCCCACTGTGAAGGTCTGCACCGTATTTGAAATGCAAATATGGAGCCGCAGAGGCATCGAACTGTTCGCTGCCTCGCTGCGGTCACAGCGGATTTGTAAATATACTGGTTCGAGATGTTACAAGCCCACCAGAGGGTTGTAATCAATAAATTAAGGAATATCATCATGCGGAACAAACCCACTGAAGGGTAAGAATTTTGACAACAGCACTACGAATCCCATAGTGCACGGCACATTGTAAAATGAACACACCTGTGATTTCCCACTGGAGGGATACAAAATCGTCGTGATTTGCTGCTGTTCCGCAATGCCGAGAGTCCCTGTGATCAAGAGTCAGGAGGCTCAAAACACGTTAGGCAACATGAAATATATATATATATATATATATATATATATATATATATATATATATATATATATATATATATATATATATTCAAATGTGCATATGGCATAATCAGAATGCTCAAGAAAGTGCTAGATCTCCTCCCTCTCTTTTCCAGAAGGCTAGTCATACAGGCATACAGTCACTGGTAATTTCTCACCTGGACAACAGGAACTCCTTGTATTTTGGCTGCCAGAACTGCACACTTAAAAGGCTACAGGTCGTACAAAATGTGGCAGCCTGCCTCCTTTTAAATATCCCTAGGAATCAGTCAGTAAAAAAGGCCGCTGGCAGACCGGCCTGGCTCCTGATTGAACAGCGGATGCAGATCAAGGCCCTCTGTATTGCTCATAGGGCCTATTACAATAAATGCCCTCAGCTACTACAATCTTTAGTTAACCCTTACACCCATAGAATGCAAACGCACATCTCATGATGGTTCCAAAAATCCTCAGAGCAAGATGTGGAGGCCATTTGTTTGCGTATCTGGCCCCCAAATTATGGAACTCTTTACTGATCAGATTGTGCCAAATGAAATAAGAATCCACTTTTAGAAAATCCCTGAAAACTTGGCTGTTTATCAATTAGCTGCTCCTCTCAGTCCATGTATGCAGATACATTATGGGTTGGTGTAGGTTTGTTCTTAGTGCTGGGGAGCCTTTGATTAGCAATACACTTTACAAATCAAATAGAGCAGAATAGAATAGAATAGAATGAAATAGAAAAGAATAGAATATATTCATGTGTTTCTTTCTATAGATGTATAACGACCTATGTGTCTGTGTCTTTCTGGCTGTCTATTTATAACTCTGCCTCTTGATATATTTAAGATGAGCAAATCCATCTGGGTCTCAAACCTGACAGTAATTAATAAATGAGAATGAGATTGAAACGGGTCCCTCTCAAGCCCTATGTACATGCCTTTAACTTTACAGGCAAAACACTGATCAGTTTCCGAACATTGGCTGGAAAATACATAAAAGTAATCCATGTCAGCGATGCAGCCCCTGTTTACATTTACTTGTTTAACTTAATCGTACACTTTCAAAGAATCTTTACTTCTTCCATGGTATTAATTTTCTATTGTGAGATTGAGGGGCAGATTTACAATCCCCTTGCGCCACTTTTGCGTCACTTTTAACATGGGAAAAGTAACGCAAAAGTGGAGCAAGGGGCTTGTAAATATGCCCCTGAGTGTTTATGAAGGGGCATCATTGAGAACTCTGAAGTTGAGGCTGAAAGTAGTGCCAATTCTTCATCGTGCCAGTAAGTGGGTCATAAAAGGTATTCAGAACACATGCTCCTGCAATCCTTCAAAGGCATAGAGAAGTGGTTTCGTGTGTCAATTGTTATTGTGATTCTACTCAAAAGCGTGTGTAGGAGTTACACAGTTGTTCAAATGTTGATAGGACGGAAAAAAAAGAAAATACAATGCTTCCAGGCAAGTCAGTATGTGTGTGGATGGTGGAGTGAAGGAGATACATGGGGGACATACAGCAGAGTGAAAAGAGTGCTGAAGAGGAACGTCATCAAAGTTTAAAACTTTTTTTAGAGCAGATGAGAGCACAGGTTTTTAATCTTTGTTTGAAATGAGAGATTTCAACTTGGTAACATAGTGCAACTGCATTTACACATGCGTTCTTGTTCTGTCACCACCTATTGTTTTTCCCCGCAGTGTACAGTCCATAAAACGTAATGAGGGAGAGAAATAAACTCTGCAGATTATAGGAGTGTTTAAAAACAGAATATTATAAATCTAGATGTCCTTCACATCTCACCTGGACTTCTATTGGAATTCTATAACGCATATTAGCAAGCCCATTATCGCCGTTTTTGCGGCAGTTTCCTGCAGCTAAAACTGCAATAATTTTAACAAGTTCTTGCTAATATGCCCCTTTATTTTTCACAGCCTTCGGATGTTTAAAAATGGCGGATTTATTTTGCACATTTTACTGACATTGCCTCCCACACATTCCAATTGATATATTAAGAATTCAGTAGAAATGTTATTTTGCTTTCGATTTGACAACTTTAGATGTGGACCCATATCAAATTGTTCTCAATGTATATAGTGAATTTCAGCACTTTGCACTGTTCTTGAATGCGTGGCCATGTATTGGCCTTGTATACGTAGAAAAATGTGTGACAGAGTACCAGAACTCGGGTTATTGTGGTTTCTCGGGATTGGAGGTGGTCGCACCACAGCCTCCACCTAGCATCTATATTATGCAAGACTAAGGATTACACCAGGCATCTCCAACGAGAACCTCCTGGGCTACTGGTAGCTCTCCAGCTACCTGAAAGTAGCTTTCCTGTGTGCAGCAGAGCATGATAAATTCGAAAATGTTGTTTGGTTGAATTAATATATGTATCCCAAAATTGAAATGTGTGTCTTTGCAATGAAAATGTGTGTGTTTGCATAAGCTGACGTTTGGAGAAAAATTGATTTCGGAAATATATTAATAACTTATATTTGAGTGATAATTCATTCAATATTAGTAATATTATAACCTCGTGAGTGGGGTATTGCAACTGTTACTGCCCAGTATTGCCCATGTAGAGGAATTCCAAATTGAAAAAACGTTTTACATTAGTGCAGGCAACTCTGCACGATGCACTGAGTTGATCAATGCTGGTAATCTTGTACGGGGTGGCCACTAAAATAATCTTATCTTACGTGGTCGATATTACAAAACTAATAATAATAGTAGCTGGAGATCACTTTTATTTAGCATAAGTAGCTCTAGTTACATAAAAGTTTGGAGAACCCTGGAATACACTATCAATGGAAAAAGGGGATGGGGAGGGAAACAGGTTGTGTTGTGGTGTAATGATGCGGTTCAGAACTCTTTGGATCTTCCCTTGTACTTTCTAGAACAATCAGATTTCTGTATAGTGAATAAACTTCTGTATGCTTGTTTAACCAAACAATAGTACAGTGATTATTCAAAAGACCAACTGAGGCTTGTCGGAGAAGGGATTAGGGTACATTTTGACTAGACCTGCAGATACGAGGATACATCTACACAACCAATCAGGATAGTAAGGTCTGGTTGATTGCATCTTTGCTTGTGAGTGGAATTCTGGCAGTAGGTTCAGGAGAAGGCTTCTGTCATCGAAGATGGTAACTGCAGCAACAGATAAAGGAAAGGGAAACACTCCAAAGCCCAACCCAAAAGGAACTTAGATGGTCATTAGGATGGCAGATGGACTTTTGCCGCCTGCCATCCGATGTATTTGGGACCGCCCGCCTATGAGGCGGCGGTCCCACAGGGAAGTTGCCCATGTTTTGCATTGTGGCAAGTGCTGTTCTCTGCAGCACCAGCGACAAGCCAAAACAGACACCCACACATATCCCTGCACTATGTGGCAGGCACCATGCGGTGCCTACCATATGGTGCAGGGATATGTAGGGGGTACAATAGGTGTTCCCTAGGGCCTATGTCCCTGGCCCAAAGGTTTAGGGGGACTCGCAACAGTCCCCCAATTCTGTTTCGCCTGCCATTTTTCTGCGGGTTGGTGGCTGCAGAACAACTGGCAGAAAGGGATTTTTTAATCCCTAAGGCGGTACCTGACAGGCACCGTCGCAATTCTGGGACTACAGTGAGGTCAAAAACAGGTCGGACCGTGGCGGACGGTGTTTCCGACCGCCACCTGTCAAAATGCCATTGTTATATGGCAGACAGAGATCCCTGGTAAGATGGTCGAAAGACCGCCACCGACAGCTTGTCGGTAGCGGTCATTTGACCATCGTAATAAGACCCTAAGTCCTGAGTGAACAGAGGACGGGAACAAATAGCAAAAGTGAAGAATGCCAAATGGGTGCAAACTGAGTAAGCCCAACAAGCACTAATGCCAAGCAAGGAATACTATCTCTCACTCCCTTTTAACTGATGCCACTACTCTTGCCCCTGAAGTGTAACGTCTGTGGGAAATTGAATGCCGTTAGCCGTATGACCTGTAAGCAGTCCCAGCCACAAATTTACTTTTTTTCTCTAAATCTAGTTTTCCAGCGTTTCTAGGCCTGCGTATGTCTGCCTCAATGATGATCAGCAATACCTGCATTTGTCAGCGGGTTCCTCAGAAAAACCTATCTTTTAAAAAATTAAGCTCAGGATTCCAGTGGAACTTTTGGGTACAAGAACTATTTTCTTTCACTTTATTTTTTTTTATTGAATTCTGGGACCGCATTATATGTACGGCGCATATTTCCTTCATTGCACCGGGTGCACCTTTTAACAGGTGTGCCCAGCGCAATGAAGGAAATTGCACTGTATTATGATGAATGCGCTGCCCTCAGGGCAGCCGCAAACTCACGCTGCCCTGGGGGCAGTGCATTCATGTGAAAAAAAGGAGTTGCTGCTTTGAAGCTGCTCTGTGTTTTCACATTGCAGGCGGTAACCCACATGCACTTTTAAAGGGGATTACAGATCCCCTTGCAGGGGGCGCAGTCAGTGACTGCAATCACCTGCAAGGGGATGTCTGTAGGGTCCAAAGAACCCCCTTTACCCCCTCTAGAGGTCTGCTCTCAGGGAGCGCACTGACAGTGCTGCACCTTTTAGGTGGCGCACTGCCAGTGCGCCTCCTGGGAGCTTCTTTGTCTCTGCACCTGGGTCTGTAATATTGCACGAGCGCAGAGGCAAAGAGATTCCCTCATTTGCATGAAGCACGCCCCCTGAAGATAGCGTGGCGCTTTAGGTGTGCCAGAGCTATCGATATTACAGAAGAGGCGGCACAAGCATCTGCGGCCCCTTCTGTAATATCAAAGTGCTTTGTGGTGGCCAATGCGGGCGCAAACACTGTTGTGCCTCAGGGGCACTTTGTGTAATACAGCCCCTGATTGGCTTTTGTTTTTATCAAACTTTGTATGCTATAACTTTTGATCCCTTGATTCTATTCTTCCAAATTGGTGAAGTCTTTGCTTACTAACATTTTGTCTCTTAAAATTTTTTGAACTTCTATGTTTTATGTTTCCTAACAATGGATGTTTTGTGTGTTTACACATTAGACATTGCAAATGTCCCTAAATATTACACGCTTCCAGCCTCAGTAAAAAGCAAGAAACAGAATCCAAAGGGAATCCTGTTTACTTCTGTGGACAAAACCAAGCCGACGACTGGAAGACAGGAGGTTTTAATCTGATTTTTTTTAGCTTAAAGACACTTTAAAAAAGGTTTAATTTAGGAAACTTGTCTCACCTTATTTTTGTTGCGTTCCTGCTTTTTAGCTGGCATTCTACTTGCCTCTGCTGCAGCTTATACGATGTATTATTTTATTTTAATTGATTTTCTTTATGTGCGGCATTATGTTTATGGTACCAGAAAACTGGTTAGAAATGTTCACAGATTGAGCAATAAAAAAGCTACAAAAGAATGAAATGGTGCATAAAAGTTATGAAATCTGCATGCATCCGGTCAGAAGTGGTTTTGGCTAAGCAAATCTTGCGGCACAGCTACACGATGCAGCTGCCCCACTGTGTGCATAGACAGAGCCATCAAAGGTACTCTGTTGCCTCTATTTATTGCAGTAGGAGAAGGGGGAGCAAAGCTGGTGGAAAACAAGACGAGAGCTGCTTTTTAGCTGTTGTGTTAGCCAAGGGTTTTAGATTTTACTAGAATTAGAGTTATAATATACTTACTTATAGATGCTTCAAACTACGTCTCTTTGTCCATTGCTCTGTTATTATGTCATTCATTTTTCTTCCACCAGCCACAGTATAGCACATGCGTCAGCCCATTTAAGCTATTGGCTGACTTTACTGTGAGAATCAGCACCTGCCCTTTCACACAAACGCATCTACACACAAAGAAGTTCCCTTCACTGCCAGGGACTAATATGTCAATGTGTATTTTTTGAGACTAGAAGAATATTTTTGTTTTTCACAAATTCTTTTTTTTAGATTGACAAGTTCTCAGCAGCTTCCTAAACTTTTGCAAAACTATGACAAAACAAAGCAAGCACTGACAGAGTTAAAAGGCTGGTAGCCAACAACTGGCTTATTGGTTTTGCTGGTGCTTGTTGCTGCGAAGAGACTGGTGTTACAGCAGAACTTTGTGTTCCCACATGTGTTTTCGCTGCTCCACAATGCTGTGCTTAGGTAGTGAGACTTTGCTGAGTGGGATTGTGGGCTCAATCAAAACTCTAGTATAAGCTGTGGTTATGCAAATTTTCACTGACAAGCATCCCTGTCTTACCACCTATAATTCGCCATCTAGATGTATGTGACTTTATGATCGAAAGGTGAATCTCTCTCACTTTTCTTATGGGCCATACATCTTCTCCAAAGCACATTAAAAATGGTGGCTGTTTTTACTATTTTTATTTCTCATCATAAAATTGTCAATGTTTGGGATTGAGAATGGGATTGGGAATGGTGCAAGATTTTCTGGACTCGAAAGAAAATCGAACATTTCTTTTTATAGCACTTCTTGTACTAAAAGAAAAGATAGATTTTTAGATGTTTGCAGTAATTCGGAAAAATAATAATAATAATACCACAATATCTTGCAATATACTTTCACATTACCTCAGAATTTAAATCGTAATATTCAATTTTAAACTGAAGTAAACACAAATCAAAAACAGTCTTAAAAAACAATCATGTTCTTCTATATCAGATCATTATATAAGATAACGTTAGATAAACACTCTAATAGAAGCTTTAAATCCATTGCTATGAAACAATAGTAATCTCTCATGAAAGTGAACATCCCTGAGTGGGTTGTACTATATCTGTGTATAAAACAGACAGTTTACACTGTTTCTAGTTGCTGTGGCTTCTTAAGGGCGGTGTAGGAAGCCCCCACGCAATTAATGAGTATTAATTCCACACAGCACTATTAATGTGGGGACGTGGTCAGGGAACTTTTGCATTGTCGTTTTTCTGATTGTACAAAATGTCATTTCGGGCAGAGCGCAACCAATGCTCCAATGGCAATACACCCGCACTTAGACTATTACTATTAATATGTGCACGCTAATGAAGAAAGTCCCTCTTCTTGTTGGTCAGGCCACTGTTGGGCTGGGCTAATCACCACACATAAGAGAAAGCGAATTCCACATTTCACACCATGGGACGTACGTTCAGCAGCGGCGGCTGGTATTTAATGGCCGTGGGAGGCTGTGGGAGGGCGGTGGGAGGGCGGTTCGTAGGGGATGACTGCCGCCTCCTCTTGGTCCTCTTCTGCCCTCTTCCAGGGCAGGAAGCACTGGCTCCCAGCCTTCCCATAGCCAATCACAAAGCTGTAATGCAGCGTTGTGATTAGTCTGAGTGCCGCGGATTGGCACTCAGCCAGATAATGGGAGGCTGGGCATATTCTCCATGCAGGCAGTAATGCAGCCTACATGGAGAACATGTAAAGTGTGCATGACAGTTTGCCCGGCCCAAAACGGTCGGTCAAAGCATCCTGCGCACTTGGAGTGGGCAAACCACTCCTCCACTGCCCTGTGAGCAGATCAGTCATGCCCCGCCCCAGCTGAGCAAGAACGTGAAAATAAAATGATAATAACAATACGTTATTATCATTTTATTTTTACCCTTTTGGCTTTCTCAGTAGGGCGACGCTCCTCCGCCTTAGTGTAGGAGCTGCCACTAACGTCCAATCCTGTTCTCGGCTTACTTTTTCCATCATTTGAGGTAATATGAGTAAAAAAACACATTTGAGCTGACCACAATCATAGTAAAGATTAACAGGTGCAGTTGAGAGACGTCAGTGAACAAGAAGTCTAAATACACTTAAACATGTGAAAAAAGAAACACATTAGGCAATTGTCTTTGTTAGTTTTTTTTCTATAAATAAAGGAATTTCGACAGATTATATAAATATCAGTTTTTTGCAGGCAATATGCACCTCTATGCATCTTTTAACTTGATTTTTGTTTAAAGGAGAAACAAGTATTGGCCAAAACACTAGAGGTCTGGAGTTGGCAGCTGATCTTCTGGCTTTGCAAAAAGTATTTTCTTTGTGAATGGTTTTTGTTTCAAAACATGCAGCACACAAGCAACCCGGTAAGAAGGATGGGGGACCTGCCGGTCCCTCATCTCTGTAACACAAGTATTTAAAAAAAGTCAATATAGATGTTGAACCGGCCCTTTTTGAGAGTTATCCCCAAACATGTTGCCTACCTTTTCCTATTTTTCTGACCTTTTTTGTAGGTTTTAGGACATTGGGCACTTTACCACAGCCAATCAGTGCTTAAATGCATGTCCTTGCTCCTCTAAACATGGTATGATTGGCTTACACCTGTTTGACATATTTGATTTACTTGTAAGTTACTTGTAAAGGGGTATACTATATACCCAGGGCCTGTATTTCAAACAATGCTAGTGGACCTGCAGCACTGCTGGTGCCACCCACAGAAGTAGCCTTTCAAACCTGTCTCGGGCTTGCCACTGCACAGCCTGTGTGCACAATTTACCGACACTTTGACTGGGCATTTAAAGGTACTTGCCAAGCCTTAAACTCCCTTTTTACTAAATGTAGGTCACCCCTAAGGTAGGCCCTATGTAGCACTATGGGCAGGGTGTTGTGTAAGTAAAAGGTAGGACATGTTCCTTTATTGTGTGGCATGTCCTGGTAGTGACAAACAACCTATCTTGTTTCTCACTACTGCGAGGCCTACTCCTCTCATAGGCTAGCATTGGCAATTCCCTTATTAATACATAAGTGGTAATTCCTGATCTGAAAGGAGAAGGTAGTGTTGCCAAGTTGTGTGTGTTTAGAAGGGTAGTGACAAATCCTGCTTTCTGGTCTAGTTGGATTTTACATTACTATTGTAGAAATGCCACTTTTAGAAAGTGGCCATTTTTCTGTGCGTATCACTCTTTGTGCTTCGCAGCCTGACTCCAATCCACGTCTTGGCCTGGGTGACAGCTTCACTTTGCGCATACTTTCCAGACAGTCATCACACAAGAAGGGTTGGGTGTGACAGGGTTACATCTTCATTCATCTTCATACTGATGGCCTTCCTGTGCTGGGACAGGGCGTTCACACGTTGAAATTCTGTAGGCCGTGTCCAGCACTCACACCAAGGGCTTCACCCCCCACTGATATCTGGAACCAGGGCTGTGTTGAATGGGCTTGTTGTGCATTTCTAAGGTTTCCTTTGAAGTTCCTCCTTGAACAAAGACATTTTGGAGTATACGTACAGGGGCTGTGAGACCAGACACTCCTGGCTCTACAGACTGCATATTGCCAGAAGGAACTGCTGTGATGCCAGAAGGAACTACCATTAGGACTACATGCTTTGTTGAGTTGGCCGACTGCCTGTTAGGCTGCTGGAGGAAATTACACTCTGCTAGAGACCTATTTGTGCTGGCCTGCCTGCTGATCCCTGTGTGCCCCCAGTGCTCTCGAGTGGCTTGTTAGCTGGTTTCTGTGTTAAGTCTCAGGGTCAACAAAAGACTGTGCCATGCTCCTGCTGTGAAACCAGCCATCTGATCAGGGTCAGCTATGCCTGCCCTCTAACGACAACTCCTATCAGGCTTCCAGCGTGCCATGGAAAGTACTGAGGTATTGGTGCTTCCATCAGGACTAAGCGCCTTGGGCTTTTTAAATACTGCAGCTGCGCAATAGGAAATTTGGTAGCACAGGCATCACTGTGACACCCAGGGAAAACGGAGGCCCGAGAAGTTAGCACTGCCCCAATCGCCAGCTGTGTTCAAGTACTCAATTTTTAAGCTTTCTGTCAAGAGGGGCCACGTTTTCATTGCAGAGTGCGGCAGTGACCCAAACAATGACAGCATCACTTGTTGCCGTCCGGCTTGGAAGTTTTACCTGGGAGACCGTATGCCCCACCTCCTCCAGATAAGAGGCTGTCACCACGCCGTTCGGACCCAGCACGACATAGCTCCCGAGTTTCCCTAACAGAAGAAGCCACCACTCTCAAGGTCCATAACCAAGACTCTCCCAAGCGGCCTCCCCTGCTCCCCTCAGAAGGTACTGCTGGGTTGAAGGCACTCTCCATGTCAGAGAAGCCACAAAACACTCTTCCGCGTGCAGATTCTTCTCTTATTTTTCACATGTGGTGAGTCCAAGCGGGAACAACAATCCCTATAGTTGCTGCAGTTCATACTGGCCATTTATGGAGATTGCATGTACATAGGAATCTACAGTGTGTGTGTGTGTGCCCCCCAACGGTTTTGCCCTGTGCCTTGATGGCATATTTTGCTTTCCACTGTAATCTACAGGATTAAACCTCAACGGAGGTCCCCGATTTTCATTGGAAACTTGAAGCATTTAGGAAACAGTCTAAAATTACAGCATATTGCATAAAAAGCACACAGTTGTTCCAGTGCCCTACATTTTGGGTTGGAAAGCCCTTTGTGTCCAAGAGTCTCACAAGAATCAAATTGCAAAAATATTGCTTTAAAAATAACTAATGTAACAAAGTTTGAGGAACAGACTATAGAAGGTAAGAATATGCGTTTTAATGACCATAATAACATTTTCAAAATGTTGTTTTATATAACATTGTTTTCTTTAATATATTGTATTAAATATTATGTTTTAATGTATTCCAAATATACTAGTTATTATATTAATTTCAGGTGGTATTATCATTAATACATTTAATTTACATTTTTGTAGTATAGTTATTTTACATTTATTTGGTAATTTATAATTTAGTAGCTGGTTGTTGTTTCTAATGAAATAGAATAGGAAGTTATTTAAATGATAAAATATTTTTTCACTTTTTATTATTTGTTGTGTTAATAAAATAGTTAATTGGTAAATAATCAAGCAAATGTTTTAATTGATTAGTTGGTATTTTAATAATTTAAGTCTAGTGCGTTATTTTCAAGTGTTACGTTATTTGACTATAGTTAAATTACTAATTTATAATTTAATAGCAGATTGTTGGGGGTTGTAGGGGAAAAGGTTAGGAGTTTATTTAACAATATATTTTTTTTATCATTTTCAATCTCATTAATTATTTAATTTGCAATTAAAAATGTAAATTATGCAAGTGAATAATTATCAATTAAATTACTTAATCATTTGTGTTTTTTCTTTTTTAATGTGTAATTTTAATTTTCTATAGTTTAATGACTAATTTATAATGTAGTAGCTGGTTTCAAGAGTTTAAAGGGAAATAGAGTTGGACGTTGTTTAAATGATATATTATCTCTTTTATATGAAATTAACTTTTTAATTTAATGAAATATTTACTTGGTAATTAATTATGTAAATTATTTAATTAATTTCTGTTATGTAAATACCTTGTTGCATTTCAAATAATTGTTTACTCATTGATAAGTGTACATAATAATAAACATTTTAAAAATAATTTTATATTTGCTTTTTCTTGCAATGTTATTTGTTAAATTTAATTCCTAATCTAATGTTTTTTTTAATTTATGATTCAGTGTTTCTAGTTAGTGGTTTGTTTTTGGGTAGAAGAGATGGAAGTGTATTTATTTTAAATGTGTTTGTATTATTGATTTTCAAATAAATTAAATTAAATGTATTTATTATGCATATATATTTGACTTTGAATATATTTTAATATAATGTTGTTCAAAATGTAATTTAAAAAGAAAACATTATTAGAAATTGGAATAGTATATCTAACACTTCTCAAGTCCAATGCTTTTTCTGCTTTTGCTCACCCTCGAGTAGAAATAGTAACTCTAACCCCTGCATCGTGTGCCATATTCCCTACAATTGTTTTGATTGGACAATGAACAGTAAATCTAGCACCTCCTTAGACCAACACTTTCCCTGATTGTGCTTCAGTTGTAGTGGAAATAGCAAATTAATTCCCCCAAAATCCAACACTTTCTCTTCTGTTGCTTAGATTGGAGGTGAATGTAAATTTAACCCTCCGAAGTCCACCACTTTCCCTACTGTTGCTTGAGTTATAGTAGGAATAGTAAACCTAACCACTCAAAGTCCAATGCTTTCCCTTATTTTACTTATGTTGGAATGGGAATAGTACATCTAAACCATAACTTTCCCTACTGTTGCTTAGATTGTAGTGGGAATAGTAAGTCAAACTCCTTTAAAGTCCCACACATGCCTTACTGTTGTTTAGATTAAAGTGGGAATATTAAACAAATACTTTTAAATCCAACACTTTCCGTAATGTTGCTTACTTTGCTGACACATCCAAAGTCCAACTCTTTTCCTGCCTTTGCTTCGTTGAAGTAGATTAAGTAAATCTAAACCCTTCAAAGTCCAATACTTTTCCTACTTTTGTTGAAGTTTGAGTTAGAATAGTAAATCTGACTTCTTTGAAGTCTAACGTTTGTTATGTATTTTTTATTGTTGTTATTTCTTTATTTGTTTTATTTTTTCATTATTGGTTATAATATTCATAAAAACTACAATTTAAATGTAAATTGTAAATGTTTATATTAATATTATTTTTAGTTGTGTTATATATCTTTTTGTCAATACATGAATGTTCATTTTAATTATTTCTTTTTTAAATAATTAATGTAATATTTGTAATTGTGTACATGTTATGTTTTTAAATATGTATAGAGAATATATTTATACACACACATATATATATCAATACATGTTTTATATATATATATATGTAGCTCCTAGTTTTAATTAAAAGTTTTTTTCATATCAATTTTTAAATTACATTTCATATGTTTATTAATTTCATCTTTTTAAGTTAGCATTAATATTGTTAATGTAATGTGTCTTCAAAAATGTTTACTTAATCATTGTTTTTATAATTTTAAGAAAATATATATACAGATAACTATACACATCTATGCATACATGAATATATATATATATGTTTGTATATATATATATATATATATATATATATATATATATATATATATATATATATATATATATATATATATATATATATTCAATGAAAAAACCATAGGTTATAGACCATATATAGTTAGGAATTCGCATTTACAAAACCTTATTTTACTCGCATAAAACCATTGAAATTCCATATATAGTTAGTTGCGCTAACTATATATCGCGCACCCGCAATCCACTGCTGATGATGTCACATATTACATCATTCATGACATGGTCAGTGACATCACTGATGACATCACTGATGACATCTCAAATGACATCACTGATGACATCACTGATGACATCTCATTTGACATTACTGATCACATCACTGATGATATCATTCATGTGATAATACGATGAACCTCTTCAGACTCTAATATAACCTTAGATACAATCAGTGTAAACAGACACTCACAGACTGTCACTCATCCATGGAGTTACTCACACACCTAGTCAGTCATGCAAAGAATCAATCACACCTCCATTTCCTCAACTATACAGTTATACAAACTTTACTTATTCAAACATATACTAACACATATTTACTCTCTTATACAATCCCTGATACAAGTTCACAATGATCCATACAGCCACTCACACATTCACTGGCTCTTATGCACAGTTATTTATATATGTCAACTCTCACATGTACTGTGTTTTACATATGTACTTACTTTGACATGTAGCACTGAGATATCCATTCACTCACCAATACACTCATGCACACAGTCAACCGCCCATACAGCTGTTACCACATGCACTTTTGAAACCATACCTCTAGTGAATCAACTGCTCACACATCTATGCACAGAGTCATACACCTCCCAGCCACCCACACACACACTCAGTCTCCCATACAAATACTAAGGTAACCAATCAATAACCCATATAGTTACTCATATAGCTACTTATCAACACATGCAACAGTTTACAGAACAACAGACATAATGATGCACAAATTAAGACAGTTTAGTCACTAACCCATGCACTCAGTGAGACACATTTAATCACTCACTCATACAGTCAGTCATGCACCTACTAAATCCTTCATCCAGACACTTATACATCCACTCATTCTTCAATATGTAAGACATATTTTAACTTCACAGAAACATACAGTCACTGGATGTTGTCATCAGTGATGTCATTTGAGATGTCATCAGTGATGTCATCAGTGATGTCACTGACCATGTCATGAATGATGTAATATGTGACATCATCAGCAGTGGATTGCGGGTGCGCGATATATAGTTAGCGCAACTAACTATATATGGAATTTCAATGGTTTTATGCGAGTAAAATAAGGTTTTGTAAATGCGAATTCCTAACTATATATGGTCTATAACCTATGGTTTTTTCATTGAATTTCAATGGTTTTTTAAATGCAAATTTCTAACTATATATGGTCTATAACCTATGGTTTTTTCAGTGAATTTCATTGGTTTTTTAAAAGCTAACATCTGTAGCTGTAAAATGTATTATTCTTTAAATCCCAAAATATATTTAGATGTTTATTGATAATTTTTTTTTTAATATTTTTTTTCTTCGCTTCTAGTTCGCGAACCGGGAAGCTTTCCGTTAGCTCATCTTGATGCCGCGATCTAGTCCGCGAACCGGTCAACGTTACGTTAGCGGAACAGTGACGCGCCGCGGAAGCGCGACGTATCACGTTATCGCGTAATGCGTCTAATGACGCGCCGCGTTAGCGCTCCCGGAAGTGCTCCGGACCGCGAACCGGAAGCGATCTGGGACGCGGCGCGCGCCGCGTAACGTAAGCGGAACAGGTCATGTGACTTGTTTATCAAACTTCTCATTGGTTCATTTCACTTTTGGTTTCCAAATGATGTATGACTAGGTCATGTGACCTAAAAATAACACTTTTCATTGGCTCAGAACTTTTGTTTTCCCCAAATCAAGTAAACCCCTCCTTATTTCCTCACTCTGACTTTCATCTTGGTGAGAGAAAGACCATTTATCTGAAGATCCACAATGGCTTCCATTGTTGCTGCAGCTGGTGCACCCCCACCACCACCTCCACCTCCCCATAAGAAGAGAGGACCACCCAGTCAAATTATGACTAACAGAGAGGAGGAAGATGAGGAAGAAGAAGAAGAGGAGAGAGAGGGACAACAATTTGTTGATGAGTTGCCCCGGGTTTCTAAACGAAAAACCAGTTTCATCTGGCAGTTTTTCACCATCCCTCCTGGAACCAAGAAAGTGAATGCAAAATATGCCACCTGCCTCATCTGTGACCACAGATTGTCGAGAGGCACAGAAAAGAAGTACAGTATGGGGAACTATACAATGCACCGTCACATGAGCAGGTGGCATCCCTTGAACTACAGCCGGGCTGAGTTGAGGGATCTTGAAGACAATCCGACGGCAACTCCTGTGGCAAGATCTACATCCACATTGTCTTTGACGGGAAGAGAGGCACAAGAGACTGTGCCAAACATCCAACGTAACTTCCAGCACATGAAGGTGTCTTGTATTTACTGTGGTGCTATGCTGTCATATGGCAACATGAGTGTCAACCTCATGAACATTGCATATGAAAATCATAAGTGCCCTAATGCACCCAAAAAGTAATTTTCTTTTTTTTTGCTCCAGTTGAGCCGTTTTGAAAGCCTGTTTTTTGTTGTCTCCCCTCCTTAAAAAACACAAAAAAAACATAAAACAGTTCTAAAAATACAAAAAAATCAAAAAATGTTCAAAAAATTACAAAAAAAACATAAAACAACAAAAACAAAAAAAAACAGTTCTTTTCAGAACTACCTCCCCTTTCAAACAAAATTGCTAGAATGTTTATCACTCTGGCAAGCTCTATTTCTTTTGGTTCGCTTCAAGTTCGCTGACCGGTTCGCGAACTTTAAGCGAACTAAAAAAAATATTTTTTTAAAAAAAAAGAAGAGTTAGTATAAGGGAAGTAAACAGAGAATAATGTAAAAAGAAAGACAGCTAGAGAGAGTAAATGAGAGATACTGTCAATGACATCATCAGCAGTGCATTGCGGGTAAAAAGAGTGGAAAACATTTACCTTATAATTCTTGTTACCTTTTTTAAATATTTTTTCATACTTTCAATCTGTAAAACAAAGAACAAACATTTCAAAAAATATTAAAACATGTATTTAAAAATTAGAAAAGACAAGGGAAAAGGTTCAAAAACAAACAGTTTTTCAACAACTTTGACATTTACAGAAGTCTCTGCTTCTCTACGTTCCCTACACAATCCTAAAGATATATATTCGAAAGAAACTGTATCTTGATATTGCTGAACTGAGGCCTATTTTGAAACATGATGTTTTTCTTGCACTGCTAATGTCTCACAATAGTGATGCAATAGCAGCGCAAAAAAGATGTAAAGTCATAATAAAATTGTGTCTAACATTGTAAATGATTGTTTTAGGATGCAAATAAGATGTGTGCTTTCAAGAGCTTTCTTTGAGGTGAGGCCTCTTTTTTTTATAAAAAAAAAACACTACCCAGAAGTACAGCACTCTAAGCATTAAAATTGATATTTACAGAACTCACCTTACCCATATGTACCACACATTTCTAAATGTATATCATAAGGACAAAAAGCATAACATTAATTATACATGTTAAATGGTTTATTTTTGCTGTTCTCAGAATGTATCAAATTTCACTTAAATCAGTGACTTGAAGGTATTCATCATGTAACAGCGGGGAAAAAAAAACACAATCAAAATGACTGTGTTTAAAAAACCCATACAACCTAAGAAATCTGATTTCAAAACTTCTTAAAATTAACTTACTTTCAATGACGTCGAAGGATCTCCTATAAACAGCATCCACTCTGTTGTGCTTTAAATATTTTCAGCCCGCCACTTTCTGAAAGAAAACCTCCATCGATACGTGAAATATGTTACATAGAAAAAAAACTTCTCTCATTATATCACATGTTTCCACTAGGCCAAATCATGTTGCCGCGATTCGCAAATCTTGTAATTCTTCCAATCAAATCCCGACATTTTCTATTTTCGCAACTTTCAAAAATAAAATATTTGAGATTATTTTCACAATCCTGGACTACTAATATCTTACTCTTCTTTGTCAGTCATGTTCTCCTTTTCCTATGACACTGATACTGCTTACTATGAAGCAGACTTACTTGCATTAGGTTTATATAGTTGAATTTTTAATCGAGACAGCATTGCAGACTTACATTCCCTCTACTTAAAATTTTGGTTTTAAAAACACCAGGTAAGAATTTTTAAGGTCAAACGGCAATTTTTTTTTGAACGTTACAACAGAATCATTACAGAATGACCAGCCGTTTCCAGACTTTAAGTAAGCTGTATAATGTCCTGATGTTGTTGATGGACCATCGTGATAGATAATTGCTACAGTAACAAAAGTCCTCCCTGATATTGACAGCTGAGAAGCCACAAAATTTTTTATTAAAGTTGACAATTTTGTTCCATCAGGCCTACATCGTTGCATCATTAAAATGACATACTGGCCATATCTACGTATAAATAATGTTGACATCATATCACATTTACATTGGCTACACTCCATGTTGTGATCCGCTGCATTTACTAGCTTATTAAAGGAGACTGATTTACTGTCTGGCAAAGTTAAATATATAAATCTTTCTGAGTCTACACTAGTAGTACTTGATACCATACAGTTCTCGCAGTCATGCTGCCATTGATAAGAAAGCCCAAACAGGTGATCTACATCTACACCCTCAACTTGCAATATATCAAGCATATACATTAAAAACTCCTGACAATCTTGCTGATTATTTTCAGAGAAGTCTGTTTGACCTGAACATTCATCTAACAGATAACGAACTTCAGACACACTTTCTACTTTTGTTCGATCACTGCTACATTTCTCGAAAACAGAATTCAACAAACAGCATAAAATTTGTTCAGAATTCAACAGAATCTGTTCTTTTAAACTCTCTAGTGAAAAGAGAACATTAACCACTACATTTGCATAGCAGTTGACACCAGAACTGTTTTCAAATTGAAAACCGACAACATCTTCAACAGAATCCACTTTCTTTCTGCTAACAATTTTCGGTTCATTGACTTTTAGTCTTTTTGCAACAACCTCCCTACTATTACTGCTATTTCTACGTTTGCGGCCTACCACACGTTTCTCAAACAAAGGATATTGAGGCAAATGTGGCGCATACTCTCTTCTTAACCTATTGTATTCCTTAACACAATCTAGATCCGCACAAATGTTTGTGACATCACAGTCAATCAAGTACAATCCCGATAAAGTTCTAACTCGTGACAATGCCACATATGCCATACCCTCCTTGAACACAGAACTGCCAATATTCACCAATGCACAGTCTACACTTAAACCTTGCGATTTATGGATTGTCACCGCATATGCCAAGCAAACAGGAAACTGTTTACGGCGAACATATAAATCTTTAACAAGCAAAAACCTAGCAGAACAACGACCAATTTGCTGTACTTCCTCAATGCCATCAAATTTAATTTTTAAAAATTCTATTCCATCTCTATTTCTGTATTTCTCAAAATCAACAACATTACCCATTGATCCATTTACCAGACCTCTTTCTACATGTAAATTCCTTCTCAAAATAATTCGGCAATTTAAACACACATTCAAAGTCTTTTCAAAACCCGCTGTTTTAGATATAGTCTTCTCTAATGAATCCAATTTTGATTTCAAATTGTCTGACAAAATAATTGTTGATCCCATATGCTCTAATTTGTCGATAGCTTCAAGTTTCACAATCTCTTGCTTTTCTAAATTCAACATTTTGTTGTTGAAGATGGCACATTCTGCAAGAGTTGGCATGAGACATATCCCGGATTTCTTCTCAGTAATTTTCTGAAAAATATTCTCAGGCACAATATCTTGTTTGGGATACAAATTTGACAGTAACCGTGCATTTAAAGCTTCTTTCCCATGCTCGGTCACTTTTCCAATTCTAATATCTTGTAGAATATTCTTGTAATCTTCATCCTTTGCCTGACGCATATTTTGATGCAGTTCTGCATAATTGAAGTTTAACCATATATTGACGTTGCCAATGCTCCCTAGGCACTTCCTGGTATCTTCATGCGTGAGTATTTTGAACACAGGTTGACCTTTTACTGGTGTCAGCTGTAGAAGATCTCCGAAAACAATAATGTGTTTCCCACCAAATAAGACATCATATTCAGTTTTAAGTACTTCTTGCATTCTCAAATGCACAAAGGCAAGCATGACATTGGAAACCATGCTTACTTCGTCAATGATAAGTAGTTTCATTTTCCTCAAAACTCTTGAAACTTCACAGCAAGCATCTCCAGATAACTTGTTGTATTGTAATTTGTTGTCATGCTCCACCGGCAGCATCAATAGACGATGCAAAGTAATACCTTTAATATTATGTGCTGCCAGTCCAGTAGGAGCGGTGACAACACAAGACAGCGATGACTCAGTCCTTTCCTGCAAATAACAAGAGATTGCTTTAATGAGGAAACTTTTTCCAGTTCCCGCTTCTCCACTCACGTACAGTCGGACAGGCTTCAACGACGTACACGAGCACTCTTTCTTCTCATGACTTAATCCGTGCTCAATTTCCTTGGTAACTTCATCATATATTTTCCTCTGCTCAACGTTGAGTTGTTTTTCCAAGTCTTGTAAGTTAACTGAATCCTCCTGAGCATGTGCCATGGCTCTTTCTACTTCATTCATAGCAGTGGCAGCTTCATTTTCGATAATAGGTCCTCCAAGTGGATCTTGACTCAATGAAACAGAACTCTGACTGTCCTGAGAACTGTCTCTGGCAATCTCGGCTGCAATCGTTGCTTCCTGCTCAATTTCCAAAGTTAGCATTTCTTGATATTTAGAAAAAGCAGGACATTCTATGGACTCCTTGGCTGCATTGAAAGAGTCTTCGTAACAGAGGAAATCTCCAAGCAGTTCCTCTTCTGCACGCCAAGGCTTGAAAAGTTGCAAAAGTGCTAAATAGAAAAACTCCTTTTTTTCTGGAGATTCGCCACTTAATTTTCGATGGTTTACTAATTGGCATTTTCTTTGCTTGACCAGGCATCCCTCACTTCCAATTACAGCATACACTCCTTTCTCAATATCTTCTTTGATGTTCCTCTTGAATATATAATTTTGGAGAACCTCATATAGACAAATATTCTCAAGGTGACTGCTTCGATTTGGATAATATGTATCCAACATGTTGGTCTTCAAAATGTCGGTACTGTTTGGTTCCTTTTCTGCCAAATACTCAATTTCCCGAACAGGTTTTAGAACTCGATTTCGCGTTGCAGCAAGACCAAGACTCGCCCAAACGAGACTCCTGGATTTGGCATAGAGACTTGCTGAAGACAATCGATCAGAACATTCGTAAGCTCCGATTTCTCGATGCGACAACATCTTCAGACTGAAACTGTACAACTTCTTGCTGAGGCTCTTTTCATGGGAAATGTCCTCCCACATATCCTTCAGTTCGGTCTTTTCTTTTTTGGTGATGTAAGATGTCACATACCGAGCCACAGCCATACAGTTGTCAGCCACAAACTGTATATCCATGTTGGCATTCCACATGGACAAAATCACTGGGTTGTAGTCATTGATGTACTTGGACTCTTCGTTCCTTTTCAAATTGTATGTATTCTTGGGTGATTTCCTCGTCACATTATGTCGCAGCGAAGACATCAAACTGTTCACTCTTCCTTTAGAAATCACCGGTCGTGGAAAGTTGAAACGACATTTGGTGTAGAACTTGTCCTTGTTTCTGAATTTACGACGACAGTACTTTCCACAACGATGGCTTTGGAAACGTAGAACTTGTTCTCTTAGACTTTTCTTCTCCGTTGCGTTTGGAACAGCACACGTAGAATACTGTTCGATGAAATTCATCACTAAGTCATCCGGATCTGTTCCAAATTTAGGTGCATCCTTGATCCACAGCAACATATGTATATGAGGGGCACCTCTTGCTTGGTACTCCTTTCTCCAGAAGAAATCCAACACCTCTCCAAGAGGTGGATTCTTTTTATTTGTGATGAAAGACATCATAGCTTCAAATCTATGATTGAAGTACCTGCATACATTCACAGGATCCAAAGAACACAGTTCTCCAGGTGTCTTGAATTCAATGTTTTCAATATTTCCATTTGCCTCTCGTAGAAATTCAAGTAAGTCATCCCAGCCATACTCGGCACAGCTCAGAGTGAGGAACCATGTCGGAGTTCCTAAGTTCCTCAGCATACATTTTAAGTCACCATGACGACGGTACCAGTACTCATTAGTACCACGCTGACACGCCATGAGATTAATTAAGTGAGAATCCAAAATACTGTCTTGGACATTGACTTTATGCATAAAGTCACTTGCCGAGATGTTTCGCATCTGTATACCACTTTTTAAGATGTGGTTCACTGCATATGACAGTCCAGACAGATCGCTTTCAAACAGGAGATGAAACAAATAGGGAATGCATTGCCGAAACCTAGGATCTTCTGCATACAATCGTAAAGTCCGGTATTCAGACGCAGGAATTTCACGAGGTCGCTCATCATATCTTCCTCCTTGACCTGTGGGAAATAGCTGTGGGAAACACCGAGCTTCCAAACTTTCCTCCCAAACACTAATGGGACTCCCTTTGGCTTGTTTCATTTGAAACAACTCAATAGCATTCCCCATCACTTCCTTGGAATGCAAAGGATGAACACTATAATGTTCATATATTTCTTCACTTTTAGAGGCCTCTACTTTCTCAATTTGGCCAGCACACAAATCGCTATCCTCTTCATCACTTACTTCCTCTTCTGCAACATATACATTCTTATAGTACTTATTATTTTTCTTCAAATACACTGTTGCCTTTTTGACTTTCCTAACATCCACTAAATCTTGCCATATTTTCTTATTCTTTGTCGGAACCCCATTAACCAAGATAACCAGAGGTTCCTCTTCCACTTTTTCTATTCCAATTGTGTTAATGTTTTTGTTCAAATCTAGAGGCAAATAAACAACTCTTCCCTTTAATCCTCTCTGTAAATCTGCTGGAGGCAATTTCCCTGTCTTTGGCTCCATTCTTACAATAGCCTGAAAGGGATGGATACTTTGAATCAAAATAGATTCATAAGTATTTAAATCCTTCAATTCAGAAGGAATCTCAACCAATTCCAGATTATTATGAACTGCCCTAGCAGGCATCTGGTTTTGGTTTAATTTATTACAACAATAAGTACACACACGTTGATCCGATCCCAAATCAAAATAATTTTCTACCATCAAGTATGTGGCTAAATCCTTCCATTCACTATTATTTTCCCTTTCACTTTTTGCATATAAATCCACTACCTTAGTCTGATTCTTATAATAAGTGCGTCGACAACATACACAAGTGAAATTAGGCCTCTCACTTGATTTCATCTGAAACGTGGCAATTTCCTTCTGAAAATTATCTGTACTGGAAACCTGTACATTATCTTCCACATTACCCTCTACTTCAGGGTCAATTTGAACATTCTCATCTTTACTACCAAAGTAACAAAACTCAATTTCTTCACAAAGATTCTTCACATCTATTTCAGAACCATGCAAAAGAGCAGCACATAACTGTTTAAGCATAATTGCTGGACTCTTAGCATAATACAACATTCTCACTAATTTTCTCACTTTATTATGATGCACTGCTAGCATCCTGAAATGATGAAAAACACTCTGGCATACTCTCCTGGAAAGACAAGCCAGTGAATGACCACGCAAACCTGTCATTTGTCTCACTCTGCAAGGATCTAAATCTTGCAACAACTTCATTTTCTGCTTCAAACTTTTCTTATTAAATGTCCGTATAAAATCACATAGCAAATTGATGGAAACCTGTCGCACACTGCAAATAGAACTACACTTCCAAATGTACACAGGACCCTTAGGACGTCTTCCTAAAACCTCATCACTTAGCGCCTCTTCTGTCTCTGTTGTCACAAGTAGTTCTTTTTCAACTGGACAACCATCCTTCACTTCATAAGCTCGACCACTGATGTCAACTGCATGCACCAAATCATTATCCTGAAAATAAGTCTCCTCATTAAAAAATGCCTCAGAACTTGAACTATGCATCCATTCTCCAGAAAAAACTTCACAAAAGTTAGTACGATTTACTACTCTCTTCCATCTACTTTTTGTTTTGAAATCAGAAATTACCTTGCTTAGTTTCCTAATTCTATTGATTACCAAAATAAACAACTTTCGCTTGATTTCAAAAGCATGATCAATAATTTTCTCTACATTTTTCTTCTTCCTATAAAATGCCGCTTTCTGTTGGCCTTTCTTTTTAATATTTTTCAATAAATTAACTAATATCCTATTACGGAACATTCGTTGTCGAATGTCCCTAAACTGTTGTTTCCTTCTACTATCATGCACAGAGTTATCTCTTCCTCTACCAGTAACATTTGTGATGGGTCTCTCCTTTCCATTTAAATTACTTCTCTTTTTGTTAAGAGACACATTTTTTTGAGCAAAATTTTTTTTACTACAAATATTTCTTAAGAATGATTTCGTGCTCTTACCCGGACCTTTCTTGGTGTTTTGACAAGTATTTGGGGAAGAGGACTGCTGCAATAAAACATCATCCTGCTGTCTTTGACGTTTTCTAGCCTTTCGTATTCGACTTCTGGAAGGCATTTTCCAAACTATGAAAGAATCTGCAGTTGAATCTGTGAAAAAATATAATATAAAATGTTATTAACCACTATTACCAAACAGTAAATAAATAACAGTCATCTAAAACTTAATGCTGTACTAATTATTTAACATAGCAAATATTTTCCACCAGCACTGCATCACAAAAATGACACTCAATGGTACAAAACAGGCATACAACACTCATAAATCACTCCCTAATATTTTAAATCATTAATTCAGGATGACGATAAGATGTAGCCTATCTAAAGGTTTGTTTAGGCCCAGATCTTTGGACTGGGGTGAATGTGTGTCATTGATCCACATTCAGTCCATCACCTGTTTTGTTTATTTGAGGTGAGGCCAACACATGGTTGCAGATAAGATTTTCACTGAAAAAAAACCAAGGTAAAAAAACATGTGAAGGCCTACCAATGAAGTAAATCATTAAATGAAAACCAATACATTTCTGGAAATATGCACTACTAGTGCTTCATAAGATGTTTTGGATCATATTTATAAGTTATTTGAGTATCTAGTATGCTATTTTACATTCTTCATGGTGCAAATTTATTGTAAATACGCTCCCACCTGCGGTTGGCAAATTTAGATTTTGATTATGGGAGTTAGATAGGCATGTTAATAATTTCCCAAAAATGGTATATAACCCCAAACAACCTTTGAAGCAAATGCTCTTAGCCATGTTATCCACCTCCCATTGGATAACATGGCTAAGAAATGCTTGCAAATGTGATAAAAAAAGGCCTGCAATGCATGAATAACGCAGAAAAATCAGCGATATTCATGCATTTTCCAACAAATGCTCTTAGCCATGTTATCCACTTCCTATTAAATAACATGGCTAAGAACTGCTCAGGGCACCATGAGGAACGCTTTCCATTTAAAAAGGGAAAAATAACATCAAAGACACTAAAATGCCTTCTAAATATGAACCCAAACAACCTATGAAGCAATGTGAAAAAAAACTGCCGCAATGCATGAATATAGCAGAAAAATCAGCGATATTCATGCATTTTCCAGCAAATGCTCTTAGCCATGTTATCCACTTCCAATTAAATAACATGGCTAAGAACTGCTCAGGGCCCCATGAGGAACGCTTTCCATTTAAAAAGGGAAAAATAACATCAAAGACACTAAAATACCTTCTAAATATGAACCCAAACAACCTATGAAGCAATGTGAAAAAAACGGCCACAATGCATGAATATAGCAGAAAAATCAGCGATATTCATGCATTTTCCAGCAAATGCTCTTAGCCATGTGATCCACTTCCTATTAAATAACATGGCTAAGAACTGCTCAGGGCCCCATGAGGAACGCTTTCCATTTAAAAAGGGAAAAATAACATCAAAGACACTAAAATGCCTTCTAAATATGAACCCAAACAACCTATGAACAATGTGAAAAAAAACGGCCACAATGCATGAATATAGCAGAAAAATCAGCGATATTCATGCATTTCCCAGCAAATGCTCTTAGCCATGTTATCCACTTCCTATTAAATAACATGGCTAAGAACTGCTCAGGGCCCCATGAGGAACGCTTTCCATTTAAAAAGGGAAAAATAACTTCAAAGACACTAAAATGCCTTCTAAATATGACCCCAAACAACCTATGAAGCTCTAACAGTACATATCCTGAAATTTAATTCATTTCAAAATTCGTTTTTAAACACAGCATATAAATCAATTGTATACCTGCATTCATGAAGAAATGACTAAAAATGTCCTTGAGACACATGAAAGTGTTTTCTGGAATGCCCTAGCACCATTTTTGGGACACTATTAACATGGCTAGGTAACTCCCATAATCAAAATCTAAATTTGCCAAGCACAAGTGGGAGCGTATTTACAAGACACTTGTCCCATGAGGAACACTTTACATTTTAAAAGGCGAACACAACATCTTAGACACTCAAATACCTTATAAATATGGCCCAAAACAACCTATGAAGCTCTAGCAGTACATATCTAGAAATGTAATTGATTTCTTAAATCGTTTTTAAAAGCAACATATCTGTTTCAGCTTACATAACAGACCATGAAATGGCCTCCATGTATTACAATATCTTGTGTAACTGCATGCCAGAATGTTACACCAAATATGCAATTATAATTTCTCTTTGAAACTAATTCTATTAGTATATCACTAGAGACAAAACCACATTTTAAAAACACAGCTTTCTTCATCATTTTCTCCTTAAATCATACTATTCTCTATCTAAATTAAATAAATCTTTTCTCACCTTAGCAAATATTTTTTGAGTTTTGAAAACAGTCTCAGAAATACACCAAATTGTCTTCAGCAGAAGAAAAAGGATGCACTCCAAAGGCTGCAGCTATTGAAAGCACAGAAATACAGATATTCTTTTCACATATCTCTCATATTAGCCAATCATACCTCTTCCCTCACTTTTTTCAAATCAAAACCCTTCCCCCCTCTGCCCTGTCTGCCTTGTTTCCATAGCAACCACCTCCTGGAAGACCTCTCATGTTTGCAAATTCACACAACAATGTTTCAATTGAACTCTGAACTCTCAGTGCACCTGCGTATCCAGTGCAATCTTTCATTAAATGTTTCTTCCTTGACCATTCAAATTACATCTTTCAAAGAACACATCCATGCACCCTAACTTTCTGTTTTCAGAAATGGAAATGCACCAATCACTGCTAATGAATCATTAGCATTGTAAATCCACAGTTTTTTTTCTTTAGAAACTCCTACTGTTTCAACTGCCCTTTCATTACCACACTTCATCTGACTGCAGAACAACCTTCTTCCACCATGTTTAACGTCTGGATTGTTGGACATAGTTACATCCACTGGGCTCAAAGGTATGCTGAGAGCAGAAATTTACACAACCTCAATTTACAAGATGTGGAAATTAAGTGGTTGGGCCAAAGAGGATTAAAATGTCACCAATTGATACCATTGGTGAAAACCTTTATGCATTTGCCAAAACCTGACCTGTTAATAGTGCACTGTGGAGGTAATGATTTGGGCACTTTGACAGGGGTAGGTCTGGAAATGCTTTTAAAGGACACCTTGGAGCAATTAATGGCACTTTTTCCTCAAACTGCCTTGGTATATTCCAATATATGCCAAAGACAGAAATGGAGGTGGTCCAACCAATTTTGTCCACAAATTGAGAAAGCGAGGAAGCATGTAAACAAATCTGTTTCAGCTTACATGAGAGACCATGGAATGGGCTCTCTGTACAACAATAACTTGCGTTACTACATGCAAGATATCTACAGAGGAGATGGAGTTCACTTCTCAGATGAGGGCAACAGAATTTTCATTCTGAATTTAAGACTCTGCATTGGTACCTACTTATAAGTACCTAAATGTACCATAAACCCAAAAGCTCTTCTCAGAGCTACCCTACATCTGATCACTCACAATTATTATTTTTCTCTAACTTTTTTCACTAATTTTCCACAAAATTCGCTCCCCGGAGCGCTACCCGGTTCGCTAACCGAAAGCTAACCTCGCGGAATTTTTTTAAAAAAAAATTTTTTTCCGCACATATAAGCCTCCTCAGCCACGCTCAGAAAACCTAGGGGGTCAAGATAAGTCTACCATGACCCCTTCTACCCATTCTAAACATTATTTGCCCTCCATCTTGTATCTTAATGCGAACGAAACACAAAATGGTGGACTCCCGTGACGCTTAAGGTTCGCTAACCGGGCAGCTTCCCGGAAAGCGGTCCTAAAAAAAGGCGGGAAAGTAATTTACAGAATAACGACTAGAAACACTCTCACCAAATATAGATTAGCTCATACTACATAACAATCCCTTCCATTCTCACAAATTTCATTGAAATTCCATTTAGCCATTTAGCCTGTAGACCTCTCCAAGTACCGTGAGGTAAATTACTTCACAAAACACATCTGAATTGTTGGAATTGACAACCAATGAAAATGTTACTTTCATTTTCTACTTTTATTACCTGACATTTGATTGGTTATATACCTGTATATATATAAAGGGAGAGAAGGAAACACAGCCATTTTGACTACTACTTCTTGTTGTACCTCCTATTTCAAAAGCTTCAAAAAACTTCAACTTCTTTGTGAAGGTAAGTTATAATTTAATATATTGTGCACTATGACTTAATATAGTAGACTTTTTCTGCTACATATACACTATCCCTCTGTAGTAGTAGTGTCTTGGTTAAATCACATACACTTTTTTTTAGTCCTATTTCCACTCTCATACTATACACTGCCAAAAGATAAATTCACTGATAAAAACTGCCTATCTAAAATTAATCCCAACAGTGCCCTATCTCTACTAATATATATTTTTTTAATCCAAATTTCAGGCAAAATGGAAGGCGAGCAGCAAGTTTCATTTTCGATTGAACTGAAGGAGAGCAGCCAAGACAAACTTGATGACTTTATGGATGACAGTAGAGACCACGAACTTCTACAATGTGTTGAAGCAGTAGACAACTTGCTTCAAAATGAAAAACAATTACACCCTATAATAAATTATGACATTTCTGACAATGAAATGTTAGAAAATTTAATAAAGTATGAAACACAATCATAATAAAAAAAATAAATAAATAAAGAAAACAAAAAAAAACAAGAAAAACAACAAACAATTAACATACAGTATTAGAAAAGTCTTTCATTCTTTTATCCATAAAGTTCGCTGCCCAGAAAGCTATCCGGTTCGCGAACTTGGCGCTTACCACGCAAAAAAAAATTTTTTTTTTTGGACCCTCCTAGGCCCTTTTAAAACCTCCACATAAAACCTAGGGGGTCAACGAGGATCTACTATGCCCCCTTATGGTAATTTCCCCCTTTGTTTTGGCCTCCTCTTGTCTCTCGATCCTACCGAGAGACAAGATGGCGGCCGCTCCGGACTGTTTAGAATGTTGACAGACACCGGAGGGCCAATCAGCTTCTCATCGCAAAGTTCCGTTACGCGAAAGGTTCGCTAACCGGATAGCTGCCCGGAGCGCTGTTACAGATATATATCTTGATTTAAACGTTAATTTCTCAAAATCCACTGAAGCACATATATTGAGACCTAGCAAAGGCACATCGGGCTAACAGTCCCTACAATTTTGCCAAGTTTCGTGAAAATCCATTCAGCCGTTCGGGCTAAAAGTGAGTCCAACCGCCCTATGGAAATTAACATGGGAAAAAGGCGTTTTGGGACCCCCCTTTTTTCTCGGCCCCCCCTCCACAAAACCCCCCCAAATTTTCAAGGTCTGCTCAGAAACAAAATGTGCCATTTTCCTGAAAATTTCAGCCAATTCCGTCCACGAACGCAAAAGTTATTAGGCATAGAATTTTCAGAAATCCCATAGGGAAAAAATCCTAACTATATATACCTACTGGCGACCGCCAGTAGGTAATATATATATATATATATACACTGAAAAAACCATAGGTTTCACACCAGTTATAGTTAGCTGGAAATTTTACTCGCATAAAACCATTGAAATTCCCACGTTATAGTTAGTTGGACTCACTATAACTTGCGCGTGCAATGCACTGCTGATGATGTCACATATTACATCACTCATGACATGGTCAGTGACATCACTCATTACATCACTGATGAGACCATCCAGTGAATGTGTGTATTTTTAAAAAATAAATATGTGTTATATATGTATAGGTAAAAGTTGCTTGAAGAATAAATGTTTAAATAAGAGTTTCCATGGATGTTTTTAAAAAAAAAATGATTGGTTAACTGGCTTATTAAGTGTATCTTAGTGAATACATCTATTAACAAGTAATGTTTAAATATTTAAATATATGTATTTGTGTTTCACTTTGTGTATAAGTGGCTGCATGGGTTGGTGATTAGCTACATGTGTGTGCATATGGGTTATTAGATGTTTGTTTTAATATCATTATGAGTGCCTATATGGTTTGGTGGGGGTATTCCTTAGCACATAGATGCATGAGTGACTGACTCTCTGCTTGTATGTGTTTTGAAGACAGCATATGTGCAGGACTGTATGGGTGGATGAGTGTGTATATGTGTGTGTTAGTGAGTGAATGACTGTCTCACTAGAGTCTTTATCAGTAACTACATATGACTTAATCTAATATATGTGAATATTGATGTATATAAGTGAGTATATGTGAGAGTGAGGGATTGTAAGAGTTCCTGTTTAAATAAGTATGTTTTTCTATAAATGATTGTTTAAGAGAGTAAGTATGTGTAAATTTCCTTAGAAGTAAGGTGGTAGTGTGTGTATAGCTGTATATGCAAATAAATGGATGTTCAATAGTTTATTTGCATGTGTGAGTATGTGTGAGAGTATCTTTTAGATGACTGTCGGTGTGTAACAGGATGTATAGGTGTATCACTACATATGATGAGTGAGTATATGTATGAGTGACTATATAGAACTGTTGGTCAATGAGTGGATGTGTATATAGATGGTGGAATTATTGAATTGGTTGTTGTAATTGGTATGGGTATCTCCATTTTAAAAAAAATGTTCGTTTCTATTTTGAAATATGTGTTTCCAGGGTTACATTACAGTGAAAGGAGGTCTGTCACTCTGTCACAAGGATGGTCTCATCAGTGATGTCATGAGTGATGTCACTGACCATGTCATGAGTGATGTAATATGTGACGTCATCAGCAGTGCATTGCATGCGCAAGTTAGAGTGAGTCCAACTAACTATAACGTGGGAATTTCAATGGTTTTATGCGAGTAAAATTTCCAGCTAACTATAACTGGTGTGAAACCTATGTTTTTTTTTAGTGTATTTAATAGGTTTTTTTAATGCTAATTCCTAACTATAACTGGTGTGAAACCTATGTTTTTTTCAGTGAATTTCAATGGTTTTTTAATAGCAAATATTTATAGGTATAAAAAGTGTAACATTTTTAAACGAATTTTATATTGTATAAATATGTTATTTTTTAAATTTATTTATTTTAAAATTTTTGACCCCGGGGGCGCTCCCGGGGCGCGTACCGGTGAACGCACCGGTAAGCGCAATGTTACGGCACGTACTGGTGAGTGTCCCGAAAGCGCTATTGCCGCGAACGAAAACCACAACGTGACGTATCGCGTAGCCGCCATGCCAGGCCTTGCGTCATAAGACACGTATCGCGTAGCCGCGAGATGCGTCTTATGACGCACCGCATAAGCGCCCAAGCGTATACGATCGCGCAACGTAAGTGCCCCGACGCGCTTAAGCTACGTGACCCGGGACGCGCCCAAGGGCGCATAAGCGCGTCAAGCCATTTGACTTTAAAATAACACTTTTCATTGGTTCAGAACTTAATCATTGTTTTTATAATTTTAAGAAAATATATATACAGATAACTATGCACATCTATGCATACATGAATATATATATATATGTGTTTGTATATATATATATATATATATATATATATATTAGTTTACATTACTGATCCAGTTTATTTTTAATTATATATTATTATTTTGTATTTTGATATTTTAAATAAATTATATATAATGCTATAAATATAAAAATGTTGATTGACATACCTTATTTTTTACAATATTCTGTTCCGCAACATTTTTGACTAGATATTTTGTTAGATTGCCTACAAAGGCTGTAAACTCAATATTTTTTGTAGAAGAGATTTTTGGCATGATATTCCAATGTCACAATATTATTCTTAGTAGTCTGTGATACAACAGGTGTAAGATCTCCTGCCAAGGCTACCAACAGTGTTCACTATTTTGAGGCTGTCAGGTTATTTTTCATCCCGCTTGACTAACAGCATTTTTGGCAGAATTGCTTCCACAAGTGAGTCACAGATAGGCTGCTATGTCTGACTGCAAAGCCTGCCTGTTAAGAGTCCTTACATCCGGGTCATTAAAATGTATCTATTGGGACTTCCTGTGGGGACTGAAATGAAGTCTTTCCAACTGTGAATACTGCAGGCTAAATCACCTCTTAGCTTGTATTTCCATCAGTTGTGGTACAAGTCTTTCCTTGTTATTTTGAGCAGGAATTGTGAGATCTATTCTTGTGGCGAATGCACCATTTTATGACTATTATTTATTAAGACTCCTTTTTATTTCATATTGTAAAGCTATAGTGTTCTTTTCTTCTTTGCCCACTTGGTTGATTCCCTGATCGCCTTTGCTTCTTTCATTTTCTTTTTTCTGTCTTTAACCCAGTCACTGATATAGGGCCTGATTACAATGGTCCGCCATCGTCCTGGAGATTGGGACCAGCCGCCTATATGGTGGCAGTTCCGCACCTGACATTACAATGCGACCACCACTGTGGCGGTTGCATTGTGCATGTTTACCATTGCGGCGGGTGCTGCTGGCTGCAGCACCCGCAGCAATTGTAAAAATGCATGTTGTGGATTTCCCTGCACTATATGGCAGGCACCACGTGGTGCCTGCCACCTGGTGGAGGGAACTGTAGGGGTGCAAATTCCACATGCTCCTGCCCAAGGGGTCCTCAACAGGCCCCCAAAGTACATCCCTGCCAGCCTTTCAATGGCAGTTGAACCACCATAGACAGACTGGTGGGGATGCAGCATCTAAATATGGTAGGCGGTGCCTACCATTTTGTGGATGCGGGGTGGGTCCAACAGGCAATCATAATGATTGACTCTGTCGGACCCGTGGTGCCGGACATCCTGATCTGGTGGGTGGAAAAAGTCCTTATGATGGCGGTTTACCGCCATTGTAAACAGGCCCATACTGTAGAATCCCCTTAACTTACTGTATAACACTTTGGTAAAAAGTGCTTTAGAAATTGAATTCAAAGAACAATGAAATGCTTCTTATGCCTGTGGTGGGTTAACCGTTGAAATGTAGCACACAATGTATTGCCCATTTAGACCATAATAAAGAACTTATCTACCAGGTTATGTAGAGATATTCAGTCGTACATTTATTATATGCAATAGCACAAACAACATTGCAACGAGAACCTAAGAGGCTGATTCACAAAAGCAGTTATGAGCATAGGAAGTAATACAACAAGAGTACTCTTTTACATACTCCTACATGCCTTTGTGAATCAGCACAAAATGCCCAGCTCCCCATTAGCAAAAGTGTACAGTGAGCACAGCCCTTTCTACTAATATTGATTGTATATGATTAGTCTCATTTTCGATGTTTTAGGGCCCATTCACAAGGGTATGTAAAGGAGTACTACAGGAGTACTAGTTTATGCTCTCCGGGATGTCTTTGTGAATAGGCCCCTCACTGTACAATGCATTTGTAGGCAAGCAATAAATGCTTTCATGATGCTTGAATACACATTGCTCTGTAGAAGCATCTTCTTTCAATACCACAGGCTTCCTCTTGCTAACTGTACTGGGTGAAGGTGTACAGATAGTCAAAGGGTTTGTAGTTAATATTTCTCTTCTAAATGACCGACCGTTAATGGATTGCATACTTACTTAATAACTGAATTATTGATATTTGAAGAGTCTCTTGCAGCAGAGTTTCTCTACATAAAGTCCATTTATTAAGTGTAATGTAAGTATCCCACCCCTACTTAAGAAGCCATCAATACACATTAGGACAGTTGAAAGAGAATGTCAAGAGAGTGACTGAGATTGATTTCAGACTATGAGCAGAGCTTTGTGTAAACCACAGTAGATATGCTTATATTGGTGTGTTTCAGATTCCTGTTACTAAGGCTGTTTGTGCTGTTGGGCGCCATATGCTAGGATGGCCGTGACTGATGGGCGCATGACCATTTGTTGGAAGCATGTGGTTGGTTTAGAGACGGTATAATGGATTGTAATGGCCAAGTGCTTTAATAGTTTGTTAATAGGTTTTGGAGAAGATGTGGTCTATTGTGGTTAATTTGATGATTTTAGAAGTAGGCGCCATGAGTTCTAATCTAGATCTCCAAACAAACACAGTTTGAACCACGACTGATAAAAGTAACCCCTGAAGCTTGGTTTTTTTTGATTCCACATGTGTGGTGCTTAGAAAAAGGCAGAACTCCAATTAAGGCACTCTATCATGAACATTAGACTATTCCAATGAGTCTAGACATGATTTGATGTGATTCAGCTTGTTGTACTGTGCTCTGCCCTTCCATAGTTATGTTAAATCACGAAAATTGCTGATGCCTTATTTGCATATGAGTAAAATGCTGCAATTAAAGATTAAGAAAATAGAAGTGACATTGACATGTCTGGGTGTGTTCTGCATTCACGTGATGTCACGTACTCAAGAAGGCAAAATATAGTTCTTAAAGATGGCTCAGAGAGTTCATTCTTGCCTCTCAAGATCACGCGCCAAAATTCCGCAAAGGCAAGGTCAGCCATCCATCTTTCTGAAGGAGGCAATTTAAGCACTATGTCATTGGGTAATATTATGGTCTGTCACCGGTTTTCAGGACTACCTCTAGAAAACTCTACTGCATTCTAAATTCCGACAAAATTGTTCCATTTAAATGCGTTTCACAATTGTGCCTGTGATGGGAAGGCTACCTGCACTCAGTGCACAAGTCCTAAAAAAAGAAGTGGTGGGACGCTGACGTCACAACAGGAAGTGATGTCACGAAAGGTGGCTTGCACCATCAGACTCATTGCCTCCCCTCCCGGTAAAATAAGTGGGGGGACGCTATCCACCCGTGTGGTACCCCGACTCGAACCCTGCCTGCACTGCATTAGAACATGCTTTGCCTTGGCGAAACCTCCTCCCTGCACCCTGGCTAATCCCTGCAAGGCAAATTAACTGCTACCTTTGGCAGGAATACATTTCCGACCTTTCCCTGTGTGGGAAAGTTTCGGAGAAGGTTTGGTAAATATTCACTCATATGTAACTTTGTAGAGGTGCACAAACTCACAGAACATTTCTGTCACAATTTAGGTCCCCATGAGGCGATGTCCTCACACAACAATCTTTGTATACGTTAATCCTAAAACAAGTGCAAAACCTATTTTTTTTAAATACCAAAGCTCATTTTGCACCCTTAAAAAGGGGTATACTTGGGCAACAAGGGCAAGTAGCTTTGATACTCGGTTTTTGTTTGTCCGGGTTCATGTTGCACCTAATACTGAAAACTTGATGCGATTACAACTCTCGAATGGCGGAGTTGTGCGCGCGGTCTAACCACTGAAGTTATCCATTTCTTACATTTTACTTCTGAGAGCTCTTGTAGAGCTGTGAGGTTCATGAAAGTGAAACAAACATACTGGACGTGATTGACACTTAACGGCGTACCGGGAGCAGTACTATAAATGAGAATTCTATGCACCCTGTACCTAGTGAGTAAACACTGCTCGCTCAGCCTCCCTCTTCCTCCTGGTTTTAAGTTTCATTGGGTGAAAGCCACCTTCATGGGGGGCTGCTCCTAGACGTGTAACTACAACCCCTCGCACTTTGTGTGCGACAATGGATTTTTTTTATGCGCTGACTGTAATGCTCGCCTAATTTCGATTTTCAATGACAGATTCGACACTCACCCCCCTACCTAGGCCGCTTTGTGTCTATTGTGTGGCGCACTTTGAAATCCTTTGTGCCGAGGGCGATATGAACTAAAATCCCTCGGCTTTTTATTTTTCTTTCAAGAATACATATAATAAAGTGGAGAGTTAATAGAATGAAAATAATTTCCACAATAACAGTTCCAGCAAATCTTCGAATTGCGAGGATGAAGGTGGCTAGACGGAGTGAAGCAATTACGTCTATTATTAGTCGCGCGGCGGAAGGATTGATGTACAATGGGCCGCGCGTGAGCAGGAGCCCACGGACGTGAACTAAATGTTAATAGTGAAATTCTCATAGATTATAGCTCCCTTCATTAACATTTTCACACCTCGCTGACTAACAAATGAGCACAAAGGCCTTCTGTAGCGGCAGATTTATAATACAGTGGATGCTCTCACTACCGCGGTGTGTGGTGGAGCTTAATCTCCCCTTCCATAGGAATTACCAGAGGTTTAACACTTTGTGGATCTGATCTCAGTTCACTGTTTTACAGAAACAGCAGCATCGCTGTCACCTGCCACAGGCCGCCATTTTGCCCCAGGTAAGCAGCAGCTGGCGTTTTGAGCCGACACCAAAGTGGTAAAGCATTAAAGGATGATTGGTGCATAGTGTGTCCCCTACCCCAGCCAATCTAGCTCCAACGTTGTGCTTAAATTAGAAAAAACATGAGTGCATGGGGGGGTTGCTGAATGCCAAGGCTGCCTAATTTTTATTCCACTTCATGACTTTTCTTCCACCATCCTGCACGTCCTGTCATTGTGTTCTGCAATTGTGGACGTTGTAATATATTCCATCAAGTGTCAACATTTAGAAGGTTCACTAATTATTGCTCACTTTGTGGTTAGGTCTTCAACTTGGCGCGGCAGGTGAGTTTTCCAATCATTATGCAACTGTCATTCATTTGCACCAACTCCCACAAACCTCAGTCGCAGGTCTTCAATTACTGTCTTTTGCAGCCCCCTCAGCCAAGACTTAACTGATTTGGCCTACTGAGAAAAGAGAGCCTCCAGCACAAAACACAATACCTGCCTTAGTCTCTTTAAAAACACCATCTGCAGTAGACATGATAGAAATTACCTATATCATGGCTAACAACTACCAAAACACCATCATACCTGGAAGGAGTCACAGCAGAGCATGTGTGAAAGCAGTTCAACAATTCCTCAAACCACCACCAATACTACAACAGCATGTCAATCACTTGAAATTAGCAATCTCTTCATAGAAAAGAGCTAAGAGTTATAGGCCACCACTCATTCATGTACAACAACATCCTGTCCCCACCAAAACTCTCGCGAATATTCCAAACAGATCACCTTTTGGCTACTTGCGCAAACAAATTCACCATGATCCTTTCCCCAGCGCAACCATAAAGGGATTTTTAGAATGTTTAATTGGGGTGCTGGTCCTAAATGCCCTCTCCTCTTCGCATATTTGTGATAAACACACAAAAAAATGTTTTTTGGGGGGTCTCCCCCAGTAGTGCACCTCAGCATTTTTTATCTCCTAGAATTATTCTGCAAACTCTCAATAATAAAAGTTCACCAATGTTCCTTTGCCAAATTTGATTCCATTCATTCAAGAAAATTGAAGTGATTGTTTATACATTATTTACACTCTTTTGTGCATAATATCATTCCATCACGATGAGTGATTTTTGTAAATTCTCAACTCATTGTGGGGTAATACTCTTTGTCAGGAAAACATTTCAAAGTCCATCAAATATACAGTTCTATAATGGTTTCATTCATCTGCTGTGAATTATAAATGAATGTCTGTAGGTCTGGTTAAAAATACATTTTGGCTAGGAAGTTGAGCTAGTTACTGGAGGCTATCTCGTAAAACTAGACAATATTTCTTTATTATTTTTTAGTATATTTATGTCGTATGTGCGAGGCCCAAGAGCAATACAGCCTTCTACATAGAACATTGTACACACATAAGGAAAACAGCAGCATTTAACTGAATGCAATAGAAGTCCCAGGGATAAAAATGAATATCTATAGAAGCACGTTAAAACTATATACACGAACAAGGTGGATACATAGAGACAAATAATATACATGGTGCATAAGACATGTACATCAAAATACACAACATAGAAGTAAAATTACAAGCGCACTCCAGGGACTCAAATGCTCAGTTGATAAAGCTAAGCCCCAGATTTCAAAGACAGTAAAATTACAATAATCTGTGCAGGAACAATGCACATCATCTTGAAGGTAATCCACTACTCATTGACTTTCAGTGAAGGCTTTCGAAGACCTTTGTGGTAGATACGGCGGGGTTAAGATACCTTTTAAACAATTTTGGCTGATGCATACTATTCTAACTGCAGGCAACACATTTATTTTTACAGCAGACCTAGGAAGGGGACTGTAGCATATTCTATCATTCTAGTTGAAGCAAACACAAACACCAGGGCACAGTCCACATCAGAAACATCCATATGGAATATCATATATCCGTCTGAATTCTGTGGGGTTGATTGCAAGTCAGGTGTAGGGGTATCAGTGGATGGGATACTGCTCTGCCTGATCACGCCTGGCCCAGTTATCCCACACCCTGTTTTCCTAGTTGCGAGAATACCAGACTTGATTTTTATCTGTTGGAAATTCTGGCTATTAAAATTACATGAGGTTTTGCCTGCAACAGAATCAAGCCTCGCCCTCCGGTTTCTGCTAAACATTTTTTTCTGGCAGTAAAATCCTTTGCCTTTCCTCAACTAGCCTCCCTGCTCCCTTCCCTCCATTCCTACCCTACACAGCCAATTGCACACATTTACCACCTGCTCAGTGCAGGTGGTAAATGTGTGTGTTAAATCCAGTGGGAAAAGGGAATACCATATGGAATTCCCCTTGAGAATTCTGTGTCCACCCGGTTATTCCCCATTCAGAGGGGTTGAAGTCATAATAGGCGTAACTTGATTTGGAGATACTGACCAGTAACTATAAATCTAGCTGCTGAGAATCTCCACGTTGAATTCCGCCTAACTCGTAATCAGGTAATTTGTGCCCTGTCACCTAATCTTTTGCCCTTTTTAAGTCCAGTCTGGGCAGTGCATGCACTGCAAGACATGCTGTATTCGGGTATTGGTGTAAAGCTCTGCCCCCTCTCCACCCATATTTTTCATTGGCTTGTGTCATTGTCCTTTGTAAATTCTGGCTTCTGATTCGTTAATAGGCTTGTTAGTTCCTCCTTAGTACCGCCTTGTCTTCATTTGTAACCTCTCATGAGGACTGACCCTTTTACTTCTGTTGTTACAGGGTATGTCTTATGTCTGTAAGCACTATATTATTTAACAAGTTTCTCCTACTTCAGGCACAACATAGTTTCCTGCAACATTCAGCGCGCCTTATGTGCTTTCACTTTCTAAGAAAACCAGGACAATGGCGGCCACTCCTTTGAAATGAAATAGGTCTCGCATTTATAAGAGTTTGAGCTATTAGCATTGTAAATGACAATGCCTTTTATGTATGTGTTAATTATCAAAATAGATAAATAAAAGGCATTGTCATTTACAAAGGCAATAGCTTAAACTCTTGCAAATGCGAGACTTATTGCATTGAAAATGCTTGTTTGTTTTAAGTCAACCACCTTGTCCTCAACTTAGTTTTCTGTAGTACAAATTCAACTATTCTTCTTAGTTGGATTGTACACCTGAAGCAAACTTCTTTGACCTCTGTCTGTTCCTGCCTCACTTGCTTTGCCTCGTCCCCTTATAGAAATACCAAGTTATGAATATTAAAATACCAGTACACGTGCAACGTGTAGCAACTATCCCCTCTGTGTGTTTAAATGCTTAAGTTGATGATATTTATTCTCATGGTTAAGATATGTTTATAAACATTTCCTGAATGTTTATCCCATGAAGCCCTGTAGTATTAAGCTGTCCAAAAGTAAAACAGGAGTTCCTGTAGGTTTAGATGGATTCCAGATTTTTAGAAAGATCCCTATGTAAATTAATCCAATTAAGGCTCAATGTATGTAAATTTATGTTATGGATATATCCAGAAAAAAAAATTGCAGCCCGGACCTCTTGCACCTGCTATGTACTCCCTACTGTAAAGGTTGGCATCAGAAAAAAACATGTGTAACTGCTCATTCCTTGATAATTTGGTGCAATAAAATAGTTATAATAGGACAACCTAAAGCGACCTTTGACCCTCCTACATATACTAAAGCTTTCCTAGTACAAAAGGCTCAGGAATATGAAGTACAGGAGCTCTGTCCACCAGTACCTGCCAAAATGGCGGGTTGGAGGAGGAAATAGGGGAGGGGGGATCGAGGACATACAAAAATTAAAATAACTTACTTGAACGCCGCCGCCGCCGCCGCATTGCGCTCTTCCAGTCTTCTTCTGGGCACAGGCTGCCAGTCTGCCCTGCAACAATCCTGATACTGCTTGAAAGCAGCATCAGGATTGGCCTGAGTGCTGTGAACTTGCGCTCACAGGCAGACTGGGAGCCTGTGCCTGCTCTCTCCAGCCCCAGCAATGCAGCTGGGGATGGAGAGAGCTTCAGTGCGCATGACAGTTTGGCAGGCCAAACTGTCATGCACACAGTAACAGTACTCACCACTTCCTCACCATCAGTGCTATCCCCCTGGACCCGCCCCCAAGAGTCTGCGGGCGGGTCTGGGGTATTAAAATAAAATCATTATAAAACAGGTTTAAAACCCATTTTATTACCGTTTTATTTGAGGATGGTGGCAGGGGAGTGGCGCTCCTCCGCCTAATGGAGTGGCCACCGCTGGTATCCAATTGTAACAGCATTGTATTGCATTTGAATGCCGAGAACGTCAAAATAGTTTATATTTAGGACATACTCTACTATTCTGTCTCCTTAACTGACTCACTCCTTGGTAAAAAAGCCACAGATGAATACATGAACACATAAGGTGAACTTTAAGTGAACTCTATTTCTAACAGACGGTTTTATAGCAACTGTCATTTGAACCTTGGGATTGCAGTCACGTGAAGGCAAGGAAACATGCAGCTGACTTTGTAACGCTCCTTTATGGATACCCGGATCTATACGCGTGCTGAGGTAGTGCCCCAATGCCGACAGCGGGCAGTCACCCCTCTGGACCTGTCCACGGAAAGCTCGCTGAGTTTGCAGGGTTCCGCCTGCAGCCCATCATCTCTTAATTTCCCTCCACCTCTTATGATTCTTCTTGTGCAGCCTGCCAAGTTTTAAGTCTTTTGGCATGGTTTATGAATCACATAAACTACTTTCCTCCTCTCCAGAAAGGAAAATGCTTAATGACCTTCATGCAGGTGCCCAAGATATGAGGGTCATCCTCGTCTTCATTCAATGCCTAATAGAAACCATTCTAAAACACTGTGTGGAGTGGGCGTCATACCCCCTGATGTACTTATCTGAATGATTAGCTTAACTAAATACAGTAAGTGCAATTAAACCATCGTGCACCACCCCAAGCCCACTTATGCTTTTAATGAGAACATTTCTCTTTTCAGTTGTGGATAATTACTGCAGATTTCTGAATAGAATCAATTTTGTCAACTCTCTAAAACCTTTTTTCGAATCCCATGCTTGGATTTATAATCTCACCTTCCCAACATCTCACAGTTTTTCTTTTCCTAGCTCTGTCTAGTTTGACCCTTTTGTTCATGAGTTGTTGCTTCTGCTGCAAAACGAGAACATATTAGGATTCTGGTTTCTGCCTTTGAATATCCTTGCAAAGGCCTGTTGTTGTGGGATTCCTCATTTCCACTACTGTTGGAGATAACCATCTATTGTGCGGTATTCCCTCAGATTTTTGCCCTATTTTGCTAAACCAATTTTTGCTGGCCATGGGACTTTTTACCTTTTACTCCTGCTAATCAGTGGTAAAGTGCTTGTGCTCTCCTCCCTAAACATGTTAGAATTTGTATACTCCTAATGACACCTTTAATTTACTTGTAAGACCCTAGTAATTGGTACCACTTGTACCCAGGACCTTTAAATTAAATGGTACTGGTGTGCTACAGCACTTATTCTGGAAGATAGCTTCTTGGATGTCCAACAACTGCCTGCAACTAAATAGAAAAAAGACTGAAATACTTCTGTTTGGGAAAGCCCAACTCCTGCTGAAGTCAGATTGGTGGCCATCTGAACTAGGTCTTGCCCTGTCCCCAAAACAAGTAGCTAAAAACCTTGGTGTTAAGCTGGACACTTTTCTGTCCATGAAAGAACATGTCTCAACTTTATGTGAACCTATTTTGCCACCATGCGATTGTTGAAAAATATGCCTCTCGGAAAAGCCTAGTTCCACCCTTAATCACAAGCTGTCTTGATTATGGAAATGCTCTACTTGTAGGTGCAAATGAAACTTTGCTCTCTAAACTGCAGGTGGTGCAGAATACTACTGCCAGACTTATGTGCAAACTCCCATCTGGTTCTCCCTCTGCTCCAATTCTACACTCTCTGCATTGGCTACCTATTAGGAAAAGACTAATCTTTAAGATGTGCCACCCTACCCGTAAATCCTTGATGCGACACTCCATCTTACCTACAAAATAGACTCAGACTCTATCACCTGACCAGATTGCTGAGATCCACAGACAAAGCCCTACTTCAAATTCCACAGATTAAAACTTCCATATTTGGTGGGAGATCCTTCTCCTATCTGGCCCGTTTCTACTGGAATAAACTTCTCCTACAAATTTGTTTGTGCACAGAGCAAGGAAAGTTTTGGCCATGGTGAGGCACACTTTTGCCCCCCCCTCTACGGACCGCTCCATTTCTAAGATGATCCGTCGCAGTGAGGGAGTCCGTCACTGGAAGTTATGTTTCTGGACCTCCTCAGGTTTGTTGACTTACTTCTCTGACTTTTGGCGTCCCCTGAAATTCTATTACTCATGTCCGGTCTACCTGACCCGATCTTTATGCCAAGCCCTTTTCTATTTCCCCCACCAACTTCTATGCTCTATTTGACTGGTTGCTATTTCATTCTATGCTCTAATAACTGATGTAATGTTGTAATCTCTGTTTTTTTCTCTATATTTATGCTCCCCTCGAGTAACTGATGTAAGTATGTAACACTGTTCTTGTCTTACCTCATGTAAAGCGCTCTGATACCTCCGGGTCGAGCCAGCGCTATATAAAACTCTTCAAATAAAATAACTAAATAAATAAAAATAAAAAACTCCTAAAAACATGGCTGTTTTAGTTAGTTCGCTAGTCTTATTCTCCAGCAGAGCTCCGAGATATATCTCCTGGGATGATTCGCTGCGCAATACTAAGTGTTGCTAACATAACATAACATAACATAATGTAACGTAACATTGTAAAGGTGCCTTTTTTGCCAGTGTGCAGTGTCACGTGACAGCTGATGGCACCCCTGTGGTTTGCTGTGGATTGCTCTTAGACAATGGACAAAGTGCTTGGAAGTGAGGAGGTGTTTTTCTTCCATGAGCAGGATCACAGGGGACTGTGTCCAGCATCTTCATGAGATTCAAAGAATGCCAACACGGACACTGGCAGAAATAGCTAACACCTAGACCTGTCTACTGTTTGTCTTCCTAGACAATCTGTCTCCAAATCCAGTGGGAGGGGGTGCTGCCTCAGAATGGTTTGGAATGATAACAAGGGAGGGTTTCCACATTATCATAGCCACAACTCTGGGTGGGCACAGGGAGATCTGAACAGGTGAAGAACGGCTCTGCCATGTTGGATTTAGGAAAACAGGGATACTGTGGGATAGTTTACAGTAACATACATAGGACATGCTGCAAACGTTGGTAGGGCACCCCTGTCAACTTTTACACCATTGGTTAGGGAGTGGCCAGGAATTTTCTCCCACCCACAGGATGGCACTGGGTATACATTTGGCTTCTCCAATACCCTCCTCAGAACACTCTTAGAACTGTGAGATCCGAAGAAGGACTGCCCTGCTCTCTGGAACCTAAATGAAGACTGAACTTTAGCTGTGAAACTAAGACCCCAGAAGTGACTCAGAGGGTCAGACGGCTGACCTCCTGTTTGAGCTACAGGTACACAACAACATTCCAGAGACTCTTACCCTGCAACTGCCGAGTTCCAACTGGACATGTCCTTGATCCTACTGCTGATCTCTGCCAGAATGAGTACTAACCCCCCAAGTGGCGCCCATCAGGTCCAGGGCCTTAAGCAGGTGTTAGGGTTTACTTCTCCTGTCCACAAAATTGCAAAAAGTGGGACTTAGATACTTGTTGCCAAATTTCTGTGTGGAAAACTGTCGGAGTCCAGGACCGCCTTCGCAGCCGCAGATGTCGATGTTGAATCACTAGTTGTCTTCAGCTTGCTTTATTGCCCAGCTGAAGATCTGATGTAGTGAAACATTTCTAAGTCTGAACGTAGAAGACTTCATCAAGCTGAGCAGCAACCCATCAATATCAAGACCTTCCTGGGCACCGTCTTTGTCGACAGTGGTACCTGGGACCAAGCTCTTTAGCAATCTGCCTTCATCGAGCCCACCGAAATCCAGTTTTCAGCTTACCCTGCCGACAATTTGTTGATAATCTCTTTATATCCATTCAATTTTCTAAGTAAACATTCCATTGGGATCAACTTGGTCACTGCATCCAACATGCGATCCATTGCAGTAGGCCTTAAATTTTGACTGTGACTTGGTCAATCGTGACCAGTTGACCGAGCTTGACGTTTGGTGCCTTTTGAAAGCTATTTTTTAATTCAAACTTTAAAAATTCATGTCTACAGTTCTATTTAATTGATTTATTTGTTATCATTTTGGTGTAATTCTAACTATTAAAATGTTCTCTATTTTTCTGAATTGGTTTCAGATTTTTCTTGTATTGTGTTTTCACTCTATTACTGTTTGAAGGGCGCATAAATACTTTACAAATTACCCCTAAGTTAAGCCTGACTGCTTTGAGCCAAGCTGCCAGAGGGTTAACCACAGGTATATTTAGTGATTTTTGTGATTCATCCTGGCAAGGACTGTGATCATTATTCGAGGCGGGTTCTCACCTTCCTCAACTAACACTTCAATTTCTTACAGCTACACCAATGAACACTTGTATATGTATGTAAAACTTTATATACAGGGGAGGCTGAAACATTTATTTTGATTGGAACTGTTAGTTACCATTCACTTTTTAACTCCCCTCTGCAGCAGGATACTTTCCCCCTGCTGAGTAAGACTGTAGTGGCATTTTTCTTCAAAGCCCTCGAACTAGGAGGAGCAGATTTCCCATACAGAATTCCATTTAGCCTGATCACTGATAAGTCTGGGTTTCTGCACCTAGTTTTCCCAGGTTCTGGAACACTGGAATAGATTTTACCAGCCCAAAAAATGGCAGGTAAAATTGGTTTAGGCTTCTGCTCTGATAGCAGCCAGGCTTCCTCCTGCCCTCACCCAACTGCTTCTCTGGAAGCATGTGGAGTAAATACTCCCCAAGCCAGAACGCTTCCTCCCCATACTTTTTCTTCCTCCCCACCGCCTCCTCCAGCCACGCCTTGCATAGAAGGTCCAATTTACCACCTGCTCAGAGTAGGTAGTAATGTTAGTAGGAATTCCTTGTGCGTTTGTCTTTGGTAAAACTGGGTCTGCAAATGTATTGACCATTCCATGGGGTTCAACTGGTAATTGCATGGTACTGGCAGGGTTACTTCGTGATACACGTAAGTACAAGTGAGGAGTTTGCACCCTCCCGGAACTGTGTATCTCGTAATAAGGACCTATATGGGGAGAACCGGTATCATTTCCATCATTCAGAAGGCCTACTTGTACCCATAATAAAACCCAACATATTCTGTGATTGCACTAGAGGAACTGTTACAGTCTGAACATTGCTCTAATATGTGCACAGCTGCCGATTCACCCTGCTTGGTTACTATATGAAACCCAAAGTGAATTTGACTTACTAGATGTTATTTTATTAGTCTGTTTTTGTTATTTTTGTACTAGCATTTCAGTTTTTGATTGTACTGCTACCAGAAGCAGTAGTCCCAGTGCTATCCCTATCTATTTTCCTTTCAGCTACAACCTCACTTCTCCAGAAACCTGTGAAGCTGACCCCAGGCAGCCATCTTGCTAGACCCACCCCTAAATGTGCGCATCCCTACTCTCTTTCACGTCCACATTGTTTTCTCTGCAAGCTCCACATCACTAAAGGCTCATCCACTGACAGTGTGTACATCTCAACACACTTACTTTGCCAGTCTCAGGGGCTTATTTATGAGAGCTTTGTGTCACTTTTGCACCACATAAAGTGTACATGTGTGATGCAGAGCTATGAATCAAATTTATGAAGCCATGCAAAGTCTCATTTTTTATTTCTAATTGCTTTTGTGATAGGTGAAAGAGGTTTTTCTCTGAAGATGTTAAAGAGAAGCACTATGTGTTTTTAAAATACCCCTCACACACTATGAGTCCCATAGTGTCATGCTTCATCATAGGGGTCTTCCCGTCCCTCTACCTATGGCTACGAAGGTGCACTTTTTTATGTGAAAAGACTATGTCTGTGGTGGAATTTTGTGAGAGTGATAGGGAAAGTGAGGATTTTAAAAGATTAAAAATGTCCTGGCTAGTAGAAAAAATACACTTTATTCCGTTCCCTAGCTGGAAACCTTAAAAAAGGGGGATGAAATAAGTGGGGGATAAATCTTACTCCCTACTTGGTCGACATGTTTTGAACGCAGTCCCCACTGCATTTCTCATCAGGACCTAGATACGATCCCTACTACACTCTACACGATTTAAGTGGGTATATAGCATGCCTATTATCGCACGAAGACTGACCGAAAAAAATAGGCTGGCCAGTATTTTCAAAAAAGGGTGAATAGCCACAAAGAAAGTTACCAAATTGGTACACTTTTTCTCTGGTTGATCTGTCACATGAGCAAGCATCGGGGAAGAAGGCTTCCTTTTAGCAATGCATTTTTTCATTGTGAAAGCAGGAAATCCCTTGCCCGCATCATACCTCCGTGCCTTTTTGGGGCTATTCATCCCCAGGGATGCGCCAGGTATTGTGCGCCACAGCTCCGCCACCCATGGTGTGCCGCATTTACAATGCGGCGCACCATGGGGCAAAAACGGCACAGATGCGTCACGCAGGTGGCGCATTGCTGGAGTTGTGTCGCAAGCGCGACACAGCTCCAGCAATGCTCTGGGGGGCCATATCTGTCCAATGCTGCGTCAAGCCTTATGCCTGCTTCAAGCAGGCGCAGGATTTTGACGCATTGGCCTAAAAGTGCCTGCGTGAAATCTTGTAGATTTCACACAGGCATCTTTGCGAGGCGCACCTGCCCTGGAACGCCCACCCTGCGGCGGAACGGCCACATGTGGCGCAGGGCTTTACAACGTGACGCATCTGCCTAGATGCGTCATGTTGTAAATGGGTCGCAGGGATGCGCCATGTTTACGCCGCCGTTGCGTGACGCAACAGCGGCTTAAACGTGGCGCAAGTCCGACATTAATCTGCCCCAAAGTGCGTTTGCATTTGCTCTCTGCACCACAGGCACTTTGCACTTTGGTAATAAAGACCAAAGCTGCACAAATTTCCCAAATCCTTTTTTGGGATTTGGATGTAAACCGGCGCTATCTCAAGAGGGCGTTCTGTCATTTGCTTGCGGCTGTGACCCAAAACAAATAGGGAAGTCCCAGGCCTTGCACCATACCTTATTACAAATATGGGAACAAGGGCAAATGCGCCATTGGCTGTTCCAAATGTGTGCACAAACAGTCAGAGTTTAAACTTATGCTGGAGACAGCACAGTTATTTCTGTAATCATTCCTCTTGTTCTGTTATAATGTTTTGCTTATTTGTGTCGAAATGTACATATAGTTGATTTTACTTACACTGTATATAAGAAATGATACATGTATGACTCTTGAGGAAGCCCTGAAGAAGGTCCAATGAATGAGATGTGTTGGGTGCAAGCAATTGTAGTATAGGTTGCAAACAAATCTGAGATTTTGACAACAATAAATATTTATTTTGGAACCAAGGACAGCTGTATACCTTGCCTGAATGTCAAAATAATTTATTTCACTATTTTTTTTACACAAAGAGACTTATATGGGATTTGTTATTTCTTAGAGAGTGCTGAGGTATGGTTCATTAACTATATGCAAAACAGCCAGGCCCCATCCGGCCTTCACAAGATATTTATAGATGCAAGTTTCAATAACCTGGTGTTAGAGAAGTTGTCTATGAATTAGAGCAAAGTAACAGAATGAGTGAAATGACACGAAGGTGACAAGGTGTGAGACTGCAAATACATAGTAACACAATATGTAATAAAGCCTGAAGCTATCTTTGGTGGTAAATGTAATGGCTCCATGGGGTATGAAGCATTCAAGAATTTCCTTTACATTTGGTGGTGTCTGTTAAACATCCTTATTTCAAGAGAGGATGCCCAGATGTAAGCACCTAGGCAGGGGCGTAGCTTGGTCAGTAAGATGGGGGGTTGACCTTTAGATTTCCCAATAATCCTGCTGGCATATCATGTTAAAATACTTTAGATGAGAATCATGCATGAAGGGGATTAAGCGGAAGTGGAAAGGGAGAGGAGTGCCGATGGTTAGGGGTACTTAAAACACATCATTTGTTAAAATAACCACCATGTTTTAAGACCCTCAAAACAGAGATAAGAGAGTGTGTACTTTTGCCTGTGTGTGTATGTAAAATTCCGATGTGAAATCCGACAGGCACCTCACCATACCCGACTGATAGCAACTGTACCCAACTATTTATTAGAGAAAACAGTTATTAGAGGGGTGTAACACACAAACACCCCACTGAAGCTATGCCCCTGTACCTAGGTTGCTTGGTTCGAGGACTCAAGCTGGCAGGGCCTGTACCTCCCAGTGGTAAGACATGGTCGTCGTGCGCCGTTTTGTGGTGGTAATAATTACCCAAAAAGTCTAAAACACATGGAGTGCTTTCAATGCAAAGGCAGCCCTCCAGAAGGCAAAATGCTGTTTGGAGTCGAGACCTGAGCATCTTTGCAGCGTTCCTGGTGGTTAAACCTCATTGAAGAAGCAAGATGAGGCAGAAAAGGGTTGGGAGTTGCTTGTTATCTTGTGCAGAAGAGTACCTGGCCTTGAAATTCGTAGGGCTCTGCTCATTTGTTGGCAGTTTCAAATGGGTTACACAGGTTTGTCCCCTTAACTAAAGACAGACTCGACTACACGCAATGTTTCCGGAGGTGTCAAACGCATGCCCCAGATGCAGGACTGCAGATGCTGGCCTACTGCACATGTAATGGGAATGCCCAAGGTTAGGACACTACTGGGAGACAACACACAGTACTAGCGGAGATAGCACTCGGAAGCCCCCGCCCCCCCTCCCCAATGCATAGTACACTAGGCCTGGGACCTAGGGGGAAAAAGAAAAGCACCACCACACGAGTCAAGGATTTGGCAATACTTTTGGCTAAACGCACTATAACGATGAGGCAGAAATCGGCCAGACCACCCGACCCTGGTGACTGGCATAGAGAAGTGCTGCGTTGGGGAAAGGCAGAAGGTATAGAATTGCAAAGAGAAGAACGTAGGCCTTCGCAAAATGCACATATCAATGGACTGGAACGCTATGATTATAGACCTGGAAACACGCGATATAACCGATATGGTGTAAACAAATGTCATTAGCACAAAATGTGTTGTTGTTGGGGATGTAGAGACGGGACCTCCCCCAACTACACCCCCCCATGCCCCCCGCCTCCCTCCCCCTTCCCCCCCACTCCCGTTCCTTCCTTATCTCCCCCCTCGTCCTGACCCCCCCTCCCTCCCCCCACTAGTCGGAGCGAGGGCTTCCAGTATGACACACTGGCTGTTTACCAACAGGTCACTGCCTGGGGGCAGCTGCACTGGCAGTAGTTATGAAGGCAGACAACCACGCGATGAGGTGCAGTGCACGAAATTTAAAATGGGCATTACAACGGTAATAGGAATGTCAGAAATGAGAGGAGAGGCGGACATTGATGTAAAGATTTAAATTGATTCAGTACAACTAGAACAGTATGATTGCTGTATATAAGTGCTAGGGAAATGTGGGTGGGGGTTAAGTTCAGTTGTATTGGGATTCAGTTTAAAAATTTTAAACTGCAAAGTTTCTAATGACAAGTGAATGTGAATGTACAGCCAAAATTATACTGATGCTGACAATTAACAAAATATTGTACATACTGAACGAACTATTGCAGATCAATAAAAATATTAAAAATAAATAAATAACGCCAGACAGAAATTATAATTTGGCACTTCATTGTCAATTAATTTCCTCATAAGTTAAGAAATGCTGGCATATTTCTTTTTTACAAAAAAAAACAAGAAAACATAGGGGAACCCGTAGATCTAGTTAAGACTAGGGTAATCAATGATATCTGCAACAATGTCTCAACTGGTATTTGTACAGATATAAGTATACACTCAGGGTCCTATTAGGATGGCGGACGGACGCACCCCAGAGGAGGAAGGACCGTCCGCAGGGGCAGCGGCGGTCCCTCCGTGCTAATTAGGATGTGACCGCCACCCTGGCAGTCACATCCTGTATTTTTAACATTGCGGCGGGTGCTGCTTGAAGCAGCACACGCCGCAATGTTAAAAAATGCATGTTTACCTCTACACGCACAAAGCTGCAGGCACCGCGTGGTGCCTGCCGCTTCCTGCATGCAAAGAAAGGGGGGTACCATAGGTACCCCCCATGTGCACCCCCCACCCCCCTTCACCCCTGGCGGCCCGCAACGGTCCCCTGAAGAAAACACCGTATGCCTTTTCACGGCGGAAATGCCGCCGTGGTAAGGCATAGGAGCACAGCCATCCTAATATGGCTGGCGGTGTCTGATAGACACCGCCAGCCATGTTAGAGCTTTTCCGCCGTGGTCGGAAGGTGACCGCGGCGGAAAAGCGGTGGACGGAAAAAAGATGCCCCAGCCATCCTAATCTGGCGGGGGTCTTTTCTCAGTCCGCAGCGGATAATCCGCATCCTCCGGGCCGGCGGAAGCCACCGCCGGCCCGGAGGATGCGGATTTTCCCCTATCATAATCGGCCCCATAGTTATTAAGAACACAGAAAGAGAAGTACCAAATATATTACTGAGTTTCTGACTTCCAAGTTGGAGGCAGCCACTTCTGGACGATTCTTCGTCTTGGGCGCTATTGATATGTCAATATGATTCATTTGTGTGTTGAGTCACGTTTGGAGGCTCCCTTATTTTGGTTATGTTTAGAACCCCCTGACATCCTGTTTTACTGCATGAATGGAGGCATCAGTTATTAATTTATAGGAACAGTCCCTATGTTTGGCATCTTTTGACCTCCCAGCCAACTAACATTAGACTGAAAATATTTTGGGCCCATACATACTATAGTACTATACAGATATTTAAAACTTTAACTTCTCCATTGGAGCCACCTCAGAGGATTGTTGTTTTAGGAGTTTTCTATTTGTTGCCTTTATCAGCCTTTTCCATCGTGTCTGTTCTTTTGATTCCTTGATCAGCACTAAATTATATTCTGCATTATTGTCCTGATGATGACTCTTAGTAATTGGGGTTGAAACGCCATCAACACTTGAGGCAGTGAATATGTGTCTTTTTTTACTCACTACATGATTATATTAATTTCTACTTCATCATTGTGCTCATGTTCTAAGATCTCGATAAAATCTTTATTTGTAGGCTGCCTTTTTTTAAAATGTGTTTCACATGCGCCATTCACGAGCACTGGCTCACCAACACTCACCAACACTAAGTGTTCACTTTGTTGTGTTCACTGAACGCATTGTTGAATAATGTTGATGATGCTTTTTCATTACTTTGTACTTTGAGATATTCATATAAACTCAGTATTATACGTGGTACTCCCCTCTATGTGTTCTTACTAAGGGCCTCATTGCAATGTCGGTTGGAAAGGCTCCAAATGGCATTCGGATTTTCCTAACCCGTGTTGAACCCATGATTCCGACCAACTCAAAAACATTTCCAACTGACCGTTTATGATGAAAGGTAACCAGTCGGTCATTCCGAATCGGTTCTGACCGGCATTCGGCGAATCCGAGTCGGTCAGAGACAATGTATACAACTCAATGGACAGCTTTTCTGACCGACCGATTAAGATGTCAGATTCTGACAGCCTTTCCAAGTCGGACTATCTGACACAAAAAGGCTGTCAGACACTGACTTTGGGGGCCCCTCGCAGGCCCCCCTTCACCCTGAGGGCTCCAGTTGGGGTGGGTGGAGATACCCTAGGGGCCCCCACAGTGTTTCAGGCACCATGGGGTGCCTGTGACATGGTACAAGGTTTTCCTCAACCACCCATTTTTTCAATGGGAGCCTGTGTTGTCGGTCAGGACACAGGCTCCCATTGAAGTCATGGGAGAGTTTCCGACCGATGTTAGGAACCATCGTAATCGGTCGGTTGGACTCTGCGAACACGAGTCAGTCGGAAACGATTTTAACAAGGTGTCGATCGGAATGCTTTCCGACCGGCATCGTAATGAGTGTAGAATTATATTTTTACTAATGCCGGCTGAGACATTGCTGCAGATACCATGTTTCTTTTCTAGGCACTTTAGAATTGTTTGCTTTGGGATGTAATTAAATGTATTCTTCTTTAACCATACCATCTTATTTAAGAGCACAAAGGAACACGTTGTTCAGATATTGTTCATTAGTAATTATTTGTGTTTAATAAGGTGTTTGTTGAACATATTTATTTTCTCATAATGTGGCACATACAGGGCGGTGTTACTACCGAATTCACTGTTATTCGGTAAAACGACCTGTACATACATAGATCATAAAAGCAAGCGCTCTACCGACCGAGCTACATCACCAGCCACATTGAATACATTACAAGCTTCCCTTAGTCCCTGTCGCCCCCCTCTCATGTCACATCACGTCTTAAACTAATTGGAAACCAGTTCACGTTTACAATATACATTTTCTAAGAGCTAAAACCCTGTAAGACCCAGAATTAATGGCAAAGTTCTGCTCACTGCTTTACATTACGTCCCATTTCCTTTTCTCCGCACCTCTCCACCTCCCTGGTTTCCGCTAGATGGGTAGGGTCAGATGGCTGAGGCAAAAACCTACATCCTTAAAGGAAATAAAATACTTCTTTAACAGCAGCTAATTTCCTGTGCATTAAATCCATATACAGCATTTAACAAAACCACCCACCGAAAACAGGCAACGTCCTCTCTTACTGCTATAGCTCGTGTTTTTGCTGTCATTTACTGTTAGAGAAATGTACGTTTAGGCTAGAAAAGGGTATATTCGCAAACTGTCCAAATATAATAAATCCATAGAAACATAATCCAACAGTAATTATACTCATTTTTTTTCCTAGGCGCACTGCATTAATCGTGGAACTAGGTTTATCAACTCTAAAAGGCCCTCATTATAAATTTTGCGGAAGACCCCTCTGCCCAATTATAACTCTCCCAGTGTTTCCGCTTCCAGATTTCCTAGGTGTGGGAGCACTGGAACCGAATCAACTGGTTGGAAAAACCAGCATCTATCTGCCTCTGGCCCTCCATCGACCATTACCAATGGAATGATGGGGATCTTAGTTAATTTGTAAAAAAAATAAGTGCCAAGATTCTCGTTAGGAGGCAGCTTGCAGCAACCCATTTCATCCCGTTAGCGCCGCCTAAAATAGGACCGACTACTAACCATGAAAGTAGAGAGAGGATGTGGGTAAAGGCCAGAGCTGCGGGCTTCAGAGCTGTGTATCCAGGTACGAGTCTTGGTGTCAGCTCAACATCAACATCCTGTGATTCCTGGTAAATCATTAAATCTCCCCGTGCCTACCATAAATGAATGTGTCCTTAACTGGTGCTTAAGAAAAGCGTTGTGTTGATAATTAAGTACCGGTCCTGAGCACAGAACACCACTGTCTCAAATTAAGCACTGGATGGGGAGCAAATGCTTCCTCCTGACAACCCATCTGTTCCCTGATGCCCACTGACCACACTCCACTCCCATTTACTACCTGTTTTGAGTGGGCGGCAAATACGAGGGCTAATCCCCACGAAATTGAGAATTCCTTGAAGAATTTCACTGGAAAAACCCAGTCCTCACAGTTATGAATGTGATTTCCAGACACAGTATCCCAGCACATAAATCTGCTTAACTTAGAACCTAATAGTTCAATCCAGACAGATGTTTTTGGATAGCACAACAAACATGTAGGAAAAGGTTGAACTGCTATGTCTCAGACCACAAAAGATCTATAAGTAGCATGGCCTCCTGGGCACAAAATTCAAACCTGGCCATCACCAATTGCACATGGATCCAGATTTACGGAAAAAAAACACTCAACGCAGGGCATCAAGCCAAGTTACTGCACATGCCTTTCTTAAAAGCAGAACAGCGCCGCATCTATTAAGAATGGTGCAATTTTCTTCTCTCCTTGTGCTGGGGAACTTTAGACTGCCATGCGCCAACGCACACACCTTTGAGCCTTAGTGCAAGGGTATGTATGTTGCTCAAGAATAGAGGCCCCTTCAAGTACAAAAACTATCCTTTATACCTTTTCTTTTGTATCTGTATGCGCTGTACAACGCAGCGCACAGTAAAATAGGAAAAACAAGGAGAAATGAAAACATTTCACCTTTCGCCTGCCTTGAGGAGGCCAAAGATTTTGGTGCTAAGCCCTGCTTACTAAGGTTTCTAGCTAGGGATATGCATCCATACCCATGGATCGTTGCATAGTAACACCAATGTGCCAACCTCAGAACACATCCTTGACGCAAAGTAACGCAAAGCAGTGCCTTCCACAAGTTTATGTTACCTTAGGAAACAAAACAATCCAAAGTAAATCCAGATTTGTGTTGAACAGTAAATTCCAGCATAATACTTTGCGTCAGGTTTGTCACAAAATGAATTGAAACCTAGTGCAAAGGGTTGGTAAACCCGGACCATGGCGCAAATCAGATAGGTGCATAATGCTTTAACATCACACGTTATCCTGTTTATAACGTTTACAAACTGCACATTAGTGCTATTACACTCTATGCGCTAGAACTGGCTGCAGAAATTTAGATGAGCAAAATCTCTTTTTGTGCATAAGTTTCCTCTGGGTTACCATACCGAGTCGAGAGCAAACAAGAGCCTAACTCTGTATTATCTCAGAATTTGGATTGGGGCCTATAAAATTCAATGTATAATAATGACACACTTACTATACGGTGGGTGGATGAGCCCAGACACCATCCATTGTATCAGACTTCGCCTTCTGAGACTGCTTCCTGCCTCTTTGCAGCTGAAGAACCACCTACTGTAGCTGTTTCGCATTGCCTTGTTCCAGAATGAATGGGCAGTGTATTTTTGTGAGGCTGGCGGCCTCCTGGGAAATTCCAAGAAAGCAAAAATAATGAATATAGCCATGCAGAACAGGGACTGCTGGAAAAACAGAGGCAGTACTTCTGTGTTAGAGGGAGACATGACAATACCCCTACAGCATATAGATCCACGTGTAATCCCTAATTGCCATTGCTTGAAATAATAGATTTTTCGGAGCCTGCCAACCAGGCCTGGCCTCTTTCCTTTTTCGCATCCAAGGCTTCTCTTGTTCGTTCCTAATTGAAATTGCTGATTGCTTGGTAGAAAGGGGTGTCTTTGCTTTGCTCTGCTTAGTACACTTTACAGGTAGCATGCAGTTGTTACTGAGCGGCAGAGAGGACCTATGGTCTACTGAATCGCTTCTCCCACCTCAAGCTTGAACACACTACTATTGCCATCTACTGTAGTGCATAGAAAACACTTTTCTAACACGTATATTGGTGTATATGTTTCATCTAAGCCAAGTTTTCATTTAACTGTACAAGTATTTGACACAGGCATGTAGGTGAAGCATTTCTATAGTCATTTTATTAAACGTATATACATAATATTTGTAATATACATATTTAGATGGGAAATGTAAATGTCCAGTATTTGTAAAGCGCGAACAATTACCCGAAGGTGTGAAGGCACTGGGGGCCGTCGGGGAGATTAAGCAAGCTATTGCCCAGAGTCACATGGTGATGGACTGATCTGCCTCCGGCCCCAGGGAACAAACCGTGAGCCCCCGGGTCCGGAGTCAGCCGCCCTGGCCACTGCACCACACCTCTTTGAACCATCTCTTTTAATTCATAGTTGTATTTTTGTGTCATTCACATTTTTCTTCTGCACTGTACAGCATAGAGCAGAGGTCTGCAAACTTTTGTCAGCTGAGCCTCCCCATCTAAACCTTTTTACACGTTGAGTCCCCCCCCCCCCCCACTCACCACCACCTGACAAAAAAGTTCTGGAAGCTGGTACTCTGCATCATTGATGACCATTCCCTCCTACAGAAGCCAGGTGGTAAGGGCAAATAATATGAAATAAAGAGCTCCACTTCCAGTTTTGAGTAGTACCTGGAAACTGGAGTGCTTACAATTTTGTAATCTATTTTTTGCAGGTTTATATAGTGCGAACATGACCGAAAGGTATTGGAGCACTTTACAGGAGCATCATTCACATTATACAAGCACACATTCATTTTTTGTAAGCACAGGGCGATAATGTGATATTCCCAGAATCACAGGATGCTGAGCAGACACCAGGAATTGAACATTACAAACTGCTAAACATGATGATGACAAAATAATGACAATACTACTGCTATTGATGACAATAATGTGATAGTAATAATATTGCAGTCACTAACAATAATACTAATAAAACCGATGACAAACTGTTGCAGTGACAATCCCCCCCATACACACACACACACGTGATCGTGAAAGGTTTTCCTGGTAACATAAAAAAGACTTCCACTTTGGGGTTAACATCTCCTCCTCACTCATAAATATTTGCATGATCAGCAGCGCCGGCCGTGGCGCTTCCCATTGATCAGTGCACTGTGTTATTTACCCAGTCACCTATTTAGTCCAGAATCTGCCATTATTTGCCTAAGCACAGTTTACCAATCCCCCTTGAACTCCTGCAAGAGGGCAGCAAAGATTTGTTTTTCCTTTACAGTTAGCGACTCGTTGCACCAAGCATTTTTTGACAGCTTAGAATTCTTTAAATGGTACTGTAATGTTGTAATTGCATTTATATAGCGCTTACTACTGAGGCGTTGAAGCGCTTGTCTTCACACCTTGAGTAGCCCATAAGGGGCTCCTGAAATATGCGCACAAACACACAGCAGCTGGAGCTGTAGCATCAGCCCGGCTGAGACACACGACAGCGGGGGGCTGCTGAAGCGCTTTCACAATTGGAATCAACAATGAAAGGTGAAGTGGTAGGGTGGAGTGTGCGCCCCCCTGAGGGAATGCGGTGCCCCCCCAGGGGGCGCGCCCCACAGTTTGCAGACCTAGGGCATAGAGTATGAGGCAATGGGTCCGCCCACTTCAGCCATTTCCTAACTTCTCTATGATGGGCAGCATCCTGCTCCTCTCTTTCACAAGGAATGCACTTGCATACAAAGTAGTATCCAAAGTGTGATACACTACTATGGTAATATGTGCTTCTGATGCCAAAGAAACATTAGCTTTTAGGCAATTTGATTAATGAAGGCCCAGCAGGTTTCCCAAAAAAACGTTTTGCAAAACCCACAACACAACAAAACAAGCATTGGCAGAGTCAAAAGGCAGGCAGTCAGCACAAGACCAATTGGTTTTCTAATGGTAGGTCTTCATGGAACACAATATTTCACCTTCATATAGTGTGGTTGAAGCAAAGCATTACCTTATTTCAGCACAAGCAAGTGAGAAATTATATGTGTTTGAGGCAGTTTGGGTGGACCCATGCTTAAATTGAGCAGGGGGGTGCATATGGGGCCCACCAGCCCTCATTTTTGGGAACTGGCACTTCAGCTGCACTTCTGCTGCATCATCACTTTGAGCAAGAGAGTGAAAAACATACAAGAAGAAAGGAAGAGAAAGGGAAAAAGCAGGAGCCTGCGAAGAGTGAGCTAAAGGAGCGAGAAGTGTTTGGTGGTGGAAAAGAGCGTTGAGGTAGAATCAAGATTGCAAAGCCTTCGGCATAGCAACATTCAGTAAAGCTGGCCACAGACTTTTGCGTCAAACTTTGGGTCACAACACTAGCACTTATTCTTTGACAAATTCAGTACTGGATTGCCCCAGCTAACACCAGGGGTCATAAAGCAGTGGCAGCAAAAGAAAGATACCAGGCCTGTAGAAGGCCTGTTCCACCCTGGCCCTTCCCTTGGCCCCTTATCAGCAAATATGAGACTGTGAAGGGGTGAGGTAGCGGCGTAGCTAGGCCTTGTGCCGCCAGTAGCTGCCCCAACATTTGCCAACCCGTAACAGCCGCTTTTAAGAACGAGGGAGGGAGGGAGGGTTGCTGGCGATTCATAGATGGCCCCGGTGCTAAACTGTAGGTAGGAGCGGGGCTGCCGCTGATCCTATAATTCAAGCCACCTGGGAGGGACCGCCCCGACCCCCTTTGCTATGCCACTGGGATGAAGAGTGAGAGTATGTGACATCATTAGCTGAGAAATAATGCACAATATCTCTTCTGGTACTCCTGGAATTTTGTTGTATCAATGTCACTAGGGATGATCTAGGAAATCTCCTCATCTTATCTGTTCCACACTCCCTATAAACACTGGACTGAAGCCATTGGATACCCTTCAACAGCTCCATTGGCTTGGCGGGCATGCCCTCCATCACAGGGGCACCACATTGGCAACAGTTCTTCTTTTGTAATAGGGACATTAGCTGATTTACCACTTCACAATGGAGTAAATCTATTGCTTCTGTCATTGACGCATGCATCCCTAGATGTAGCGTCACAGCTCTCCCTTTTGATAAACTGTGTGATCTTTAGCAAATCACTTTAATTACTCACCCCATTCACTCAACTACAGCACATAAGGACCTCTAAATTGCACCGAGGTCTCAGTTTACACGTCATTAGTAGTGTTATTGTCCCCCTTTGGGTGACGTTGTACAATATTCGCTCAGAGCGCGCCCCTCAAAATAGCAAACTGAACGTGGAGCATTCAGAGACCAGAGCAGTTTAATGGGAGCAGCAGTTTCTAATATCACACATAATCAGATGCGACCCACATTGTGCTTTCAGCTCTGTGTGATGCAAATTAATATTTCATCTTATAAAGTGCAGGAGGCAGCGCGTGTTATTAAACTAATTCTTTTCAGGTTGTGGCTGCAGAAATGAGCATTTGCCTAATGAACTACAACTCCCAGAATGGATGAGAAACGTATTGAAATTGCCCTGGAAAATGCTCGGCTTCAAAATAAAGCCGCTCGTTGCCATAATTCCCGGAAAAAGCTGCGCAGCTGCCCGAAATCTGCTATTTCAGAACAAAAAAAGTCGCAGAGGCTTGTAATACGACATGCAAACAAACGTGTAAAGAAGTTTGGGAAATCCAGGTCGGAGGCACCCGCAAACATATTGAAAAATGCACACATATTTTCAGTATAGGTAGAAATGAGTAACGTAACATAGTATTGCGACAAGAGAGGGGGCTTTGGGGGCAGTTGACCAGAGGTAAGTTTGCCCCGCTCCACCCCCTGCAGATTGGAAGGGTGGTGCAGTCCAGTGACTGCCATTTTGTAGAGGGCTACATTATAGCCCAAACGTAGCCCCACACATATGTAGGGGGTCTAGTTGGGCTATCAGCTACCATTTTAGATTCAGGTAAACTGGTGGCTGATAGTTGGGATTTTAGAGGTATCTTGGATAAAAGGAAAGACATAAATTCAGTCCAGAATGTATTGAAGAAGTAAGTAGACAAGTTACAAAGTGTAAGGTGCTATTCAGCACCATTGTTGAGTGTGTGGAGGTGCCATGACTCACAAGAGGCACACTGGGCCATGATGCCTCTCTCCTCAGTCGAAAATAGTAGTGAATAGCAGGATTTGCAATGCGGATCTTCCTCTGTGGTTTATGCTATAGTGTTTTGTTGTATGTAGTAGTTTTAAACAAAGATACATATCTGTTTCCAAGGTGGAAGGGGTTAAATCCATGCATTGAGATAAAATCACACTAACTAGGCCTCCTTACTATTAGCAGAGGACTCCTCCTCTCCAGACCATGTAACGTACATTCTGTGAGACAGGAAGCAGTTTTCCCTCATGTCAGTTACACTGCTCTGAGGTACCAGCAAGGAAATTAACGTTCATACTGTAGTAATGAATGCACGGATCTGCCTTAAATTATTATTGGGCTGCATTTATTGTCAGGGGCACGAATCAAAAAATGAAAGTTAACATTGTTAGGATCGAATTTAATTAGTCCTCTTGCTGTAATAGGTAGCAGAACGGTCAAATACTGTAAATGTGAACTCTGTAATGGGGTGTTGTTTGCTCCTGCTGGCTGTACATTGTTTGGAATAAGACCTCAGTAGAATGAGCGTGTTTTACAACCAGTCACGCCCTCTATTCCCAAACTCTTCGATCTGGCCTGCTTTCCTCCTTTTAACTACCTGTTCATTGTCAAGTGCTAAAGAAATCTTACATTGTACAGCATTGTAAGATAAACTGACCTTCCCTGGTAGGGTCAGTGGTACATTGCACATTGTTAGATGAACTGACCTCCCCTGGTAGGGTCAGGGGTACACTGCGCAGTGTTAGATGAACTGACCTCCCCTGGTAGGGTCAGGGGTACATTGCGCAGTGTTAGATGAACTGACCTCCCCTGGTAGGGTCAGGGGTACTTTGACCAGTGTTAGATGAACTGACCTCCCCTGGTAGGGTCAGGGGTACATTGACCAGTGTTAGATAAACTGACCTCCCCTGGTAGGGTCAGGGGTACATTGACCAGTGTTAGATGAACTGACCTCCCCCAGTAGGATCAGAGGGACATTGCCCAGTGTAGATGAACTGACCTCCCCTAATAGGGTCAGGGGTACATTGACCAGTGTTAGATGAACTGACCTCCCCTGGTAGGGTATGGGGTACATTGCGCAGTGTTAGATTAACTGACCTCCCCTGGTAGGGTCTGGGGGACATTCCTAGGTTGGCAGAGATTTAGCAATGTACCCCAGACATGCTGCTCTGAATCAGGTTTGAATAGTTTGGTTGACTCTATTTTTAAGTCTGGCATACTAACAGCTTTTTGATGATACTGCTGAGAGACCTCTTGTGAATCATGACAAAGATACTGTGGGTCTGGAGCCAGCCTACGGCTTACAACTGGCTACTTTATTACCACTCTCATGTGCTTGCTTCTTATTCCATGATTTTTCTTCCTCTTCTTGTGTTTACCCCTTCTCTGGAGCTTTGCTTCTCCACCACACTTTGACTTGATGATTTGTGTCCTTCCATTGTTTGTACTCCAGGATCTACTTTTTTCTTTTTTTAAGAACTCCTTGAGAGTGTGTGTGTTTTCTTCCTTTGGTGCTGATCCCCTTTCAAAACCTCACCTCTTGCACTCTCTGTTATTCCCTCCTCACCCACTAATGCTTCCCCCCTGCTCTAGTCCTCATGTGCTACTTATCCCACCTCATGCCATTCATGTTGCTCCTTCCGCCCCCACCCATTGCTGCCCCACCCCCAGCGTTTCAGTGTTTTATTTATTGTCCCCTCTGGCCTCAAGCTTATCTGTTTCTCTCCCTTCCCTCCCCACATTTATTCTCTCCCACCCACTTCAAACAACCTCTTCGCTGTTGCTTCCCCATCCCTTTTGGTCCTTGAATTATTTATTATTTAATTTTTGGGATGACTTAGAACTGCCATTTGCTGCCCCACCAACACCCCACCAGGGCCAAAGAGCAATACTTTCTGGAAACCTGTTCCTAATACACCTTCTTAAAGTTTCTTTGGATGAAGCCTGTAAGTTGTGTGGCACTAGCATTGATATTGAGCCAGTGTAAGGCGTGCTTTTCCTTCCTTTTCATACATTTTGTCAGAGAACAGATGTGGGTTCAGTTTTCCAAAGCATTAGTGTGCCATAATCCTCTTTTGGACAGCTTGATGTCTCCTTTTGAAATGGGTTCTGGGCTCTCCACTCATAATTATAAGCATTACAACGTTACTTTACGCCATCTTGACCTAGCAGGAAACTCTGTAGGTTTCGGGAGATCAAATCGGTTAGTATGAAAATGTCCTCCAACTGGAGCTGAACAGTGATTATTAGCCATCATTAAAAATTGATTCATTTCATTAAAGATAAATGAGGTGTATCAGGAAGATACGTGATAAGGAGATCAACTTCACTGTAATTTCTGGCAGCCTAAACTAGAACCTTGGCTTCCACATTTCCTCAAAATGAGTGATCCTCGGCATTCAGTGTATCTCCCAGTATACACATTCCCTTATCTTCAACTGTCTTCAATTATTCTGAACCCATAGATGCGGGCTAACCCCTCAACCGTACACATTAAATTAAAGAAGGTTTTATTTGTTAAAGGAACTAAAATAAAATACATGTAAAGTCTTTCGGCAGAAGGTAGGGGTTTTTCATCCAAAGGGTTGGAGTTACTTGACAGGAGGCTCACCTCGCTGCCGCCTGCACCAGTGGATGAGTTTTCTTTCTGCCTTTCTGTTCCAACTGCATTTTTCCTTTGCAAGATGCTCTGCCCAGCACAAGCTTTTCTTTTCAAATCAGGCCAGCATATGTGATTAATTTCCCGGAGCTGCCTCATCTGGCAAATATTGTTCCGTTTAGAGGCAAAGACTGCAAATTCCTTTTGAGAATATTAAATATTTATGAAGCTTCTAGTGCAGCAAAAACAGACCGAGTATTTTTTGGGGAAGAATTATTTCCCAGGCACGGCTTTTTTTCTGTGATCGTTCTGTACAGCATGCTGGCAGCATGGGCGGTGGCGTCCCTTCACCTGAATCTTAAGGTAGAGGAAGTGACGACAACACGCTGTTTTATCCTAATGACATAACAGGAAATTGCAATAACACAGTCTTTGGCTCTGATGACAGGACATTGTGGTTAGAAAAATCTTAATTGGAAGCTTGAGGTTCCATCACGTTAATTGCTACCAATCCAGTCAATCAGCCTCAAAAAGTGGTGAAAGGGTAGGTCAATCTTAGTTTTAAATGTTCAGGAGATTTATTGGTGCCCACTTCTTGTAACTCAGTGGGCTAATGCATCAATTGTTTGATCTTCAAATCACAGGTTCGAATCGTAGTGGGTCTTTCTAGTCTTTCATCCTTCTAAGGTGACACAAGCAGTACCGTTGACTAGATGTGGGAAATGCTTTGTGTGTTTTGGGATATACGTCTAGAATTGTCATGACTCTTGCATTTGGGGGATTTGCTTCAAGAATAGAAGCAAGACAAGTAACCCGGACACTGTCCCATTCTCTACCTAATGCAGTTTTGTTTAGAAAGAGTTTCTTTTAATAAATACAACTAAAAACAATGTAATTTAATTTAATGTATTAAAGTGAAACGCACATGCCGAGGAAATACTTTTTTTTAATCTTAAGAGTTTTAAGTGCCTTTATCATTTTTTTACGTTACGCTTGTGGCGTGATTTACAAGCTAACGCTTTGGTGGCTGGGTTCCTCCTTTGACTTTTAGGTCCATATGCATCTGGCTTGGCTTTCTCTATACATTGGGTGGCTTGTTCACCTTTACCTTTGGGATATGAGCAATAGTAAAAATCTGTTTTCTCTCAAAAGTGGCAAGAGACTCTCATAAATTAACATGTGACGCACAAGTACGGCTATTATGTTGGTTTCTTTTTTTAAATTAAGTCATGGGGATGCAAAACTGTCCTGAGGGATGGGACGCAAATATAAGTTGCCTAATAGTTTTTGAAATTGTTTGCCTAACTGCCTCTGCACCATGGTTCGAAGTGTGGTCTCCTTTCCAGGGTAGCAATTAAGAAATGCTTAAGGGTGCACTACTATTAATTGTAATCCCAATACAGTTCTCCGCCTTACGCAAATTCCTTCCAAAGTCATCACAAAGAGCACCAAGACTTGACAGGCTTACCATCTCTGATGGCCCACAACACACCTGCATCGCAGTCACCATCTGACTGCTGAACAAGAAGTGCAAAAAAGACAGCAGGCCTTTTCCATCCATGAACCAAGGGTCTGTTCCAACATTCCATATCCACCAAGAATGTCCCAACTTTGCTCCAATTTATAAAAGAGCTGAAGTCTCACCTCTTTAAAGAACACTATTTAACAATCCATTAACCGCCACAAATCAGCTACCTCGCCTATTGCTCATTGACTTTATCCTTGTGTTTGACCCTCTACCACATGCCTCTGCCTTTTGGATAAGTTTGCGCTATAGAAATATTACATACGTGCATGCATACATACAATGTTGAAAAGCAGATTGTTCCAGAGATACGCGTGGCGGTATCTCACTCAATTTCCACCTTATACATGTTTTGTATATTTATCCTTGCACCTTTACCGCACTTCCATAAAGTGTTGTACGGCTGAACATAGACAGCCACGACCTGTGCAGATGCGAGCGGTGGGGCCGGGTTGGGGGGGGAATTCGACAGACTACCGCGAGGAAAAATTAAATAATAAATTAATTTTCCCTCTTCGCCTCCCCCCCCGGCCCCACCTCTCTTACCTGCAGGGGCCGCGGCTGCACATTGAGATGGCTGTATTTGGAGACCTCTTGGGGTGAAATTGCATTTTGCCAGGAGCACAGGGAATCATCACAATGCTCTTGCTCCTTTCTCCCTCTCATCATCACTTCCCACTCTTTTGAGACCCTTCTCCGCACCCTTCTTCCAGGCGAGTGCCTGTGCACCTCCGCCTCTTGACATTCCTGGGTTCCCAGAAAGAGCAGGGGTGCCCTCTCAAAAAAATGACTGACATTAAAATGAGAACCCTGACAACTGTCAGCCTGGCAGTGCGTCAAATCGAGCAGAAGTTAATTTCCCCATGAGTGACAACGCTATCTGTCCATGCAATTAAGTGCCATTGTCAAGTCACTATATTAGCTTTACATTATATTCCTGACAGGATTTGAGATAACATGTCAGCCCTGGGTATGATGTAAGCATTGAATGTATGACTATTAGCATGTGGTTGAGGCATACATTCTGTGCTGACTGACAAATTGCCATTTATGTAGATAGCTACAGTTAGGCCTGTTAATAGTAGAACATTTTCTTTTACTGCCCCTTTTAAACATGTAAATCAATGGTGGTAGTGCTCCATTGTATACATTTGCAGAATAGTATCAGTTAAAGATTAATGGTAAATAACTAAGAAAACAGGCATAATAAAACAGTGGACCTTGCTTTGATGAGAAATTTCACATTATTTTTTGCTAGAAAGTTTAATCCGAGGGTAACCCCATATTGTAGCTTAATTCCCGCTGGAACCACTCCCATTGGATTTAGCCCTTAATTAGAAATGAGCTGCCTACACATTTTTTTCAAGTTCCTTCCTAAATTGATTGGCCCATACACACATTTTCAAGATGCAGACCACCTTTCCTGAGCACCTACGGCAAAAGGTGAAAGCTTATAACGGTTTCAAATTCGGCACGTGAAAAATTCGCCACTGATTTTCCCATTTGTGAACGATTGTCCCTATTTTTGAGTTTAGAAAGCTTTATTAAATCAAGTAAAACCAAGTAAAGCTTCATTACAAAATCACTAGTGGCAAGTAGCAGCAAAATTAGATACTCAACTGTATGGTGAAATCAAGCACAAATCCCAGAAAGGGAATAATAAATAGATATACTAAGAGAAAAAGCATTTTTGAAATTTTTTGTGATGAATGAGAGAAAGGGGATAGAAAAAGAGGAGAAGAAGAGGGAGAGAAGGGGGGAAAGGAATAGAAAAGACATTTGCAAACAGGTCAAAAAGGATATATGAACAATATATGAACAAAAACTAAGTCGTACATTTGGAAAGGAAATTAGTTAAAGGTAACCATAACAAATCCCTTTTGATTAAAGATTGTCCCTATTTTAAAAGCTTTTTTTCCCCCAAAACTTGGGTGAATGGCGTCTGACTCTGAATTCAGCTACTGATGCAAACAGGACTCTGCACCTTAAATAGAATGAGTCCCTGCTGCAGGGAGAGATGTATAATTCTAAGGACGGGTCCCACAAGGCTCATTTTCAGGATAGCGTCTTATTTGGCGACATTTATGTTGCTTGTAGTCCTGTGCACTGCTATGAATGGAATGTTATGAATAGTTGTGGCAGCATACCACACGCTCCTCATGACTGGAACTTGTGTGATGGCCATCCTCTCCTGCTTCAGGTAGAACTTTTTAAAAGTGAACTATACCCAGGGCCAATGGAGTTATGCCGAGGGGGAGGACCACATTATGCGGCAGCGTTGAGTAAATTATGCGTCAAGAAAAGGCAAATTATGCAGCATAATGCAGCACATTTTTACCTAAGTTAAGACTGTCTTGGCCCAAGTTTTGACCCTTTAGAACCAGTTTGACACCAACAAGTAAAACAGTTGGCAACATTAAGGGGACTGGTCAACCTTTGCAAAGAGTATTCCGGTCTTCTGCAACACTTCAGGTGATGGATTATATGGCAAATGTGGCAAATCCATAGTCATGCAGAAAACGCTGCGGCTGCAAAATCGCCTCATTGGTGTACATAACTTTTATGAATAAGGGATACACTGCAGTTTTTTATGTTCACTCCCACAAACCACTCCTTTTCATATAGATGCACAAATTAGTGAATCATCACAAGAGTGCACAGCGGTGGATAGGGTGATGGTAAATAGAAGTTGATAAGCATAGGAGTTAGCAGAATACGGAAGAGCCAGTCACATGGATATCGTTCCCTGGCAAGTAACTGACACAGCACCACCCCTGCATGCTTTTTCAGCGCATGCCCAGTTTTATTATAATCCAATGTCCATACACGACAGTCCTCCTCTGATATGAGACGTCATTATAAGGGAGGTACTGATCCTTTAGGGTATCTTAATAGAATGTTCTGTATTAAATATTGTGCTTCAAAAGTATGACATCCAGAATCTCGGCTACCAAAATATTGAGAGGGTAAGTTTCCATTTACTTTACTTAACAGCAGACTAGTGGTTAATTTGTAAAACATTAAGTGCTGGGGCTCTCGTCAGGAGGCAGCTTGAACCAGCCCATTTCTCCTGGTAGTGCTGCCTAAAACAAAACCAACTACTCACCATAAAAGTGGGGAAGAGGGTGTGGTGTAATGTCCAGAGCTGCCAACTTCGTAGCTGGGGAATCAGGTTCGAGGCTTCATAGCTGGGGAACCAGGTTTGAATCTTCAAAGCTGGGGACCCAGGTTCAAATCTTGGCGTCTGTGATTCTGGGCAAATGACTTAATCGCCCGTGCCTACCGTAAATGAATGTGTCCTTAACTGGTGGTCATGAAAAGCAAAGGTGTTCATGATAAGTGCCGGTACTGAGCACCGGATACCACCGGCTAACATTAAGCACTGCTGCAGAAACATGTAACTTGACAATATGCATAACATCGAGGTACATAGATGTGGAGTTAAGCATTGTAAATGTATACTTATCTATATATTCTCCCTGTTGCAATATGTTGGCAGTGTATATTCTACCTGCAGTCTTTTTGGAGCGCTGGATTTTGTGCTGGTATTCTGATAAACACAGTCTGTTGCAGAGTCTGTGCTGTAGAAGAAGGTAAGTGTGAGAGTGACATCACATTAGTAAATTCGGACCACACCGAAGGGACTGAATGTAATGCATTCACGAAATAATTATTTCAATAATAAAACATTAATTTGAGATTGAAGAAAGGGGCTCCTGGGGGAAGCGATCCTTGAGGTTGCCCAGTGCCTTTCCACACTGAGGGGCCGATCAGGATAGCGGTTTTTCCGCATCCTCGGGGCCGGCGGAAGCCACCGCCGGCCCCGAGGATGCGGAAAAACCGCAGCGGACTGACCAAGGACCCACCGCCACATTAGGATGGCTGGTGGGTCCTGGTTTCCGTCCGCAGCTTTTCCGCCGCGGTTGGCTTACAACCGCGGCGGAAAAGCTCTAATATGGTGACGGTGTCTCTCAGACACCGTCCACCATATTAGGATGGGCAGTGAATTATGCTTTTCCGCGGCGCGTTTCCCGCCGTGGAAAAGCATACGGAACTTCACTGCGGGGGCCCGTTGCGGGCCCCCTAGGTGAAGGGGGGGTGGGGGGTGCACATGGGGGGTACCTATGGTACCCCCCTGCATTTGCATGCAGAAAGCGGCAGGCACCGCACGGTGCCTGCCTCTTTCTGCATGCAAAAGCAATGCGTGCATTTTTAACATTGCCGCGGGTGCAGCTTGAAGCTGCACCCGCCGCAATGTTAAAAATAGAGGATGTGACCGCCACGGTGGCGGTCACATCCTAATTGCACAGGAGGGAACTCCGCATGCCCATGCGGAGGTTCCCTCCTGCTCTGGGGTCGCGGACGGACGCAAGTCCGTCCGCGATCCTGATCGGCCCCTTAATGTGGTCCTGGGTGGCACAATCAGCTCTTCCAGATGCAGGGACCTGACATGCCCTGAGGGGTTAGCGCACGCTTCTGCTGCGGTGAGCCCAGGCAGGCGCGGAAGTGGCACGTGGCGCAGACGAGCCTCTGGACTCCAGGAAAAGGAGGGGCATATTAACAAGGGCCTTATCTCCCCTTATTTGGCTTTAAAAGCCAAAACAGCCGAGATAATCTTATCGCCCTATTTGCAAGCAGGTGCTAATATGCGTTAGTGCATGTTAGCGGCCGTTTCGCAGACGCCTCGCTTAACAGCTCTAATGAGATACAAAGTGGGTGTCACTGGGCGCACCCCTGACGGACTACCTTGTAAATTATAACGAAATGCACATCGCAATATTGACAAGGTGGCCCTCAGGATTTTAGCAGATGTTTGTTTTTTGCGAAAACTGTGGTTTTTGCCAAAAACTAACTTCTGCTAAAATCCTGATTTACCTAGTCACAACATAGGAGGTGGATTATCCTGATACGACCACAGGGTTGTATCAGCAAGGTTATTGCCGTTTTCCATGGAACATCGCTGGAAAACCAGCGATATTCCAAGGAAAACACAGCTATCGCAGGAATAATTGTCACCATTGTGCTATGCATTGTTGATACAGCACTAGCATGGCGATTATTTCCTGCGGTAGCCTACGATAAGAAATCTATCGATAAGCTCGGCCAGCGATAATTATTGCTGGCCGTTGATAATATGCCCCGGAGTTCGCAAAATAATATCTCTTTTTGAGAGGGGCTCTTCGAAACCGAGGGCAAGGGGACAACATGGTTGGCCTGAACCGGAAGGCCCTGCCAGACGAACGTCACAACCTGTTCCGTATTTATTCTACGCAACAATGTGACGAACGGAGAATTTAGATTAATAACTTGCAGCCGGGAGAAGTAATTTCCTTTGAGAAAGCGATTTACGTGCACTCTGCCAAAAAGAGCCATCACCACTCTCCTGTCGTGTCAGCTCGAATAATGAAGTTGCAAATAACACGGAAGGTTAATAGGTCCTGCTTATCTCCTTAGAGCGGAAAAGGGAGATTTACGGCGCGCGGGCTGCTTTGCATATTTCCACTGGCAATTGGAAGATATTTTAAGGCGAGATTTATGAGAAGCAACGGCTAAAGGTAGCTGCTCTGTTATGACTCATAAGGGAGGTTGTAAACCTCTTCTTCTCTATACAAATGTCCTCCTTCAAACCCTCATGCCGGGTGGTTGAATATGGGAGACGTTACCTCTCTCTGGGGGAAAAATGATAGCACACTCAGTGTGGTGTTTTTCCACGTGGGCTATTGCCACCCAGTTACGTGTTCATCAAATTAGAATATTAGAATGGGGTGACGCTGTATTACCCCCCCCCCCACACACACATGGTATAAAGGCCTTATAAGTGTGCCGCTTCCTTTCCACCGGTCCAATTATAATGCTTTTGAAAGGCAATAGAAAGAAGCGACCATGTTTTTGACAGCAGGGGGTGGGTGATGGTTGTAAGAAGCATTGAAAATGTCTCTAGTTAAGAAACAGACAGCAAAACACAACTTCTTCTAAGGAATCAGAAATCTTTCCACTACCCCTGCATGGGGCACCATCTAGCGCATTAAAGCCATAGGGATAGATTGTTACTGAAGTCTTTTCTGTACTCCTCTCTCTAATCTTCTGTGGGCAACAGAGATGCTTGTAGTCTCCTTAGTTGTATGTGTTATGCACCTGCGCCGCCATCAAAGTACATTCTCCCGCTACGAAACCGGTGACAGAAATTCTAATATAAAGTTTCCCTTCATCTAGAGATTCTTTTGATGCATCACATTCCCATATGCCCAATTTATTTTGTTACCAAAGGCTAACTAGTCATGAGAGATTATTTTGCACTACCATCCAATCAGACGTTTGCCAAATTTTCCTCTTGAAAAAATAAAAAAAAATGGATTTGACTTAGGGGAGTGTAAGAAATTTGAGTATTAGTTGGAGAAGGTGTGAACCCATTTCAACCCATTATTGCCAACTTGAGCCACAAAAGTCACGAACTAGACCTATGCTTAACCCATGGCAGCCTAGCACAACGCAGTCAGGCTTAACTTAAGACGCAATGTGTGAAGTATTCACGGAGCACTCAAACAGTAATACAGTGAAAGTAAAACACAATAAAAATTCCAAACCAATTTGGAAAAATAGACTACATTTTAATAAATAAAATGACACCTAAACAACGAAAATCCAAGAAGTAGGACTGGAAATATCAACTTTAAAATTTGTACTTAAAAATAGCACCAAAATGCACAGTGTACCAACCACGATTATCTGGCACTGGTGGAAAGTTTACCTCCTGACTTAGAAATTTTTATGGAGAAAAAGTGTTAGTCGATGAGCTGTCAGCAGGGAAGCTGGATCGAAAGTGGGGCTCAACGATGGCAGGTTCTGATCTTCCCAGGTCCAGGAGTCTTCTGAGGACGGTACTGGGGAGGCCACATTTATGCCCAGAGTCAGCCTGTTGGTGGGGGGACTTCTGGCCACTCCCTTGCCAATCTGTAAAAGTTCCCAAGTGTCAAAAGTTCCCAGATGTGATCCTGCCCACTTTTGCAGCACTTTCTCTGTGTTTTATTGTACACTATCCCATAGTGCCCCTCTTTAACTAAATCCATCATGGAAGAACCTTTATTCCCCGGGTCTGATCTCCCTGCCCCCCTCAAGGAGGTATGACTATGATAATTTAGAAACCTTCCCTTATGGTCACTCCAAATCCGCTCTGTGGCTGCTCCCACATTGCACTTGGTTTTGAGCCAAACTGACTAGCAGACAACAGGGCGGCAGGCCTAGGTGTGAGCTACATCTGCAAGTTACAGGGTAGGTAACGTTTGACACTCAGGACGTGGATGGGCTCAGGCCTCAGGCCATATTGCTCGAGGAAGGAAAACAACTCTCCACAACCAAACCCTTTGTCCTCTGCTAGGAGCAAACCACACCCCACCATAGTTGAGCCATCAGCAGTAATGTGACACTGTGTATTGGCAGAAAGGCCACTTTTGGCTTATACAGGAAAATTACAACTTTATAAAAGTTTCTTTTTGAAACTAGTAATAAAAATCTGACCTGACCATTTCATTTGAGTTTACATTATTATTAAAATGAGCAATTAAACCATATTTCTAGCTGCCCCTAAAGTGAAATGAAGCACCATAAGTTGTTACAGTGTAACCCAGTGTTTCCTATGTGAGAGTCAGCCTTGCTACAATGAAAAATGACTTTTAAGGTTTTTCACTGTCAGGGTATGTTAAACATCAAATGTAAATGCCCTACTTTTTAAATGCCATGCACCCTGCTCAATGGGCCTTTGGGGTCTATCTTAGGGGTGACTTATAAGCATTAAAAGGGAATTATTAGGCATGGCAAAAGGTTTGTTTTCTCCTTTTCGAAATGGCAGTTTTAAAACTGCAGACTTAGGATACTAGGGCATGCTTGGAGATATGTTTTACAGTGCTACTTTAGTGTGTGGCACAATGATTGCTGCAGTCGATTAACAGCATTTAATTTACAGGGTCTGGGTATGTGTAATACCATATATTAGGGTCTTATTATAAATAATTTAGATGTGCAATGGTATATGTCAATTGTACCAGGTTAAAAAGGGGAAACACAAGCAGTTTAACAATAGTTATATATAGTAATATGTGAAGTTTCCTATGGCAAGCAAAAATGGGTTCTGCAAAAGAAGGCAGAAATCTGGGGGAATACCCCGCTAAAGATGGTCATTTCCAACGGGGAGTATGAAATTTCAAAAGATTTTGTCGACAAAGTTTGCGAAGTTTTGTTCATGCAAGTTTCATGAGGTTCAATGAAGGCTTTAAAGTAAAAATAATGCAGGCAGACATTCTTAGAAAATTTGTTTCTATTAAAAAAGCATGCAAAAAATCAAAAAGAGAGGAAAAGTCTTATAATCTTTAAGAAAGAAGGAGTTCAATTGATACAGCTTCACTGGATCATCAAGACAGAGAGCACTCTCAAAATTAGAACACAGCTGGACAAAACCACGCAGAGGCTTTCAGCTAGGTAAGCAGCTTTCATGTTAGAAAATTACTTTTCTTTTTCTGGTTGGGTGATCATCCTCAGAGTTCCACACCTGTTGGTTCGAGTACAGATTCTTTCAAATCTAGCTTCAATCCTCTATTCTTCACTTCACAGTGGCCTTTTTGCATCAGAGGAGGCTTTGGTCAAGCTAGAGTTGTAGCTCATCAACCTGAGGGCACAATGTGCATTAATCAACATCAAGGAGAAGTCAGATTATAAACCCATGTTGAATATTGTGCTATTGTGAAGCTTCATCTTGGCGAACTCCTGATACAATTCACTTCCTAGAATGATATAGTTTTCTTACTTCCAGTTGTGATGTAACAGCTTGCTTGTATATTAATATAATGTGAGGGCGATTGCAGTATCCATTGAAATGTTTGTCAACTATTGTATGAGGAGCTTGTTCTGAAGGCAGAATGCAATTTCCATAAAAAAGTAAGAACATAATAACAATATTCACACGTAATCATTTTTTTGAAAGTGAGTAGTGATGCTACAGTACCTGCCTGCAAGACATATTTTCTTACCCTACAGAATGCAAACTGCTGCATTGGCTCGCTTTTCCTGCTTGCTGATCTTAAGGCACCCAGATGGGACCAAGATTGTCTCTGAGCAACTGGAAAGACTTTGCACACAGTACACCTACCTCTGTATATTGTTCTACTGATAAAAGCACCATAACTGACAGAAAGAAACTAAAACTGACAGCACCAGGAGCGATACAGTAGAAAAGCGTGACGGAGACTTCAGCCTTTAGTCTGCGTAGCACAGCAAGTGACAGTTCAGGGCAATAGAGCTGCCCAGCTTCCACATGCAAACAGAGCAGGACAAGTGTGGCCACAATGGCAATAATCAGGGATATTGTTTTTTATTTTTATTTTTATTTTCTCCCTTCCCATTTGATGTGCTTGTTCCTCCAGAGTGTTACCTTTTTTCCTTGCCCCCCATATACCAATAGCCATCATTACAAGTGTAAGATTGTCAGCTAGGGTTTGACTCAGTACTACTTTGAATTCTAGAACTTGTCATTTTGGATTTACTGTGATATGTAGTGGTGTACAAGTTCCAAAGTGCAAAGAGCTTGTCTCTAATGACTAGATGTACAAAGCTTAGTAATAGCGACGACCAAATAGCGATTGTTTGTGAATTGCTATTTGGTAAATCGCTATTACCATCGTACAAAAGTAATATCTGACCAATTAGCGATTTGTAGTGGGTCGCAAATAGACCTACCTAACAAATATTAATGAGATAGGTAGCAATTTGTGACCCACTAGGATTCGCTGCATTCTTAAGTATCGTTGCCTGCTGGGGTCAGCAGACTACCATGTCTGTGATTGCTTTTAAATAAAGCAATAATTTAAAAAAAATGCAGCCTGCTTTCCTTAAAAGGAAAATGGGATGCGTTTAAAAATAACAAATGAAATGTTTATTTTTTATTTTTTAAGAGCAGGTCATGGTCCGTGGGACTACGGCCTGCTCTTAAATATATATTTTTAAACATTCTTAAAGGGTAAGGGGTCCCATAGAGATATCTTGCTATTTGCGAATGGGTTACCACTTTGAGTTGGTGATAAAATGCAAACGTTTTGCAATCACATTTTAGTCAGAAATCATTCAAACATCCCATTCTGATTCGGTATTTGGAAGGGATGCACTGAACACTCCCCTTCCAAATACCGAATGGGCATGTATTTGCAATTACAAATTACTATTCAATCAATCAATCAATCAATCAATCAATCAATCAAAGACATTTATAGAGCGCACTACTTACCCGGAGGGTCTCGAGGCGCTTGGGGGGGGGGGGGTGCTGCTACTGCTCGAACAGCCAGGTCTTGAGCTTCTTCCTGAAGGAGAGGTGGTCTTGGGTCAGGCGCAGGTCGGTCGGGAGGGAGTTCCAGGTCTTGGCGGCCAGGTAGGAGAAGGACCTTCCTCCTGTTGTCGTTCTTCGGATGCGGGGGACGGCGGCGAGGGCGTGACTGGCTGATCGGAGATGGCGTTTGGGAGCGTAGAAGTTGATGCGGTTGTTGAGGTAGCTCGGGCCTTGATCGTGTAGGGCTTTGTGTGCGTGGGTGAGGAGAATGAAGGTGATTCTTCTGTTGACGGGGAGCCAATGCAGGTCTCTCAGATGTCCGGAGATGTGGCTGTGTCGTGGGATGTCGAGGATGAGTCTGGCTGAGGTGTTCTGGATCCGCTGGAGTCTCTTCTGGAGCTTGGCGGTGGTTCCGGTGTAGAGGGCGTTGCCGTAGTCCAGTTGGCTGGTGATGAGGGCCTGGGTGACCGTCTTCCTGGTCTCGGTGGGGATCCACCGGAAGATCTTCCGAGCATGCGCAGGATGTTGAAGCACGACGAGGAGAGGGCGTTGACTTGTCTGGTCATGGAGAGGGAGGAGTCCAGGATGAAGCCCAGGTTGCGTGCGTGGTCTGTCGGTTTGGGTGCGGTGCCCAGGGCGGGGGGCCACCAGGAGTCATCCCAGGCGGAGGGCGAGGAGTCCAGGATGAGGACTTCCGTCTTGTCTGAGTTCAGTTTCAGGCGGCTGGTCGTCATCCACTCGGCTACGTCTTTCATCCCTTCGTGAAGGTTGGCTCTGGCGGCGGCGGGGTCGTTGGTCAGGGAGAGGATCAGCTGGGTGTCGTCAGCGTAGGAGATGATGTTGAGGTTGTGTTGGCGTGCGATGGCCGCGAGGGGGCTCATGTAGACGTTGAAGAGGGTGGGGCTCAGCGAGGATCCTTGAGGGACGCCGCAGATGACTTCGGTGGCCTCTGACTTGTACGGTGGTAGACGGACTCTCTGTGTTCTTCCGTCAAGAAAGGAGATGATCCATTCCAGTGCCTTCTCCTGGATTCCGACGTTGCTGAGGTGCTGCACTAGGGTGCGGTGGCAGACAGTGTTGAATGCCGCGGAGAGGTCTAGGAGGATGAAGGCCGCTGTTTCTCCGTTGTCCATCAGGGCTCGGATGTCATCGGTGGCAGCGATGAGGGCGGTCTCGGTGCTGTGGTTGGCTCGGAAGCCAGACTGTGAGGGATCGAGGGATCCATTCGTCTCGAGGAAGGCGGCCAGCTGTTTGTTGACGGTCTTCTCGATGACTTTGGCTGGAAACGGGAGGAGCGAGATGGGGCGGTAATTCTTGAGTTCGGTGGGGTCCGCTGTTGGTTTCTTTAGTAGAGCGCTGAGTTCGGCGTGCTTCCAGCTCTCCGGGAAGGTGGCGGTGTCGAAGGAGGTGTTGATGATGTCCCGCAGGTGGGGTGCGATGACAGCGTTGGCCTTGTTGAAGACGTGGTGAGGGCAGGGGTCGGTCGGAGATCCGGAGTGGATGGAGTTCATCATGCGGACGGTGTCTTCGGTGCTGATCGGAGTCCAGGCGCGGAGGGTGGTGGTGGGGGGCGGTGGTTCGGTCGTGGCGTGCGTCGGTTGAGTGCTGAAGCTGTTGTGTATGTCCGCGATCTTGTTGTGGAAGTAGGAGGCGAGGGAGTTGCAGAGGTCTTGCGATGGGGTGATGTCGTTGTTTCCGGCGTTGGGGTTGGAGAGCTCTTTCACGATGTTGAAGAGTTCCTTGCAGTTGTGTGCGTTGTTGTCCAGCCGGTCCTTGAATGCAGTTTTCTTGGTGGCGCGGATCAGTTGGTGGTGCTTCCGGGTGGCAAGCTTGAGGGTGGTCATGTTGTCCGGTGTTGGTTCCCTTCTCCAGGCTTTCTCGCGGGCTCGGCAGTTCTTCTTGGAGCTCTTGAGTTCGTCGGTGAACCATGGGGCCTTCTTGCTGCCGGGTCTGCTGGGCGGGGTCCTCAGTGGGGCGAGTTCGTCCGCGCAGTTGCTGATCCGCTTCGTGAGGTTGTCGGCGGCCTAGCTGGGGTTCGCTGAGCTGGCGGGAGGGTGCTGGCTCAGGGAAGCGGCGAGCTGGTCGGCTGTGATCTTGTTCCAGCTTCTTCGAGCAACCTGTTGCTGGTGGTGGTGGATCGTCGTTCTTCTGAAGGTGAAGTGGACGCAGCTGTGGTCCGTCCAGTGGAGTCCAGTGGCGTGGCTGAAGGCGATGTCTTTGCTGGATGAGAAGACGGCGTCGAGTGTGTGTCCGGCGAGGTGGGTGGGGGTGGACACCAGCTGCTTGAGTCCGAGGTTGGCGAGGTTGTTGAGCAGGGTGATGGTGTTGCGGTCGTTGTTGTTCTCCAGGTGGAAGTTGATGTCCCCCAGGAGGATGTAGTCAACGGAGGGGAGGGCATGCGGGCTGACTAAGTCGGCGATGTCCTCGCTGAATTGTGTGCGTGGTCCCGGGGGTCGGTAGATCAGGGTGCCTCTGAGGGTGGTCTTCGGGTCGGTGCGGATCTGGAAGTGTAGGTGTTCGGCGGTAGTGAGGGTGTCGTCGGTGTTGGTCGTGATGTGGATGGTGTCCCTGTGGATGATGGCGATGCCTCCTCCAGTCTGGATGTCGTGATCTCTCCGGGTGATCTTGTATCCCTCTGGGATGGCGATGGCGATGTCGGGCGCTGAGGAGTCGTTCATCCAGGTTTCCGTGAGGAGGGCAACGTCAGGAGCTGTGGTGTCGAGGAGGTTCCAGAGTTCGATGGCGTGTCTGTGGACGGAGTGGGTGTTGAGCAGGATGCACTTGAGGTGGTTGCTGCTGGTGTCCGGCTTGGCGGGTGCTGGTGCGAGGCAGGTCCGGATGCAGGTGAACTTGCAGGCATGGCAGCTGAAGGGTCCGTGGGTGCGTCTCGGGGTGGCTCGGTAGCATCCCGGGACTCGGCCGGTGTTGAGCGCGTTGAGGGTGGCGGCGGTGTACGTCCGGCGGGTGGGCTGGGGTCCTCGGGGGCCAGGGGTTCGAGCGCTGGGCGCGGTCCAGGCACGTACGGGCGCAGACGGGCTTACCTTTGGCGCACCTTTGGCGCGCTTAGGGCGCGCCCGCTGCGCGTGCATGCTGCGCGTTGGCCACTCTGCCATATGAGGAGAGTGGGGGGGGGCGGAGCGAGGGAGGGGCCGCTGGGAGGGGGAGCGGGGTGGCGAATGGGGATGGCGAGCGAGTGAAAGGGGCGGGGCCGCAGGGGGGCAGCGGCGAGGAGGTGGCGGGAAACGCGGCCGGGGCTGGGCGAGGAGGGGGGAGCACTGGGGGCTAGGGAAAAACCGGCGGGGAAAGAAAAAACACAACGGCGGCGAGGCAAGCAGGTGGCAGGGGGCCGAGGAGATCCGTGGAAAGGGGCTCTGGCAGAGGCACTATTCAGTAATATGATACCGAATCGCAATTTGGGATTAATACATACCAAAATACATTTATGCGGTCGGAAAAAGCCAGATTCTGCAAATCGAGCAATTTGCGACTGCAAAAATGCTTCACACATCTAGCCCTAACAGTCTAAACTGCCTGATGGGATCACACAAGACAACGGACGTTGTGGCTGCTATGAATATTGCACATTATAATTAATAAAGTACCCTCAACCATTCATTAAATGGGATATTTCAAGCCAGTTAGGTAATCTGTGTCTGTATTCAAGAATGAGACCTGTGGACACATGGCTCTCTATGATCATAGCACGCCTCAGTGACTTGTAATATCCTTACAATGTACACATGGACCACTTCATGCCATATTCTATATACAGGTGTGATGTTGGATTTGTTTTAACATGTGGATTGCAAACATGATACAAAGGAAAAACTAATAAAAAAATAATAACTGTTTTTGCTGTGCTTTTTATTTGATTATGAATTATCACTAACAAACCTAGGTCCTGAAAAAACAACTAAAAGCACTGTTTCATCATGATAATCCCTTCTCCCTGCTTACAAGTGGCACTTCTAAAAATGCAGAGGGGATATCTGTCACATTTGTGTTGGGACAACCTGCCGGTCAAACTCCAAATCAGGCCCTTAGTGATCACTTAGTATAGGAGCGTTGATGTTGCGTGCTACTGACATTCATGGTCTTGGCAGGCAAGTGACTGTGAAAGATCAGTAGTGCTTGAGTAGGCATAGCCTTGTTTCAGGTGTGCCTAACTCAGTCTTAGTCTCACAAAACACTTAGAGGCACTGGCCTATAAGGACATTTCCATATTTCATACACCCCAACCCACCTCTCATAATGGAGAGTTGATCTGTAGCTTCCGATGGACACCTACTTTCTCATCAGAAGAAAGAAGTTCATGTTATACATCTAAAAAATGGAAATCATATCTTCTAAGGTCATTTGCTGCCTCTATTGACTGTTCTTTAATATGTTTTCACATTCATCTAAAATATAGGTAATAGTATTTTCAGACAGTTTAGTTTAAGTTTAAGAACTTAAAAAGGATCTCAGGGATCTGGAAAATTACATCCTGTACAACAGTAGAAAGCTTGGTATCTGGAATGAGTTGGTTATTGTAAAGAAAAGGTTGTCTGTGGGTATATGGTATAGTATTTGTATTTTAAAAGCACCTTCCTACCTCTTGTAAGGCCCAACACACATGACTGATTGTAGAGGAAGCAACTTCTCTCTAGGCATATTTTATATACTACACCACTGCCTTGATGAGATCATGTAGCACTCTGATTTCCATCGGGTTCTGGGGAGCCATACGAGTGCACTGTTGAAAGTGTATTGGTTGCAATTTGGCCTAAATGCGAACAGTTAGGTGCGGTTTGTGAAGTTATGGTATGACGCATAAGCATGGAATCCAGGAGAGAGCACACATAGATGGAAACAAATAAGGTGCACAGTCAAGTGGCAATTTGTGCTTGGTCAATTCTGTAAAGCACTAGGAAGTGGAAAGAGAGGCAACAATAATGGAATAAGTGGGCTCCCTGAAGAAAAAGTTGCAGACATAGTTTGTTTCCCTTAAAGTACAGTTTATATCAGGTAGTGTTTCTATCAGACCTCTGTCAGCAATAAAGAGGGTAACAACCAAACTTCAGAACTGTTTTACAAAGATGAAAATATTTTCTTGCATTTAAACTACGAATATATACTTTGCAGAGTTTAATTTACAATATGAAGCCCTCATTATGTATGGCTTGTTCATCGGCCTGGTAATTCTGGTCATTGGAGATACCATTACTGGCCAAAATGGTAACTTGATGGTCTGAAAAGTTGGTCAATTATAAGTTGGACCCTGGGGTAATATAAATCAATAAATATTTGTAGAGCACGCTAATCACCCCAATGGGTATCCAGGCACTGCGTTGGGTGGGGCTACTCGAACAGGCAGGTCTTGAGGCCACTTCTGAATTCGGCGAGGGAGGTAGAGGTTCGGAGGTGGATGTGAAGGTCATTACAGGCCTTGGCAGCGAGGTGGGAGAAGGAGCATCCTCTGGCTTGAGTACGATGTTAGCGGTGGATGGTGGCGAGGGCCAGGGAGGACGACCGCAGGTGTCTGGTGGGCTGGTGGTTGTTCTAACAAAATACCAAAAGATTCAATTTCACTCATCTCATTCCTAAGGTTATGCCTTATTCTTGGCTAGATTTTCAGAATACGACTGGATTTCACCTACTATGAGCAGCAGCTAGACTACCAAGTGGAAGAAATCTGAGCATGTGGTGTGGTTGAGTTACTCGTAATATAAATAGGCCTGGTAATACCGGTTACCAGGCCCAATGGAGATTACGGGCACTTCACGGCCGTAGTATGCCCACCTTAATGGCACAGAATTATTCCAAGTAGCACTTATTAACATTTACCATATATACTGATCCAAAGTTAATTCAAATACAGTATGTCAATTGTAAAATGGAAAGCAAAAAACATTTTCGCAGTGATTGTTCTTGGCAATCGCCCCTGGGTAGGTGGGCCAATTAAACATCTGCTAAGAACACGATGCTCTCTTGATTTGCTTTGTACTGAACTGCGAAGGAGAGAAACACCACCAAAGGAGCTCGATCGCTCCCTTCATAAGCTGTCTTCACTCTGGCATTTAATCAATAATCGCGCCTTTCCAAGGTTGTGCAAAACAAAACATTCTGCAGTTAAAAAAAATAGAAAATATTTCACTTAGTTCTCTTTCTCAGAATCTAATAAGGAAAACAACTATTGATGTGAGATTTCCCGGTTCCTGTGTGAACTTCTGACTGCCCTAAATGTGTTTGATTCAAATGTCCCCCCTAATAGAATCAGAAATGCATCTCACTTGTACCTTTGGACATTGAACATTTAGAACAACTGATCACCTAGAAAATTCAATTCACTGATTTGTCACAGTTTGGAAGTGGCTCTCGTTATTGTATTTTTTGTTGTTGCAGTTTTTTATAGCACAAAATAGACCCAAAGGTATCTCAGAGCGCTTTACATGAGCACCAGTTGCTTTACAGACGGACGCATTTATAAGTTAAATTAAATAAATAAAACCACTTACCTTGTGCTCGCCGCGTTGCTGAGTTGGCGAAGCGGCGAACACAAGGTAAGTGGTCTTATTTTTTTTGTATTTAATATAACTTATCCTGTCGTATGTTGACTTCCCTGATCCCCACCTCGTCCCGCCCCTGCCACACCGCCCATACCTGTGTCGGCCTTGACTGCCAACCTGTAGTCTTTATCCATCCAGAGCAGCTTAAAAAAAATCCTATTTATACTTATAAATAGATTTTAAATACTTGTCAGAATAGTGTTTTCCCTAGAAATATAAGTGACCCCAAGCTCCAGGGTACCCCCTTTGACATTGTGCAAGGGGGGCCTGAGAGCTCCTGACTGGTCCGCAGCATGAAGGTCCCCACCTATACACTTTTCAGGGGGGGGGGGGGGGGGGGGTTGGCCAAAAGTTTGGTTACGCAACTGGAGGAAGATCGCTATCCAATTGCATATACCCGCCACCACTTGCACCCAGACCGCACTACGCGCGCATTCACAGCTAGGAAAGGTTCCGCTTAACTCTGCTCGTTAAAGGAGACGCTTGAGTGCCTTTGAAAGCGCTGCTTTTTTTTCCCCCTGACCTGCCTTGATTCTGCACATATGGAAAATTGAATTGGAAATGAGCCTAGAACCAGTCCCTGTGAAAACTGCAAACAACAGTATGTGTTTTGGTGTGATGATATTATAAATAGCAGCCGAGGCCCCGGGGTGCTTCTGGAAGCAGTCATCTGTGTACATGCTGGAGACAGGCGCTCCTTGCTGGAAATCCCAGTGCCCCCAAGTAACGTGAACTCATTTTGCTCTCTCCGATCTTCCGTCTCAAAGAGATGACAAAACACCACTCAACTGAGCCTGGAAAGTAGCGCTGCACAGAAGATGCACACATCCCCAACGGTGGTCCTATGAGAGAGCGTAATTCTCATATTGAAGTATAAATCTCAAAATATGGATATTAGCTCTTCTTTCAAGAGGGATGATAGATGGTACTTTTTTTATTTGTGAATAATTCTATTTTGAACGTCATTGTTAACAAATCAAATATGTCCGGGTTATATGAGAACCCTGCAACTTCATTTTAGGACACTTCTGTTCGAGTCTGGCTTTGGAAAAGTATTTTAATTGTTTTACTTAAACACAGATCTATCCACGTGAAAAAAATGCTATAGATTTAGTTTGTATAAAAATGGTCTTTGGGACGTTAGTCCTCCAAGATTGTTCAGCATTATTTAATGGTGGAGATCTGAGTTTTTGTATTTGCCGTCAAAGAGATGTTTCCCGAAGCATAGCAGATTGGGATCTGTTCAGAGAAGTAGGGACAGGAGCTTACCAAATTCCAACCCTGGTGACAAAAATTTCCCAAATCTTTGCCTTGCTGCCAAATATTTCCCAATTCTTTATTCTGCGGAAAACAAAATCCCGATTATTTGTCCTACTGCTGCGAATATTTCATACCTTTATACTTCTTCCCTAAATTTCCTCACCCTTTGTTCTGCTGTCACAAATTTCCTTCCACATTTAGTTGCTTTCTGTGCATTGTATTTCTTGTGGGCATTTTTTAAAATCTGATCTGTACTCTTTTGTCAGTGTCTACCATTTTATTTCCATTTGGCCTTTAGCCAACAGAGTAGCTGGATGATGGTGGCAATAATTTGTAGGCAACTTGCAACCATGTCTTGAAAACATAGCAATGGAAACTACACATTTCTATAATGTTTTTCTGTTCTTTTGAGCAAAACACTATAAATTATTAATTTAAAATACAGTTCCAGAGTTTTCCTCAAGTTGTGGGCCACATTACACTGTGGGCTTAGAAATTGGGCAATGTGATGAAGTAGCAGAAGCTCACAACGTTCAACACCTCCCTTGAGATAGGATTGTATGGGCGGGCAATGTAGCACAAGGTTTAATACTCAATGGTCCAGTAAATTTTCTCTGCCAGTGTACAACTTGTTTCTAAAAGATGGCTATACATGTTGAAACTGCCTTACAGATGTAATGTGGGCCCCATGGTATACATTATTGGTTGTGTGGATTCTTCACTATCCGAACAAACTAGGTGTGCTTCTGAAGGCCCAGGGTAGGCCGGCCAAACTTTTTCAACATGAACTGGGAGCTCTCTGGGGCAAATCGTGGGTATTTTTAGGAAAACACCCAACTGTGGTACTGATTCAGGGGAACATGTGAGTACTGAAGGAGTACATTGTCACACTCATTCAACTCAGTTAGGTCACATTCGCTGAGCAGCGTGGAAGAGTGAAGGAAAGTGGTGGCTGCTTGATCTTGTAAAGCCTCAAGAGGTCAGGCTGCCTAACTCTTGCTTGTGACTGGCAATGTCTTACATTTCTCATATAGGCACTAGTGTAATTCTCTTTTGGTGCAGTGATATGCACTAGTATTGTACTGTCTTTTGATACACACCTGCAGTGTGCATTGCTGCTTACAAACAGGAGCTGCAGTACAACCTCTGACTTGTGCAGTAGGCGCACAAGGGGAGGGATAGGGACCAACTATCCACTGGGACACACCATCCCTTACTGTGAACCGAAATCCTGTAGGCCACTTAATTTTTTAGGCCCCCACCCAAGTACCCTTTTAGTCATGTTGCTTATTTTAGACTGCCCGACTGCCCTGAGTGTGGTGGTGCTAGTTCAACAATTCGGGTAGCTGGTACGAATGAGATATTGTTCATTTGCATGAGTTTCACAGGCTCCGCCCCCAAGATGGAGACTTTTGCTGCTTCAAAAAATCTCTGTATCTGTTTGGAGTACTTGTACTATTACCAAAGAGAGTGACATGTATTTCTAAAAGGAAATGTATGATACGCTACATGTGGTAAGGACTGTGGCTACTGCGCCACCATACACATTGCTACACACCAAGGGGAAAGGCAATACGCACGTTGTGATTCGATCTGTCTGAATTACATAGTTCCTTTTTTTAGAGACATATGCCTGTAGCCATTTATAGTTTAATTTCATATCCATATCCCTTTGGCCTGAATTCCATGTACATTTTTTATGTTTTGACATGATGCCGGTCCGGTGCTGGCGGCTTGGCCGGTGCGCTTCTTATCTGCTCTCCTTGAGTAGCAGGGATACCCTTGCTTCTCATTCATCTCTTCCCCGCCTGACATCCTCAGAGTAGGCAAGCGCCAGGCACTGCGGGGAGGGCATTCTATTAATACACACAGTACATGACAGCACTTTTATTAGACACCGGGATCCTTCCCACAGCCTTAGAAGCCGTTTCACAGGCCTGGCTCTCATTGTGGCAGGTGGATACATAACAGTTCTGTCACATCCAAATAAATATTCAGCAGCAACTCTGAACCCATGCACTCAAAGCAAAGTCAAACCAGAAGAAACTGAATTAATAGAATACTACTTAAAATAGGGTAACCAGAATTTTAAAGCCAAAAACTGGGACATTTCCAAAAAATAGAAGAAGGACTACAATTTTACTGCAACCCATCGCACAAAGTGACTGTGCTCCTCAGCAGAAAATTACAGAAGAGGTGATAAAAAACATACATAAAATGCAATTTTTCAAGCCAGTAGCAGGCCTGTTAATTAAATTACTTTATTATAACAGCTGCTAACTATCCCTGCTTTGCAAAACATAAAAATATACCTCCCACCGTTTTTAGCTGATCCTCTCTAAAAACCGGGACATGAGATTAATTTCTTGAAATGTGCCGGGACAACTGGCGTAAAACCAGCCCTGTCTGGGCAAACCGGGATGCCTGGTCCCCCTTTCTTAAAAACATGTTTACAGCCACAGGCCCCTTTGTGAAAGGGGCGTACCCTGACTTCCACTCTGCCTCAGGCAACAGTGTTAAGGATATATTGTATTGCATGGTACTGTAGCAAAAGGTGACTTTTTAGCGCTTTCTACCCCTGATATACATGCATGTTTTAGAGAGAAGTATTTTTAGCTTGCATTCTCTTCCTGGTCCCCATTGATATAAATCTTGTTGACTTCTTATGTCTGAAACCACTTAGAAAAGCAAGAGGGCAGCCAGCAACTGTGAAAATTGGTGGGGTGCAGCGTGCCGAAAACTCACTAATATGTCGCCTTTCTCCACTTCCCTGTCCCGACAATGACAAACAGGAAGGAAGGTGGTTTACTTCTTGCTTATGAATCCAACCAATCTTGGTTCGAACAGGCCAACCCAGCACTCATTTTGAGGTTGGAGGCCAGTGCCTGCAATCCCTTGGCTGTTTTACAGCACTGGAATTGCAGGCTTTGAAGTGCGCATGACAGATTGGCCGGCTATAGACAGCCAGCCAATCTGTCATGGGCACTGGGCAGTCATCCTGCAATAGGCAGGAATCTGTCTACCCCGTCCCCACCATCATGCCTGCGCTAGCGCGGCCGGCAGCACACAGAATAATAAAATGATATTGACCATTTTATTATTCTGTGTGTACCTGCTGCGCTCGCAGCAAGGGGGGTGACGATCCTCGGACTTAAAGGAGGAGTTGCCGCTGAGAGTGATGTGTAAGGAAGCACTTAAATGGCGCTCATATCAGCGGTAGAAGTGCGTAAAAAAGTATGGGAGCTATAATCCTTAGATCAATGGTGGTGTGGTCAGGGAGTTTAGGGGTGGGACTCAGACAGGGGACTAAATAGACATGAGCCTGACATGCATGTTAGATGCAGCCTGAAAAGTACCACTACATATAAGAAATCTGCAAAGTTTTATTTAATGTGACATGCATGCTTGTCATGAATATTGATTGAAAGCACACATTTTATGCCAAATACTGAGATATGCAGTTTTCAAGTGAGATACCAGAAGTCGCTTCTCCAAGTAGAACATTTCTGGTTCGAGGAGAAAATGTCCATCAGAGAGACACTGGCTACTCTAATCAGTCTCCTGCAGGCAAAAACCATACAGAACGTCATGGTAATTCAAAACGGGGACATTTTTGCAGATTTCGTATAATACAAAATTCGTAAATCATACACCCGCATAACAGAAATTTCGTACATGCTTAGTGAGAAGACATTCAAACAGCAGGATGAATGGTTAGTTTCATTTTTTAACATTTTAGGAATGAAATACGTTTTTGCTACAATTCCAGAAGCTGACAAATTGTGATAAATGAATCCAAAGGGAAAGAATATAAGTCCTGAAGACAAGTATTTTGCTTGGATTAGAGAGGAAAGCAAATTGTATCTGTGTGTGTAATAGAACAATTGTGCTCTGGCCATAGAAGACACTCTAATAGACCGTGGGGCATATTATCAAGCCTGGGCGATAAAATTATCGCCACTTTATCGGCAGGAAACTGCCGATAAAGTGGCGATAATGGGCTTGATAATATGCTCTATGGAATTCCAATCAAAGCTCATGTTAAATGTGAAGGACATCTAACATGAGCTTCGATTGGAATTCCATAGAGCATATTATCACGCCTATTATTGCCACTTTATTGGCAGTTTCCTGTCGATAAAGCGGCGATAATTTGTATCACCCACGCTTGATAATATACCCCTGGACCTTTTAAGTGGGGAACATAAACCTTTGTTGTGTGGTTCTTTCTAAAATGTAATAATACCAGGGACCCAGAGACTTTTTCATACCTGGCTTCTGTTGGATTCTAAACGAAAAGTAAAACTATTTCTATTTTTATCTGGGACAATTTCAATGGAATGCATGTCTGAAACCGCTCAGCAAAAACTCCAATGACATCCTGTTGAAGCATTGCTTAATAACCCTACATTTGTATTATTTAAATAGGTATTGTATAGTCTGATCATGGAGGACGGAGAAATGAGTGATATACAACAAGAAGATAACATGAACATCTAACAGAGACCAAAATGGATAGAGAAGGGAGCAATATCAGATCCTTTAGGTACCATTAGATATGGTGCGTTTTCCAGTCATTTCCAAAGACTAATACATTTAGATTGTTTCTAAATTCATAGGGTTGGTTGTCCCTACCTGTGGTGTTAACACTTTTGCACAATAACCAGAGAGATGTTCAGGCTAAATGAACTAATTCCTCATTTAAAAGAAGAGAAGTGATAAGTAACACCTTCCCTCTCAGTTCTGTGTGGAGTATCTTTGTGTAGTTGTACTCGCTCTAAGCAAGCTTTACTGTTTCTCAACAAGGCAAAAGCATCAGTTTACCACGTTCAGTAGAAAAAGATATGGACAAAGTACTCCGGCATCGAGGATGCTATAAGGGAGTTTAAACCCTGCTGATGCTCCCAAAATATATGCTGTGATGAGAATCCATTGTAAACCCTGACGAAGGTCCAATAAGGCAAAGAAAAGAGAAAGGTTTAATGCAAAGTACGTTGCTGGGCAGGAGATTGCACTGGATGTATTGAGCTAAAAGATGCTGATGCTCTATACCAGGAGCTTAATCTTCTTCTAGTGCAGCTTGCCTTCACAACAAGGTCAATTTCCACAATGGTGTGCACCAAATATGTAGCCAACTTGAAGACCCTAAGGCAAGGGATACAAAACTGGTTGCCTCTAGCATTGATCTGAATATTTTGATAACCCATTTTATTGTAATTGAAAGGATAATAACAGATGTATTTAAGGCACAACACCACTGTGTATACTTCTGAAAAAAATAAAAAGGTTTATTCTTACTTTGATTTTTTTTAAGGGATTTTTTAGCTTCATCATTAAATTCAGCCACTACAAATAATATACAGTCAAAAAACCTGGAATTTATAACCTAGTCATCAATGTTGGGCATGAATGTCCAGTGCCACATTGTGACTCATCTCTTTTTAAACAACAATTGTTTGCTTCCAAGTAATGTACCTGAGGTAAGAGATGCATTGATTACTCAAGAGTTACCGGCACAATGTCAGAAAAGAAACCTTAGTCCTCAAAAACCATCTAAGGTACCTTTGTGATATCATGTTCGCATTTCAAAGGTCTGAGAGATGACGTGGCTTCATGGGGCACTAAACTGCTTGATCGAAGCCGAAAAATAACATTACAACCCTGCTCTCCCTTAAGTACGTGAGGATCTGGTTTCTTCCCTGATCATTGTGATGGCACATCTTCTGGGGCATGATGATCTGATCTACAGAGTACCACAGCAATATCTCAGAGCATCCAAACAGAGCCATTATTTCTGATATCCCAATACAAGATCTACTCTCTCAGTGGGTAAGGTGGCGAACGATGTAGCAATAGGTGGCACATTTCAAATCTCAGGCAAGGCGCCATTTCCTGTTCTAATATTGAACCAGCGTCACAGGGTACTCCATTTCTACCTGCGATCTGCAATAGCCATATCACAAAAAAGGGACAGAACAGCTGGGTAAAAAAAAGAGAAATCCAACCGCTTTCAGATAGCATGCCAGCGGGCGCCACTGTCCAACTCAATTTCGCGGAACAATGTTTCATTCTGAAGAAAACTCCTGTCAGCTCATACTATTTTGAGAATTGCTGCAATTCGATTTAACTTGTCCATTTCAGATTTAGTACTTACGTTAGGAATTAGGCCAGCTCCCCATCTGCTCTGTTTCAGCAGACTGGGAAATCTCTCCCGTCCCCCATGGACAAATGTATTGGAGGCCGATGTATGGAGTCCCAACGTCTTCTGTTCCAAAAGTTCCTAGAAGTATTGCTGATTGAGGATAGGAGACGAATTTGCTGATTGAAGGTCTGGCTAGAAACACCAATTCTGACATTAATGTTGTGTCTGTAAAATAATTATGCAATATTTACATACTCTTTACTGACTCCGGTTTGCAACATTATAGTCATGAATGACACCTACTATTAGTAGCTAAACTAAGTGATTGATTTTGGGAAGATAAAAAATCTCAGCGTACGTGCTCGGCTTTGCATCTGTGAATTGTGGGAGAAGGTGTGGCGTAATGACTAGAGCTGCTGACTTCAGAGCTGGGGATCCAGGTTCAAGTCTTGGTGTCAGCTCAACATCCTGTGATTCTGGGCAAATCACTTAATCTCCCAGTGACTATGGACAGCGCCTAGAGACCCTCATTTATGATTAGCAGTGTTACACAAATCCAAGTTATATTATTTATGTATTGTAGTTCAGCAGTAGATGCTTTAAGCCACTGAGTGATCCTGTGGTACATGATCTAGCCCGGACTGAGGTACAGCAGACAATATGTCATATCACATCCAACGGCAAACATACCTAAAAATAAAATGATATCATCAAGACATTAAGGGTATTCCACAAATGAATCTGGTGTGGTGTGGTGCCCTGCATGCAATGCCTTCACATACCTTTAGGCAACATGTTTAACACACTGGCGCTGATTTTTGTGTTCTCTCAAAACGTTTGCCCCTACAACCCTTTAGTCTGTAGCCCTTCTTTCTTAAATCCCTTGTCTCCAGTAGGGCAAGATCCACTTTGTTCCACATATTTGCCACAACAGCATAAAATATATACAAAAAACATAATAAATATGACTATTTTTAAAAAGGCATTTTAAAACAAATGTCTCAAAAGGACAAAGACATTAGCATTCCTTAGTAACTAATAATAGTACTCATGAGGAAAATAATAAGTAATGACATCAAATATGGTTTACAGCCAATTTAAAAGGTAAGCAGCTTTAGTGTCTTCGAATGTTTAGAGCACTCCTAACAACATTTAGGATTGCATGGCACAATTGTATTGAGACTGATTTTTGTAAGTACTTCATTGCAGAAAGATAAAACATAGGGTCATATTACCAACAAGTAGCGATATTTATCCCTAAATAGGCTTAGCGACGATTATTTTATCGCTGCCAATCGCTGGATATGTTAGCGGAGAAAACATGCTATTAGCAATTTTTTTCTGCATTGTGCTAAAATATCCAGCGATAGCGGCAAAATGCGTGAATATTGCTGAGAATACAGCGATATTCACTTATTAGCGACGAAATGCTCTTAGCCATGTAATCCACCTCCCATTGGATAACATGGCTAAGAACTGGTCTGGGCAGGTGTTAGTATTTGGAGATATTCGCGCTTAGCGCGAATATTTCCAATGCTATGCCTGCCTTGCTAATAGGCAATAGTGACATTAGCGACTGCTTTCAGTCGCGAACTGGTTGGGTACGCCCACTTTGCATGTCATTAGCGATAAACATCGCTGACATGCAAAGCGGGCCCCAAACCGCTCGCTATCGTCTAACATCAGTTAGCGACAGCTTGCTAATAGGGCAATAGAATTACCGCTGCTTAGCGGCCGAAAACGGCCGCTAAATCGGCGATAATTGCCTATCGCCCCCTTGGTAATATGCCGCATAATTCCTGCCTGACTCAGTACAGATACTAGGAAGGCAACTCTTGGACCTGAGTATAAAGAACAAAATAAGGTAAAGTGGCATTTGCTCAGTAATGAAACATTGTAACAATGACATGGTGGTTATTCATAATTCCATATACATGGTGTTGGGAAAGCAAATATACAAGGAATAATATTTAGTCTAAAACATGTTAACAACAAGCGGTGAAATGTATTATCAATCCAGATCCAGTGGCGTGACGCAGGTCCCCACAGCTCCCGCAGTGTGTTTGTGGGGGGCCCAAGCTCAGCACAGTACTCTAGCCGAAGAGCCCCCGATTTAGTGCGGAGGGGGCCCATCCCTGTATCTTGCAGGGGGGCCCCTCAAGTTTTGTTACGCCAGTGTCCAGATCTGATGTAATCTTTTACTCTTCTTTGAAGAATGGCTTCTTTGAAGAGTTTTCTCAGGTTCAATGTAGACTACTACTTGCCGTACAAGATCACAGCCCCCCGTCCCGGAGACAAAATGCCCGCCCCCCACCCTATCGGAAAACGGGACCGCCCGCCTTAAGGGCGGGGGTCCCGGGGTGCCATTAGGATGTGCCCGCCACAGTGGTGGGCACATCCTGTATTCTCAGCATTGTGGCGGGCGGTGCTCTCTGCACCGCCCGCCACAATGCTGACAATACATCACAGCATTTTGATTTGCAAAGCGGCAGGCACCGCGCGGTGCCTGCCGCTTTGGAAATGAAAATGAAGGGGGTACCCGTGTGCACCCACCCACTCACCTTCACTCTGGGGGCCCGCAGGGGGCCCCCAGAGTGAAGACCGCCTGCCTTTCCGTGGCGGCATTGCCGCCACGGAAAGACATTGCACTCTTGCCATCGTAATATGGCTGGCGGTGTCTAATAGACACCGCCACCATATTAAACATTTTCCGCCCGGCCGCAAGGCGACCGGGGTGGAAAAGTGGCAGGCGATGTTTTCTTTCGCCGTGGTCCACCCCGCCATACTAGTATGGCGGGGGGGAATACAGGGAAGGATGGCCGGCGGATTCCCCCTGCCAGGCTGGCGGTGGCTACCGCCAGCCTGGCGGGGGCAATCTGCCCGCCATCCTAATGGACCCCTTAATTCGATCTTGGTAACTTTCTGGAAAGGTCTAAAAATCCACCTATCAGTTTACAGTTGGAGACTGTACCCCATTCCATCCCCTTGTTTGATGGTTGCTCTGTTTGCTGTTGTTTTTTTTGGGAAGCCATCTGCTGGTTCGTGGGGTATAACTATTTGTAATAGATTTGCAAAACAATTTACAACCAATGCGATAAGTGTGATAATCATTTTTGGAACAGGACTGCATAAATTAAAGTAGGATTCTCTGGGTGCTAGAAGGATCCAGGATTCTAGAACCTCCTGGTTCTGGTCCTAAATGCAGAACCATTTTGCAAATGTATCATTCCTGTGTTTCATGAAGTGAAACTTGTTACCCCTATGTTGTTGCTATTCAAGAATACATATCATAAAATTGTTTCCTAAAATGTATTTTGCTAAAATTACTTATCAGGAATATCTTGTATCAGTGTGTTTTACTTGAATTTTTGCACTTTTAGTTTTGCCTTTTATTTATAAATGTAAAACTTGAAATATATTTAAATGAAAGTCATAAATTGTCTGTGGTCACAATTTTGCTTGTCTCAGAGAGGTCAAGAAAGCAGAAGTATTCATCTTCGGAAAGGCATGGGTACCCTTTGGAACAAATGAATGGTGGCCTACCGAGCTGGGCCCCTCCCCTAAACCCAACAAACACCCACTGAAACATCAGTATCATCCTCAACAGCCAGCTATCCGTGAAGAAACAGGTCTGCTACATCTCCTCTGCTTGCTTCATCACCCTCCGAATGCTCAGGAAGGCCTTCAGATGGCTCCCACCCGACACCCCGTGAACAGTCCCACATGCTCTTTTCACCAGCAGACTAGACTATGGCAACTCCCTCTACATAGAAATCACCGCCAAACTCATGACCAAACTCTAGGCTATCCTGAACACTGCAGCCAAACTCATCCTTAACCTCCCCAGACGGACGCACATCACCCCTCACCTCAGGAAATTCCATTGGCTACCAGTCACAAAGAGATGCCAGTTCAAGGCGTTCGCCCACGCTTATAAGGCTCTACACTACGAAGGACCGGCGTACCTCAACAATCAATTGAATTTCCACCAACCTACCAGGAAACTCTGCTCTGAATCCCTCTCCGTAGCAGCCACCCAACCCCAGATGAACTGAAGAGGCCACTCCTTCTCCCACCTGGCGGCCAAGGAGTGGAATAACTTCCCCCTGCACCTCAGAGCCTCAACATCACTCCAGTAGTTCAAGAAGGACCTCAAAACTTGGATGCTCAACCAGTAGGGGCCAGGTAGCATGATTTCCCAACACCTCAAGACCCTTACTGGTGATGAAGCTGCACTCAACAAATCCTTGATTTAAGGATTTATTTCACTAAAGCACTTCATTAGTTGCTTACTCCACAGAGTGCATTATGGAAGGTAACTCTCTTGCTACATACTCAGAGTTACTTCTGGAGTAGTCATCGGCTATGGAGTGTGTTTCCACACTTGAGAGTATGTTATTTTTGAACTTTGTGCAGCTGGTTTGCCTGCTGCCGTATCTGCTCCCTCTCTTTTATCACCAATGCCATTACCAATTGTGCACTCACTGCTTTGTTGTAGAGAACACACAACTGCACTAAGCTCTGTTCTTTATCTTTACTAGACATTATATTATATGTTTAATTATCAATGTACAAGACGATGTTAAACTGACTTACAGAATGACTCATTATCCCCATATGAAAGACCAAGCCTATCAGAAAAGGAACATTCTAAGCCAAATTAAAAAATATATTTATCTGCGCCACTGGCTGCATAATCAGGAGCGGGGAGGGGTGCTGGGGTGTGGTGAAGAAGCTCAATGATTGACGGAGTGCAGATACACTGAGCAGGAGTGGTTGCGCACTTAAAGCTTGTGTAAATTAATTGCCCAGTTATCAGGCATGCAACAAGAAATGGCGTCGATATTGCCTGACTGGAGCATATCTCTGCTCCTAGCCTCCCATTCTTTTCAAGCCGTACACTGTTAATGTTTTTAGTGGGATCCTGCCAAGTGCTATTGAGAGAACCTGTGGTCTCCCTTCCAGCAGTGGGGTAAATGATCCTCTCTGTTCCCATTGACAGTGGTGGGCTCCTGCATAATGTTCTCAGTGGTGCATTCTGTGTGATGGTGAATTACCCTATTCCAGCTGTGGTGACATTGCTGACCCGTTGTGCTCAGCTATAGTGATATCTTCCTGTGTAGATGGCTCTCTCTGTGAGGTGGTGATGGACCCCCTAATGCACATAATGATAAAGTTACGCCAGATTGTACTGCTCGTGGTTGGCCTACTCCATTCCAGGTGTGCTGACTATTGTGTCCTCATCTAGAAGGGACCTAATTTGCAGTCCATGATGTACTGTGCCTGTGGGAGCAGAATCTATCTCATTTGATTATGATGGTCTATGTCTAGTTAGGCACAGTAGGCAAAAAAAGTGATGAACTAGAGTACGACAGAGTAAATTACCAATGACTGAGAATAATGGAAGCATTTTGACCATCACTTGTTGCTTTTCCCACTAATGGTAGTAGTTCCATGTTTACTATGTTCTTTTCAGGCGGTTAAGATGGATTGTATTGCTTTAGTGGCCGCTCTGGGTTTCTTTGACCGTGCAATGCTGGTAGCCTTACCACCAGCAGTGGACTCGTTCCCAGCAGCGGTAAATGTAAACTTCGTCTTATCAGTAGACCTACACTGCCTGATGTTCATATGTTCACCATCGATCCATGGGAATGTACAGGAAACTCTTTCCTGGTGCTGTATCCCACCACAAATATATATGTATATATCAGTTTGAAACATATCCTTGCCATGTACTCGTTTTGAGAAGTGAAGCGCATTTGCAACTTTATAATGCCGCAGTATGAGCATCACAAAATGTAATCATAAAACCTTTGTCACGCAATCACTTCTTGAATCTCTATTACCAAACGGAAAATTTGTGCAGGCGTTTATTAAAATTGGAAAGCTGAACCATAAAATTCTGATTTTTTCCCACAGCGTGTAGATATTGTTCCATTGTTCCATTATGTAGTTTAGAGTGACATTTGTGAGACATGGCTTGCTCATTTTCTACAGTGATGTATATATATATATATTCACTGAAAAAACCATAGGTTATAGACCATATATAGTTAGGGATTAGCATTTAAAAAACCTTATTTTATTTGCACAAAACCATTGAAATTCCATATATAGTTAGTTGCACTAACTATATATCGCGGACCCGCAATCCACTGCTAATGATGTCACATATTACATCCTTCATGACATGGTCAGTGACATCACTGATGACATCACTGATAACATCACTGATGACAACACCCAGTGACTGTATGTTTCTGTAAAGTTAAAATATGTCTTACATATTGAAGAATGAGTGGATGTATAAGTGTCTGTATGAAGGATTTAGTAGGTGCATGACTGACTGTATGAGAGAATGATTAAATGTGTCTCACTGAGTGTATGGGTTAGTGATTAAAGTGTCTTAATTTGGCAATCATTATTTATGTTGTTCTGTAAACTGCTGCATGTTTAAATCAGTAGCTATATCAGTAACTATATGGGTTATTGAATGGTTGCCCAAGTATTTGTATGGGAGACTGAGTATGTGTGTGGGTGGCTGGGAGGTGTATAACTCTGTGCATAGATGTGTGAGCAGTTGATTCCCTAGGTGTATGGGTTCAAAAGTGCATGTAGAAACAGCTGTATGGACAGTTGACTGTGTGCATGAGTATATTGGTGAGTGAATGGATATCTCAGTGCTACATGTCAAAGTAAGTACATATGTAAAACACACTCCATGTGAGAGTTGACATATATAAATAACTGAACATAAGAGCCAGTGAATGTGTGAGTGGCTGTATGAATCATTGTGAACTTGTATCAAGGATTGTATAAGAGAGTAAATATGTGTTACTATATGTTTGAATAAGTAAGGTGTGTATAACTGTATAGTTGAGGAAATGGAGATGTGATTGATTCTTTGCATGACTGACTAGGTGTGTGAGTAACTCCATGGATGTGTGACAGTCTGTGAGTGCCTGTTTACACTGAGTGTATCTAAGGTTATATTAGAGTCTGAAGATGTATTATCACATAAATGATATCATCAGTGATGTAATCAGTAATGTCAAATGAGATGTCAGTGATGTCAGTTGAGATGTCATCATTGATGTCATCAGTGATGTCATTTGAGATGTCATCAGTGATGTCATCAGTGATGTCACTGACCATGTCATGAACGATGTAATATGTGACATCATTAGCAGTGGATTGCGGGTCCGCGATATATCGTTAGTGCAACTAACTATATATGGAATTTCAATGGTTTTGTGCAAATAAAATAAGGTTTTTTAAATGCTAATCCCTAACTATATATGGTCTATAACCTATGGTTTTTTCAGTGAATTTTCAAGGTTTTGTAAATGCAAATTCCTAACTATATATGGTCTATAACCTATGGTTTTTTCTGTGAATTTCATTGGTTTTTTAAAAGCTAATATCTATAGCTGTAAAATATATTCTTTATTAAGTGACGTATCACATAGCCCGTGAGACGCCTCATGATGCATCGCATAACCGTGACGTATCGTCTCTGCAGCGCAAACCAAACCCAAAACGTAAGCGCGCCAGAACACGCTTAAAGATATATATATATTTTTTTAACCTTAATTAGACAAAATCCACACGTGCACATATCACAAACGTTCAAAAAACACAATATGTCGGACTGCCGTTACGCTGCCGGTTAGCTGCCCGGTTAACGTACCAGGAAGCACCTTTACCGCGAAAAATCACAATTTTTTTTTTCTTTTGCCCCGCAGGGAACTTTAATAGCCCCCTCATCAATCCTAGGGGTTCAGGAGGGGTCTGCCTTACCCCTTTCATTCATTTACACCTTTTTTTTTTCCACCTCTTGTCTCTCGATCCTACCGAGAGACAAGATGGCGGCCGCTCCGGACTGTTTACAATGTTGACAGCCAATCAGCTACTCCTCAGACTCCCGTTACACTGCCGGTTAGCTTCCCGGTTAGCTGCCCGGTTAGCTGCCCGGTTCGCGTACCAAGACGCGTCTCTACGGCGAAAAAATCGGATTTTTTTTTTTTTTTGGCCCGCGTGGTTTTATAATATCCCCCTCATCAATCCTATGGGGTCAGAAGGGGTCTACCTTGCCCTCTTTCCTTCATTTCCCCCTTTGTTTTGGTCTCCTCTTGTCTCTCGATCCTACCGAGAGACAAGATGGCGGCCGCTCCGGACTGTTTACAATGTTGACAGCCAATCAGCTACTCCTCAGACTCCCGTTACACTGTCGGTTAGCTTCCCGGTTAGCTGCCCGGTTCGCGTACCAAGACGCGTCTCTACGGCGAAAAAATCGGCTTTTTTTTTTTTTTTTTTGGGGCCCCGCGTGGCTCTATAATATCCCCCTCATCAATCCTAGGGGGTCAGAAGGGGTCTACCTTGCCCCCTTTCCTTCATTTCCCCCTTTGTTTTGGCCTCCTCTTGTCTCTCGATCCTACCGAGAGACAAGATGGCGGCCGCTCCGGACTGTTTAGAATGTTGACAGACACCGGAGAGCCAATCAGCTTCGCTTCGCAAAGTTCCGATACGCGAAAAGTTCGCTAACCGGAGCGCTACCCGGAGCGCTGTTACGGATATATATCTTGTTTTAAACGTTAATTTCTCAAAATCCACTGAAGCACATATATTGAGACCTAGCAAAGGCACATCGGGCTAACAGTCCCTACAATTTTGCCAAGTTTCGTGGAAATCCATTCAGCCGTTCGGGCTAAAAGTGAGGCCAACCGCCCTATGGAAATTAACATGGGAAAAACGCGTTTTGGGACCCCCCTTTTTTCTCAGCCCCCCCTTGACGAACCCCCCCCCAAATTTCCAGGAGCTGCTCAGAAACAAAATGTGCCATTTTCCTGAAAATTTCAGCCAATTCCGTCCACAAACGCCAAAGTTATTAGGCATAGAATTTTCAAAAGTTCCATAGAGAAAAAATCCTAACTATATATACCTACTGGCTATCGCCAGTAGGTAATATATATATATATATATATATATATATATATATATATATATATATATATATATATATATATATATATATATATATATTTTTTTTTTTTTTCACGGGATGTGTTATCAAGATATTATTCCTCAACACTAGAAGTGATTTGAAGACGTAAATTAATTAAAAAATAAATAAGTACCAGCTGATAATAAATAATCTGTTCAGTAATTTAGGGCCTGATTTAGGTATTGGCGGAGGAAAATACTCATCACAAATGTGATGGACATCCCGTCTGCAGTATTACCATTCCATTATATCCTTTGGAGATCGTAATACTGCGGATGGGATAGCCATAACATTTGTGACGGATTATTCCATCCACCGCAATCTAAATAAGGCCCTTAATTTTCACTCAGGAATTCAAATACATAAAATGTAAAGATTCCTAATGGATTACTTTACGATGACCCTGTGCAGAGTTGACACAATCTAATATGTAAGTTAGTAAACACGTATGGTGGCACCAGTAATTATATATTAACCCTAATGTGCCGATGCCGGCGAGGGTACCCAGCTAAAATGACTGCTTCACTCTAGGTCGTTATGGACACTGTCTCCAGTCCCGAAGTTCTCATCCCCAAAAGCATTTTTCTTATATGTTTTATTCTAATTAGTTCAAGGAAAACGAAATATTACTACAGCACTTATACTGCATTTGTTTATCACAAGAAATTCAAGAACTGATAAAAGTGTTACTATATGACCTCGGAAACCCTACGGCCAGCTTTCGAGGGCCCCATTATGCAGCGGGTACCCCCAATGCAGATGGGTGCTTTGTCCTTGGGCGATCAACTGTGATGTGAAAGCTCATCCAGTAACTCAAATTGGCTAAGGTGCCTTAAAGTTCAGCTCCTGGACCTTCTTGTATGACGTAATCCCTGACACAAATGCAAGGTATGATAAATGGCTATTTCAGTAAGAAGGGTCCAATGCTGATGCCAGAGAGCCACATATTGCTAATTTCCACATGGCATTAACGTGCATACATATGAGGTAAATGGGAATCATTTAGAACAGTGTTCTCCAAAGTCTGTCCTTGAAGGCCCTTTCCATGCCTAATTTTTAGCATATCCTCATTTAGATAAATGTAGTTATCTTAAAAATCTGGCAGGGACCCGGCCCTCAAGGACTGACTTTGGAGAACCCTGATTTAGAATGTGGTGGTTATGTGAAAATCTTGGCATAGATCTTGCCCTCTTGGGCATGATCTATGCCAAGACAACCCTGATTTCGATTAATATCAAACGTCCCTAGATGTCCAATAAAAGATAGTGAGGAACAGCTGTGTTCTAAAAGAACCTATTCTACAGCAAAAAAAGGTTAATTGTAGCCTTATTGGGCTCTAAAGCATCAATGTTCTACTCCTGAATGTATTCTTCTGGGACATACATAACACTGTGCAGTACGTCACCTTGAAGGCACTTCTATTCACTAATACTTCAACAGTACATTGCTACTCTGAGTTAGCACAACAGTTATGTTTACCTCCCAGAGATGGTTAAGGCGGAGAAGGAAGCTCTTGATGTCTAGCCTTTCTTTCATTTAAGAGATACTATTGTTTTCTATGTTCTGTTTCAAATGCAGCCCAAGTCTGTAGTGATCACAAACTGTGGCCTTCTTGTAGCTGGTTAAGTGGCCTGGTTGGAGCAAGACAGCATTTCCTTGTACTTATTTAGGAGGTTTATCTAGCAAGGGCCAGACAAGGGGGCACCAGAACCCCATGCCAGAGTTAAAATATATAAATAATAAGTAAAGGAGGTCAAGTGATGAATGAAGAAATAGCACAGTGGAGCAAAACACGAGAACCCAAGCTGCTAAATGATGCATGACACATACGTTGGGTCAACTGCCTTTGGCTTTTGGGGTTTTCATCGTTTGAAAATGTTTGTATGGGCTGTCCATCAAGAACGGCCCATTTCGTAGATGGTTATATTGTCCACTCGTGTTACCATTAAGTTCTGGTGACAGTGTATTAAGTGGCCCTTTTGACTTCCATATTGTTGCAGGCCAAGATGCTGCTTCATTGTGGTGTTTTCTTTGGTGGGCTGGTAGAAACAAAAAACTCAAAGCCACCCAACTATTACCAAGTACTTCCCCTCACGAAAAGCCATACCGGTTGGCTTTGCCAATTCTTGTTCTTATCTTGCAAAAAGTCCTCCCCACTCTACAGCAAATTTGATTAAAAATAATTAGCAGTTATATAAAGATGTGTGAAGCCCGGTTGAGCCTGGAACCAGTATTTGCTGAATGTTTTGTAGTTTATCATGTATTGGGAATGGGTTCACATAGCTATGGAGATGGGTCTTGGAACACCTATATATTAGAGATAAAACTAGAATGAATAGGAACATTGAAAATAAAGTGAAACCAACATTAGAATTTGTTGTTTGCAATATATGGCCTGCTGCTGATTGCTATACTGGTTTTCAAAGGCTCTGAAACTGAGCGGTCAAGCCGATAATGGCAGAGACACCCTTTAACAACAGATTTAGTCGGCATCAATGTTCAAATTATGCACGTTGATGTTAAAACATTGCTTGGCTTACATAGGAAACTGTTTAAGTAGAATGTACATGTAATCTTTAGTTTGGTGCTTATAGTGTGTTATGTTTGTGCAGATGAGGGCAGCTGAGCGCTACTTGTAATTCAACAGGGTTTGATTTCATGTCTATCATACCTGTTACCTAACTCTTCAAACAGAGCTTAGAACAGTCGCTACTCCGTTACTGTTGTATGGCAGCTTCTTTTGTTGATTCTATTTTAATTTACATTTCAATGTTTTTCGTATGTTTTAAATGTACTGTGAAATTGACATGGATCCACCCTTAAAACTATAAAATAGATTTTTCATAGAAAATATGTTTTGCTTCTTTTTGTTTCAGTAAACAACACTAATGTGATTTTACCGACTTTGTGCAAAATTACTCGTACTCGCATTTATGATAAAACTAACTTCAGACATGTAAAGATTTATAATCTGTCAGGTCTGCAAATAGTATTTTTAAGTGGTTGGATTAAATAGTAATCTGTTTAAGCTTGGACTATAAAGGAATTACTGGGGGATATTTACCTCTTATTACCTCTTCTGACAGCCAGCCCACGCCTGTCTGATTGTTTGCTGAAAATCCCCCTAGGTGATTGGTTGACTATTAAAATATTTCCTACAGCTATTGATCTGAAACCGCTACCTGGCGTCCTGTCCTTGGATTTGAAAGAAGAAACTATAGTCCAATGAACACTTTGTGATATTTGCTATTTCATAACCTCGGCCACAAAATTCAGGGTGCCCACTACTGTTGTACTGACATATTACTGCTAGGTGAGGTGATTCCTCCTTTTGTAGCCGGCACGTTTGGCATGTGGTCATAAACACAGTTAGGGCACAAACAGTTTTTTGTAGTACATTTAATAGTACTAGAATAGTACTATTAACCTGCTACAAAAAATGTATGCGCAAATATATGTGCAGAGGTTATGCATATCTTTTTATGTGCTGCGATCCGCCGCTCAGACTCCAGAGTCTCTGCACATGTAAGTATACATTTTAGTAGTAAAGGGGAGAGGGACAGAGGGTAAAGGCTGGAAATGGGGAGTGTTTCCTACTAAATGGAGTGGTTAAGGGAGGAATAAAGAGAGGTTGAGGAAGGGATGTGCATCCACCCACAAAAAAGTAAGCCCATTCCTATTCACAGACTGCACTTCTAAAGATACAGTAAAAAAAGGACTGAAAACAGTTGTAAAGGTACTTGAGTACAGAGCTGGAGTAAGTACTGCATCAGACATGGCCAACCACTGGTACAGCAACATCCTCCAATAGAAAATATCGGAGGTAGGCACTTAAAATAAAACCCTATAGGGAACAATGCTAAATGAAATTGCATTTCTTAAACTAGTTAAAAATATAAATACATTAAATGTAATGTTACAAATTTAAAAAATCAAACATTGTTTAAATTTAACATAGCTGAATAACTTTTTATATTTAAAAATTAATGTTACTTTAATTTGTTAAAATATAATTAATTATATTTTTCTGCATGTCACTTTTAATAAGTTTCTGACACAAATAAAAACATTTTTTTACTTGGAACTTTTTTTACTGTGGAAAGTTTTATATAGTTTAAAATTCAGGAAAATAATTTAAATGTATATTTTTATATTCCAAAGAATGACATTTTGAATTTAAACTAAGTTATTAATGCTGTAACAATTGTCATGTTGTTCTACAATCAATAATAAATAATTTCACATTAAATGTATGCATATATACAATTAGTTCACAATAATGCCTATACTTTACCACATACATGAGAAAAGTTGCTAATAGTAACTTTGAACTATTAACATATTTTAAAATAATTAAAATAAAGGATTGATTAATTTAAATATAATAAATTAAATAAAAAATAATTTTCAAAGATTTATTTCAAATAAAACCCACCTAAAGTCAAATGTTTGTACTCACTTCTTATGTATTAAAAATTACAAAATTATAGAGAACTCGTCTAAAGAGCTCTACCACATTCTAAAGGAATTTACTTCCTTTAAAAGTCCGCAAGAAATGCCAAAAACTAATGAATGACGGAAGATCTTTCTACGTTTCTAGACGATAAAATTACAAAAATATGTAAATCCTTTGAAACAGAGAATACATCCCTCCAATACCTGGAACAGGAGCTATACGCGAATCAAGCGGTACACACGCATGATTCATCCCCGAGCTGGTCCACTTTCGATCAGTTGGATAACGAAAAAACTATGCTATTAGGACTTAAAATCAAATCAGGCTCCCCCAGTGATCAGTTGACCTCAAAACTATTTGCCATTCTTGCCCCAGTGTTAGTAGCTCCTCTTTCCTGCCTCTTAAATACATCCCTGATAGAAGCGGAATTTCCCAAAATTTGGAAGGCAGCTAGAGTCAGACCCTTATTGAAAAAGCCCGGTGCTGATGTAAACACCTTCTCTAATTACCACCCCATCTCCCTGCTGCCCTATCCAGGAAAAGTACTGGAGGCATTTGTAAACAAACAACTGGTAACTTATCTTGAGACGAACAACCTACTCGACTCCTCACAGTCGGGTTTCCGTGCTGCTCACAGCACGGAAACAGCTCTGGTCGAGGTTGCCGACAACATCAGACTTGCTCTTGACAGACATCAATCTTGCATTCTGGTGCTTTTGGATCTGTCGGCTGCCTTTGACACCATCTCCCACCAGATCTTGATCAGAAGACTGTGGGAGTGCGGTGCAAAGGGCAGGTTTTAAAATGGTTCATCAGTTATCTGTCAAATCGAACAACTACACTACAAATAGGTGAGACTTTGGCCAGTACTCGGCCTGTCACAAGAAGCGTGCCGCAAGGCTCTATTCTTAGCCCTTCGCTTTTTACCGTTTATATGGCCCCTTTGGCCAAATTGATCAGGGCATACGGATTTGACGTATTATCATATGCGGATGACACGCAAGTACTGGTTACCCTCGGCCCTGATGTAAATGACACCAGAAAGCGTTTTAAAATGTGCCTGACAGAGGTAAAAAACTGGATGAGTCTAAACCATCTCCAGTTGAATGGCACCAAACCTGAAATTATGACCTTTGGGCGAGCAAGCGAACATTGGACCCATGACTGGTGGCCCCCGGAACTGGGGGAGTGCCCCGTCCCAAAAGAATCAGTCCGTAACCTAGGATTCCGTATGGACAACAAATTATCCATGAAGGACCATGTAAATCATACTGTAGGCACCTGTTTCGGAATCATGAGGAGTCTACGTAAGGTCTTCAAATGGTTACCAGCAGAAGCACGCAGAACTTTGGTTCAGGGCCTCATAGTAAATAGGCTAGACTATGGTAACTCTCTTCTTCTTGCCATAAATGAGTGCCATATTAGGAAACTGCAAGTAGTGCAAAACACGGCTGCTCGTCTGATCCTGGGCTTACCCAGACGATCCCCCTCTATGCCATGCTTAAAAAGTTTACATTGGCTCCCTATTAAAAAAAGAGCCATTTTTAAAACCATGTGTTTGGTACATAAACACATGTATGGCTCAGGACCAAAATATTGGAATCAAAAACTGACATGGTACCAGCCTGGTCGACAACTGAGATCAAGTTCCAAGTCACAACTTACGCCACTGAGAGTTCTAACTGTTAGAAACGGCGGACGCGCCTTTTCCTTTATGGCGCCATCCCTATGGAACAAACTCCCCCTATACATACACACAACTACTGAACTCATGAGCTTTCGAAAAAAATTGAAAACATGGCTCTTCAGTTAAGAATTCCATTCTAGACTCATCTTTTTTTCTTCTGGGACTGTCCGCATGCGCCATGAGGCTCCCTTGGGAAGTGATATGTTGCGCAATACAAATATCCAGACTAGACTAGACTATGTATGGAATAATTGAAATTGATTTAACTTTTTCTTAAAATGTTACATTTATTTTTAAATTAGAAAAGGTTATTAAACTATTTCATCATAAAATTATATTTATTTTTTTAAAAGCATAGTTTTTTAACAGTAAATTGTATTTATGCATTTATAAACAATGAAATTAATGACTTTCTTTTATTATGATTTATTTAGGGTTCTATTTCAAGTGCACACCACCGTTATTTTCCATCTGTGGGTGTTGCAGAGTAATTGGTTGCCCAGTTGTGGTGCTGGATTTACCGCTACTCCTTTTTGGCTGTAGTAACATACACTCGAAAATTTGACTCAGATGTGTAGATTTACTCACATGCATGTTTACTTTTTTTTAAAATAGAACCCATAGCAGTCGTTTAGTTTTTGGCAGAATGGTAATTCCACATCATTGAGAGCTGTGACCTCTAACCAGAAGCCCACCTGCCAAATGGTGTCAGACCCAATGCATCACAAAGCCTAAGCCACCACACCATATCATGCACCCGGCATTATATATTTCCTGAAATTATTCCGGCTGCTTTGGCAAGAAATAGATAATACCAATTGACATATCTAATGTTAGTAAAACTACAGTTATATAGCACACAACATAATCCAGTGGCCTAAATGTCAGATATACATGGCCAGCCGCGGCCCATGGAGGGAGTTCGGTGGGGCAGGGAGGCGGTGCGGGAGAGGGGCAGGGTGGACGGTGGTCAACAATGGAATATGGATAATTGGAGGTAAGTAAACAATTTAGTAAACAAAATGAATTTTTGTAGCGCGCCCTGCATTGCAAAATGCGATGCAGGGTGCGCTACGAAATTCGTTTTATTTATTAAATTGTTTACTTACCTCCAATTATCCATATTCCGTTGTTTACCACCCCCCACCCTGCCCCTCCCCCGCACCGCCTCCCTGCCCCACCGAACTCCCTCCACAGGCCGCGGCTGTACATGGCTACATTGTGACCTAGTCCCACCTACGAGTGCCTTAGGCTCAAGGACAACAAACCTGCAGCCAACACATGCCAAAGTAAACCATGTTTGAAATGTGAAAAACGTACGTTTTACATCAGCTAAGTCCCGCTTAAGAAGTGCTGTGTAGGCCACAAGTCGTGCATGCATAATATGCAGCAGTGACAGAACTGATATTGCTTCATTGCTGTATAGACTACAGTAGCCTTTCCTTACTTTGAAGGCTGGCTTAGGATGCTATAATAATTTCTGTGCACTGTTGCAGAACTTATCAAAAATCTAGTTCTGTAGTACTGTTGGATGATTTATAGTGCACTTTATAGATAATTTTAATAAAATCTCTCCTTTTCTGGCTGAAGCCTCAATAGTCATGAATCCAGGTATACCCCACTTATATCAATGTATTCTTTCCTTCAGTGGTAATAAATATCTCCCCAGCCCTCCTGATTTGGTGTGAAATACCACTCTCAGCAATAAAAAAGCACCATAGCCTTCCAAAAGATCATAGGCAGCAAGACAATGGGAGTTAATTGCAGAGCATCCACACCTACTTATCTTAGAATGCGCCTGGAAGGGAAGGGCATGATTAACTAATAAACAGCACAAAGGAGTAGACAGGAACGCCCTCAGAAACCTGTTTATGGTCAGTAGGGATCTCCTGGGAGATTTGACTTTGATAGTGGTGTGCCCTTAGCTATTTTATCCCTGGTACTGACAGGTTGAAACGCGTTGCCAAAAAAATTGTATCTTTAACTGAAGCGTTGAGTGCGGACTTTCCTCGCCTCAGTGAATCGTGAGGTTTGGCCTTTATATATTACTAACGGGACCCGTGTTTCAAACTCAATGTCTTCGTCACGGCGTCATTTCTGCATTACTTATGGGTATTTAGCCACTTGGCTATAGTGGACCATGGATTTGCATCTCGATGTGATGAACATCTATTTCCACATTGGATGTATGAACTTTCGAAATTTTCGCTGCTTGAATTTGACATTTTATTTTTATGCATATTGTTATTTCTCAAAAATGCAATTGTGGGATTTGAATTGCACAAAATGGTTTATTGGTGTAAAATTATGTTCTGACAATACTTCTTGTCTCTTGAAAAACGAATGGTGAAAGTATGTCTTTTATGTTTTACAAACTTGTAAAATAATTTTTATGGGTGATTGGTCACAATGCGGAAACGAGGTCCTGACAAAGTTCTGTTGAGGTTGAAACGGGTTGCTGCATGAACTGCATCCTTAACTGAAGCGTTTAGTGCGGACTTTCCTTACCTCAGTGAATCTTGAGGTTTGACCTAGATATATATATATATATATATATATATATATATATATATATACTATTAAAACGTTTGCCTACCTCAAGACCATTCAGCAACCATATTAACAGTCTTGGTATTTAATACCTTGCTGGAATTTCAATGATTCCATGTTCTTGAATAGGAAACTTTGCTTTCTACTACCATATGTTCAGTATCCTATTTGATCCACTTCCACCTTGAATACTTAACAGTCTTGCAAACCTCATTTGATTAGACTTAATAGATCTCTTCAGTCATGATCTGGATCATTCATGTTGCAGAAAGTGGAAGTGGTACCCCTTCTCAATTTTTTCTCCTGAATTCCACAGATCTTGCCAACTGTCCCCTAACTACAGTACTTTAATGGCATTTGCAGAATTGGTTCTTAGGCTCGGTAACAACCCAGCACTCATTTCAGCCAACATCCACTGCATTCCAGCCAAGATCAGATTTAGGATCTTCTGTAAACCTTCTTAAATTAATCTGTCTAAGTTTGAAATCATACTCACTCAGCAGAGAGCCTCTCAAGGCAATGTCTATGAGTCACATCTTTAAACTCAGACAAATAAGAAGACGTTGCTACTTTTCTAACCTTGTAACATCATTTCCTGCTCTTCAATGGGTTTATCATTTTCAGTTTTGCCTATCGAAATAGAGCTCACCTCTGTTCTCCAGGGTAAAAAAGATAACCACTCACAACAAGCCCAGAATGTTTTAAGGCACCTGCTACATGCCTCACGAAGTTTAACATTGTGAACGCTGCACCTCACTTTTCACATTAACTTCTAGTTACAAAGTGCTGTTCCAAATTTCCGTAAACATCAGCTAAATTATAATGACTCTCTCTAAAATCGAGAGAATGGGAATACAGGTTTATCAAGCTCAGGCCGTCTAACTTCGGCCCAGCCTCCCCCACTCTCCCAGAAAGTGAAAATCTTTCAAAGGTACCAATATGCACCAAACTGTGGCTGTTTGACAGCTAAGGAGGAGATCTAGAGAGAACTTTACTTCACTCTTCCATTAACCTAGATCCGCACAACACTGTGAACATTTACCATGTACAAACTCAAATAAAACAATATAATGAGGGTTTAGCTGTGAAATGTTAAGCTTTTCTCACACAAATAAATATGACCATGCAAATACTCAGAGCACAGAGCTTCCATTATAATTGTCTGGTTAATATTTTCATTTAAATTTTAGTATTGATTGTTTCATTTTTACAAATTACCCTTTTGTCCAACAGTTGTTTCAAGACTAGTTTGTATTGCTGTGCCTGAGCAGTGGTTTAGTTTTCATCTTGCTCCATCAGTGGTATGCAAAGGCAAAATAAAGCTATTTGTTCATTCAGGGCAGTGCTTAATTTGAGATGGTGGTTTCCAGTGCTCAGGGCCGGCACTTAACACTCAGCACTGGTGCTTGTGACAGTCTGCCACAGGGTGGCGCTGTCTGCCAGATCTGAATGTTATGTTATGTTATGTTAATTATTTATTTCTATAGCGCACGGCTACTCAAAAAGAGTGTCCCGGCGCTTTATTGGAGAAAGAGACAAAACTGCAACATAACAACATAACACCAGATAAAAGACTAAAAGAAGTGTGGGCCAGAGATTCACGGAAGACCGGCTACTGAGTGAACAGCCAAGTTTTAAGGCCTTTCCTAAAAGCCAGCAGGCTGGTGGCTCCCCGCAGGGCCAGTGGTAAAGAGTTCCACAGCTGAGATGCCAGCAGTCCAAAAGAGCGGCCTCCGAGGCGCGCTTTCTTTACCCGGGGGACAACAGCAAGGTGCAGGGATTCTGACCTCAGAGACCTGGTCGGATGATAAAAGACCAGTCTCTTTTGGAGGTACTTAGCTCCCTCCTTGTGAAGAGCTTTGTAGGCCAAGGTCAGCGCCTTAAAGGCGATCCTCTTGCGGATAGGAAGCCAATGTAAAGTTGCCAACAGGCCCAAGGCCCTGGAGCGCCTACTAAGGCCAAAGATTGCCCTGGCAGCGGCGTTCTGCACCACTTGAAGCCGCTGCAGCAAGTACTCTGGAAGGCCCAGGTAAAGAACGTTGGAATAATCCAACCTGGACCCAATCAGAGCCTGGACTGTCAGCGTCCTATGTTCCACGGATAACAGAGGAAGGAACCTCCGCAGCATCCTAAGGATGCCAAAGCAAATGCCCGACACCCCCAGGATCTGGGATTTCAAGGTAAGCCTGTTATCCATCTTCACCCCCAGATTCTTAGCAACCTGAGAGGAGCAGGACGGAGGGAACATATCCAGTGGCCACCAAGTCTGCCAATCTGGCTCTGTGTCGCACCCAAAGAAGAGTACTTCGGACTTGTCGGAACTGCACTTAAGGCTGTTTAGATGGAACCAATGAAAAACAGCCCCAAGGCAATCCCGAATACTCTCCCCATCAAAGTCACCTCCTCTCTTACAGGAGAAGAGGAGCTGGGTGTCATCCGCGTAGGATACGATCTGGGCACCATGCGACTCCACCAACGCTGCCAATGGGGTCATAATGATGTTAAAGAGGGTCGGGCTCAGAATAGAGCCCTGAGGGACCCCGACTCCCAGAGGTGGCATCACGGCGGAATCAGGCGGGGCCCAGATCGATTGCCGGCGGCCGGCTAGGAAGGAGGAAAACCAGTCGAACACCGTCCCCCGTAAGCCTATGAATATGAACACTCTTTATTATTTTTTTTTACATTAGCAATCACTAATACGTGCCACCCAAGCCATTTGTTTAGCTTTGGGGCCCTGAACAGTCTGAACTGTCACACTTGTAGGAGTGTGATGGTTAGTAGTTTTCTTGGTACTGCAATTGCCAGCAATAGCAGGGGCAATGGATAGTGCAAGCTGATGTGTCCTTCTGATGGGGCCCTGTCACTTATTGTTTTGGAAGTTAACCACTGATTCATGGATGAAGAGGGTTGACCATATCCAAGTACCTGTTTTTGTCTTTTCTTGACACCTGTGCTACAAGTATTGCAAGCTGTTAGTAACCAAATGAAATCACGGGCCCAAGTTTAAAGTGAGGGCACAAAATGTGAGAAAAATCTTAAAACCTGACAGGATATTGGCAACAGCAACACAGCTACTAGCAGCCATCCCTGAATTCTAAATCCCCAAATGCAGACATAAATGCTAACTGTCTTTGTCTGCATCAATCGCTTGCACGGCAACGACACTAAAATTAGAATGCAGGTAAACAACAGTAATGAATGCCCACCTCACAATCTAAGCCATCTGAGTGCCAGAGCAAATATCAGACTAATAACTTCATTAGCTAGCACTTTGACACCCTCGTATATAATGCGCTTTACAAATCTCAAAATACAAAATGAGTGTGCTAACAGTTCCTTAATATGCTCTGTTGAGAGTGTTAACAGCTAATAATTGAACATCAAATAATGAGCAAACCTTGCTGAAGGCTCATAATGAGGGCAAAAGGCAATTAACAGTTGATAATGCCCAGGAGATGTCAGCAATACGTATATAGCAGCCATCCTCCCAGGCTCTTCCCATAAACAGACCCAGACTCAGCTCGTCATGAGGCACGGTTGAGCTGCACTCATGACGAGCTGAGCTCGTCATGGCTGTTGGAACTTTCGCACCTGGGGATAATTTCCCCACTGTGCTGAACGTTCCAAAACGGGTGTGGCTGTGACGAGCTCAGCTCGTCATGAGTGCAGCTCCACTGTGCCTCATGACGAGCTCAGCTCGTCACAAGCACGGCGGCGCCGCTCGGGGCCCTCCTCCCCCCGCACAGCATGTGAAAACGCCCCGCAGTGAAGGGGTTAATGCCACATTGTAAGCACTCTGAGTCAAGTAGTCTTAGTTGTGTGTTAATAAATGTTATTTCTCATTGGAGAATGGCCCGCGTGCATTTGTAGACCCCTTTCTTTGCTGCTACAAACTTCTGGTCTTGCAGCAACCTTCCACACGCTGTAGTACCATGAAACATTAATATATATATGGAAGAAAACCAGAATGCTCTCAGTGCAATGAAAGAACCTGGGTAGCTGTGAATGTACATGGGCAGTGTTGGAAGTGGTGATGATGAATGGTTTTCTAGCCATGCTCTGACAGTGAAAGATGGGGCAGTGCTATGGAACAGGACGGAGCCAGGTCCCCGCTGAGGCGGAACTCATCACCTGATCCAAGGAAGTTTCTAACAACTGGAAACATCATCAGGATTCTTAATACTTTTTTTTATTGCTAAAAGCATCAGTAGGCAGATGTTCCAGTGTTCCTTCCTTCTCACATTAACCAAAGCCGACCACTTAAAATTTAAACAAACCGTGAAGCACAATGCAATGTTTAACCTTTGGAAATTATTTTTCCTTTCAGCTCGTGTTACTACGCCTAATAAAACATTGTTGAGGCAGGAAGCGGAGCCTGTTATTCGCCGTCCTGCAACATTTAAAAATGGAACTTTCATTGCTTGGAGGTGGGGGTAAAAGTTCGACGAAAAAAGTTTTCTCATGATGGAAATCGCTTTTTTAGGTCTTGCCTTGCAGAAAGCACAAGCTGTTTGGTTGTGAAAGAACCTATTGTAGGTAGGGCCGGACTTGCCATAGTGGGCAACAGGCGGGCAACTAGAGCCAAATTTGGGGGGGGCTGACATTTTTTTCGGGCGAGGCTAATTCTTCCAACCATAGACAGAGTGACTGTAAGAAGAGGTGAAAACACAACAAAAGCCTAATTTACAAGTAAATGGTCTTTTAAAGACCTTTTAGGTTCTCGGGTGCGGCTGTAATTAGATGGTCGCTCTGGCTGTGTCAGCCCTGGCTGGCACACACGACGGGGGATGGGGGGCTGAAGCCCCGTGAGCCCAATGGGTGTTGCGCGCCTGGTGGGCATTAGGCATTTGTCTGGAAGGCTGGGGGCCGGTTCTGTAGCGGTGGGGACTTGTTTTATTACTGGGGGCCAGTTTTGCACCAATGGTGCAATATCGGCCGCCAGTAACAAAAGCAGCAGTGCTGGGGGCCGGTTTTGTTAAACAGCAGTGCTTCATGCTTTACCTCTCCACTACACCCCACCAGCCCCCATGGGGGCCAGACCAACAAAATTGCCAGGGCTGCTTTGGGATTGCAGCACGGGCCTGACTGTAGGCCTAACAAAATCTTACACTAGGCTTACATCCCCGCCCATTGTTTGTCATTGGTCCTCATTGCTGTCACTATGATTTGCTTGAGTCTTATTTTATGGCTGGCCCAGTGCTTAATTTGAGACTGTGGTTACCAGTGGGGGAATTGCCACTCATTTTTGGAGAACAACACTTTTTTCCCTCATCTGACGCTTCCCGAGAGCAAGAGAGGGATAAAAACATCAAAGGAGAAAGGAGGAGGAAGAGCAAGTCAGAAACACCTTCATAATAGGCAAAAGCAGGGACCTGCAGGAGTGAGATATAGAGGGAGGGGGTGTCTAACAGTGGATTGGAGAGGCTTGAGGTGGATTAAAGTCTATGCAGCCTTCGTATTCAGCACGCAGCATTTAATAGCACAGGCCATGGATGCTTGGCAAAGCTTTGTGCTCAGGTACTCATTCTTTTACAAATTTAGGACTGGGCATGTCTTCTTCTACTTGTGTTTGTCCCTTCCCTGGCACTTTGCCTCTTTATCATACTTTTGATTGGCTGACTTTTATCCTTCCACTGCTCACTTTTAGGGAACTACATTTTTGGGTTTGGTTACGCACTCCAAGAGACTGCATGTTTTTATCTAGCTCCCTCTACTGGTGTGCTTCTCCCCCTGCCAAATATCCACACCCGCCTTCCATGTTGCTGCCTCCCTTGTGTGCTAACTGTTCTCTCTCTCTCTCTCTCTCTCTCTCTCTCTCTCTCTCTCATGTGCCCTTCTTCCCGCCCTCAGCTCTGTCTTGTTCTCTCTCTTGTGTGCTTCTCCAATGCCCCTGTTATGCTCTCTTCCTCATATGCTGCTCTTCTCTTCTTTCTCCCACCCTGGCTTTATTTTTATTTTATCTCCTGCCCAATTCCCTTGACGATGTGGTAGTCATGGAGGGGAGGCTGTTGATTTTTGTGGCAGTTATGGTTTGTTGTTAAGGGAGTCCATTCTTTGATGATGCACTTTATGTGTCTTTTCACTCACTATCTTAGTGAAATCTTGAACTTGGGTGGTTGCTGAAGTTTTTCATAATCGATATGGGGCGGCGATAGTGAGTTTAATGTTTTGTTGTGACCGAGCCTCTGTATGAAACACACACTGCAGAGACCAGTTGGTGTTTGGCACACGGTTGAGATGGCTACAACCTGATATAAAGCAGGACAGAACACGAAAACACGCTACAGAAGATTGGATTCTCCTCACCTCAAGCCGAATTCTTGGTTAATTTCAGTGGTGGCTGGCATTTACAGAGGGTGGAGAGGTGGGAGGGACACAAAAACAAAATAATAAATAAAATTGACTTACATTTCTTGCTTGCAGCGCAAAGTCCTCCTCCCTCAGGTGTCTTCCCTGTAAGCAGGAAACTGCACTACCCAATCTTGTCGCAGCTCTCACAGTGTGAGAGCAGCGACAGTATTGGAAGGAGCGGCCTCACTCAGCGCTTTCAAGAGCACTTTGAGACTTGCGCTTTTTTTAATTGGGCTGTCTAAGACAGGTAGGTTAGAGATTTGTAAAATGTGCATGTCTGGCTGGCTGTCGCAAGACGGCCAGCCAAAGAGATATGCACATTTTAAAGCTCACAGCTCCCTGTTGCTGCTGCTGCTCTGCAGCACTGACCCGGCCCTGACAATTAGTTTGGGACGAGTTGCTGAAAAATAAAATGGTAATAAATAGACTTCATTACCATTTTATTTTTCAGCTCTAGGGCATGTGGGGCGGCACCACGCCGCTCAAATGGAGGAGCAGCCCCATGGTAATTTTGAGGTTCTTCCTTGGCAGCTAGTCTGCTGGTGGAGGTACAGCTACTATGAGGTCCGCGAAGGACGTGAGCCTATTCTGCAAAAGACTAATGCCACAAAAAGAGTGGAGACATTAACCAAAAAGTAACTATTATGTCCGTATCATACTCGGACATGCACCCGTCTTGTCTCAGCATGATCCCGATGTGGTCACGACAATTTCCCCCCACTTTCGGAGTGCATTTTCAGGGATGTTATTTCGTAGAAGAAATTCCAAACCGAAATTCCTTCTTCAACAATGAAGACAGCTTCTTGGAGGAGAACCCTTGGTTACTTTGGTGAAGAACTCAAAGGGCAACAGTGTGATGCAGAACAAGAAGCCATCGCTAATCGATTTAAATTCCACTCGCAAAATTCAAAACCAGGCTATTAATATTTACAGGATGCTTGTGGTAAGGATGTACCAGGTGTTCTATTATAACAGATGTCTGTTTTGTTTTTCATTAAAAGGTGAATATTATAATAACATTGGCAATCAGTATGGTGCATACTAATGAATTTATCTTCATCGTTAATGATTTAGGGGCCACCATTGTTGACTTCTACGGTGCTCTATTTAACACACTTGAAAATATTAAAACCTAAGGGAGCACTTCTGAAGTTTGAACCTAGAAGCTGAATGGTTCATTCTGATCTCCTAAGTGGAGTCCTACTGGCTCTGCTTGGCAACCATCGGAATGACTCCCAATCACATAACGAGATAGGAGCTATAAAGTTCATATGGTGCTAGAGCAGCCGAAACTGCATTTGAGGCCATTGAGTAGTGTTTTAATCCTCGTTCTTTCTATGGCTATTTGGATGTGTGCTCCCAACTCCACTGGAATACAGGAAGGACGTATATACATATGAAAATTAAATGCTATTTTCACATGTTTCGTTCTTTATTTCATCACTAAGAAATCCGTTTTTAAATTGTGTCGCACCTCAGCTGGTATGTTATGTTATGTTAACTGCATTTATTTTGCGCACAGCTGCTCCAGCGAAGGAGCGTCCTGGCGCATGGAAAAGGTGAACATAACACAACGCGGAAAAAAAGGTGAGAGTCAACATAAGAAGATTAAAACAAGTAGGTTTCGACGGCCCTGCGAAATGCTAGAAGATCCTCTAAAAGGCGGATTTCCAAAGGAAGCGAATTCCAGAGAGCCGCAGCTCTCACACGGAAGGAGCGGCCGCCCATCCGGCTAAGCCTGAAACGCGGGGTAACCGCAAGGGATTGCCCTAGGGATCTGAGGGAGCGAGTCGGGACATAAGGGGATATAAGGTTATTGAGGATCTCAGGTGCCGATCCTTTTAAAATTTTAAAAGCAAGGCTGAGTACCTTAAAATGGATTCAGCTTTTCACTGGTAACCAGTGTAAGGACCTCAGAGTGTTGGACGTGGGACATGACCTCGGCAGGCCCACCACTGCTCTCGCAGCCGCGTTCTGGACGCGCTGCAGGCGGACGATCTCAGCTTGGTTAGCTCCCAGCAGGAGCGAGCTGGCATAGTCCAGCCGGGAGATGATCGTCGCTTGGAGGACCAACTGTCTCGTCGGGGCATCGAAAAATTTAAGCACCGGCCTCAGTCCGCGCAGAACACCAAAGCAGCATGCTGCCACTCTCTTAGTGTGGGTGGTAAAACATAAGGTGTGGTCGAGCCATACTCCCAGGTTTCTGAGCTCCATCACCGGTATGGGGGCAGGCCCGAGCTCCTGTGGCCACCAATTGTCCCCCCAGCAGTCCGTTCCTCTTCCCACGATCATCACCTCGGTTTTTTTTGCGTTCAGCTGGAGACAGTTGTTATTCATCCAGCTGGCCACCTCTCTCAGCCCATCTCGGAACCTGGGGGCATCCAGTTCGGCGTGATCGGTGATTTGTTTGCTTTTGTAAGTGTGCAAATAAACCTAAAAGTTTTGCCAATGCTTGTATTTTAGAGAATGTGATTAATAATTATTTCAGTGTTGCCTAACTGCATGTTATTGGAGTGTTGGACAAAGAACATCTATAATCATGTTGAACAAGCAATAATAAGTAACAATGGCGGAGTAGACATTTTTATAGAGGTGAACCGCAATCGATGACCTATAGGGTGAAGGGAGGTGGAGACAAGCCACATCAAGGGTCCAAATTTGATCTAGTAAAATCCCTTAACAGATGTAAAGTGTGTTTTCAGGGTCTTCTGAAGAACCTGAAAGAAATGAAAAGCTGCATTTCATCTGGGGTTTATACCAGAATGTTTGGCTACAAAGAAGGATGCTGTATTAGTGTCTTTGGAAGCGTCTGGTGTCTCTTGTTTGATATAAGGTTTATTTCTTGTTCTAGATCCACCTTTGATTGTCATTTCTTCACATAGGCAAGCAGGTTGAGCTGGGGAAAGAATCTTACAGTCATTCAATGGGGCTTGTAAGCTGTTTCTCCAAAGTGAAACAAGTGCAATCTAACCAGAATTGATGTTATGTGGATAAATGTCTTCTTTCCTACACCACTCTGGGGGGCATATTATCAAGAACGGCATTAAAACTATCGCTGGTTTAGCGGCAGAAAACTGCTGCTAAAGCGGCGATAATGGGCTTGATAATATGCTGTAGAGAATTCCAATAGAAGCCCATGTTAACACCAGAACATGGACTTCTATTGGAATTCTCCATGGCATATTATCAAGCCCATTATCAATGCTTTAGCAGCAGTTTTCTGCCGCTAAACCGGCGATATTTTTTGACGCCGTTCTTGATAATATGCCTCTAAGTGCAGCATGTATCATCTCTTTGGGAGGGCCCATTGTTGATTTGGATAGAAGTAAGCGCCCATTTGCATCTGACAAACGTATGGCAGAGGATATGTTACATTAGTTTGTGATTCTGAACCATCCGCTATTTTGTGCAATATTTTCTTGATGCTGTCACCAATCAACATATCTCCCTTGCGCTCTGTAGGCTTAAAGCCTTTTTCTCGAGTACTCTAGTCGGAGAAATGAAACATTTTTGCTGAGAACAAGTGCAGCAATGCACAGGACACCTTAAATCATTGCTAAATTGGTGCTTCTATATAGAGCAAAATGTCACACCAAGAGGCATTGTGCTCTGTATTTTAAACCCAATTTTGTAGGCAGGATATTCTCTGTTCATTTACCTTGGGCTCCTCTTATACTAGTATTTGATTTTTTTCATAAACACATTTATTAAATATTTAGGGCCTAATTTATGTGAAAGCAGCAATGCGTCACTTCTCAGTGCGCCCTCCTTGTGACATGATTGATGCGTCATATTTACTGTATGACGCATCATGTCGCAAGGAGTTAAAGATACGTCAGTATTTCTAACGTATCTGTATGGTGCAAAATTGACGCAATGCTGGAGTGTGTCACAAAAGTGACGCAGCTCCAGCAATGTGTCTTTTCACATGGGGCAAGCCCCATGTGAAAGGGCCTGCGTCAGTCTTACGCCTGCCGTGAGGCAGGCGTAAGATATTGATGCATTTGCGTCCTAGAAGTGGCGCAGTGAAATCTTATAGATTTCACTGCGTCACTTCTGTGACCCTTTCTTCCGTCAGAATGCCCCCCCTGCATACATTATACCTGGTGCAGGTATAATGTGGCGCAGGGATTTGCAAAGTGACGCATCTACCTAGATGCGTCACGTTGTAAATATGATGCGTCACAGAAAGTGACGCACCGCGGAGTAAAAGTGACGCACGGCCTCATAAATAAGGCCCTTAGAACTCCCCCTCCTCACTACCCACCCCTACTCACACGTCCCAGCCCCCACTCCAGATAACACCCTAAGAGCAAAGAGCTAACACCAAGGAGAGCACAAGGCAGAGGACAAAAGAAAACCTTGCACAAGCACAACTTTTTAAGCCCTATCAAAGGCAGTGGCTTTTATTGCTTGAGAGCTTGCCAATTTCTGCTCGATTTGACATTTTCAGGAAACGAGCATCCTGTTCATGAACCGCTCTGTGTGCCATTTCAGGTATGCACATGGCTAGCCCTTTTTTCTCCCTCCCCACCCCCACCTCTGCCTTTCCTCCTCCGTCGAGAGGTACTGATGAGGCTCAGACGCAAGCCCGGGCGCATTTGTAAGCGCCACCATCCCTCCGACTCCTTGACACCACTGTGGCTGTGTCACTTGCAGAGATAACGGCACATCTCTCTCGGAAGTTCCGGCTTGACACATTACACACAAACTGGCATATCGAGACTAATAGAAAAATCTCCTTTCGCTGTCACTTTACTGCTCCGGGAGATTAGCATATCATTACACCGCTAAATTGAACCTGATCCTCTTAAAAAACATTATGAAAAGGCTTTGCTTGGCAGGTGCGCTGCAAACTTTTTATTAGCCTTTACTGTATATTTGAAGGTTACAGAACATGCTAAATTGTTCACTTACTGTAAGGCTGACACGTTCAGGAAGCTCAATGTCTTTTTATATTGGTTCTCTGAAAGACTTCTTTGATTCGGGGAGATAGCAGGCACCGTCGCTGTGCTTTCCCAGCAGGCCGCTTTATTTGTAAGGGGTTTGAAGCAGGCGAAGTGTAAGCTGAAAGAGGCAAAGGGATGTTTGTCTTCCTGATCTGGAACCATTTCCTTCAGAGGGGTGTTCGTTGGCTGGTTGTGTGAGCTGCTTCATTTGTGCTGGTGGTTGATGGTGAAGCCTCCAGGCACCCATTTCTGGACTTATATTTCATCATCAGTCTTTGATCTAGAATTAAAGAGAGAAGACAGAAAAGGGAGAAAAAGATGGAGAGGAACCTGTGACAATAGTGACAAAGGGAGAAAGTAGGGGAAAAAGAACCTGAAAGGGTGAGATTAAGAGAGAAGTGAAGGCTAGTGGAAGAAAGAGGCATGAGGTGGAATCAAGAAAAGCATCCGTAGTATTCAGCAACCACGGCCTTTGGCCGTGCCTGCAATGAACTACTAAGAAAAACCTTTGGTCCCTGCACTAATTTTTCTTTTTCTTTTTTTCTTCTTCTTTTTGCCAATGTGGATATTTACCAAAGCAGCACGGTTTTATATGCGTCCCTTTTCTAGCTTTATTGGTACTGGCACGACCAGAGCTCTGCCACTAATAAGGTAAACCGGAAGACTAGTGGCACCTTCTGTGTGTTGTATCAAATAACAAAAAGAGCCTCTTTTTAGTGAATTGGCAGCACTTCTGCTTGAAAAGTTTATTGTGCTTGAAGCGCCAAGCTTTGTTGCAGCTCAATGGTTAGAGCGGCAGACCCTGATGCAGAGGTCTAGCCCGGGACCAGGGTTCAATTCCCTGCCTTGGCAGATCTTGGGCTCAAAAATTCCACGGATCTGATAATTCTCGCCTCGGTACCTATTCCAATCATGGAGTTCCACTCTGCAACTCTAGGCAATAGCTTGCTTAATCTCCACAACGGCCCCCACAACGCTAAGGATGCCTGGCTTCACTTTGGGGGTGCCCAGGTGTGGACGCCGCACAGGGAAAGCCAGGATGGGTTCCACAGCGGTATTCGTACAAGCGCCTTGAGACCCTTTGCAGGCGAGTAGTGCGCTATACAAGTATCAATTTACATTTTTTACATTTACCATTCCTGACTAGAACTACATCTGAGATGGGATATTCCACCTTTTTTAAAACCATGTTTTGACACTTCTCGCCTTACCTGGCGAAGACCAGCTGTTTTCTTGTGTCGTCTGCCAAATATATTTTCCTTTGAAGCTCCTGATGAACATGTAAGTGATCTCTCCTTTAAGTTTTCCTTATGTCAGTATTTCCTTCGTAAAATTGTGGTATTTTTCAAGCTTAAGCTAAAGGGGCATATTATCATAGGGAATTTCTGCCGCTTTAGCGGCCGTTTTTGGCCGCTAAGCGGCGATAATTCTATTGCCCTATTAGCAAGCTTTCGCTAACAGCAGTTAGCGACAGCTTTTAGGTGATAGCGAGCGGTTTGGGGCCCGCTGTGCATGTTAGCGATATTTATCGCTAATGACATGCAAAGTGGGCATACCAAAACTGTTAGCGACTAAAAACCGTTGCTAACATCACTATCGCCTATTAGCAAGCCAGGCTTAGCGATGGAAATATTTGGGCTAAGCGCAAATATCTCCAAATACTAACACCTGCCCAGACCAGTTCTTAGCCATGTTATCCAATGGGAGGTGGATAACATGGCTAAGAGCATTTCGCCACTAATGCGTGAATATCGCTGTGTTCTCAGCGATATTCACGCATTTTGCCTCTATCGCCGGAAAATTTATCGCTTTGGAGATAAACGTTGCTAATAGCACATTATCTCCGCGATAAATTCCGGCGATGCTCAGTGGTAAAAAAATTGTCGCTAAGCCTATTTAGTAATAATTATCGCTACTTGTTGGTAATATGCCCCAAAGTTCCTTCATATTCCTCATTCTTGATCACATTCCGCAACACGTATATCCCACCGTTACGCAGTCCATCACAAGTCAGGAGCACGCTCTTCGAGTTCACCGATGGCACTAAAAGACTTGGTAACACCTCTACCAACACAGGGTAGTGTGAGATAGGAGAAGGTAGCTTCATGTGGGGAAAGTGTATGTGTGAGAGAATGCTGGTGAATGGAATGTTCTTGTGTGTGAGTGTCAGTTGGAGATGGGCTGAGCAGCAGTGAGGCTGCTCCTGGTGGGGCTCTCCCCTATGTAACTCCTTACTTCAATAAACCTACATGGAAAACTACCTGGATTGGACCTTCCTCATTTTACTACAGAAACAAATGCAGCAGACAACAGACAATACTTCTTTTTTCTCCAGTAATTATTGACCCCAGCAGGCCAACAACTGAACAAACACTGGTATGGTGGTGTCAGTAGGACGTGGCATGCCTGTGTGTTGTTTGAAGAAAGAGGTGAGCATGCCCCTAAAATATTAGTTTGCATCTTATACAGATCACTGTGTTGCTTTTTTTGGTAGGATTTTGTAACAAAGGCAGATGGACTAATCCACCATCTGCTTTTTGCTATTTTTACTGTGGCAGGTGCTTTGGTGAGGTACCCCTTGTTCCTGGAGTAGATATTCGAAGACACAGATGTATGGACCATCTCTCTTCTGTATTTAGGATTTTTTCTCAGAGGTTAGCTGTGCCATATTGAGTTCTCCATTGTCCTCTTTTTCATAAATGCCTTTCACCTCTGACTATAATTCACGTTTCAATACATATGTATGGAAACATACAAAGGCACAGGGAGACAAAGGTAAGGGAAGACAAAATATAGCATCATTATAAAAAGAATGATTTTCAGGAAACCCTGCATCACATGCAGGGCCGTACTGAGAACCAACCCCCCCCCTCCGCCCCCCCCCCCCGGGGAGGTGGGTGGGGGGGGGCTATCGAGCACTTTTCCACGACCGGTTTTGGTTCCCAGTCCGGCCCTGCAGTGACCGCTTTATTAAAGAGGCGTTATACACAGAAACCTTAAGCATCTGAACAAACAGTTCCAATCTCATTACTTATCTCCTAGTGGCTTCCAGAACCAATTACAAGAGGAAAGAAATGACAGGCACTCCATGCTGGCTTGGTCAAATGCCGCTTGCACAAAATGCCCACCTCCAAGAAATGTGTTGCCTACTTCCATTCCAAAAGCTGATACATTAATGCATGTTTAACCCCCAGTGGGAACTGTGCCAGGTCCAGCTGTTTGGCCATAGTGAATGCAGTCAAATTCAAGCTGCCTATAAATGTGCTCCTTACATGGCGTAGGCCAATCAAATCAAAGTTAGAATTTTCCAGTTACTCCCGCAAACATTTTGTGAAAATTAGTCTTTTATTCTCTTTATTTTATTTTATTTCTGCCTGAACTCTGCAAACAAGTAATTCATTCCCTGTCCTTCAGCAAGCAAGAAATCAGCAATGGTGTTCATCTGGTCTCCAGAAGTAGTCAATACTTGATGCCACAAGATTTCCATGCTTAAATGTCTCAGCTTGTTTCACAGTAATAGGGTGTCCTCTTACTGACCATGTTCTTTTTAAGGTGAAACTCCTAACTATACCATTAGATGAGCCGATACGTGAAAGGGCACCGTGCATAGTAAGCACACCATGCACTCTGTGTATTGGGATACAGAAAGGGCCATTATTTAAAGTATTTCGGTAGCATGCACACATCTTGCAGTGGTCTTTCCTTTGCCTCAAGACCACTTGGAGTAGCAAACTTCACTGCTACTTCCTAGGGATACTGCATGAGGCCTCTTCCTACCTTAGCATATAGGACTGAGCAACCCCCATGCTTCCTCCATGCATTCCTTCACCAGGACAATCCAGATTTTAACTGTGAAGGGGGTACAGGGGACTCTCTGACGCCATTTTGTCTTGCTTTCACCATTTCCCTTACCGGATGGTTTAGCATATTTTGTAGGCCACTCCCAGTGTTAGAGCAAGGCTGCTGATGTGTTTTACATACTTGCAATTGGCACATGGCTTCATGGTCCATGCTGCGTGAATGTCCACATGTTTATGGCCCACTCACATGGTCTGAAATATTGTGTATTGCAGAAGGGTCTCTAAGGCCTACTCTGCCCCATTAACCTGAGGCTGAAGTGATACATCTGTGCCATTGTGATTTGTCCCCTGATATCTCTGCCTCACAAGAGCGCCACAATTAAACTTTCTGAAGCACATCATGTCTCCCACCCTAGCATTCTGTGCGCCCTCTGACACAGGAGGTAACTCAATTTAATTAGGTCGCTATCTGTCATGAATAAAAAACACATTTCACGTTCATCGACTTCAACGTGCTCGCGCATGTACTTTCGTTGTTTTCAGTATCGCATTACTCAGCACTGAGGGCATCTGCATATGTAAATATTCAAATAACCAGGCTACCTCAATCTCTTCCCTCTGTGAATTGAACGGAATCAGCGTTGACACATGACAAATGTGGAGAGATTCATAAGGGATGTAGGGACAGGTGGGAGGCCGCGACTGCCAAGGCGGCCATTTTGTAAAATTCGGCTTCTGCTGATTGAACGGTTTCTAAAAATATTTTACCTGTATTTCGACGACAAGACCATGCTCCCATGACAGGATTTATTTAAAGGTGCTTTTCCAGAGAATGGCGTTGCACAGAATTGTACGCTATAAGATGAAATACAAAAGAAGAAAAACAAGGTTTGTCTCTGGAGGTGAAATATGAATCTGCTCGCCGTGTTCTGTGAATAACTTGCCAAGAATTTATAGATCCCTGAAGTTCTTTTGGGTTTATATTGTTTACCTTCCTGTCTGAAGCACCAGATAATTTACAGTCGGACAGTGAATTTCTCCTCGGAGCAGGAGACAGGCTCCTTCACCATGTAATTGTGAATGACACAAAGAGAGAAGAATTCGTGTCCATTCAGTGCCAGATCGGACCTAAAAAGCTAAACTTATCGATTGGCATTAAATAATTAGATTTATAATGCTCAGACACTTTGCCCTGCCTACACACATTTTTGTGGATGAGAGCTGTTTTCACTGCAATACTCCTCAGGAAACATCATCTGAAGCGGCAATGGAGTATCCCACCTACTGCCCGAAAAGATTGTTTCCAAGTTAATGCAATGAGGAAGTCAATATTTGTTCATTTGTGTACCCACAATGGACTATTTGCACAAATAATCCGTACATACATTTTTGGTAAGGACACACAGTGTACATGGGCAGCTACGATTGGCTTGCATGCCAGGGGTAGCAGGGGTCACTGCTGCGACCCATGTCTTCTCCTTTGCTGCTCCCAGCACTGCCTTTGTGACACCTTGCCTCAGAGATGACAAATTCAGTGACAGAAACACAGGGACAGCTGAGGCTCCACTCTCTTTATTTTCTGTCAATGTTGTATTACTCTAATAGTGAATACATAAAATATATTATTCACTAACAGTGTAATAAAAATGAATTACAATATGCTGGAATACACCCTTCCATGGCAGCTGAGGTAAGTAAAAAAATGCTTTTAAATGTATGTTGTGTGTGTGCTTGCGGGTGACAGTGTGATTATGTGTAAGGTTGTGTATATGTGTGAATTTGTGTGTATGTGTAAGTGTGTGTGTGAGTGAAAGTGTGATGTCACTTCCGCTACCCCTGGCCTTTCGGTGAATTGACGTCAATGTTGGCTTGTCCAACAATGCGTGAAACTCCAGGTATGTCCGTTTTCCTCTTTGAAGAGAGCAATTAAATCAAAGGCCTTCAAATTCATCAGCCATCCGTGTCTGACTGACCTGTCCCATTCATATAATCTGTGTGCACATAGAAATGGAGAACTGATGTCACCAATAGAGCACTATCTCTGCTACAAGGCCAGTGGTTGGTCTATTATTATGTGTGTGCTGAGTGAACGTATAACAAGAGGGGCCACACTTCAACACATGTTCAGTATAGCCAGTGGCATATATAAACCGAGAGACCAGATGAAAATTGAGGGTTTGCAATTGTTTTGCTTTGCGTTTATTTTATTTATTTCGTTTTTTGAAACTTTGAGCGGTTTATCAATGAACAAATGTTGCGTCAATACATAATGCAGCCTTCGAATGTATTAGGAAATAAATAAACAGTATTTTATACTGAATTGCTGTATAATATGGTTACAAAATATGATTTCCAATAGAAATGTTTGGAAAGTCATACCCTGGGCTCCGTAAAGGTGCCTTACTAATTGCAGATTATGTGCTAAATAAGTGCTAATTAACAATGCCTGCAAATCATCCCTTTCCTCCAGCTCAGAACTATTTCCATTATAGTGCACAACCTGTTATGAAAACCTTCTTTAGCCTTTACCCCCTATTTATATAAATATTTCAGTACACGTTTTCTATGGGCATGAATCACAAAATGTCTTTTGTAGTATGTAAAATGGTACTACAGTAATAATTCTCGTGTACTACAAAATGTAATTCAGAAACCTCCAGCCATAGCCATCGGCATCCTCTTTTCTTATTTTGTCTGTGCAGAGATCTCCACTATGGTGATGGAGATATCCACAGCGAAAAATATAGGGGCATATTATCAACAAATAGGGATATTTATCGCTAAGTAGGGTTAGTAGCAACTTTTTTTATCGCCGCGCATCACACGATTTTATTACTGAGATAGCGTGCTATTAGCAACGTTTATCTCAAAAGCGATAAAATTCCTGGCGATAGCGGCAAAATCCGTGAATATCGCTGAGAATACAGCGATATTCACGCATTATCGCTAACAGGGTCTTAGCCGTTATAGCCACCTCCCATTGGATATAATGGCTAAGAACTGGCCTGAGCAGGTGTTAGTTTTTGGAGATATTCGCGCTTAGCGCGAATATTTCCAACGCTACGCCTATGTTGCTAATAGACGATAGCGATGTTAGCGACTGCTTTCAGTCGCTAACAGGTTGGGTACGCCCACTTTGCATGTCATTAGTGATAAATATTGCTGACATGCAAAGCGGGCCCCAAACCGCTCGCTATCGCCTACAAGCTGCCGCTAACTGCTGTTAGTGACAGCTTGCTAATAGGGCGATAGTATTAAAGCTAAAGCGGCGAAAATTGCCTATCGCCCCCCTTGATAATATGCCCCATACTTCTTTGTAGTAAATGTGGGAGGGACTGGGGGAGTTTTGGGAAAATACAGCATAGTTGCTTTAAAATGAGAGTACATAAGGAAACTTTAAGGAGGGGTTTTAGAGTGGCATCCTAATACAAAGAAACTCCCAAACAAAAGAGTATAACTATTACAAATCAATAAATACACTTCCGAAGTTACTATAGCCCTAACAGTGTAAAAACAGGCTTGAATGTAGTCCAGCCCAGCCTTGAGGTAAGCCAAGCACCACACGTGCCCACCCACTTGTCCTTCAACACACTCCTATAAAACACAATGAAGGCAGATAGTGAAGGTAAGATCCAATAGGAACTAATGATAAATTAACTGCATTAATTTGGCATTTCAGTATTGCGCAGTGGCGGTCTTCGCTGTCTAGTTATAATTAGGTGGGAGTTAGATTAGAGTTTCAATGGGAAGGTAATATTTTGTTTAGCTAATAACGTTGGTGCCTTTTGACAAATCTTCACAGCACTTTCCAAAAACAAATTAATCCATCCATTTATCGGGGTGATCTGTGAAGCTTACGTCAAGTAAAAAGGTGTGGTCATAAAACATTGATTTCTCATGCTAATTCCTATAGAAAATGTTGGGAAGTAATACAGAAAAAAATGGCGGAAAGAAATTACACCAAATTTTGCAGAAAGTTAGAACTTTAGTCAGAAAATGTGCTGTTTGTTTTTTGGTGTAATTCCATTCTGCCATTTTTGAGAAATTCGCATTTCCAGAGGTGTTCGGAGTTGTCATGAAGTGGTTAAAAAGTTAGGTATAGCTGCACGGTTTGTCCCACAGGACTCCTGTGGAACCAAAAATGTAATAAATGGACCCTCTGATTGACTGAAGGACCTTTTTCTGTTGTTGGCCTATTTAATTTACTAACAGTCCCGTGGTAACAAGAGATTTGATTGTCTAGTCAGAACTCCTAGAAAATTGAAGTGTTTGACATTCCAGGACTCGAGGACTCAGTCTATATGTCCTAAACTAAATAAAAAGAAATAAGAATGCAGAATAAGGACCCCCTGACCCACTGGTACAGTGGAGCAGGGTGGGGAAGGGTGACCTAGAGGGAGTCACATAAGGGTCAAAAGTGTAAAAAAAAGAAATCTTGTTCCCAGTATCGTGGTACTCCCATGCAACAGAGTGCAGCCCTCCCATGAAGTACGGTGGTCCTCCACAGTACAACTGCTCAAGGATCGTGCAAGTTTCTTTTTATGAAATGAAAATAAAAGAAATGTGAAGTGGTGGTCTGTGAGGGGATAGGCATTCATGGGTGGTTGAGTGCAGCATTTGCCGGAGGCCAGACTCTGTTTCCAAACTCCATTGTGCATGGCCAAATGTCACGCATAGTGGGACTGGACAGCCGGGGTAGTTGGACAGATTCAGCGCAGTGTTGGCCAAAAGGCCTGGCCAGAAGATGCGCTCTTCGGCTAACCATCGGTTGTGCATGGCCTACAGATGTGGGCAGTTGCGCTTGGATGCCAACAGGGGTTTGGGGTAGGGCCTGGCTAGAGGGCTGATGCTGTGGCCAACCCCCTGCTGTGCACAGCATGTGACTGTACATAGCAGGGGTTGGCTGCCACATGGGGTTGAGTGCAGGTCCTTGTCAGAGGTCTGGCTATGTGGCCAAACCCAGCTGTACACCACTACGGCTGCATGCAGCATGGGCGTTGGCCACTCATGGGGGTTTGGGCAGAGTGGGGGGGACTTATCAGTGAGAGTTCTGTGGTACAGCAAAATATAATAAAACAAATAGATATAAAACATGGGTTGGGGCCCCTGTGAGGTAATGGGGATCAGTGGAGGGCTGAGTCTAGGCCCTGGGTTGAGCCAAGCCTTGGCCAGACCCTGTAGACAACCACTCATTACACACAGCCTTTGACTGTGCACAGTGGGGGGGTTGCAGCCAGGAGCAGGTAGTTGGCTGCATGGCTTGTCCACACACCAGGTCCTACAGCCAACCTCCCACTGTGGAGAGTTGAAAGCTGTGCACAATGGAGGTTGGCTGTTTGCAGCAGGGCACTGGGTCCCGGACCTGCTACCAACCCCGACTACGCATGACTGAAAGCTGTGCACAGCGGGTGTTAGGGCCTGGCCAGATCAAGGAAAGCATAGCACTGAGTGACCGGGGAAATACAATTGTCTGCAGGCTGTGGTATCATCCAGTGTGACTGGACCATCTGACAGCAAGGAATGGGTCAGATAGAGTGAAACTTTGCTTTCAACGAAATCAATAAACTTCACTTATCTTTCATTAAGTTTCTCTGGACTTTGAGGGAGGAGTGTCTCACTTCCGACCAGACAAAAGTGGCATGTGGTGGCATCCTCACACGATATCATCGAGATTTTTATTTGCGTGCCCATCAGACGTGGTACTTTTGAAGTTTTACTCTGAGTTTGATAAGTGGCTGTCTGAGTTGGGCTCACATTTGCAGCATTGCAACCAACAGGGGTGCCTTCATTTCTCAGCATTTCTTGTTGCCAAGCCATGTCACTCAATTGATTGAAGTAATTGGCAAGAATGCATACACCTGTGCTCGGATTTACGGGCAAGGGAGCAAGTGGTCTGTGACTTGATGATGGTGATCTGCAGTGTAGGGGTGCAGGCTGTGATTGGCAGGTGCCTGAAAGAGGAACAGCATTGTAAGATGACAGTTGGCAGTTGATATTCATGCTAACGTTTTTTCCATTTGTATGAGTTTTCAGAGGTGTACAATTGCAGCACTTTTTTGCATGACAACAATATGGTAATCTTGGTGGTCAAATATCCCTTTCTTTTTTTGTTGTTGTTTGTTGCACTTTCATTCAAGCTAGGTTTTGTTCCCTGTGGAGGGAAATTAGTTTTCTCCTTGGTGATGTAGTGTCACAGAGATATTTGCTGTTCGTTTCCAAATTGATCAAACTTGTTGATGGAATGTTGGACCTGTCCCTTTTGCAGGGCCTCCCCCAGATTTGTTTGCCTCTGTTGCTGAACCCATTTTTGTTGACATTAGGACTTATATGTAATTTCATAATAAAAGGTACTATATCTACCCAGGGCCTGTAAACGTAATATTATTAGGGGCCTGCGTTACTCATTGTGCCAACCACTAACGTTGCCTTTAAAAACATGACTCAGGTCTACCTCTGCAGCCTGTAATGCAGTTTTAAAATGCGATTTCAACCTAGCAAAATAAACCTTTTGCCATGCCTAAACCTTCATTTTTCATACTTATTGATACCTCTGAGGTAGGAACTAAAGACTCAGGGCCTCATTTATGAGAAATTACGCATCGCTGCGTGAAAGCAGCGATGCGTCACTTCTCAGTGCGCACTCCTTGCGTCATGATTGATGCGTCATATTTATAATATAACCCATCATGTCGCAAGGAGTTATAGATACGTCAGTATTTCTGACGTATCTGTAGGCGCAGAAGTGACGCATTGCTGGAGTGTGTCACAAAAGTGACGCAAATCCAGCAATGTGTCCTTTCACATGGGCAAGTCCGATGTTGTTAGTGCCTGTGTCAGTCTTACGCCTGCCATGAAGCAGGCGTAAGTTTTTGACGCATTAGCTGCCAAGAAATGGCGCAGTGAAATCTTATAGATTTCACTGCGTCACTTCCATGACCCTTTCTTGTGTCAAAAAACCTCCTTGCATACATTATACCAGGCGCAGGTATAATGTGGCGCAGGGGTTTACAAAGTAACACATCTACCTAGATGCATCACTTTGTAAATATGGCGCAACAAGGTGCATTTTTTACACCACTGGTGCGTCACAAAAAGTGACGCACCAGCCGCGTAAAAGTGACGCACAGCCTCATAAATGAGGCCCTCATAGGGTAGGTGCATGAAATGTAAATAGTAGGAATTGTGGGTTTAATTTTACATTTCCTAGCTCTGAGAATACTCCTAAAGCCATTTTTCAGAACTATCTCTCCTACTGACTAACCTTGTTGCATACTTTGTATTGAAAGCAGATAGAGATATGCTGTTTAGACACAAATAAATTCCAAATGAAAACTCTGTTTGATGGTAAAGACAGATTTTAAGTATCAATTCCGAAAATGTCACTTTTAGAAACTTGGCATTTACTTGTATTATTCATTTATACCTTCTGCCAGTGTCCTGGGGGACAGCTTTTGGGGTGTGTATATTCCTTCAAAGACAGTGACACAAAGGCACTAGGTCTTGGCAGGATGAGCCATCCCGCCTGGTTTGCTGGGGCAGAGCCGTGCTTTTCCCCACTTACATTTCTATGTGCTTGCCTCAAACCCACAGAAAGCAACCTGACACCAGCCTTTTGTCACACTAGACGTCTTGGAGTCTTGACAGGGGAAAGAAAGAACCTTCCAGAACCAGGTGTGAGAGTTCTATAGGTTATCATCCCACTCAAAGGCTGGCACCAGGTACAAATATTGGTTCTCCCGGAACCACTCTGAGAGGGAGACTGGGTTTGTTTACCTTCATCGCATGCTAACCTGAGGGACTCCAGTGGCCAGTTAGATGATCTCCTGTTTTGACTACAAGGTCAGAACAAGCTCCAGAGGCCTCCCTGCCACTGTTCAGCTGACTTGCTCCAACTGGACCTGCCACATGCAACTGGACCTGTCGGGAACTGCCTGAAACCTGATGGCCTCTGCTGGAGTGAGTTCACGATCCCTAAAATCTGAGCTCCTTCCAAGAAGAAAAGGCGAGATTCTGAAGTGTGAACTCTTCGTGGCTGCAAACAAACCCCTTTGTGCCAAGATTCTGCTGCCCGGCAACCAGGGCCGGACTGAGAACCAAAACCGGCCCTGGCAAACTGATCGGCAACCCCCCAACCCACCCAGGGGGTGAGGGTGCGGCCAAGCTATTTGCTAGGGCCAGTTTTGTCCGATTTTGTTACAGGGGGGTGATATTGCCGGCCCCTGATAACAAAAACGGCCCCCAGGGGCCCAGAACTGTCCCCCACACTGGTTGCCCATCGGGGAAACACACCGTGAGCTCTACGGCCAGTCGGGCCCTGCCGGCAACGGCCGCCAACGTGAAGCTCCTGTGAGACCTGCTCTTTCTGCTACAGCAACTAACAGCGATGACAAGCAACACGGGATATGTACTCCGCGCTAAAGCAACAATAGTTCACTGTGACTGCCAACACAAAGCACCAGCAATAACAAAACAGCGACTCCTGATCCACTCTTTGTGCTACAGCAAGGACCATCTGCGACGCTCCCCTTGCTCCTCCCAGCCTCCTCTACAACAAATGAAACTCTTTATGCCATACTTTGAGAAGGTAACTTTTTCAGTGGGGATAACCTGGTACCTGTACCCGACTAGGGTCACATCGCAGTCGGCCTGAACTTGTGACTTTCCCCTGGTCTAGTAGAACCAGATGACCAAGTACAGCACTTTGTGATTTTAGGTGCTATTATCCATTTACAATTGAATATCTCCATTTCTACTAAGTGATTTTTGCTAATTGACTCTATTTTCTAAGTTGGTTTGGAACTTTTCTTCTGTTCTGTTTTTACTTTATTATTGTTTGTGTGCTGCATAACTACTTTACACAATACCTCTAAGTTAAGTCTGACTGCTTTGTGTCACGCTACCAGAGTGTATAAGGAGAGGTTAATTTAGTGACATTTGTGGTGCACCCTAACAAGGACTGTGGTTGTTTCCTGAGTGGGGCTTCCACCCCCTCAACCAATAATCCAATTTCTTACATGGAGGATCTACTCTTTGTTGTTTGATTTACATACAGTTATGTCAAAGTTGCTTGCAGGGTGCCAGATTTCAGGTATTACATTAATGTACGATTGAGTTGAGGGAACACTGTAATCTATTTGTATTCATATTATCGACTCTGGGGATATTTCCAAAGCATTGATCTGGATGTATGCCTGCAGGGCTCACTCAGTTGTACCACCCATCCGAAGGGTGTGTATATGCTGAAGTGTATTTAAGGTTATGTCTTCTATTGTGACCTGAGAATGGAGATTCATTTCGATTCTCTTCTCCCCTCCCCTTGGTACCTATGTACTGTGTTTGAGTCTTATGTAGTCTATTACCAGCTAGGGTCCATATCTTGGTTGAAATGGTCATATATCTGTGCTGATCTACAAATATGGTGCATGGTTTGTGCAATTCCAGTTTGGTAATGTAGTTTAAGGTCTGTGCCTATGAGTGTATTGTTGATCTGTAATCAATTTGACTCTAAGGTGTTTTGGAGATATTGTGTGATGAATTGGAATGCAGTTTATCATCTGAGCGTTTGTTTGAATGAGGCAGATCTGCTTTTGTCCTTATGCTGGTGTTAGATAAAATGTGTTTTGCATGTTTTTGATGGTTTTGGTTTCTATGGCATGGCTTTTCTCCACTGATCCCTGTTCTTGTAGCAATACCAAACAAAACCACATGACAAACATTACAGAACTTTCTGCCTTCTCCTAATAGAATCAAGATTAAAGCGGGGTCCTCCATATTGGCTCTTAGAGAAGACATGGCTCATAACCACCCGAAATCATCCAATCCTTCACTTGCTCGTGTAAGAACGAATGATAAATGAATAGTTTAAAACAAGGGCTCCCTCGAATCACTGCTGCTCTGGGTTTCTATTGTTTCATCCCCTGAAATACCCAATCATTGGTCATTGGGTTTGTGCAATAATGATCTCCGTAAATACACGCCACGATTGCCTATAAAGTCTGTTTCATGGGCTGGAAAATAACTAATCTGCATGTATATTTTGTGTGACAATTATCATGTCCAGATTTAATGAGTGGAACAAAACACAAGAAGAAAAATATAAGTCTTTTATAGATTCTGAATAATTAGATAATCTGGATCGTAGACACGCTGCATTCTCAGCTTTAATTTGATAGTTAATGGATTCATGACTCACATTATAAGATGTCTTCCCCTCTGCTTTCCTCAATCTAAAAATTGCACCAGCATTTTGCACTCTTAACTACTGTCTTACGTTGCATAAATTGTACTATGTCTTGTGCAGCCTTGCGTCAGTTGTATTCTTTGTGGTGAGTAGCTGGCAGGTGTCTAACTATAATGGCGCCGTTGATGTTATCTGTGACTACTAGTTGTGATTCAATTTGTTTACTATTCAGGTACTCTTGCTACACTTGTCACTCCTTTCCCCTGGTTCACTATGGGTTCCAGAGCCATCTTAAGGCAATGATGGAGCAGTGGATGGGGTTTGCACTGTGCAAAGGCTTTGGGTAAATTTTGAATCCCAGTGGTACTCGAGTGGGTGGATCTTTTTCTCGAACTGAGGCTTAACGTGGACCCACAACAGTGAAGCGCATTTGTCATATAGGAAGGACAGAGTGTAGTTAGTAGATTTGCAAACCAGAAATGTTCATTAGAAGACAATAACAGTTACAAACTTAAATTGGTCAGATTAGTCATAAATTAATTAACATCTAGTTCCAGGTTCATTCCATACAATGCAAAGGAAGTCAGAATTGTGCATACAAATCCAGTTTTTCAAGGATTATATCAGGCAAATCATGTCAAATTTGGTTCCTCTGAAGGGAATCTCTCCAATGCTAGGCTAATGTTTTGAGTGAGGTTGGGGGAGTATGAGCAGCAGGTGTCAGCAATGAAGCCTCTGAAGCAGAACCAAACGAAGGTTCAATCAAGCAAAGGAGAATAGATGTGGTTGAGAGTTTAACTCTTTGGTCAGGGCAAAGTGAGTGAGGGCCTCAAGAGAGGGAATGGCATCTGCCTTCAAATGTGGTCAGGCGCAATCCGGCGTTTTTTAACTCAACAAAGTACAGTTGAACATACACTTTTTCAAAGAGAAATACCACTCCCTATAGTTCCAAACAGGCAGGAACCAATCAAATCTAACGTTTGATGATAAGCTGTCTGCGCTCTTCTTCTCAGGCATCACACAAAGGTAGCTTTCAGTTGTATGGCCTTCATACGATAGCTCGTACTAACTGAAACCTAGCGGCTAGACTGACCTGGACACAGGTGCATTTCACCAATTAAAATGTTACAGTGAAAATATCAACAATATATTCTCATGCAGATTAGAACAACTGAAACAATTATTATTCAAACTATTGTAGTCAACTTAGCTCCTGACAGGTATACACATGGCACTCATTTATAAAGACAATCTTCTATTGTCACAGAAATTTTCCGTGTGGAGATATATCAAAGAAAAAGGATTCAGAGTATAAAACAGTATTAATCTGTTTAGAAAGCTTAGAAGTTTTTAAACAATTCTGTAGTCTGATCTTAGTTTTCAGAGCACTCAGTTCAGCCGAACCGAGTTACTTATTCTTTTGTTATTGCACAAAACATCAGTATGTGAGGAGGAATTACTTTGTTTTGATAAAATAGTAGCAATTGATCTTCTTTTGAATGGTCTGGATGTCTTAATGAGAAGGGCAATGTATGTCCCCGAACTTTAAATTGTCTTCGCAGAGGGGCTTGAAAGCTGTTATGGAACGGGTAATCTATTAAGGTATTTCTTTTTCCTTGATGTATCTCCACACAGAAACTTTCTGTGACAATAGAAGATTGTCCTTATAAATTAGTTCCATGTGACCTGTTGGAAGCTAATACTTAATACTTAGTTCACATGGACGTAAGGGTTGCTCTTGTTTTAAAAAATATATATCTTAGCTCCTGAAGCAAGAATAAGGACTGAGATAGCATATTAACAGCCAAAGGCAGTTTTGATGTTAGCAAGAATGTCCAGACTGAGGCCTTCATTGATTATGGCTGACTTAACATGAGTACACTCTATCTATGGGTAACTATTCATTTAGAATCGCTACTTATGGTCAATCTGAACATAAAATCACACTCGGATATAAGTATGCAATGACTATATAGGATGTGCATTAGAATGTTGTCAAGATAATGCATCGCAGCACTGGAATCACCTTACAAAGTGTTTCTCAAGAGCATTTATTGGCACGCAGATGGGTCATCCAAAAACTGCTCCAGTGCAGAATATCTATTAGCCAAAGCTGGTAGGAGTCAACATTTGCTAACCTTTGAAAATGTAATTTGCGTGAAAATGGTAACTGACATTTGTGGGTTTCATGCAAGTATAGCTGCCTCCCTAAAATATTAGGTAAATCCAGTTGGTCATACAAAACCATTAAACCAAGGATTTCATTCACACACACACAGATTACATGTCAAAGTCTGTGATACTATTTGTTTGCCACCTGGGGAATCACATAAAAGTAGCATGTTGCGACAACTTTGGAAGTGCACTGCCTATAAGACATGTGTTGTCACCTTCTGTGCGCACATGAAAAACAACATGTTTTGCCGCCGCATACTAACCGGCTTAGAAAAGCTTGCCTCTCTTACTGTACCAGTGGAGGTGAAAAATGTCTGTAGGTGTAATCCATTTTAGAGAAGCCCCTGGGCATTCTGGCAACCGAATGCAGGATTCATTCGCTCCTCTGTGGAGCTCAAAAGCAAGGTTAACAGTCTCACCAGCCTCACCACATATGGAACTTCACATGTTGCAGATGGACTTCTTTTTTTTTTTTAAGTTTGAAGTTTATTAAGGAATGAGATTAGCAAAGCAGTACAGTAGTACAGGAAGAAACAATCATAAGTTATAAAAACACAACTTTTTCTCTTACATTACAGTGGAATTATTCATGAAAAATAACGTAAAGAAAACAATGTATATTGAAGAGATGCAAGAATATTGAGGAGAAGGGAAAATCATTAGAAGTAAAAATCGTAGAAATAACAATAAGAAAACATAATGTGCATCGATAGATTCATATATATTAAGACTAAACATTCAAGGTGGTTTTTGAACTTCGACATTGCGTAATGGAGAAGTGGGAGGTGGTCTGGAGAACTGGGATAGGTATTCGGTAAGGGGTATCCATAGTAGGTCACGTTGAATTGCTAGGGAAATAGGGGATACAAAATTTGTGTCTAGACGATGGTTAAAACACACTGCGTTCCACCATGCAGTGAAGGAAACATCATTAGCCTGTTTCCAATGTGATGTAATATGATGAAAGGCTATGGCAATCAGGAGGTCCAGTAGTTTGAGTTTGAGGTGAGATCCAGGAAGATCAGGGGAAAGGGAACCCAGAAAAATATGAAGGATGGAAAAGGGATGAGTGATATTGAAAAGTTTTTGGATTTGAGACCAAACTAAATGCCAGAAACGGAGAATGGGAGGGCATTCAAAGAGCATGTGTTTCAAATCAGCTATAGGACAAGAACATGACCAACAGGTGGAGGGAGTGTCTGATGAGAAAGATGACAAAATAGAGGGAGTGTATAATGTACGATTGTATATAAAAAATAAGGTTTGGGTAGTATTAGCAGCTCTAGATGTTTTGTGAATTTTAGACCAAATCTTATCCCAAAAAATAGGGAGCCACTCTTGAGACAAGTCTTTTTCCCAAGCCAGCTCAACCTTAGATTTAGAGCGTTCAGTCGACGATTGTAGATTTTTATATAGAAAAGAAGCAGAGGGAGATTGGTCAAGGGCATTAGAGATGGAAAGATGAGGTATAGGAATAGAGTTGGTAAAGGGAAGATCGGAGAGATATTGGAGAAGGGAAGGAATCAGCGATAAATATTGTTTACGAGAAGAGGAAGGTAGTGAAAATTGTTCTTGAAGAAGGTGAAAGGGGAGAGGATCGGTATCAGAAAGAAGTTGAGAAATCCATTTTAAACCACGAGAGTGCCAAGATTTCCAATAGAGAGAGCGGTTGCGAATTTGAAGATGTTTGTTATGCCAAATAGGTTGAGTGTGAAGAGAAGACGTAGAAGGATAAGAAGATAATAAGTAGGGCTGGAGAAGGGAGCGAGTGCGAGAAATTATAGGGGACCGAAGAGAAGAAACATTAGAGGAAAAGGAAAGAACTTCATTGAAGTCATAGGGATGGAGGAAGGATGATTCTAGCGTAAGCCATAGTGGAGGATAGTACGGAAGATCTGAAGTGAGCCAGCGTAGAGCTTGTTTTAAAGAAAAGGCATTATGATACGCTTTAAAATTGGGGAATTTGACCCCACCCATAGATTTGTCTCTCTTCAAAACTGAAAGAGCTATTCGAGATCTTTTTCCTTTCCATAAAAATTTCAACAAAATAGAATCTATGGACTTGAAGTAATGATTTGGGATATGAATAGGAGTCATAGAAATGGTGTATAAAACCAAAGGCGCCAGCATCATTTTTATGGAGTCCAATCGTCCCCACCAAGAAAGAAAGAGAGGATTCCAACGTGTGGTAGAATTGGTGATCTTAGTAGAAAGAGAATCAAAGTTAAATTTGAGGGTATCAGAAAGGCGAGGGGCGAACCAGACACCCAAATATTTAATCTTAGAAGGTTGCCAGGAGAAACCAGAGGTGTCGAATAGATGTTTGAGGCATAATGGGTTCAGGGGGAGTATTTCACATTTGTCCGTATTTAGTTTATAACCAGATACAATGGAGAAAGCAGATACTTGATTGAGGAAGGAAGGTAGAGTTGTTTGAGGGTCGGAGCAGTAAAATAAAATATCATCCGCGTAGACCGATAATTTGATCTGTTGTTGGGGGCCATATTGAAAACCAGAAATGTGCTCATCTCGTCTAATTTTAGTTAAGAAGGGTTCTAAAGCTAGGATAAATAAAAGAGGAGATAGAGGACATCCTTGACGAACCCCTCTTCGAAGAGGAAAATAATCAGAAGTAATACCGTTGGCAAAGATGGAGGCATGGGGGCTGGAATAAAGTAAAGAAATGAGAGAAATGAATTTAGGTGGAAAACCAAACCAACGAAGAGCTTGAAACATAAAATCCCATCCTATTCTATCAAAGGCCTTTTCGGCATCGAGAGAGATGGCAGCCAAAGGAGATGGAAGAGAGGACGCTTTATTTAAAATGTTAAAGAAAACACGAGAATTGTCGGACGATAAGCGACCTTTAACGAAACCGGATTGTTCCGGACCGATAAGTTCTGGTAATAGAGGATCGAGTCTAAGGGCTATAATTTTGGCGAAGATTTTATAATCAGTGTTTACCAGAGAGATTGGACGATAATTTTTACATAACGTATGATCTTTATCTGGCTTGGGTATGAGACAAATTAACGCTTCCTGAAAAGATCCCTGAGAAGATCCAGATTGGACAAAGGACTGAAATAATAGTAAAAGCTTAGGGAGGAGAAGGGAAGAGAAATGATTGTAAAACTCAATAGTAAAACCGTCTGGCCCTGGAGCTTTGCCTTTTCGGAGAATGGAAACCGCATGCGAGATTTCAGAGGGGGAAATATCCAGCTCCAAGGATTGAAAATCTACATGAGAAGATTGAGGGGAGGGGATATCTTGGAAATATGATAAAAGGTCATCAGGGGCAGGGCTAGACTCAGGAGTGTATAAAGTTTGGTAAAATAAGACAAACTGAGCTAATATATCTTTGTCTTTGAACAGAGAAACACCGGCTGAATCCAGCAAGGACTCAATCTTTGTTCTTTCTTTGCGTATTTTTAGGTAGTTAGCTAGAAGTTTGCCCATTTTGTTTTGACCTCCATAATAGCGGGAGTTACATTTAAGAAGAGAGTTGGAAGCTGCGTTAGTAGTAAATCTATTGAATTCAATTTTGGCAGAGATAAGTTCACGAAGTGAAGATTCAGAGGTAGAATTATAATATGTATATTCTAGTTTCTTTATTTTATCCAAAATTTGAGTTGACATGAGAATCGACTGTTTTTTCTTTTGAGAGACAAAATTAATGATAAATCCTCTAGCAGCTGCTTTGAAAGAGTCCCAAACATTGACAAAGGAAGACTCAGGGAGGTGATTTAGTGTAAAAAATTCAGAGGCAAACTCTATAAATTTAGTGGTGAAAATGGGGTCTAAAAGTAGAGAATTATTGAATCTCCAACGTCCCGAATGAGGGGAGAAGGGAATGAGGTCAATATCGACAAAAACGGGGGCATGGTCTGAAATTAGAATGGAACCTATTTCTGAATGAGTGACTAGTTGTGCTAGGGATTTACTGAGAAACAAATAATCTATACGAGATTGAGAATGATGGGTGGGGGAATAAAACGTGTATTCTTTAAGGTCAGGGTTACATAATCTCCAAATGTCAACTAGAGCATAGTTTTGAATCGAGGCACTAAACTGGGAATGCATCTTGGAAGGGATAAATTTTACTTTGGAATTTCTATCAAGGAAAGGGTCTAGGACTTGGTTGCAATCACCACCGAAAATAACATATTGTTCATTAAGAGTAACTAATTTATCAGAAATAGCAGGCCAAAACAATTTATCAACACCTGTAGGAGCGTAAACATTAAAGATAACAATAGGTATTTTATCAATAAGGAGCTTAGTAATAACCCAACGTCCACTATCATCATGTTCTTGAGTAACAACAGAAACATTTAACTTCTTATGACATAAAATAACAGTACCATTTTTCTTACCTAAAGCAGGAGAATGGAAAACATGTCCTACCCAGCATCTTTTAAGTTTAGTAGCTTCTGCATCAGAAAGGTGGGATTCTTGTATTAGAGCTACATCGGCCTTGAGCCTAGCCAGGTGGGTGAGGACGCGCTGACGTTTAATGGGGTTATTTAACCCTTTAACATTCCAAGTAACTACTCGGAATTTACAAGATTAGTAAAATGATATGAGGTAAGATATAGTAAGAGATAAGTGAAAATGTGGAGTAAGGTAAAGTAAAAATGCGAAAAAATATGAGATAGAAGAGAAAAAGAGCAAGAGAGAATATAGATGATAAAGTAGAGGAATAAAGAGAAAGAATTGAGTAAGGAAAGAGAAGAAAGAAGTAATAGAAAAGAGATAGCGATGAGGACAGAGAGAAGCAACATCTTAACTAACAACGAATAAATCAAGAGAGTTGAGGGATGACGACGCCAGAAGAGGACGACATCAACAACGGAAACTCACATCGTCGAACACCGTAGGAACCAGCGAAGGAACAAATGAATGGAAGCACGGATACACCGGGATGGAGAGACATAAGGTTGGGATCTGTGAAGAGATAAAAATTGGAAAGAACATTAGGCGTACATATGAAGAATGAGAGAAGAAGAGTACCGGAGAAATTGAACAACGAGGGCAGAATGTAGAAATATAGGAGGCAATCAGTAAAATACAAACATTAGAAACAAGAAATGACAAGGGACTTGGAGGGAGACAAGTCTAGAGAGCAAGGTAAAACAGAGATGATTAAACAGGTCTTGCAGTGTCCATGTTAACAGTCTCATGACGACGAAGAAATTCCTCCAGGACGAGTGGATCTTCGAAAGTGGTTGTTCTGTCTTTGTAGGTCACCTTGAAGAGACATGGATGAAGCAGTCCATAACGAGCGCCAAGATCTCTCAAACGCGGTCTTAAATCAAGGAATTGCTTTCGACGATCAGCTGTGACTTTAGCAACGTCTTGAGATAAGTATAGCCTGCGACCCTCCCACATAATTTGTTTTTTAGTCTTTGCTGCTGATAATACTTGGAGAAGATCTGTGTATTGGAGGAACAGCATGATGACTCCTCTGGGCTTGGTGGAGACTTTAGGGCCGAGACGGTGCGCACGTTGAATATTAAGAGAGGTGGAAGAAGGAAGGTCCAAAATTTTTGGCAAAAATGTTTGGAAGAAAGCTGTCGGATCGGATCCTTCTGTAAGTTCCGGAAGATTATAAAGGCGGAGGTTATTCCTTCTATTACGATTTTCCAACTCTTCCGACTGTCGTTTCAAGATTGAAATATCCTTTTCCAAAAGTGTAATTTTTGCACAGGAGGTTTGAAGAGATTCTGTAGATTGTTCCACCAGTAAAACCCTTGATTCCAGAGTAGACCATTTGTCGTGAAGGAATTGTAAAGTTTTAGTCGTTTCAGCCATGAAGGGTTTGAGTGCACGAAGTTCCTCCAGAATAAGATCCATTGACGCAGAATGCGCCGAGGAATCCGGAGATGGAGGGTCTTTTTTCAGACGTTTGATTGAAGCAGGTTGAAGAGGCTTATTAGGTGTAGCCGATTTAGGAATTGCGCCTTGAGCTGTGGACGGTTTGACAGGAACAGAGTCATCCATGACGTGAGACGCAGAGTCAGAGTCTGAGGAAAGCTGTGGTTTAGCTTTGGGGGCTGTAAGCTTGAGTTGTCGAAGCTTCCCCATAAATAACGGGAAAAAGAAGTGTATTAAGACCACAACTTGCGTAGGAGTGCAGAGAATAAGCACAATGTTCTTCCACAAAAGTTTTTATATTGCCTTCTCAAAGAAATAAGGAAGATTATATAGGAAAAATATCACCTCATGTCAAGGAAAGCGCATAATGAAATGGTGGCTGAACTGCAGTGTCAATGTAGAGCAATGCGACAGAATATTGTGGAAAGGAAGTTCACATACACGAGGAACTAGCATTCAGTTAGGAGAGAAGAAAATACCTCATCGTTTTCTGTCACAGAGCTAGTAAATACACTTTACAAATGAGGTGGTAAAGTGGTGAAGAGGAGGCAAGAAAAGCAAGAGTCCGGTGCTTGTAATAACCGCGTTGCATTCATGGCAGTGAAAAAGCGGCGTTCTGAGGAAAGGAGCGTTGCGCACTTAGAGTGGCGAAAATGGCGGCCGCTGACGAGCGAAGCGCGTCGCAGATGTTATAATCTGACACCGCCGGTTGCGAGGAGAGCAGATTAGTTCCCCCTGCTCACCTCATGTTCCGGCGGCGGATTCCAGCGACAGCGCTCGCATTTGGTCAGGAAACGCGGAGAAAATCGCCGGGTCCGGTGGACGGCTGACGGAGCTCCGAGATCAGTCCGCCATCTTGTACGGCGTTCAAGCCACGCCCCCCGCAGATGGACTTCTTGATCTGATTCAACTTATTCTTAATTTTTCCATCTGCTCTCAGCCTTCTTGCTGCTCACAATCATATCTCAGATTCCTCGATCACTCCATCTTCTTGAATCGTTTCCCCCATGTTACCTGCCTCTTTGACTCTCTTGGGGACATATTACCAACAACTAGCGATATTTATCGCTAAATGGGCTTAGCGAGTTTTTTTCTATCGCCAAGCATCGCCGGATATTATTGCAGAGATAACATGCTATTAGCAAAGTTTATCTCTAAAGCATGATATCCGGGGATAGCGGCGAAATGCGTGAATATCGCTGAGAATACAGCTATATTCACTCATTAACGCCAATAGGGTCTTAGCCATAATATCCACCTCCCATTGGATATAATGGCTAAGAACTGGTCTGAGCAGGCGTTAGCTTTTGGAGATATTCGCGCTTAGAGCAAATATTTCCATCACTACGCCTGCGTTGATAAAAGGCGATAGCGATGTTAACGACTGCTTTCAGTCGCTAACAGGTTGGGTACGCCCACTTAGCTTGTCATTAGCGATGAATATCGCTGACATGCAAAGCGGGCCCCAAACCGCTCGCTATCGCCTACAAGCTGTCGCTAACTGCTGTTAGCGACAGCTTGCTAATAGGGCGATAGAATTATCGCCGCTTAGCGGGCGAAAACGGCCGCTAAAGCGGCAATAATCTCTTATCGCCCTCCTTGATAATATGCACCTTGGTTCCTCCCATCTTTTCTCCTCGCCTTTTCCTTAATTGCTATGATCATCCACTTGCCCCTCTTTCTTACTGATGTATATCTACATAAGGATCTTTTTATTTAACATTTTGTCGCCAATTACAATACAAATCAACACTAAAATCCATTTTTTAATAAACAGAACAATCTTTGTGTACGCCCTAATCTCTGTGCCTTCTATTATTCCATCGCCCTTGCAAGTAAAATGTTTAGCTGCCACTCCTTCGGAAATTACAAAGTACTTTTCAAAACACCATGAAAATCTGTGGTTTGAATACAGTGAAATCTGAAAGCTTGAATTTAACACAATGTGGGGTTGTCTGCCCAGGTATAGATTGTAGCCTGTGTCTGATAGCAAACCACATTCCGCCTCTATTCTTACTGTAGAAAGTACAAGGGAACCTGGGTAGCTTTTCTTGTCTACGACTGCAAGAACTCTCTATAAATTCATAAGTCAGCACAAGCGCTACATGAAATCCTATATGTTTTGTCAAATGATCTGTCTGGGTATGTGCAGCACGAGATTCATTTAATACCATAAACGAATCATTTTTCATGTCGGTGAAGTATTTTTAATAAATATATCCATCTTCTTGTGCTTCTGAGAGCACACGCAGAGGATTTTACAGGCCCAGTTTAAACCAGGATACACTGTTTCAATTGAAAAGTTAGTTTCTTTTATATCTTCCATAATATTGCATTTTTGTTCATGTTTTATTTAAGTGGTGCCTAATGTTGTGTCGCACCGACTGCTGTTATTAGGTTTCTGTTCTATGTTTAGAGAAATATGCTCATGTAATTCCTACTTCTAACTTATTTCCTAGAAATATGCACTAACCGATGGTTCCAAGAAATAGAAACTGTAGGTACTGTTTCTATATTTTTTCCACACCCCCCCACCCTTATATATTTGCTTTGGCTTCTGGGACCTAATTGGCAAAGTTTGCAAACCGAGAAATCAATGAGGAGAAGGCGACGCCTACTCACAGTAATATCCATGCAAAGAGAGGCCTTGATGTTTTGATGTAGGAAGTGGCTTTGACCTGAGAAATATGCCTAATTTTAGTGTTTTGTGTAACTTGATAATCATTTTTTATTTTCAAGTTGCCATAAATTCCACTCTGATAAATCAGCTGTAAGTCTGCGGAACCTTTGCCCCATTACACAGAGTACAAATATTGGGAGGAGTAAGAAAGAATGATAGATACATGTCATATGGTTTTAATGACCTATTTTTCCTTGTTGTCTGTGCTGCAGGGCATCTACATCAATACTTTTGAGAAGAAAGTGCCAAAATCACATTTGGAGTGGATAAGTAATCTAAAATTGAAAGACTGACTGTGAAGTTAAATTCCAATTACCAGTGGTGTAAAGTAAAATGACGACCCCCCCCCCTTCAGAACGTGATGACGGACCCCAGAGTCTCCTATATCCAGGGCCACTGGAATTATGCGGCAGGAGAGGGCTACATTTTGCAGCAGGGTTGAGTAAGTTATGCGGCAAGAAAAGGCAAATTATGGAGCATCATGCAGCATTTCGTGATGGTATTCTACTCATTATTTTGTCATTTTTAGGTTTAGCCTGGGCAGCGCATGCGCTGCTCTGCGAGGCATGCTCTATTTAAGTATGGACTTGAAGCTCCATACACTCTCCGCCCATGTTTTTCATTGGCTTGGATTCTTGTCCCTTGTAAATGCTGGCTTCTGATTCATTAATAAGCTTGTTAGTCCCTCCTTATTGCCACATTTTCTTCGTTTGTATCCTCCCTTGAGGACAGTCCCTTTAACTTCTGTTGTTACACGGTATGTCTGTAAGCACTATTTTCTTTCATGAGTTTCTCCCTGCTGCAGGCACAACATGCTTTCCTGCAACATTCAGTGCTCCATGTGCACTTTCACTTTCCAAGAAGCCTGGGACAATGGCGTTCGCTTCTTTGAAATGAAATTGGTCTCCTCCCATTTTCAAGAGTTTGAGCTATTGACCTTGTAAATGGCAATGCCTTTTATTTATGTGTTAATTATCAAAACAGATGAATAAAAGGCATTTTCATTTACAATGCCAATAGCTTAAACTCTCGCAAATGCGAGACCTATGGCATTGCAAATGCTTGTTAGACTTGTTAACACTGTCTGGACATTAGTTGCACCTCTTTAATACACGTTTAATACCAATAAGCTGCAGAAATGATCAGTCAATGTTTGCACAGTGCCTTACACTGCATGGCAACATGTGTTGAAACATTTTAAGTAACATTTGAACAATTTATGCTAGAAACCCATTTTTTTGTTAAAATCTGCAGATTACGCAGCAGATGATAGATTATGTGGCAAATGCTGGAAATATATAATTATGTGAAAAGCGCTGCAGCCGCATCAACACATAATTCCAATGCCCTTGCCTATATCTTGCAGATATTCATTTGTCTTGGGTGATTAGGGGGAGGCCCCCTCCGCTACGCGGGGAGCAGGAACCTGTGTTACATCCCTGCTTATTACCCTTATGCCAGTTTTGGAGTACGAAATTAATTATTCCTGACTTCAGTTGAAGTGTATTACAAAGACATGCTAATGTCAGACCGTTATCGTGTCTTTTATTGGACCTTTACACAATGTCAAGATGCTACAAGGGAAGCCCATGGGACCTACAGACCTGTGCCTGGCCATAAATGGGTGCCTACAGACTCAGTGAAACTAGGTGGTGAATTTTTGACTTAGGGAAGAGGAAATTCAGTGGACTGAAGTGGCAGAGCCAAGAGGAAGCTGGAAGGTGGAAGAGAGGTCCTGACACTCTTGACAGGGAAGCTCAGATTCGTTTTTTTGGAGTATGGAGTGTTGAAATATTTTTTTACTCAAAGCATACCTCTTAGAAAGGAGGTGCCTTCCTTTGCTGCAAAAGTGTGAGCAGGGAGCCTGACAATTTTGCTAGACTTAGCTAGCCCTTGTCACCAATAAATGATTGGGTTAAATCTAAAATATACTGATTGACACACTCAAAGAAAGTCTGCCCTGGAACTGAAGAAGAAAAATACTTCCTTGCCTGTAGCCGGCAAGAATTTTTGAGTACTTGAGTAATTAGTGAAGAGAGCTGTCTTCAGCTTTTCCTAGAATGTCTCCCTCCAGGAATCCTCCCCAGAACTGGTAGCACCACTTTCAAACCTTTACATCCCCAGGAACACTTGAATACATCCCCTAAGAACAGCGCACTGCTGGTGGCTGCCAACCTCACATGGCGGAACCGTGGAATGAGAACACATTTATCTTGATCTCTTCTTTCTCTTTCTCACACACACACCCACCCAACTAAAAGCCGCACATACATAGGAACCCTTTCATGTGCTAATGAAAACATCACATTTGATGCACATGTCATCAGCTTGTGGACTTAGAACTACAAGACTAACTGGTCAGGATGTGGACCAATGGAGGTGCTTGCAATAGCACAGGAAAATAGAGGGCTGATTTAGAGTTTGGCAGAGAGGGTATTCCGCCGCAATGGCGACAGAGTACCATCTGCCAAACTAAAGGGCCATACACCTGATTTACAGTACAGAGGACCTTAATTATGTCAGCGATGGCGACTATTCCATCACTGACATACTCCTCTGACAGCCCGATGGAGTAAGTACCGTCAGAGGTTTGGCCATTCAACCCTCCTCCAATTTAGAGTGGGCGATTAAATACCCAGTTTTCATTGTCCATCAACGGCAGGTTAAGCCATGCGGTAAAGAACAGTGACAATTGGAAAACGTCCCTATCATTTGAGAAATAACTCTACAATGTGGGGGCCATTAGTTTTTGTATTTAAAAAAAAAATCCCAGTTTGGGATTTTGTTTTTGAAACTTCAAAAACATGTTGAAAGTGCGACGAACGGTGCTATCACGTTGACAGTACAGTCTGTAAAACTTTCAATACTTTGACAATGCTGCAGTTTCTGCCAATGCTAAGAGATATCTGCTGGGCCGGTGGACATCTATCAATTTTGAGTACAGGTGCATTGTCAAAGCGATGGAGTATTTAACTCTGAAATCGTAATGGAGGAGTAAATAATGTACTCCGAAGCCTAAACCAGGCCCTTGATTTCTTGTGGCAAAAATCCCTACAGAGGGGTAAGTAATATGTTTCATTGCTTTGCGCTAGGTGTTACTTTCCCGCTCTTTATGAAAAAGCAGCAAAAGTTTTCATATGAAATCTACTAATGATGAACAATTGTAGAGAAAAAGTCACTGGTTAGGAAGAGAACTTGTACTATCATTTAACGACCATTCAATAGCTAGATATTGTCCATGATGCGCTGTCTCGTGATTACTATTGCCTGTTGCGACCCAGGGGGCAGATAATGCTTTTTAGCATTCTAGGACTTGTTAATTATTCTAGTTTGAGTTATGCAGAAGTTTTGATATTTTCAGGCCAGCAGTCGAAATCATACTATATCAATTAACAGTGCCTCCTGTGCACTCCTTCTATATGGAGAGTAGAATTGTGTGCCCAGATCACACATTATGTATATGCAGTGTGTGTATAGGCATTTAGAGTGTAAACCTAGAAGTGTTTTTTAAATATTTTTATGTGTCACTTGTGTACATAGTTTTGTAGTGTGTATGCTAAAAATGAAAAACTGAAACATAGCCACCTGAAAACTAAAATCAGCCCTATCAAAACTGATGAAATCGGCCCACATTGCAGCAGGCACCATCAAGAAAGGGCCCAAAGGGGATTGTGTTGGTCATGGGAGCCCTTCCTGCTCTGAAAGTGGTACCCTAGTCTGCAGCCATTGGGAAAATATCAGAATGGCACCCTGTCCACCTGGCCCAGAACAAAAAATGTGTATTATCAATTTCTGAATACAGGGGAATCGAGGATGAGCTGAGCTAAGGATTATTATTAGGACTCGAGGTTTAATCTTGTTCACCTTTTGCGAACTTTATTGGCATCTATCCAAATGTATTTTTTGCTGTTTCTTTTATTCAAAGCAGTGTGTATGTGGAACGGCCATTTTGGGGTCTTGCTGCACTGTCAACACCTTAAACTGTACTGATGGCACAGGGTTTTGTTGCAAAAGACATATTATTATCTGTTAGAGGTTTATTGGGGTCTAGGCAGGGGCCAAGAAGTTAAGGCTCGGTCAAGATTTCACTCATTGCCGGGTGATTGGGTGGGGGGCGCACCGGTTCTAAGACTGAAGTCACAAATTATATCCTTGATGAAGTCCTCCTACGGGAGAAGCTGTAGCCTAGCGGCTAGGGCGTTCGATCTCAAATCTGGAGAACCGGGTTCGAGTCTTGGCAATGACGCCCAACACGCTTGTGATTCTGGGCAAATCACTTAATCTCCCCATGACTTACAAAAATGAACTGGTGCTCGTGCAAAGTGCTTTGATACCTTCTCGGTCAAGTTTGCGCTATATAAAATTGCAAAAAACAAACATCACAGATGACTTCCCATATTCCATCACCAGTGACAAAATCTATAATGCCACTGATGACATCACTAATAACATACCTCATGGATACTCATGTGCCACTCTCAGCACATTTTATTGCTTCAAATAAATCCTCAGCACACACACACACACACACACAACACACACACAAAACACACACACACCTACACCTCTGATATCCATATGTCTTCCATTCAAAATCTTACTAGATGTGTCCCGTGGATTTCTCTCCATGTCCATATCCTCTTGCAGCACTCTTTCTAGGGCTGTGAGATGGTAGAGATAGAAAAAGAACCATATGAATGTGACACATAAGCCACAGTCGATAGTTGGGAAGACTAAAGTATTCAGAAGAGCACGTGGGTGCACAGGTAGTTGTAACGGCCACTGTGTACCGACAGGAGAATGTGCAGCAAACATATAGGGAACATGGGAATGATTGGTGCTAGGAGTGTGCTTAGAATTGTCTACACCATGAATAAATATGGGCGACGCAGGAATATCAAAGGTGTGTATGTGTTTGGAATGCATTACTTGTAGGATGTGTGTGACTATCATGAGTTCAACCTATTGGTACCACTCACCCAAGTTCAGTAGACCGTTCATTTAAAAATATTAGATTGTTGTGATTTTGCCAAAGAGGAACTCAGATACACTTTTAGTGAAGCTATATGTGGTGTCTGAGATGAACATCTACTGATAATGTTATTTTATCAGAATTTGCATAGGTGTAATTTGTAATTCCATAGGAGGCATTTTACATGAGGTAATAAGAAGATCATGGGTAGGGCAAAGTTAATGTTGCGCAGGTAGCTTTATACCATAACTTTCAAATTATTTTAACCCGTTCCGTGTTCGTGTCGGCCAACGGCCGACGCGAGCGCTATCTCCCTGGTGCTGCGCACAACAGTTGGCCGACGCAGCCCTGCCCACCCTGTAGGTTGCCCGCACCACGGCAGAATGTTCGCCACGGTAAACGGGTTAATGTTGATAGATCGATATTAAAATTATTTCATAATATATTTTTCACTAATGTGTATATACATATCATGCTAGTAATGGAAATGTGGTTGCTTTCATTTTTGGACTGATCTTTCCTACATGAGGTTTCAATGTTGTGTGAGTTGTTGTTATTCTAATACAGAGCCAGAGAAGACGTTTATAGTGTGCACACTGATTACTAGTTGTGTTAGGGTGCTTGTGTCCCCTATTTGTGATATTTGGTTTATCTCTGCCGGAGGGCGCCAGTGATAGCTATAGCCTGTTTTTGAATGAACGCTGAAGAATTTATTCAGAAACAATGCATCTGTGTTGTAAGCTCCTCATTTTGGGAATCAGTCCATTCACACGCTGCCCGCCATAGACCATGGCACGGTTGAGGCTGTCGCGAACCATCTTCAAAAACTGTCTACATTGGAAACTGATGGACCCAGATGGGACTCGTCAGTTGGCGGTGAAAGCCTTATTGGAATCAATCTTAAAATCCGTTTCTCCAATTGGCTCTTCATCCTCTCAGCTGTCTCGTCGCCTTTCTGCCCATGTGCAGCTAATCCGGTGGCAGAACAGCTTTAGTGGCTGCATATGGTAGGTCTCCTGTGACTGGTGAAGTGCAGCTGCCAGTTGGCTGGCCCTCTGCATTCTACTTCCTTAATGTTGTCCAATTCAGTTTGCCATTTTAGGAGGCAGTTTTGCCAACCTTGGCGTAGCGAAGAGGTTGTGCTTTTGTTAGCTTGAATAGCGAGTCATCAGGCTTCTAGTAAAGAGCTGCTGAAATATGGGGGTGTTTTCTGAACAATGGTGCCTTTGTGACCCTAAAAGCTATTTGCACCCTTTGACCTATTGGGGAGTAGGCTGAGTAAGAAAATCTCAAAAGTCTCAAAAGAATGATGGGAATTTCCCAGTTTCACTGCAAATCCCACCCCCGCTAAACATGGCCATTTTTTAATTTTGCCCAAATATTTGAGTACCTTCCTCTCCGGCAATCTGTATGAAGGGATATATTGTAGGGTAATTTTTGTAGCTTCAAATATCACATCAATATTTGTACGTAGTGCGCATTTAACTCTGAAAATGTCACTTTATTCTGTATCTCGACCGAGCTTTCTTGTTGGTTTAGCTTCTCGCAGTGCTTAATTTGAAAAAGAATAAGTGTCAGGCCCAAAGCCTTACTCGGAAGCCCACGGCTGGCGCTATCGAAGGCAACTAAGCCAAATGTCAAAAGCTGCTTAGTCTTGATTTCCCCCTCTTGCCTTCTTCATCCACCACCAGGCCCTGCCAGCCCTTTTTCCCTCACTCTTCCAGGTTCATTTTGTATACTTGATTGTCACTGTTTTACTATCAGTCTTTTCCTCCTTCTTTCTGCTTTCTCTCTGTTGCTCTGGGTCAAACTCTGATGATGAAAATTAAGGCCATGGGCCCAAAACCGGTGCCTGTGATACCCCCCTGCACCCACCTCAAATTAAGCTCGGATTTCACTATCATGTGACTGCAGCCACATTTGATGCTTGTAGTTTGGATCTGAATCATTCTCGTTGATTGCTCAGTCCTTCTGTGTGTTTTCATTCTTTTCCCTTTGTGACTGCCTAGAGATTTGGCAAGGAGAAATTGCATTTCACGATACAGATCCGTTTCAGCGTCTTTACCTTTTTTTTTAACAAGTTTGGAAATTGAATACATAAACAACGTTAACTGCATTGACTTTAGTCTGTGGGGCACCTCCGTTTTTTGTTAACAAGGCCTTTATTGATGTTTCAAACTGAGAAGCGTCACTATGCCTGATTAATAAGATAATATATGACAAAATATGATTTCCTGATGAGCAAAGCTGACATTTCAGCACCAGTAACATTTTTAAACATCAGGATGGCATAGAATGCAATTGATGCGTTTGTAACGTCAAATACCAACACTTTCTGGCACTTAAATACATTCCAAACACCGATTCGAAGGCAGACATTGTACCAATGCTATACCAACAATTTGTCACAGTCCTCAACCACTATCAGGTACGTAACTTGGTCAGTAACATTGGGGGAGGGGAGAGTGGGGTGTCAGCTTCAGATTTTCTAACAATCACACTGGCACATATGTGAAAATACATTATCCAATGAATAGTGCGCACGAGAAGGCCTTAAGGGGCAGCAGAAAGAGAGAGGAATGCCCATTGGTAGGGGTACAAAATGAGAGAAAGCACATTCATTTTCAAAACAACCCACATTTGTGAAGTGTTTCCAAACGGAGGGAGAGAGTGTGTGTGCTTTTTTGTTAGTGTGTGTATTCCTGGTGAAACCTGACAGACACCTCACCATACCCGACTGAAAGCACCTTTACCCAACTGTTTGTCACAAAATAAATTTATTAGATGGAGTGTAACACTGCAAACACCCTCCCCGAAGTTATGCCACTGCCCATGTAAATAAGCCAATAGTAATTTGCATTCTAGGATGTGTGAACCCTTGCCTAGAAAGGCAAAAATGAAACTACAAATTTTAGCATGCATAGAGTTGTTGGCTTAAAAACACATACCATGCTTGATGTGATATTCGTACACCGGCTGGTGGTAGCTACATATACCAAATAAAAACGAAAAGGATCATCAGGGGAAAGAAAGAGTATTTTGGTGCTGTGAAATGTTTTGAAAGCAAAATACATTCTTATAAAAGATAGGCACATTGATCATACGCGCAAGGTGATTGGAATCTAAGAAGTGGCCATAAAAAATTCAAAGGAGTTTTTTTCTTTTTCTGTTTAAAAATGCTTTATTAAAGAGATTAAAGAACAAAAAGCATTTACAACAAATGAAAAGAAACATCATTGAGCAAATCCAAGCAAATATTGAAAAATATAATAATATGGGCTAATACACAAATCTAATAAATAGAAGAGAGAAAAAAACGTATAAAAACCATGTGAAGTAAACATAGCATGTAATATTAAACGAGTCTAAAAACTTGAATTGAAATATATAACAAACAGAGGCGGATCCTCCATGGGGGCGTTTGGGCGCCGCCCCACTGCTTTCTCGCAGTGCGAGAAGGCAGAAACAAATTGTAGAGAACTACCATTTATTTCTGTCCTCTCGCACGCGAGAAAGATGAAGTTCCTCCTGGTTGCGAGAGTGGGAGGGGTTACTCGAGGGCAGGGGGGAGTGGCTTTCGCACTGTTGTAAATACTCTCTGTTTGGGCAGCCTCACAGAGGCTGTCCAAACAGACAGTATTAACTGTATTAAGAAAGCCGCTCCCCCCTGCCCTCGAGTAACCCCTCCCACTCTCCCTGCTCTCTGTATGCTGCAGCATACAGAGAAATCACGTGGTGTTGGGGAAGCCGGCCGAACCAATCGCAGCGCTGTGCTGTGGTGGAGGCAGGCTGCCTGCAGCCTTCCTGCGTGAGTCGTGACGACGAGGAATTCGAAAGTGAGAACTGGACGGCGTCGGCGGGAATCTGGGGAGTCTCGGAGTCGGTGAAGGCGGAAAGTAGGTAAGTTTGACATTTAAATTGTATGCTATTCTATTTTATTTATCCCGCTTCCCCACCACCCATAATGCGGAAATCCAGCAAGGCCACGGCCGCCTCGCTAAGGTGGTAATGATCAAAGAACGACTTGTGAGATGCAGAAGGAATGATTCCCGCATGGAAAACGCCTCGGAAAATCCCCTGTGTGTTGACAAATAAATCCCTGTCGATACCAATCAATCTTCTAGAGTAGCGCACAAAGTAGCGCCTGCATGTGTGCCCCAGTTAACCCTGCTATATTGCCAAAAGTGTACACACATTTCGGCTGTGGCATTTCAAGCTTCATCTACACTCTCCTGTCAGTGTAAGCTTCAACCACACTCTCCTTTCAGTGCAAGCTTCAGCAACAGTGCTCTGCTGGTGCAAGCTGCACGCTCGCCTCCCAGTGCCCTCATGTCTTGTGTAATGTTTTGGTGACGTTTGGGGGCTGCAGGGCAGTCTCCTCGAGGGAGAAAATAGATTGATATATTCGCTAGGTATTTAAATGAAATGAAACTACTTTTCGCATGGTTTAGAATTCTGAGGCTGTGCTTTAAATAAACGCACGGAGAGAGCTCCATTTGTTTAATATTATGAACTTGCCTGCGCTTTCCTTTATGATGGTGGTTTAACAGCAGCACTGACCATATGTCCACTCGAGTTTGCAGGGGGAGGGTGGGGGGGTCGGGCACGTGCGCTACGCCCCGCCACTTTCAAATGTCACCAGCCGCCACTGATAACAAAGGAGTATATAAAGGAGTATTAATGAAGCTCAATTTATTAATCTAGTTATTGTCAGTCTTGTCAGTCTTGCATAGTACTGGCTACTTTTTAGACACTTCGGAGCATCAGAAGAGCTGGTAATACACAGTTATATTAAGAGACAAAGGGGGTTGGGGTCCAGTTGGGTGGGTGGAACCCTTGTCTTATTTAATTTGATTGCGATCAGTTAGAAAGCTAATCTCAAAGTTCTGGGCAAGATTTAATAACCTTTCATACAACGCACTGTAGCAAGGCAAAGCGCCTTCCTGCACAAAAGCAACAGTTATTGTGCAGAAAGGAATAACTTCCTGCACAAAGGCAACAGTTATTGTGCAGGAAGGAATAACTTCCTGAACAAAAGCAACAGTTATTGTGCAAAAAGGAATAACCTTCTGCACAAAAGCAACAATTATTGTGCAGAAAGGAATAACTTCCTGCACAAAAGCAACAGTTATTGTGCAGGAAGGAATAACTTCCTGCACAAAAGCAACAGTTATTGTGCAGAAAGGAATAACTTCCTGCACAAAAGCAACAGTTATTGTGCAGGAAGGAAACCTTCCTGCACAAGAGCAATCTCTTGAGGCATTTTCCTCTTTCTATGTGAGCTGCAGATTGCAGCACACATACAAAGTGGAAATAATGAGGAGAAAAAAATATGTTTCTCCTCGTTACACCATCCTCTGGTAGATGTAGCGATTTCATGCAATCCCAGGTTTACAAACCTTTGCAAATTCGGGATCATGTGGAATCCATGGGTGGATAAATGGAACCCCCATGTTTCACCCAATGGTCGCCTCCCAGAATGAAATGTAACGCAATGCAGTGGAAGCTGCTGCATTATATTAAAAAAAACATTTGTTGCAAAGCAATGGGAGGAAGCGCATATTGCCCCTTGTGTGGCTTTGTAAATATTTACTAGCATTTTGGGTCTTGGATGCCTCACAAACGTTGTGTTACCATTACACAAAATGTTAGTAAATCCCGCCCTAAGGGGCATATTTGCTAGAAAATGATGCAGCGCGCCGGTGCAAGCCATTTTGCTGAGCCGAGCTGCATCATTATGAAAGTGCAGGGATGCATCGCATTGCTGTAAATACGATGCATCCCTGTGCTTTCCTCTGTGCTGATGCACAATTGGCTGCCTAGGACCAACTCAGGCACCCTTGCACCATGGTGCAAGGGTGCTTGCATTGCAGAAATGATTGTTTTTGTGCAGGAAGGGACACTTTCCTGCACAAAAATCAATAATTTATGACATTTTCCTTCTTCTATGTGTGTTACAGAATTCAGCACACATAGAAAGAGCAAAAAATGGGGAAAAATAAAGGTATTTCTCCTTGTTGCTCAACTTTAATGCCTCCCCTGCGGGGACATTAGAATCCGGCGCCTTCCCAGGTCTATGAAACCTTGTAAATCTGTGAATGCGTCAGAATCCATGAGTGTTGCATGGGAATACGTACAGCAAGACCCATGAAACGTCCCTTTAACGCAGAGTAATGCATGAAAGGGGGCCATATTTAGAAGGCATTGTAAATATACCTCACCATTGTGGCTCCAGCCTTGTAAATATGTCCCTTAATCATTTGGAGTTAGGTTTGGATCTCAAGGTGGGGGTTGCACAATCTAGGGACCCAAGCAATCAAAGATTTGCCTCGGTTGGACTTTGACAAGAGGTGTCTGGCTGGGATGCAGTTAATGATGGGGTTAGCATAGCAGCATTCAGATATTTTGCACTCAAATAATTGTAATGACAGTAACTGGAAATACATGACTTATACCTCATATGGTGATGCTCAACTGTGAGACCAATGATCTTTCTTTTCGATTGTGAAGATGTTCTTTGTAATTGCCAATGAGTTGAAAAACGACACAGATGCTATCTTCCACCAGAGGCGGATCCTCCATGGGGGCGTTTGGGCGCCGCCCCACTGCTTTCTCGCAGTGCGAGAAGGCAGAAACAAATTGTAGAGAACTACCATTTATTTCTGTCCTCTCGCACGCGAGAAAGATGAAGTTCCTCCTGATTGCGAGAGTGGGAGGGGTTACTCGAGGGCAGGGGGGAGTGGCTTTCGCACTGTTGTAAATACTCTCTGTTTGGGCAGCCTCACAGAGGCTGTCCAAACAGACAGCATTAACTGTATTAAGAAAGCCGCTCCCCCCTGCCCTCGAGTAACCCCTCCCACTCTCCCTGCTCTCTGTATGCTGCAGCATACAGAGAAATCACGTGGTGTTGGGGAAGCCGGCCGAACCAATCGCAGCGCTGTGCTGTGGTGGAGGCAGGCTGCCTGCAGCCTTCCTGCGTGAGTCGTGACGACGAGGAATTCGAAAGTGAGAACTGGACGGCGTCGGCGGGAATCTGGGGAGTCTCGGAGTCGGTGAAGGCGGAAAGTAGGTAAGTTTGACATTTAAATTGTATGCTATTCTATTTTATTTATCCCGCTTCCCCACCACCCATAATGCGGAAATCCAGCAAGGCCACGGCCGCCTCGCTAAGGTGGTAATGATCAAAGAACGACTTGTGAGATGCAGAAGGAATGATTCCCGCATGGAAAACGCCTCGGAAAATCCCCTGTGTGTTGACAAATAAATCCCTGTCGATACCAATCAATCTTCTAGAGTAGCGCACAAAGTAGCGCCTGCATGTGTGCCCCAGTTAACCCTGCTATATTGCCAAAAGTGTACACACATTTCGGCTGTGGCATTTCAAGCTTCATCTACACTCTCCTGTCAGTGTAAGCTTCAACCACACTCTCCTTTCAGTGCAAGCTTCAGCAACAGTGCTCTGCTGGTGCAAGCTGCACGCTCGCCTCCCAGTGCCCTCATGTCTTGTGTAATGTTTTGGTGACGTTTGGGGGCTGCAGGGCAGTCTCCTCGAGGGAGAAAATAGATTGATATATTCGCTAGGTATTTAAATGAAATGAAACTACTTTTCGCATGGTTTAGAATTCTGAGGCTGTGCTTTAAATAAACGCACGGAGAGAGCTCCATTTGTTTAATATTATGAACTTGCCTGCGCTTTCCTTTATGATGGTGGTTTAACAGCAGCACTGACCATATGTCCACTCGAGTTTGCAGGGGGGGGGTGGGGGGGTCGGGCACGTGCGCTACGCCCCGCCACTTTCAAATGTCACCAGCCGCCACTGTCTTCCACGCAACAGAACTTCTGCGGAAGCGCAAAGTACAAATCACAGATTATATGCTGTACGTGGTACTTGTGCAGGGCATGACTGCACAAATGAATGTCTGCACCTGCTGCCTGGCCCATAAATGGGTGGCTCTTTTATGTGACATATTGTACCTTCCTAGATCGAGGTTCAGACTAAGAAGCTGAGGGTAAAGGAGATCAGAGGATGTGTACTAAAGAAAAAGCTGTCATGAATTTGAACAAGAAACCCAATTAAAGTTGACAACCTTGAGCTGACCCAACCAGTCACAGAAACGCCAAGAATTTCAAAGGCTAAGAAACGAAGTTTCAAGCATTGCTCCCAAGTACTGCTTCATCGGTACAGCCCTACACAATCAGGAGCTCCCTCTTCAGACCCGAAACAGCTGTGGGACAGCAGCCAGCCTTTCCTAAAAGATAAAGACCCACCAACTAGCCTAAAGACCCACAACAATTGGTATCAGCCCTTCAGGACCTTCAAGACTTCCTGATCATACCAAGCTTAAAGTAACAACAAACTGGCCACCTCAGGGAGGACTGGCAGCTGTAAGGTGGTGACAAGGAAGAGTAAGATTTTGAGTGATGAAGATTAACTATAATAAACGGTGTATACAGATGTGAACTATTTAGAGTACCTGTTTGCTTCTGAGACGTGCTGGTACTCTCCTATTAAATGTATTGCAGCAGTGCTGAGAAGTGCAGGTACTCGCCCTTTCAAATTAAAGAAGTGCAGGTATTCAGTGCTGGTCAGTACCTGCCCATTTCAATCACTGCCCCATATCCACACATGTCATCAAGGTTCTTACAACATGAAGCATACCATATTTTCACCGGACAGATTGACATCAAAACATAAGTGCACTAAATATTAGTGCACCATAGTAGCAACAGTGTGACAAAGAAAAATAGAGCCTCTCTCTCAAGGTGTTCGTTCTCTGCCAGACATTGACTCAACAAGCATCCTGGCTTACACCCGGTAGCTGCCATACAACCACAGCCTGTGCTAGTTCAACCCCCCTTACCAGACTTTAGGATGCCTTGTTTTTCTAATTATGATCAAAGTATCAAACTCATAAGTCCACAACCCTGTGGTTAGCCTACGAGAACACCATCACTTCCATAAACTAGATCCACTTATATATGCTCTAAAATAATACGTTGTGTTTTTTAGAGAGCTAAATGCCACATTTCTGTTGCTTCTATAAACTGCAAATAATTAGGCCAGGGTGGTGAACTCCAATCCGTTCACAGAGTTTTCAGCACTCCGCAGAGCAAATGAGTTCTGTACAAATCTGCTCTGCGAAGAGAAGGGGAGTTTTTTACTCTTACTCCAAAGTTAAGCTGGTGACCGCTAGCGTTGAAAGTCAAACGCTAGACCACCTCCCAGCGAGATTTCTCAACGCAGGCAGTTGTGACCGCTCACATTGAGAAACCATCCGCTTGTGTTGAGGAAACTGCTGCTCGAGTAGAAAATATACTTGTGCAGCAGAAAGAAGCAGCGCACTCTTGTGATGCGCATGGTGCAGTTCGTGTTGATTTTCCAGCGTGGGAGTAACACCCGGTACTAAAACTCAGCACGAACAGCGCGACCTAACACACTCTGCAACTTGCGGAACTTCGTGTATCTCGGCGCAGTTCGAGGAACTCTGTGAGCTCTGCCTAGTCTACAAATCAAATAATAGATTTTACTGTTACTCCATTTGTAGTACTAAATTTACTGACCTTGGAAGGATGGATGGCTGAGTCTGCCTTACCGGAATTCAAAATCATAACCTGCAGATCAACACATTTTTTTTCATGGGTGAGTGTTTTCCTCACTGAGCCACCGTCATGATTTAGTCCTCAATGCAAAAGCCAGATTTGCAAACATTTTGGTTCCACTATGTTTGCACTAGGTGCAGCAAAAATGCACTTATGATTGTTAGTTGCACATGCTCACTCTATCTTTCAGCACTAATGGTATTCTAAATCGGAAATTGCACTTATAATGCATAAACAAACACGAAGGAGGTTGCGTAATCATAAATTTAAGGGTGGGTCATCGGTGATCTGCCGGAACGGGCAGGAAAGGTGGCCATTTTGCAGCCACTGAGCATGGACAAAGTTAGAAACTCCCACTGATATTCACTGGTTTTCACTCTCCACTTGCACACCTAAAGTTCGCCCTAAAATAGAATGGTGCACGGATGGAAACTTTCAGTGAAAAAAAAAATCCCATAACATTTATATAGGTGTGCAGATAGGAGTTTCACCTCACCAAATTTGTTTTCCCACGGGAAAAAGAAAAAAAACGAAAATGTATATGCAAATTAAGTGTGACAGTATAATAGCAAATTTTATGGCAGTGGTTCATGGTTCTGCATATACCTACAAATCTGTGATTTGCGTCGAACCAGGCATAGTTCTGGGGAAATGTGTGATGCCCTATTAGGTGGAAATCTGCTCCAGTCACAGAGTCAAATCTACTATTTGCACATTGCTCCCTGTTGTCAAATATTTTGTGAATATGTTCCTATGTGATTGTCAAGCAGGTGTCTTGATAAAGTAATAACAAGTTGACCGTCAGTCTGTTTGCTGAGGGCATCAGACGCGGAATCTGCTTAATTAAATAGAAAATGAAGAGAGTTCCTTTTATGATTCCTTCCTGACACACTCCCAGACTTCAAAACCTATTACAACTTTTTCACAAGGAGAGGACACCATCAACCAATCAAAACTACGCAGCTCTAAATGCCATTTTCTAAAATGTAATTAAGGTATCGGTCTGAAGACATCATGTTTCGTGTAATTGAAAAGCGCAGGAGTTCCCTGTTCAGTTTTTTCACTTGAATTAATGGTACAGACCTTTAACAGATGGCTAATAAGACATCGTTATTAATGGAAATATCCTACAAGATAAAACCCTACCGCATGGCGGGAAAATGAAAGGAAATTAAACCATGTCTGCTAAGCCCAGCCTAATGGGACTCAAATTGAAAAGGCCGTCAGCATGTAACACCCCGAAGAGCGCGTCCGCAGTGCAAATTGCACTCCTTGAATGAATTAAGTACACCTTAAAAATTTTAGCATTTCAAATTATGCCCTTATTTTTTAGCAAACATATGGCCGCTGAAGTTGCTGTTGTACTTCCCGACTGTGCTGGACAATTATCATAGAAGACCTTGTCAGCGTCGGACATTTATTGAGGTGGGGTTCACCAGAAACAGGCTTATAAGGAAACAAACATTGGAAAAGCCATATAGGCCTCGCTCATGCGACGAATATTGGCTTTGACAATGTCCTCAAGTCAGGATGTACAGCATCGTAACTGAGCAGCATTGGCAAACGTTAGGAAACAAGCACTATGATGTGGCCAGCGCTAGCCGTGTCATATAGCTTTTTTTTCTAATGGCAGGTGGGTGCGAGGCAACTTGGCCAACAGGGATGTAAATGTAAATGTATAGGCATTTATATAGCGCACTACTTACCCGGAGGGTCCCAAGGCGCTTCGACCGCTGCGAAACCCTTCCTGGCTTCCCTGAGAGATGGTCCCTTAATGGGTATCTCCAGGGTGAGACCAGGCATCCCCGGCGGTCTGGTGGGGCCGTTAGTGAAGATGAGGCAAGCTAATGCCCAGAGTTGCCGAGTGTGATCGCTGATCAGAGTGGGCACCGAGGCGAGAGAATTATCGAGTCCGCTGACCCTGGTCCAGAAACCTGCCGCGCCGGGAATCGAACCCTGGTCCCGGGCCGTCCTCTGCTCTCGGGTCTGCCGCCTCTAACCAGTGAGCCACACTACGAAAGTCCAAGCAAAGGGTGTGTGGTTTTTGGGAGAGAAGAAGCAACACGGACAATGGGAAGGTTGAAGAGAAGATACAACATGGCCAACAGCAACAGGGGAAAAAGAAGAAAAATAGTACCTCAATCACAGTGTGAGCAGTGGAAGGACACTAATCAAAGTGAAGCAATCAGTACTTGCAAAGAAAAGGGACCCCCTGCTAATAACAAAAGTTCAGGCAGGGCAAAAAATCAATGTATAAGAACCTGAGGCAACTAAAATATTTTAATTCACAATCTTGTGTTAATGAAAAAAGATAATGTTATGTTATCCAGTTTTTTAAAGCGCAAACAGCTGCCCCAGCAACGGGGCGTCCCGGCGCTAATCCAACCAGTACCTGAGGGGAGAAGGAGGATAACCAACAGAGGACTAGATAAGGGAAAAGAGATGCGTTTTTAATTCTTTCCGGAAGGCAGTTAAGTTGGTTAGGGTGCGGATGTGTAGAGGCAGGGAGTTCCACAGTCTTGCCCCCAAGACCTTGAAGGAACGTCCACCCATTCTACACAGCTTGGAACGGGGGACTGTCACAAGGTGTTGTCCTAAAGAGCGTAGAGTACGCTGAGGGGTGTAGGGAACAAGGAGCGGGCGTAGGAGTTCAGGGCAGTCCGAGTTAAAAATTTTGAATGCCGTGGTGAGGGTTTTAAAATGGATGCGGGATTCAATTGGCAGCCAGTGCAGATTGCGGATGGTAGCTCTGGCCGAGCACCTGCGTGGGAGGCCAACCACTGCTCTGGCGGCCGAGTTCTGAATACGCTGCATCCTTGCTAATTCTGCTTTATTTGCCCCTAAGAATAGCACATTGGCATAGTCCAGCCGGGCGAGAATCATGGACTGGATGATGAGTTGGCGGGTTCTAGAGTCGAAGAAACCGAGTATCGGGCTAAGACTTCTCATTAGGCCCACACACATAGCTGCCACTTTCTTTGTGTGGGACTGGAAGTTAAGAGAGGAGTCGAGCCAAACACCTAGGTTCTTCACCACGTCTTTCGGCACGGGGGTGGGACCAAGCAAAGAGGGCCACCAATGGTCACTCCAATGGCTAGGGTTTTTGCCAAGGAGAAGCACCTCCGTTTTCCCGGCGTTCAGCTGCAAACAGTTGTTTGTCATCCACTGTGCAACTGCCGCTAGCCCATCCTTGAATTTAGTGGCCGAGGTGGAAGGGCCTTCAGAGAGTGTGATGACCAGCTGTGTGTCGTCGGCATACGATACAAGCGTAAGGTCCCACTCTTTTGCCACTGCTGCAAGAGGCTGGACATATAGGTTGAAAAGTGATGGGCTGAGCGCCGATCCTTGGGGGACTCCCTGTTCGATGGAATGGGGTTGGGAGATGTAAGGTGGGGCTGAAACTTGAAAGGACCTGTCTTTGAGGAAGGACCGGAACCACTCAAGGGCGAGTTCGTTGATCCCTATTGCCTCAAGTCGAGTCAGCAAAATGCTGTGTGAGACCGTGTCAATGGAAACAAGGCTCAAGAAATGCATACAGGGTGTATCACAAACATATTTTTATTATTTAGTTTTAAATTCTCATTATTAAATATACTGAAAGTATTAACACCTTGGCTGCTAATGGTTTTCCCCTCCTGTGCTGAGAGGCTTTGAAAGTCCATTGATCATGACGAGCTCAGCTCGTCATCAGCACAGCTCAACCGTGCCTCATGACGAGCTGAGCTCGTCATGAGCATGGAAGGGGTTAATTAATAAGAAACATTATTAAGATGATATATTCTTAATAAAATACAAGCCACATGAAGACTTATTTAAAATAAATCTTTCCAACATAATTAAAGAATGACTGTTTTGTCTACTGATCATAATATCAAATATCACTACTGTTTGTATGACAAAACCATTGCTGAATCCATCTCATGTACTCTGTTCAGGTGTGGGTGTGTTTGACTGAATGTAGATGCGAAAGTAGTACTTGTGTGTAGTACATTTCTCTGGTTTTACGAAGAATATATTGTCTTAATAGTGTTTCTTATTAATACTTTCAGTATATTTACTTCAGAGTTACTGGAAGTGAAGTGGTCCAGCCTATTTGGCCATCGTCTCACAGTGCATCTTATTGACATCGACGAGAGGGCAGCTTAGTTGATTGGTGTAAATTTAATCCAACATGTCGGCTGATATTTGAGGGGGAGGTTTCCTCAGCACTGACCCGCACAGCTTGTGGGTACAATGCTTCTTTTCACACAGCATACCACGTGGGCACATGTTTGTGTGGTGTGTCCAGCCTTCAATGTGCTCTGCCTTGGCACAGTGTGGGGTGAATGTTTGCACAGCATTAGGGCTGACAGAGGTGAGACTTTTCTACAGAGCTGATCTGCACAGTGTGCAGGTTTAAGGTTGACACTTGTGGTGCTTTTATATCTCTGGAGTCACTATGCTGTTCTGCACAAGTGTTACCGTGCTGAGAACTTTGCTGATCAGTTAGTGATTAATTAAGTTGGCTAAATGTTTTGAAACCTCAGAGTTATCAGCCAAAGAACTGGAGGGTAAGAGTAATGAGCCAGTAGCTGTAGTTAAAATGAAGGGTGGTAAAGATGGGAAGGACAAGAAACAGGTTGAAAAAACACATCATTTTTTTTTTGACAAACCCAATTAATTTTTGCTCAGCAGAATACTTGTTTCAGTTGTGGATATTGTACACATGTGAAAGGGGGCAAACAATGCCCAGCAAAATATGTAACTTGTAGGTTATGCAACAGGCAGGGTCACTTTGAGAAGGTGTGTCAATCTTCTAAAGGGAAACAAAAGTCATCCGTCAAATGTATTATTGATAATGATATTCAAGAGGAGGATGATATAAGTATCAGCAAGGATCTAAGACAAATGGTCATGGTTGTAAAAAGGGAGGAGGTAAAAGTGGGCAATCAGGGGATGTGTGTGGATCCATATGTGGAGATCATGGTGTGTGACAAAAGGTTGAGACTACTGATGGATTCTGGGGCACGTATCACCAAGTTCACCCAAGACCTGTATGACAGTGTATGGCCTACTAGACAGCTATTATCACCTGACTGGAGAGCGGTATCTTATGAGGGACGTGATATAAATTTGTGTGGCTACATATAGGACATATTGGAGTTCGAAGGTTGAAGAATAGCTAGAAAGGTTTATGTAGCCCCCAAGGGATTTAACATTTTAGGGTAGTTCTACCAGGGCACATTTGGAATAATTCTCAGACCAAGGGGAAGAAAGCAGCTGTTGGCAGTTAGAGACAACTTAGATTTGGAAAACATCATGAATAGGTATCCTCATGTTTTCTCAGAAGTGTTAAGGGAAGTCCACGATTAAAACTCAAGATAATAGTGAAGGAGCACAACCGGTGAAACATAAACTTTGAAACGTTCCTTTCAGTATACGGAAAGATTTGGAGAAAAAGTTAGACTCTTTGGCCAAACGTGGGATAGTCAACCCATCTATTTGTCCTTGTGGTTAAATCTTATGGTGGATGCTTGCAAGCAAAGTGGTGAACTGAGGGTTTGTATGGACCTGCACTGTCTCAATAAAGAAATCTGGGTGGATTTGTATCCCTTGCCCTACATCAATGAACTATTAGCTGGCCTAAAGGAGGCCAGTGTTTTCACTAAGTTAGACCTGGCTAGCTACAGCGTACCACTAAATCAAGCTGGTACCAGATTCTAGTCATTTAACAGAATTCGTCTTTCCTTTAGGTACATATCAGTGCTGCTGCATGCCATTCAGGCTTGTCTCTGCAGCCTCAGTATTTCAGTGGGTGATGGCTAGCATGCTGAAGGGTGTCAAGGGGTTGTCTGTATTTCAGGATGACGTGCTAATCTTTACATCAAATAGACAAATACATGATATTATTGAGCAGGTGTTGAATAGATCGAAATGAAGGGTGCTGGGTTAAGAAGGGATACGTGTTTATTCCTCACTGATAAAGTTGAGCACTTGGGGCATCTGGTTACCAGCAATGATATTACATCAAAAACAAAGTCTAGCTGACTGCATAAATCAGACCAAACTGCCTGTAGGCAAGGCTGGCCTTAAATTATTTTTTGGCCTAAGTGAATTTAAATCACGGTTTATACAGAACTTTGCCACTTAATTGAGATTTTTGTCATGTATGCTCATGAAGGGGGGTACTTTTGAGTAGAATACGGAATTCCAAGAGGTGTTTCATTGGGATAAAGGCCAACTGGTTTCACCCAAAGTTCTGAAATATTATGATGCCGAGTTGGAGTATGTATTTCCTGTTGATGCCAGCAATGTCGGTATAGGGGCGGTACGCAGTCAAGCAGATGATGGAGATATAAGAACTATTGGTTATGCTTCATGTGTGTTAACAGATGAAGAAAAACAGTATTTAGCAATTGAAAAAGAACTGTTAGCCTACTGAGGGGCAGTTATGAAGTTTAGAAATTATGGGGCCGATTATGATCGCTCATAATCCGCATCCTCCGGGCCGGCAGAAGTCACCACCGGCCCGGAGGATGCGGATTAACCGCTGCGGACTGGAAAAAGACCCCCCCCGTCAGATTAGGATGGCTGGGGGATATTTTTTCCGTCCGCAGCTTTTCCGCTGCGGTCGCCTTCCAACCGCGGCGGAAAAGCTCTAACATGGCTGGCGGTGTCTATCAGACACCGCCAGGCATATTAGGATTGTGGCGGTCCTATGCCTTTCCATGGCGGCATTTCCGCCATGGAAAGGCATACAGTCTTTTCTTTGGGGGGCCGTTGCGGGCCCCCAGGGGTGAAGGGGGCTGCACATGGGGGGGTACCTATGGTACCCTGCTGCCTTTGCGTGCACGAGGCGGCAGGCACCACGTGGTGCCTGCCGCTTCATGCATGCAAAGGTAAACATGCACTTTTTATCCTTGCGGCGGGTGCTGCTTGAAGCAGCATCCTCTGCAATGTTAAATGTAGGGGATGTGACCGCCAGGGTGGCGGTCACATCCTAATTTGCATGGAGGGACCGCCGCTGCCCATGCGGACGGTCCCTCTTCCTCGGGGGTGGCGGACGGACGCAGGTCCGTCCACCATCCTAATGACCCCCTATATTTGGGAAAGGAAGTTTAGAATTCAAACGGATCATAAACCTTTAATTTTCATTTTAACTTCCAGAAATGCTAGAGGTTGAACCCCACGCATTGCTAGGTTGTCATCTAAGCTGCTGCAATTTGCTTTTGTCCCAGAGTATATCCCAGATAGTAATGATGGCAGTGCTGACTATTTGCAGTGGTCCTTTCAGTGTGTTGAAAAATATGTTGGTGGAGGTTATGAAGACAAGGAAGATTGCTTAGTAGCAGCTGTTGATTTACCGCAGATGTGTGCTATTTCTGAACAAGAATGGCGTAAAGCTGGTGAAGAGGATTCTTCAATAGGCTCAGTCAGTTTGGCCAAGAGAGAGGAATCTCAGCTTTGAGTTGAGGACTTATGTAAAGACAGCAGACGATTTGTTGAAAGAAGATGGATTGTTGATGAGAGCTGACAAGTTGGTACCACCTGTAGTCTTGAGGAATGCAATCATAATTAAGGCTCCCGGTTTTCAGGTTTTTGGAGTTTAACAGATAAATACATTTATATGCATTTATTTTTAAAGTGGATAAATACAAAAAACTGGGCTTCTTTTATGTGACTCTCCGTGCTGTCTTTCATGAATTATAGCTCAACAGCTGAGCAGAAGGACATCATGGGAAGTTAAAAAACATGATGACATTTCTTTAAATAATGACACATGTCAACATACATTTGTGGTATAATGCTAATATTTACCTGTGGATGTATTGATATGATATATTTGGCACCGTAAATAGCTAAAACACGACAGACATCAAAGTATGACTACATGTCTATCAGTTAAATAAATATGGAAATGTACAGTTTTACAACTTCATTTAACCGCAAAGCACTAAATAAATATGGATAACTACAGGTAAAATGGGCAAAAAATAAATATGGATAAATACATACAGAAATGTTAAAAAAGAAATACCATAAAACGGGAGCCCTAATCATAATCTGTGCTCATGAGGGTCATTGATGGGACACTCTGATGAAAAAATGTTTGAGGTTGCCTTTCTGGGTTCCCTTCATGGACTAAGAAATTGATGAGGTAGTCAAGGAATGTGTTGTGTATGCACGTTGTGATAAAACCATGAGGCTGCGCACACCTCCTTTGTGTCTAATAGATTTACCTTCTGCAAAATGGGAAACGATAGGAATTGACATTGTGGGACCATTTAATGTATTGGCATCTTCTTCTAAGTTTGCTTTGGTCATGATGGATTCTCACACCAAATGGCCAGAGGTACAATTTGCAACTGAAGTTATATCAGGAGTGGTTGTTGAATTTCTTAAGGATGTGTTTTTAACACCATCGTTGCTGCAGCAATTCCCCTGCTGTGCTGAAGAACTCAGAAAACAATGCAATCATGATGAGCTCACCTCGTCATGAGCGTACGAGAGGTGTACCTCATGAAGAGCTGAGCTCGTCATGAGCATCGAAGGGGTTAAGGAAGGTTTTCTATTTCCCGGTTGTCTGATAATGGTACACAGTTTTTTTCGAGTGAGGTGGAGAGTTTTTTGTAAGCTAGTGGTGTAAAACATTTTGAAAGCTCGCCGTATCATCCTCAAACTAATGCCCTGGTTGAGAAGATGACAGGGTGGTGGGAGAGTGTATATAGTAGGCTGTGGCCAACAACTATGTGGGGGCCAATGCGGTTAGGGCCATGTTGTGGTTCTACCACACACCTCCTCATGCATCTACTGATGTGTCACCATTTGAATTGTTGCGCGGTCGGAGAGCCACAACAAGTTCTGCCCTGTTTGGATTAGCAAATGAATCAAGCAGGGTAAGTTGACGGATGAGTATGCAAGGAAACGTGTAGAAGTTGTACCTGAAAATCAAAATAAATACTTTGATGAGAAAAATAAAGTAAAGGACTTTGAAATTGAAGTTGGTGATGCAGTACGGGTAAAGAAACCTATACATGTAAAGACAAAGGGGTCCAAGTTTGGTCCACCTGTTAGAGATTTGGAAGAGAAAGCAATAGAGTGTGGAAACAAGATGAAATTTTGGAATATCTGCTGGTTGGTTAAAGTGAGATGTGTAGAAGGAAAGAGTGGAAGCGATGATGAGTGTTGTGAAGAAATGGAGGTGGTGAATGATGGTGAGATGCAGTAGTGGAGTAAAGAAAGTACTATCATTCAGAGAGTTTATCATTTTGTGAGATGTTTAACGCTTGGTGAAGTTAACTGGTTTTTTATATATAATTCTGTTTTCATATTCGAACTTTTATATATGAAGAGAAATGTTATTTATAATTAGTCTTTTTCCATATTGTTTATTAGTCATTTTGTTGGAAGGTCATTGGAGGGATTTTTGCTTTTGTTTTTTCCCTTTATGTAAACCTTTTGCTCTTTCCCTTTATGTAAAAGTTATCAATTGCTTTGTTGTGTTGTTATTTAAAGGGAAACCCATGTAGTGCTTTATGTTATAGTTTTGAGAGTAGAACCTTGCGATTTGGCAATTTCTATGTTCTCAAGGAGAATGTTTAGGTTACAGTTGGAAAGGGTTGCTGCCTGGAATGTGTCTGTGGTGGCTTACTGAACAACGTTACACTAAATGGCTTCATATGAAGAAGTCTACCATGTCTTCATTGCTCAGCTGTCACATATTTAACCCTTAACTTTCCTTGATTTAATGTGCCACTGGATAAAAGCGCATATACAGTGCATAACAAATAATTCATTTACAAGGGAATTGCTACCTTTCATAAATATTCCACTAAACCCACACTATCATTCATTATAGTTACAGATTAGCATGGACCATTAGAATCATTGTGGGATGCCCATTGTAGTATGAGTATTTGTAAATCAGCTACTTCGAAATTTGTGAATCTTTAGACAAAATCAAATGAATTCAGAGGGACCTGTCCAGATCCAGATCCAGATAAAATGCTACTATTTGAAGGGAACACCTGCTACTGCAGCACCTTTCTATAGAGATTGCTGCACCCGCTGTAAAGACAAGAGCAGTCATCTGATCTGTCTGATCCCATCCATCATCATGAAGAGAAGGTCTAAAGCAGACAAAACACAAATCAACTCACAACTAGCACTTCACAGGCACTTGCTGCATTTCAGAGCATGTCTGAAGAGTCAGGTTTTTATTATGCATTGATTTCTATACAGCGTGTTTACTTGGCAGAGTGGCACTCCCAAAGGAGTGCTGCTCTATCAGAATGCTGATAGAGGGAATAATGGACAACATTTACATTTTCATCTCCCTTGTAAATCATGTTACTGGACCATTGGAGAAATGTGCTGTTTACACACAAATATGTTGATAGATTTGTTATGTAAAATAGACAAAATATCAGAAGTATTAAAAAGATGGATGCTATGGCATTGTTGCATGTGCAAATATGTTTGTCTCCTGGTAGGTTGCATCAGAAACATTACTTCTTCAGGGGCGGCAATAAAATGTGCTAATGTTACAGATTGTCCTACAACTAAATGAGCATCAAAGGCTTTGCTTTGGAAAACCTGTGGTACTACCACCACTGCCACCTGTCCGCAGTGTCAAATCCCCCCATCGTTTTGATCATATACGATTTTAATCTACAACACCAATATGAAATCTAAAGTAGTTATCAAAGTGTGTATAGTTAACTGAATGCCACTAAACCTACTCAAACAGGGTTAAGTTGGATATTTCAACAAATATGTATTGGGGTAGGGGCCAAAACACTCCACACTCACACTGAATTGTATCACTAGGGACAACCATACAGATCTAATCCTAAACTGTACTCAGGTACAGTTTCAAAGTTTATGGCACCCTAAAGGAACCATGTTATAGGTGCATTTTATTTTCTCAGGAATTAAAAAAGACAAAATATACTTAACTTGCTCATCGTATAAAAGTGAGGTTTTGCTTTTTTTTTAAAAGCACACTAATTATGCTGAAATATGCAGAGGTTCTTAAATGTGATAATTTGTCCAATTGTCAAACGTAGCAGGTTCCAAATCTTCTTGCAATGTTTTCTTTTTCCATGGTCAATTAGATTGCTTCAATTGCTACTAGCTTCTGGGCTATATCTGGCAATGCTGCTTCGGCATGATTTTGCAAGTAATTGTGGAAAGCCATGTGACCATTTATTGTAGCATGGTATTCACTTTCACAATCTTATAGTTTTTGTAATGCTTGGGCGGCCACACAATAAATTACTTGGAAGTCTGAATCTCAAGCAGTTTCCCCGTCCATTTAGTGCTTGTAAATAATCACAGCTCTGCTGGAATGACTGATGAAATGTTGCAAATATTACATGCATCAGGTCTTTTTCGGCAGGCAGATGACTTAAAGAAAATGCATAGGAGGGTGCTTCTGAACGATATTAACCTGCACTGTTGTGTATCAGCAACTATAGTTCGTTTTTATATCTCCTGAATGTCCCCCCTCTTTAACAGAATTCAACAAGGGTTATGTTAGCTTCTTAGTTGTTAGGACAGAGTTCAGGGTTCTTTTAACTTCTCATTGCTATGAGAGGGTTCAAGGTTCATTTAAATTCTCGGCTGTTATGATAGGGTTCAGGGTTCTTCTAACTTCTCGATTGTTATGATAGAGTTCAGGGTTACTTTAACTTCTTGATTGTCATGAGAGGGTTCAAGGTTCTTTTAATTTCTTGGTTGTTATGATGGGGTTCAAAATTCTTTTAACTTCTCGGTTGTTATGACAGGGTTCAAGGTTCTTTTAAGTTCTTGGTTGTTATGAGAGGGTTCAAGGTTCTTTTAACTTCTTGGTTGCTATGACAGGATACGGAGTTCTGTTAACTTCTCAGTAGCTATAATAGACTTCAGGGTTCTTTATCTTCTCAGTTGTTATGATAGGGTTCGGGGTTCTTTTAACCTCTTGTTTGTTATGATAACTTCTCAATTGTTGTGCTAATGTTCGTGGTGTTTTTAACTTCTCTGTCGTTATGATAGGGCTTGCTGTGCTTTTCACTTCTAAATTGTCATGATAGGGTGCAGGGTTCTTTTAACTTCCTGGTTGTTATGATAGAGTTTTGGGTCTTTTAACTTCTCAGTTGTTATGATAGGTTTCAGAGTTCTTCAAACTTCTTGATTGTTACGATAAGCTTCAAGATTCCTTTAGCTTCTTGTTGTTATGAGAGGGTTCAGGGTTCTTTTAACTTCTCAGTTGTTACGATAGGGTTCAGGGCTCTTTTAACTTCTCTGTTGTGATGATAGAATTTAGGTGTTTTGGCCTATTATGTGCAACCGTCATGTGGGTGGGAGGATAGTTGGGCTTTCAGAAAAAGCAGCAGTGGCGGATCCTCCACTGAGGCCGAGGAGCATTGCCTCACTTCTGCAAAGCAGTGAAAGAAAGAACAAATACAATAATAATAACTAGAGATTATTATCATTGTATTTGTTCCTGCTGAGCAGCTTTACCAGGCGGGCTGGGCTGCTTTGATCTCAGAGCAGGGGAGGAGTGGTTTGCCCACTCCAAGTGCTCAATGACTGTTTGGCCAGCCCTATGGGGCTGCCCAAAACAGTCATGCACACTTTGCATGTTCTCCATGCAGGCTGCATTGCAGCCTGCATGGAGAACATGCACAGACCCCTATTCCCTGGCTCAGCGCCGATCCAAGGCGCTCAGGCCAATCACAAAGCTGCATTGCAGCATTGTGATTGGCATAGGGGAGGGAGTCTGGCTGCTTCCTGTTCCGGTCCCGGAGAGGAGAGACTGAGATGATGTGCGAGAGAGCGGCGAGAAGATAAGTTTTTTACTTTTTTTTTTACATTATCCCCTACACGCCTGCCACTCTAGATTTGTGCTGGACAGTACTGAAACGCAGGCAATGAGGTTGGGTTTATTTAGTTTTTTATAGCACAAACCTAGTCCAATGACATTAGAGTGCTTTTACAACAGAACCAGTTTACTTCATACTTTGTTTTCTGTTTGGGCATGGGGAAATTTAGGGATTTGAACAAAAAAACTAAATATTGAGCAAAAGCCAAACCTGAGATTTCAACTTGGTTCCCATGTTCCAAGGGGAACAGCTCTAGCCAAAATTCCACATTTCCTACATTGTCGTCCATTCAGAAAATGAATATCTCTCCTGAGGGTTGCACAAGCATGGACCTTCCATTGGCACTAATCGTAGGTGCATGACTGAACAACATTCTAATACAAACCCATAACTCAATGGGACCTTAGAAAGTATATTAGGTGAATAAATATTTCTTTTTATTTCAAGTTGGGAATCATATTTATACCTTCCCATGCACAGTTTGGTATCAATGATGTAATTTCAGATGTTTATTTTAATTTATGGCTGTTATCAATGCAGTCACTGAACATGTCATGAGTGATGTAATATGCGAGGGAATAAGCAATGCATGGCGAGGAAGCAAGTTATAGTTAGGAAATGGGTTATAGTTACTGTAAATAACTCTAGCTGGTACATTTCACTGGTTTTGTTAGTTTAAAATGTTATGTTTTAACAGACATTTTCACCTAGCTATAATGTCACTTTAACCTTTGTTTATTTCAGTGCATTTCTATGTTTTATTTAACATAAAGTACGTTCTCCAATGTTATGTGCGGTGTGGGGTTGGCAGAAGGGCCTGCTGCACAAACCACATTTTTCTTTTTTTTGTGTGCTGCAGATCTGCTGTGGATTTCTAGGGGTGTCAAACTGAGCATGGTGGTGGGTCTGAAGAACCCCCAAAAAAACAAATGTTTTTAAACTTGACACAGGTACCCCCACATAAAGCCCAGGGGGGTTAGGGTACCCCTACCCTGCCCCCTTATATTGTATATTGATTTATTTTTTAAGACTTGGCGACTGAGTCGCCAAGTCCTAAGATGGGGGCTGCAACTTTACCTTTAGGTTGCGGTCAGTCAATCACAATGCGTTGTTGAGCTTGTGGATCCACAAATCTGTTTCAAACTTCATGCATCCTTTGTGGCATGAAATATACATAAATATTGAGCAATAATTTCTCAAAAACGATTGAACGGATTAACATAAAATCACTAAAGGCCAGATTACGTGTCTGGAGGTCCTCAGACCGCCAGACTTATGGAGGCGTGGTGGTCCAGCCACCACCGCACTAGCGGTCTGACTACTCCATTATGAGTTGGGGGATTGGAACAGCCCTGGGACCGCCACCAGGGAAAAGCTGTTCCTTGCTGGTTTTGTGGCACTCAGAGACCGCCTTACGGTTGGCCCATGGATATTAGGAGTTTCCTCTCTGCCGGAGGTGTCATGGAGGTTCCTCCTCCATAAACACCATGGCGGAGAGAAATCAAAGGGGACTCTACAGGGGGCCTGTGCCTCCACCACATGTGGATGTACCCAGGGGGTCATAACCTGTGCCCCCATGTGTGCATGTGCACCAGTACTGGCATGGTGTGGACTTTCGAGTCTTTGCCATGCAGGAACCTTGTTGTGTGGTCCCATTGTGTTGCCTTTTTCTGTGACTCTATGAACAAGGGATAAGTCATTTGTATATGTTACCAGAACTCCTTATTCTAAGTGCGCCTGCCTTCATAGCAGGTGGAGTTCTTAAAAAAAGCAGAGTAACCCATTTTATTTTTCATGCGCGTCACAAACAGATATGATTGTTACTTGTGCAAAGAAAAGTTTGTATTGGCTTTGCATTAAGGTAACCTGCAAAAATAATTTCGAGAAAAACAGTTGGCAAAAAATTATAACAGTTTATAGAATAGAAAGAAAAGGGCACTGACAAAAAAGTTTGGCCCACAATCCTCTGCACTAAAGTGCACTTCTTTTTCGTCAGATGTGTACAGGTTGTCAGGCAAAATGTTTCTACTCATAGAGCAAGAGCACCAATGGCTAAAGATGGCTGACCCACTACCCCATGCAGTGATAGATGTGTAATTTGACTGATACTTGAACTGAGCAAATGATGAAGAGGTCTGACTCAAAAGCCTCCTTTTGTATTTATTTTCTATTTAGGTTTTTTATTACATGAGGCTGATGTGGCTAGGTCAGACCTAAACATATTCCTTTCAGTGTGTGTGCTTGCTTGAGGTGATTGATTGGTGGTTAAGTTCTTTGCATTAATTCACTCAATTCCAAGAAACAGTGGTTCTGGAATCTATTGAATGGTACAACATTAAGTGCTGAAAATAAGAGGCTTTTCAGGTTAAAACACCCCAACGTGTGGGCTTTTTGGCTCACACTATAACCCTCTCTTTCTGCTACCAGACCATCACCACTTCTGTGTTTGCAATTTTATAGCAATCCATTTTGAAATAAAAAAACAAAAGGTTCTTGTCAATGGTTTCAGTAGAGTCCTGACAGGAGCAATTTAATGGTTTTTTGCTGTTGATTGATTTGGAAGTCTGACAAGAACCAAAGTGGTTTGTCTCAGGCCAAGGCTGTATGTTTTTCTCTGTTGACATGGAAGTCACAAAAGCCATGAGTTTGGAATTCTTATGTCCCCGTAGCATGATTTATTTCAAAATGTGACATCTACCTGGAGTATACTAAACTTCCCACAGTTTGTATGTGTGTCTCCTGTGTATGTCCCTGATTGTCGAATGTGTGTTTGCGTGATGCGCATGCCTGCAGTCAGTGGCGGCCAGAATGAGTTGCGGTGGGTGCGGGGGGTGGGGCGGTAAGGAGGGGCGTGGGGGAGTGTTCGGTAAAACAAAACAATTGTAAAAAAATTATATACTTACCCTACCGCCCGGTCCCGCTGCAGTGTCTCTGATCCTTGCTCCTGCTTTCCTCGTGGGACAGAAAGCCAGGAAGAGCAGCCAGGCTCCTCTGACCAATCACAACGCTGCAGTGTAGCATTGTAATTGGTAAGCATCCAGGCTTCCATGACCAATCATAATGCTGCAATGCAGCGGTATAATTGGTTTTGAGTGTCCTGGTTCGATTCTCAGCCAGGGAATGGGGACCTGGGCTTGTTCTCCATGCAGGCTGTAATGCAGCCTGCATGGAGAACGGGGAAAGTGCACCTGACTTGTTTGGGCAGCCAAAGAGTCATTGCTCACTTAGGAGTGGGAAAACCACTCCTGCCCTGCTCCATGAGCAGAGCAGCCCGTGCAAGGGAAACATAAATTGAAATAACTGAAAGTTATTATCTTTTTATATTTCCTTTCCTTTACCCTGCTCAAAAGTAGTGGGCCGATGCTTCTCCGCCATAGTGGAGGAACCGCTACTGCCTGTAGTTGTAAGGCTTTCAGTGACATTATCTTTGCTTGACTGGAGAGAGCAGTACATGTCCTTAGCAACAAAATAGATGAGAGAGGTTCATTGTGTGGCAGAAATACCACAGTTGGGATGAAAGAAGAAATAATGAAATATTATAACAAATGGCCAGCCCCATGCCGCACACAGCGATGGACATTTTACTTCATTAAAATGCAAATATTATCCAAACAGAGGTAACATGATGCCCTGGCTGTGGAACAGATTTTGAAAAGCTGTCTACCCTTCTATTCAAGCTTTGTTTCAAAGCAAAACTATGGGTGGTTGATTAGACCCTGCAAGTGTCTGCCACTCACCAGGTCAGCGGAGGATATGGCCTCGGCTCCCTGGCAGAGGACAGTCAGCCATTTGTAGAGGTGTCCTTGATCTTTGTACTTTTAGCTGAGCTGCAGCTGAAGTGGCTGAATTGAAGACACTAAAGATTTGTCGCGCAGCTGATATGTTTGACGGGAAGGAGTTTGCTTCTTGAACTGAAACAAAAACCAGGGGCAGACAGGGAACCTAAATCAGCCCTGGCAATTGTAACGGACCAGTCCCACGGCTGCTTTTGTTACTGGGGGGGCGATATAACAGCAACACTGCAAAACAGGCCCAGTAAAAAAAAACGCCCATCACCGCTGCAAAATCAGACCCTACCCTTCTAGCCCCAATGGGAAACGCCCAACGCCCGACCCTGGCAATAAAAATTAACTAAAATGGGCCTACAGTGCAGAGATCTATCTGCCTACACGAGGGCCACTGTGCCTTTTCTATACCCAGGACCACCAAGTAAGTAGGGCAACTGTCACTTTGGCCTGAGGGGCTCGTGGCAAACTGGCCATCTGGTCAGAGGTTTATGCAAGGATCATCACTCAGCCCCACCCTCTTCAACGTCTACATGGGACCTCTTGCAGCCATCACACGCCAGCACAACCTCAACATCATCACCTACGCCGACGACACCCAACTGATCCTCTCCCTCACCAGAGACCCCACCACCGCCAGAACGAACCTACATGAAGGGATGAAAGACGTCGCCGAGTGGATGAAGAACAGCCTCCTGTAACTGAACTCAGACAAGACGGAAGTCCTCGTCCTGGGACCATCGCCCTCCGTCTGGGACGACTCCTGGTGGCCCCCCGCCCTGGGCGCTACTCCCAAGCCAACAGACCACGCACGCAACCTGGGCTTCATCCTGGACTCCTCCCTCTCGATGACCAGACAAGTCAACGCCATCTCCTCATCATGCTTCAACACCCTACGCATGCTCCGCAAGATCTTCCGATGGATCCCGACCGAAACCAGGAAGACGGTCACCCAGGCACTCGTCACCAGCCGACTGGACTATGGGAACACCCTCTACGCCGGAACCACAGCCAAGCTACAGAAAAGACTCCAACGCATCCAGAACACCTCCGCCCGACTCATCCTGGACATCCAACGACGCAGCCACATCTCCGGCCACCTAAAGGACCTGCACTGGCTCCCCGTCAGCAAGAGGATCAAGTTCAGGCTCCTCACCCACGCACACAAGTCTCTCCACGACCTGGGCCCCAAGTACCTCAACGACCGCTTGACCTTCTACACGCCCACCCGCCAGCTCCGTTCTACAAGCCTCGCCGCCATTCCACGCATCCGAAGAGCCACCGCCGGAGGTAGATCTTTCTCCTACCTGGTGGCCAAGACATGGAACTCCCTCCCCATCCATCTTCGGCTGACCCAGGACCATCTCGCGTTCAGGAGACAACTCAAGACCTGGCTGTTTGGGCAATAACAGACCCCCTCCCCCAAGCGCCTTGAGACCCTGCCTGGTGAGTAGTGTGCTATACAAATGTTATGATTGATTGATTGATGCTAGGAGCGCCTGGGAGTGACTCTCAATCCTACCCTCTCTGAATACAGCTGAGAACTGCAGACTTTGCCTGGCGGGGGCACCACCGATCTTTCGAATCAGAAGACCACAACCTGACGTTCCTGCATGTTCCAGCCCCTTGACTACTTTGTGTGCCAACTTTTTCTTCCTTGTTGACAGTGACTGTGTACCGGAATCTGTGACCTTACTTACTAATTTTCAAGCAATGAAAGAAACCTCATGAGAGAATTTGTTTTAAGCCCTGAAGAAGTCCGGCAACGGACGAAACGCGTCGGCTATCCGCAACTATCAAAAAAAGAAAATAAAGAGCAAAAATTGAATAAAAGAAAGAAAATCCAAGTCACTACTTTTGTGTGTCTTTCTGAATATTTGGGAAAACTAATAATTCTGTTCATTTGTATGTTTTTTAATAACTGTTTTTGTAACAAATGCGTAACTTTTGAAGGGTGCTGTCCAACTTTCATAATTAGAGAACTGCAGACTTTGCCTGGCGGGGGCACCACCGATTTCTGCTGGTGCTCCCTCTCCACAAACTCTAAAAGAAGATCATATTTTTATTTTAACAGCAACTTTTGAAGTCTACTCATGACCACGCCCATGTTCCACATTCTTTTCTGATACAAGTGGACCTGTATCGTTCTAGCCTTTTTTTTTGTTGCAGTTTTATATAGCGCCAACTCGACCCAAAGGTATTAGAGCGTTTTACATGAGTACCAGTTGCTTTACAGACGCACACATTAATTTTTAGGCACAGGAAGATTAAGTGATTTTCCCAGAATCACAGGATGCTTGAGCCTCCCGCCAGACTCATACCTTGTTCCCCAGCTTCAAAGTCAGGAGCTCTAGCCGTTAAGCCACATCCTCTCCGTTTCATTGGAGGCATAACAGCCTGGGGCTGGCATCCCTTATGCACATTAAAAATGGTGTTTGGAAAAGTGTTTTCCTATAGCTTACAATTCTACGATTTTAAATAGTGCAGACATTTACAGGCTAAAAGATCTACTAGTCCACCTGCTTACATCAAGAAATCAGATATGGGGCGATGAGGCATTTTCTGGAATGGTTTAGGGTTCTTTCTAAGAAGTTTGGAGGGGGCACATCTATGCACTTGTGTTGATTCCGCCAACTGACAGGCTACAACGTGTTTGCAGTGTTTGCCTGCAGGCGTCCCTGATACTAGCTAAAGATGTCTGGCTATTGAAGTCCTCTTTATTGTAAAAAGAATGTGGTGCTGTGTGTGGCAATAACACACGGTAGTACCTCAAAAGGAATGCAAATGCCTTGCCTGGTCCAAAAGCTCGGGCTATAGAAGGCGAAACATTTGCTCCTTCAGGATTACTTCAAAGTTTGGAGCATATTTCTGACTTTGCTGTGGTTCACATAGGCTCCCCCTATAATTAGTAAAGGTAACCTCTGCCTTGAGGATTTCCTTCAGCACACGAGTTCATAAAATGCGCATATACAGAATTTGCATTAGTCCCAAAATTGCCTTTGCTTTTTTTTGCGCATTTTGCTTTTTTTATGTGCATTTTGGGGCATATTACCAAGCCTGGCGATATTAGATTATCGCCTCTTAGCGGCGATAATTATATCGCCCTATTAGCAAGCTGTCGCTAACTGATGTTAGCGACAGCTTTGATGCGATAGAGAGCGGTTTTGGACCCGCTTTGCATGTCAGCGATATTTATCACTAATGACATGCAAAGTGGACGTACCCAACCTGTTAGCGACTAGTTTAGTTTAGTCGCTAACATCGCTATCGCCTATTATCAACGCAGGCGTAGCGATGGAAATATTCACGCTAAGCGCGAATATCTCCAAAAGCTAACGCCTGCTCAGACCAGTTCTTAGCCATTATATCCAATGGGAGGTGGATATTATGGCTAAGACCCTATTGGCGTTAATGCGCGAATATCGCTGTATTCTCAGCGATATTCACGCATTTCGCCGCTATCGCCGGATATTTTATCGCTTTAGAGATAAACGTTGCTAATAGCACGTTATCTCTGCGATATTATCCAGCGATGCTTGGCGATAAAAAAAACTTGCTAAGCCCATTTAGCGATAAATATCGCTAGTTGTTGGTAATATGCCCCCTTATTTTTTTTTCCATCATTGGGTTCTTTCTTCTCACCTTTTGAGGACCCTCCTTCCCCAACAGTCACATTAAGTCTGGGAGTGTCCACTCCTCAGTCCCACGCCGGATACACATGTATTCTTGCATGTGAGTGTAATACATCTACATGCATTTTCAAATTAGGAAATTAACTGCAAGGAGTATGTGAATACCCCATTAGTGGCTCATATTATTTTGCAGCTGGAACGGACATGACAAAGCGTAGATGAGTGAGTGAATAAGTGAATGGGTGAGTGAGTGGATGAGTGAATGAGCAAACAAATGGATGAGTGTTTGAGTGACTGAATGGATGAGAGAGTAAATGTGTGAGTGAACCAACCAGTGAGTGGATATGTAAATGAATGAGTGACTGAGGGCTTGAGTGGATGAGTTAATGAGTGAATTATTGAGTGAGTGGATGAGTGTAGAGTGAGTGAATGGGAGAGTGCATGAAAAAGTGAGTGAGCAAACAAGTGAGTGAGGCAACAAGTGAATACGTGAACAAGTGGGTGAGTGCGTGAGTGGGTGAGTGAGTGAGTAAACAAGTGGCTGAGTGGATGAGTGAGTGGATAAGTGAATGAATGAGCAAACTAGGGAGTGAATGGGTGAGTGAATGAGTGAAAGAATGAGTGGTTGGTTGGTTGAGCGTAGGAGTAATTGGCTGAGTGAGCCAAGAAGTGAGTGAGTGAGTGAACAAAGGACTGAGAGATTACTTGCATCAGTTAAGCACACATTTTGATTTGGGTTTTCTATAGGTCTAATCAGCTTCTGATCGGTGAGCACAATTCAAAGAAAACAAAAAAAATGTGTTGGCATACCTGGAATGGCAAACATAGATCAGTTTTAAGATGGTTCTAGTACTCTTAATGCTTTCTATTTGTTGGCAAAGATCAAAAAACATATTTCCGCTTTGTGCATTTATCGGTTCGGGAACACAAGAAGAATCATTGTTCACGAATCATGATTTGTAAGTTATGAAACAGTTCGAGCACTGATGTATGTTTTTCAATTTTCTATTCAGCTTTTTTTTTACATGTACAATTTGTTTATTTTCGGCATGCATCGTTTGTCAAAAGTTGCTTGCTATGAAAATCTGTTTCTTTTTTCTTTATAAATGATTCAAGATGCCGCCGACGAGCCCATGAATTTACTACGGAGAAACAGAAGCGAAGGCATCTGATATTAGTTTTAGATTGTCACACTTCGAGGTGTGCAATCAGGCTTTAAATCAGGATCAAATGCTATGGAACCCGGCTCCTGGGGGCGGGGGCAGGGCTGCAAGAGCTCAACTCACTGTATTGGCAGAAGCGTTGCAACTGTAGCTGAGTGAGTTTAAAATTAGCAATGATCGTTTTGCGGCATAAACTCAAATCATTTTGTGTTACTCTTGTTATGCAAAATTCTCGAAATGGTGCAATTACGCCACGTTATGTAATTAAGTGCAATTCATAACAAAAATTTAGGGCAAGCGCATGGTAACAACACAAACAGCCAGAATGCGAGCAGCTACTGTTTGTGGTGCTTGTGTTTTTTGTGGTATTTTATAGTCCAAAATGTGTCCTGGGGTACAAGATGGACACGAGTGCTCATTTTTGGCCATATGTATCAACAAACCCTTTTGCGATTCCTAAATAGCGATTTTTAAGGAATCGCTATTTAGGAATCGCAAAATGGTATGTATGAAGAAATTCGCTTTTTTTTAGCGATTCCTTAATCTTCCTTATTTGCGAATTCGCATTGTGCGAATTCGCAATTAAGGAATAATTTCCAATGCATTCCTATGGGCCAGGAGGCCCATAGGAATGATTGCGAAATAATTCGCAAATTACGAATTCCAATTTGCTAATCGCAATTTGAGAATTATTTCAAGGGTGCAGGGGTGTCTCAAAGACACCCTGCTGCACCCCTGAAATGTACATGAGTGTGCATATGGCGCACATACATGCCCTATGGGCATGTGTGTGCATCACATGCCACCTTCAAAAATGCCAAATTGTGCATTTTTTGAAGAATTCGCAAGTTACCATCAACTACAAGTTGGTGGTAATTTGCTAATTCTTAACCATAATTCTCAGCCCAAAAATGCTACATACATAGCATTTAAAGAATCGCAAAATTGTGATTCTTAAATGCTATGGCAAAATAAGGAATCGCAAATCTTTGCTATTCCTTATATTGAGAATATTTCATACATATCAAAACATGCAAAAAGGCCTCTGCGATTCGCAAAAGGCTTGATACATATGGCCCTTTGTGCTAAAATATAACACCAGGGGGAGATTTACCAAATCTCCACGCAATGCAGCGCAGCCTCCCGCAAGGCTGCGCTGCGTTGCGCGATAGGGAAGAAGCAGGAAAGTGCCATATTTTCAAAGATATGGCTCTCTCCTCCCCTTTCGATTGCACCAGCGTTGATTACAGCTGTCGTGCGCCATGCACCACCTTAGCGCCATAGCACTAGGGTGTGTTTGAGTGTAGCATAGGTTTTGTGCAAGAAGGGTACCCTTCCTGTACAAAATACTATGCCTAGACAGAAGGGAAAGCTTTTCCCACTTTGTATGCATGCACTGTGCAGCACGCATGCAAAGTCGGAAAAGGAAGGAGAAATGAAAGCATTTCTTCTTCCTTGCGCCTAGTTTAATAGGGCGCAGTTTTCTCACGCTAAACCCAATCTACTGTAATTAGTAAATTAGGTTTAGCTTGAGAAACCTTAGCTGCTTGCGTGGGAACGCCCATGCACCACTCTTGGCACACCCCAATGCTGCAAAGTAATGCGAAGCAGTACAATGCGCTGCTTCGCATTACTTTTACATTATTTCCAGCGCTAAACAAGTTTTGCGCTGGAAAGTAAATTAGGAAAAAAAGATTTTGCGCTGTTTTGCGTGACTTTTGTGACGCAAACACAGCGCACAATCTTAGTAAATCTCCCCCAGATTTCAGTTTTGCATTGTATTTGATTATGTACAATCTTGCATAATTTTTCTGAAGTTTGCGTAATTACACAAAAGCAAATCATGTAAATTTGACACACCCTTATTTAAAATACCTACGCATCAGCAGGACTACCTCTGAGCCAAAGGTGTTCAACATAGGTCTTGTTAGATGACAGATTATCAGGATTACCAATAGCAATCACTTTTATATAGATTAATTGCAGGCACATTTATGTTATGTGATTGTTCTGAGAAGTGGAGAAGTGTGGCTCAGGGGTTAGAGGCGGCAGACCCGGAAGCTGAGATCGGTCCTGGACCAGGGTTCAATTCCCCGCCTCGGCGGGTCTTGGGCTCAAAAATTCCACGGACTCGATAATTCTCGTTCCGGTGCCTACTTGACTCACGGGTTCACACTCTGCGACTCTGGGCAATAGCTTGCTTAATCTCCACTACGGCCCCTTGCGGCGGGATGCCTGGCTTTCACCTTGTGGATACCCTGCTGGGGTTATCTCACAGGGGAATACCAGGACGGGTTCCCAAGGCAAGCACCTTGATGCCTTCGGGTGATACGTGCGCTATATAAATCGCAATACATTTACAAGCTGGCATGGATGGGTTTGGTTAATATGTGCCGCTTCAAAAGGATTGCTGTCCCATATAGTAGTGTAATTATTTACACTATCTCGCTGTCTGGGTCTTGGGTCTTTTGACAAGATGTGAAATCCTCTCAGTTTCAAAATCAAAAGTGACAGAAAGTGCATACATGGAAAAAGCAATCAGAGATAGAAATGAAAAAGAATCAACTGAACCAAAAGGATGTCTGGTGGCTTAGTGGACTAATATCCCCGCAAAAGCTTATGCTTAACTCTGTGAGCACAAGTTAGAACTATGTCCACTCACCCTCCTGTGGTTGAGAAATTTAGTTAAGCAACGCCTGATCTCTGTAATCAGTGCCCAGAAGCAGCTTTGGCCATGTAAGGCGCTTTACAAAGAAAGCAGTTACGTTAGTATCGGTGCCACTAAATTGCATCAAATTGGAATTTCTATGCCTTTGAGCTGCCATTTCTTGAAGCTTTTAAGTGAGCATTTGTGGAGCATCTAAATAACGGCAGACAACTAATTCATAAAAACAATGAGGTTATGGTCACAGGTGAGATAGAATGGTTACTAGCAACAGTAATGAGGAGCTTCAAATGTGGCTACTCTCCAATTCTCTGTGGATAGTTCTGGGGTGCACCAGCTGTGACATCACAGTAATGCCTGCGTTCACAAACTTTACAGTGTTTCAGAAACCATCACCATTGGAAGAGGCGTACTCCATTCATATTCACCCCATGCCCATCACTGGAGTATACACACAAACCCACTGGTGGACGCATACACTAGACACACACACACGCGCACACAGACACACACACATGTGCACGCAGACACAAACACAAACACACACACACCCACACACCCACAAACACCTATACTCCTCCAGATCACAAACCCAGGAGAAACAGCACAATACTGCCACATCTAAGGCTGCCAAATTCCTCTCTGGGCCACCTATCTTCGTTGGGAAGACCAGCAGGCAGAGAACACATTTGAAACTTTTTCGTGACAGCAGTTACTCTGTTCTCCACCTCTTGTTTTCTGTGTAATTGTTTAATACTGGAAAAGGTCTATTGATCTGCCACTGTTCTCAGATGTGGTGTGAAGAGGCTCGGTGCACCTTCACCAGTGACACAATTCTCTCTTGGACAATGAAAAGCTTTTTTTACACCAGACCAAGCGAAAGTTACATTAACAATGGGTGGGAAGTGTGTGAGTGAGCATGCACTGTAGCTGTCTTAAGGGCTGTGTGTGTGTGTGAGAGAGAAAGAGAGAGAGAGAGAAAGAGAGAGAAACGTGTTCTACTTGTTTTGTGTGAGAGAGAATTGTGCCGTGCTGTCCTTACTGCGCATGTTCTGTGTATGAGTGAGGAAAGTTTGTACTGATGCTTTCTGTGCTGCATGTGAGTGCGAGGATGGTGCAGCTGCTGCGGGCTCAGTAATAACTATTCTTTCTGTGTAAAAGAAAACTGTTCTATCAGTGCCAGTATTGTGTATTCCTGTGTAACACGGCAATGCACTGCTGCTTCCAGTGTTACCCCTGCTCTGTGTGTGAAGGAAGCTTGCATACCTGCTGCACTTGTAACTGTGTGAGTTTTTTTACCTGTGTTCTGTGTGAGTGAGGACCTTTCACCGCTACTGTCCATGTTGTATTTTTCCTGTCTGTGAGCCCGAAGCTAGCAATGTTTCTGCGGTGCGCTATGTGTTTCCAGAAGAGTAGGGCTTGTTTTTCTGCAGCTTCTACGGTACCAATTCTGTCAGTCGCGGCCCGTGCAGGTAAGAGCGGTGGGGAGTTGAGGCTGGGTGGAGTTGAGGCTGGGGTAGGGGGGTGGGGGGGGGGGGGTGGCTCATTCGACAGACGACCATGGAGAAAAATAAATTATTTATTTAATTTACTTTCATGGTCATCTGTCGAATCCCTCCCCAACCCGGCCCCACCGTCTCACCGCTATTACCAGCGCGGGCCGCTGCTGAATTCTATGTGTAAAGGAGTTGTGGGCTGCTACTACCACACTGTACTGGGTCTCTAAGGAAGTGTGCTCCGCGGATGCATGAGTTCACCTCATATGGATGTGAGGGAAGCTTACACCATTGCTGCTGTCTGGTCCTCGTAGGACAATTTTCACTGCTGCTGGCCATATTTCCCCTGTTGGTAGCGGCGAATAACATTATAAAAAAAAAAATATTGCGATGTAATACTTGTTTTCGTTATTGATTCAAACTTTACACCCTTCCCATCCTCATCCATGATTGTTAACGTTTCTGGGATTCTGGGATAAATCTGTTGTATTATGTGTGCCATCTCTGCAGTACTTCCGCGTATCTCTTTACTTTCGCATTTAATGCACAATAAATTGAAAGAACAGTACAACAATCAATGATCGTCACACACATATATATATATATATATATATATATATATATATATATATGTGTGTGTGTGTGTGAGTATATATAATCTATCGATCTATCTATATAAATATATATATATATATATATATATATATATATATATATATATACACATATGTAAACTCACCATTTATTTTTATGAAACCCTTTTGTATATCAAGAAGGTAAAAAGGGTTCCGTTTACTTCAAAATGTATGAGAGCAGAACTAGCTAATTCATTGAAAAGACAGCAAAAAGTTTAATGTAACATCTGCATCCAGCTTGAATGTGACAACCGCTTACATTTGAACACCCACTCTGATGATAGTAATTAAGCTGGCCAGCCTGCCTCGGCTGTTTTGTCACCTGATTGTAGTGTTTGCTGGCAGCCGTATGTGATTGGCATGCGTTAACTAGGAAAGACGACTGGTCAAGTTCCTGCTGTTGATTGGATCCTATGCCTACACGTTGAATTGCAGAAGCCTGGCGCAAGCATTGGGTGCCTCCTTTTTCGGCCCCTGCAGCTTCCAACTGCATGTGTGCACAAAAAATGGACAATCTCAGCTAATTTAGGAGGGAGAGAAACCCATTTCTTGGGAGAGTGTAGTTCTGAGGCTGAATCCCAGATTCTTATTAGTGGCGAGCGGAGGCCATAAATCTCTTGAGTGCAGTCCTGCCTCTCCATGTCATGCTGCAATCCACCATCTTCAGGGCTTGCCAGGGCCATTTACCTTCCTGTCGGGTTCTGTCCTTAATTAAACTTGGCCCAGCCATTCCTTGTCCATCCCAGGCTTTCACACTACAGCGGACCAGAGGGCAATTGTTCGGCTGCGGTGGGTGGTTGTTGCACCATCGCAGTCACCAGGCGTAGCGAGCTGTAATAGTATGTAAATAATGACATCGCCACTGGTAGAAGGGTGTAAGGGCAGAGTAAAGAAATAGAGAAAATGGTACTTATCTTAATTTTTCATTCCTCCATGTCAAACATTTTGCTTGTTAGTTTTTGCCATTTCTTTATAATTATTGCTGTAATGTCGTACCTATGTTCTTATTTGCTTCAATAAAGATCTTTAAAAATAAAAGAACTAGAGAAATGACAATATGCATTCAAAAATAAATCTTTGAACGGCAGATATGCAAGGGAGGCGTGTTTTTCCTACTTTACACCCTTATTCGGAATATTATCCAATGGTAAGTGTTGGTTGCAGAATGGGGGGCAAATTCATTCCCCACTGTGCGACCACACAGGCGCTCCAGGATTGAAAATTAGAAACAAAGATGGAAAGCAGTTCTTGTCTTGCCAGTTATGGACATACCTTGATCTTCAAAGATGGAGTGGAAAAGAATTGAATCAAGCGTTCACTTTATAATGTGGCGGAAGTCATATATTTTGTTGACTACATTTTAATAGACGGTAGGGGTAAATTGCTGAATTTAGCTATTGACCCTTTTTCTAAAGGCGACCAAACAAGTTTGCAGCGGCCATTAAAGCCCGCCCCCCTTGAGGATGGTCTGAGCTATGTGTGCGCAGTCTAGATTTGAACTCAATAGTCACCAAGGGCATAATGGAGCGATTGAGCTGTTAATACCCTGCAGCTATGTACGATGAAACTGGAAAAACAGAAATGAGACCATAAACAAGTCTCCCCATCCTCCCCGGGATTGACGCTGTGCTCCGCTTTTCCCATACAATGCGGTGCATTTCTGGAGCCTTCCGCGACAAACTTATTACTGATTGCAATGCTTCCTGTTGAACAGCGAAAGAACTGCAGTGCATGCTTTCAGTGACTGTAAAGGAGCCGCATGGTTCTCCTGCTAGTCCAGGAAGCAATTTAGAGGTGGACATTGGAGTGAACAGGCAATATTAAGAAACACTGGAATATGCCAAACACTTGCCATGTTTTCCACCTTGGGTGATGATTTAGAACCTACTCAGAAAAGCAGCGATAATGGCCTGTGGCAGAAATATTATTTCCGCAAGCCTTGTCTGCTTTATTTAGCAAGATGAGGAAAACTAGAGGATACTAAGTTGCCTGTGAAGCATTCCACATATTCACAGTAGGTGTAGCTACCTGAAAAACATTACAGACAAGTAACTTGATATCTCATGATTTTACTGTGCTCCATTTTACATTTTTCTGCAAATTTTATTCGCAATATTCCAGGATGTTTTTAACCCCTATTTTAAAGAAGTAGTGTTATGGCCTAAATCAACGTAGAACCACTTTTAGATTGTTATTGCTTTTACATAGTGATGAAGTGTCTTTTAATGTAGGCATATTTTTAAAGACTGCCACGCTGGCACAAACTTCAATGTACTGATGAGATATGCAGCTGTAATCTGGTACTGTAGAGATATTTTATCTTTCTAGCGGAGGCAATTTGTGTATTAGTTAAACTTTAATATAAAATTGCTATGATGTCTAATGTTTTTATCTTTTTCTTTTCGTGAATAACTTTTATGGTTGCTACAATGCGGCAGAATAACGTTTTGAAATGAATTGAATGCTTGAAATGTTGTAATGTGAAGGAGTGATAAAAATGAATGACCAGTATAATGTTTTGAGTATTGACATCATGTATAATGCTAAGAATAATGTCTCTAGTTATAGTAAACATATTTTCAGTACAATGAAAGGCATGAAAGGGATAACATTAAAAAAAGAATGGTAAATTAGCCTTACTTATCAGGTACTGAACCTCTTCACTTGTTCTCCCTCAAATATACGTAAGTACCTTTTTGTAGCTCAAAAACTATGCACACGGAACTTCTGTACCAAAAGGTAGGGGGCGACAAATGTCTTTTAAATCCTCACAAATATGTCACTGGGTCAGACCACATGCACCCATCACAATGAACACTCTCAATAAAAATATGAAATATGAATCATTAAATAATGCAAGGAACTTCATCTTTGATTTTAAAAAGTGAAATGTGACCATTGAAGGGGTGAAATATATTAAGATAATTGCCACATTTCCACTGGCATCTTACCTACTCACATCACTCGATAAAAAAAAATATATATATATTGAAATATAAGAAAAAAATGCTATGAACCATACTCATAAATGAAAAGAAACGCCAAAGAGCACACTCATTTAATAATTGTATAAGTTGGTGGATCTAAAGTTATCAATAAAAGATTGATGCAGCACTTTACTGTAGTTATGTACACCTAACATTAACCGGTGTAATAGAAAATAAACTATAAGATGTCATTCTTCTTGAATTCTTAAAATGTACAGGAAACAATGTAATCACCTTAACCCCAGTGGATCAATAAAACAATCAGAATGTTAATTCAAGGAAAGGTGATGAGGATTGGTTCAAGTGGTGGATGATAGGCAAAGTCTTTCATTAAGAAAGAAAGTTCATTGGGCAATGGACAAGATTATTATTTGCAATGGAACCTATGGGATATCTTAGAGTGTACAGTCACAAGCTGTTATTGTGTATTATTGTGCAATTGCAGTACCCAAAGGCAAAGTACAGATGATCACACATTCATTCATCCACAGCAAGGCCAGATTTTCAGGTTTTCAGGTTAACCACTGACTATATGGTTTCGTGCTATGTGAATTGTTTTGTATGTACATTGTATATATCTATGTGGTATTTTAACAGCACTAGCTTAGCGAGAAGGCATTCTTGCACTGCACAGGGCCAAGGACAAACATAATGTCAACAAGTGAAAGGAGTGATAGCTGGTTTCAAAACTGTTAATGCATTGTGAAGTAGTGTTGTTTAAAGAGAGGAGGCTGTAGCTCTTTTCTAAATTGGAACAAAATTGAAGTGGTTGTGATGGAGATCAGGGTGTTGTTCCAGGCCATATGTGCATAGATGATAAAGGACTGGTACCTTGGTTTTTCTTGTTCATACTTCATAGTCTCCCCGTTTGATGGTGTTATTGCTGAGAGTAAGCAGGGGTGTGGTCGTGATGGTTTGTAAATGATGCAGTTGGTTTTGAAGATGGTAGGGACATTCATCAGAAATGGATATGCTGAAATTCCACCATTGATCTCGCTCTACTCAGCAGTATATTTAATGGCTACTTGTAAAACATACCATGATCCTACGTCATCATTGTTGCCAATGGCACCATATTGTTCTGATTTTGATCACGTATTTGTATAGCTCTCACAGGTGCACTTTCTAAGAAGTGAGAAATTAGGCACTGGACTTGCAATGGGAATGTCTTCCTGGGACCCTCTAGCATGGATCCTACAAATTCTCAGCAAATTCGAAAAGAAAAGGGTTTTGAGCTTTATTTTAGCATTGAAATGTATTTCCAAAATCACACCTTACATACTGAAGGGCATTTTTCATACAAAAACATGAAAAGCTCATTCGTCCAAGGACAGCTGGAAGAAATGCTGTGAGCTATTGTTTCAAAACGAAAGAATAATTATTTAAAGCAAAGCATTTTGCTTTTAACCAAAAAAATCAATGTGTTGGATATAAGGACAGTTATCTTTTATGCAGTGCACATCTCAAAATTAATATTTTCTTCACACCCAACTCAGTGGCACATATTTTACGAACTTCAAAAGGACTAAAGTCTGTCAGCGATGTGACATAGAGGGTTTTGAAGCAAGCTATCTTTATTCTAAAGTCCATAGTATTTTTATCAGTTGACCATCTATCATGGAGCACTCAAATTGATGTACATTTATCCCTGAATGCTAAAAGTTATTTGAAAAAAAGTTGGTTTTGAGAAAGTGACTACTTTAGTCAAGCATCCATTTTAAACAGAAGGGCTAGTGATGGTTGAAAATGATGCAGCACGTCGGTTGTCATACTGAATCAATCTTGTTTAAGTGCCCATTAGCTTTCCCTAGACTGGCAATTTGTTCTAGCACATGGAATGACACACAGGTAGGTACGGCAAGTTAATAAGCAGGGGCAATGTGTCTGAAAAGGCCAAGAAGCTGGTTAGATCGCAATTCACCTGCAGTAAGTGGACAATTCTGTGCTGCACCTCAATCACTGACTCAGGGAGAGCAGGGTCAGTAGAGACTTTAGATTCATTTGAGATGTCAAATATTATCAAAATCCCAGTACTGGGCAAGGCAAATGCAAATGTTCATTTTTTATGTGGTATAACCTGATAACCTCTACTGAAGGCTATACCAGTTATTAAAGGCCCTGAACTTAAAGTTTAGACTCGAGACGCAGAAGAAGGCCTATAATAAGGGAGGGGGCCTTTACCAACCTACAGGAGCTGAAGACAGAACGACTATATAGCTGTTAAACAAAAATCGACCCACTGAAGGTAGACTGGTTTAAATTCGAAAGAAAGAAACACAAACACAGTCATTGAAATGATGGAGAAGAAGGCCTATGCCAGTCATTATTTGTCCCGATAGTCTTCAATGGAGCTCGCAACATTCCATTAGTCTACTATATAGCAATATAACACACGGTTGAGGGCTAAAATGTCTCTATTGCTTAATTATATTGAGGCAGAGGGGCTTTAACGGCATAATGCAGAAGCCTAACAATGCTATTTGAACAATCCACCCACTGAAGTTAGGGTGCCCTAGAATAAACATAGAGACATAGAAAGTCAAGCATTGGAATGTTGGATCACCTTCATTGGCAGTAGCTCTTGACATTCCAAGTGCTCCAAATTGTTGGAATTGACAAACAAGCACATACATTTTTGAAGGATAACCCAGATTGGAAAACGAGGATGAAGTTGATGTAAGATAGCCACTCGGTCAAGTTTAATCCCAAAATATTTTGAAGTGTTATATTTTTCAATATATGCAAAACGGGCAGCTCCTCTTGGCTATTTATTATGTGTTTTGAACACAAAAAGGAAGATGTGAAGTTACCTTGGTCTTATTTTGTGTGACTCTTCTCAGGCCCTTTTGATGTTTTTACATATTTAGACTTTTGATAAGGAGATCAAACTATAAATCGCCATCTCAGAGCTCTGTGGGGTAAAAAGATACATTGGATTTCCACAACAGTGGATAAACATGCATATGAGTTGGGAAAACAGAGAGAAACAATATGCTCTACTGTGGGGAATAAGAATGTGACTGATGATGGTACACTTGTACATAGGGGCTAACTATTTTAGACCAGTTCTATGTATCTCACTATTCATTTTGAACCTTCATTCACAATATTTGTACTCACTACCTCTCAGCAAGTGTTCTGTACTACATGTAGAGGCTGGCTATACTTTTACAAACAAAATGCTTCTACCTCAGTTGTACATCAGCCCACGTAAGCAAGACTGGTATTATTTACAGAATGAAGGTCCTGTACCCAGAGGGGTTTGCTATGTTGGCTGATCTGCTTCCATTTTGATTTTCACAAAAGAAAAAAAGAATAATAAAGTTGAAAAGCACAAACCAACATTTTCCTACTTTTTTTGACTGCTTGGGCTTCTTGCAGCAAAATCAAAAGTAGGAGACCAATAAGCTGTGTGTAAAGAGGCTTCTTCTGAAGAGACTGAGGGAGTGTCACAGGGGAATGGACCTGTTTTTCGTCAGGTAGGAGGCATATCCTGCTCCTACATTGGGGCTAATGATTGTGAAGGGGTGCTAGTGGCCTTGTTTCTCTTGTCTGCAGGGCAATAACAGCTGTTAATTACCATCTCCTTATTATGGACCCACACCTGCTGCTCAGGTTCATAAATGCAACGAAGGGTGTTGGCAATAACGCTTAATGCTATTAGAGCAAGTTCCAGATCTTCTCTTCGTGAATGTATCTCAGATTTGTAGGTCTTCATCTGTACGTAGACACAGCATTACCTTCTCACTTATACAAAGTTGTATATCAAAATTGCACCAATCACATCTTTAGAACATTTTCCAACCTCACACTGGATCTTAGATTGTAGTTCCGTGAGTTTGTGGGTCTGGTTCGGTGGTTCCGAACCCGTTCAATTAAGGTCGTCGGAAACAGACGATTTTGGTGTCAGCAGACCGCAAATGACGAGTGTAGCGTGTATAAGTGTTTTCGCATGAATCGATCTATGAGAACACTTTGTATTTGGGGATTTCGTTTGAACCTTCGGTTTCCATTTTGTGTGCGGCAGCCTTTTTGTGTGGGTGCCCTCACATAGGCCGATAACTGCGGCCGAACGAGCCCTTGAGACACGAATGCCTTAGCTGACTTCTGAATGACCTGGCCGAACTGACTCCTTGCCCGAGGCTGACCTCGCTGAGCCAGTTCCTGTTAAGCAGCTGGTCAGATAAAGATCAAAGAGCAGGACATGCCCGAGTTTATAGTACACTGCACCCACCTTTCTATCTTGCTTCTAATCTGTTTCTGTTCCTTCCTTTACAACATAATCACTGATTTGGGTTGAGGGTTTTATGATGGGTTTGTCCGGCCTGACTGAACAAGAAAATGGAATTTGCTTGGTCATTTCTGGTGGGCTGGACAACGGAAAGTGGGATTGTCGTTATACGCTACTTTTGAAATGTCACGCTGCCATTTGTCAGTTTGTATGAACCCAATGTTAATTTGGAATGTTGCCTGAGGCTTGATTTTTGGCATAAAAGACCATGCTCCGCTCATTGAATTTGTGCAGTCTCTAGCGAACCACCCGTGTTTGCTTCGTAGATCTCTGTTCCTGGTTGCAGCCAATAAACCTTGGTCTTTGACGTCATCAAGAAGTATCCCGTGTCTCTGTTTGCCAAGGCAGGGGAACTCGAAGGCATCGGGCGTTTTCCCTGACGCCGCTGGGTTCTAAAACCCGGTCCTTCAAGATACATTTGGGAAGAACCTGATATCTTAACATCCACATGAAACCAGCACCAGAGTGAATAGATTATCAATTAGTAACTGAAGCTCATTTCACTGCACTGAAAACTCTAGAAGTGTTCTTAGAATATATAGTGCCTGCACAGTTTGATGGCAGCATTGCAGAGGAAATCTACATTATGATGTATTCTGATGCCAAATCAAAGAAGGAAGCTGGCCAGGTACAGTAATTCAGCTTTTATGTAGAGTGGAGGTCTGAAAAGATATTTTCCCAGGATTACAATCTGGTTTATTTGAAACACATTCTGAGTGGCGGACTGAATATACAGTAGGAATAAATATCAAGAGAACCAACTTCTTTGTTACAGTGAAAAACTATGAAATTCATAAAGTTAGGGGTTAGCTATTCTGTCAACAGTAATGTGTTTAACGCTTTCTGAGCGGAATATAACACAGCAATAGACTGCCTGAGGTGATCCTTGCCTGACTGGGTTATAATGTACATGATAAAGTTCTTGGGCTTTTGGACATACCTGGACAACTTTTTGAATGAGATGATGTTAAAGCGACTGTTGTTTTTCTCTTCCCCAGACGTAGGCATCATGTTGCTTGTAAGTATTTCAAGGTCAGCCAGTCACTGAAAAATTGAATCCTTGTGATGGTGGAGGTTCGTAAGGCTGGGGTGCACGCGGCACTTCTCCTAGCCGATATGGACAGGGCATTTGATTCCCTTACTTGGGTCTATCAGTTCGCCCTCCTGTCACGGCTCAATCTCGGTCCCAGGTTTTTGTCCTACATCCAGCTGCTCTACACTGATCTGACGGCCTCGGTCCACGTGGCGGGTGTTGCCTCTGCTAGGTTTTCCATCCGGAGGGGCACCCGACAGGGTTGTCCCCTCTCTCCGTATTTATTTCCGTTGGCCATGGAGCCTCTGGCCATGTGGGTCCGCATAGATGCGCTACTGCATGGTTTTGAGTGGGAAGGGGGCCCGACTGATAAGATAGCGCTGCATGCGGACGATGTCCTCTTCTTTTTGACGGACATTAATAGATCGGGACCCAGGCTCATGGAGATTATGTGGATTTTTGGCGAGATATCTGGACTTTTTCTGAATCCGACCAAATCTACTCTGTGGATACTGGGGGGGCCCGCCCCGGCTAGGGCATGGGCCTCGGTGCTCCGGAAAGCGGTCGGAGGCATACAATACCTGGGGGTGTTTCTTTCGGAAGACCCGGCGATCGCCTGGGAGCGCAACGTCCGGCCGGTGTGGGATCGTGCTAAGGCCGACATCAAACTCTGGACCCGTATGCCGCTAACTATTTATGGTAGGTCCGCGATCTTCAAGATGGTGACCCTCCCGAGGTTGTTGTATCAACTTCAGAACCACCTGCACCCGATACCCCCCCACTGGTTCAGACAGGTCAATGCAGCACTGGGACAGTTTCTGTGGTCCGGGGGCACAATCCACGTGGCGGTGCGTACCTGCTTTCTTTCCACATACGATGGTCGGCTGGCAACGTCAGATATCCAATCCTACTATCAGGCATCCCATCTCCTGGTGCTCAATGATTGGTGGTATGGTACCAGGGAGGATCCAGCATATGCGCTGGAGCGTCACCTTATGGGGTCTACATCGCTTCACACCCTTCGGTATGCGGCGCAGATGCGTAAATTGCTACCGCCTGGCACGCAGTTGGTGTTCCAGATTTGGACGCAGGCGCTTCGGCGTATGGGCTGGTGGAACAAATTAATGGCTGAGACTCCACTCTTGCACAATTGTCGGTTTCCGGCGCTGGCCGCGTTAGCAGGCTTTAGTGGTTGGGACGGCATTGGGATCTCTACACTGGGGGATGTGATGTCAGGAGTGACTCTCAAATCCTTCCAGGACCTGAGCCAGGAGTTTGGTGTGCCCCGCACCCAGTTCTTCCGCTACCTCCAGTTCCGTCATACAATCGCCCGAGCTTAGAGGGTCTAGAGTCCTTGCCTGAGTTTAGCCCGATAGAGGCCAAAGTCTTTATGGGGGAGTTAGGTCCCAAGAAGATCACTAGTATCTATCGAACATTAGTGATAAACTGTTCCCCGTCCCTTCAGAAGCTGCAGGAGCATTGGGAGTCGGACCTCGGGCCCTGGATGAGGATGATTGGAGGGAGGCGCTGGCAAGGCCACGGGAGGCGGCCATCTCGATCCGCCTGAGGTTGATACAATTCAAATTTCTGCACAGAGTATATTTTACTAGACACCGACTATGGAGGGCCGGCCTTATTGCTTCCCCGGAATGCTTGAGGTGTGGTAGTACGGAGGGGAAGTTTTTTCACACGGTCTGGAGTTGTCCGGGGTTAGCCCGACTTTGGAGGGGGTGTGGGATTGCCTGTCTGAGGTGCTGGGGTGGGGCCTCCCCCGAATGCCGCGACTGGGGCTGCTGCATGTGATGGATGGGGTAGGGGGTAACATATACAAAAGACACTTGCTTCTCCTGGGCCTGACACTGGCAAAAAGGGATATAGCGAGAGCCTGGAAGGATGCTCGAGCCCCGACGATCTTGGCATGGAAGAGAGGGCTTGATTTTAATATGGGGCTGGAAGAACCAATATTCGTGGCCAGAGGCTGCCCCCGGAAGCATTGTAAAATTTGGAAGCGGTGGGCTGACTATAGGGGCCTTTGGCTTGATCCCCCTGTGGACCAGGACCTGCCAATGGATGTGTGATGGGTGGCTGTCGATGCGTACGAGACGTTTAGATGGAGATCGAGGGCACGACCTGAGACCGGGAGGAGAACCATGCGACGGGGTGGGGGTTGGGCCGGGGGGGGGGAGTTTGTGGGGGTAAGGGGGGGGGTTTCACGTTCTACTTTGTAATTGGATGAGACTGACATATCCTTCTAGAAGAAAATGAGATTGCGTTGTGTTTATTGTGATCTTATTGTCCTGTAGTTACCTCTGGGGCACAGAGGCCTACACTATGTAAGCAATCGTCAATAAAATCGGTTTTAAAAAAATTGAGTCCTTGGAGAGCTTCATTGCTTGGTTGGCGCTCTTAGAAACATGGCAAAGCGGATTAGGATTGATTGAGGTTCATTGTAATATTGCTGTCAACATACCGTCATAGACAAAGGCTGTGATAGGACAGTTATAAATAAGAGAATAACACAGAAGATCAAAGATGTAGCTTTTGATTTCTTGTTGGTTCTTATGCCAGCGGAGTGGAGTCAATAGTGAAAACTGTAAATTATTGCTCCAACTCCGATGGCTCCATTGTCATTTTCACAGTTCTGTTGGCAGTGTTCTTTGCCATCGCCCCCATCTTTGCTCACTCTTTGCACTTTGTTGATAATTAAATGGAGGATCTCCTCAATGGGAAAATGTTGAAACATGTCGATGAGCCAATCTTTAACTCTCCATTGCGGTGGAGGTTTTTTAATGAGACAAGTCGTTTGACTGGTTTTATTGTGATTGGAGTTACACTTGCATAATCGAGCAATCATATCATATAAACTAGGAGCCAAACTAATTTCAGAAACTTATTGCAGTTTATGAGGATCCTAAGAATTTGTAACTAGGGTTAAAAAGGTTCCCTCTTGACTACAAATATGTTGGTTTCAGCAGATCCCAAACTGCATTTCGGTAGGTTGAGCACAGTCATATTTGGACACATACCCATGAGCTCAGGGACAGAAAATATGCCCGGGCATCAAAAGGCCTCTGTTTGCAAATTGGGGTCGTTTTAAGCTTATAAAGAGACACTGTATTTGTCGTTTGCAAGGGATAGAAGCAAAGTTTGGTTTAATATCAGGGAAATCAACAATAAATACAGTCCTAGCAGGGTATAAATCAGACCCTCAGGCGGACAAAAAAAGAGCCACCTCATTGACTTTATGACTATTCTTCGGGCACTGCCTGAATGCCCTACATACCAGTCCAACCCTGAATGGCTGTGCAGTAGGGAGTACAATGGGGAAACTTAGACTGTGAATATCCAAATAAGATGCCGTCTGCCAGTTTCAGTAGGCACCCGCCTGGGATAGGACTCAGAACCCATCCTAGAGCACTGAATGTATCTGCAACTAAGTGAGTGTGTGTGCCTGGCCCCCAACGCTTGTGGGATATGAATTCCCCTGCAAGATAATACAGAAACATGAACTCAGACAAAAGGATCCTGTTGAGATTAAACTTTCTGAACAGATTACTAAAGCAACAGTGTTTGCTTTTCATGGTGGATAAGGAGACGGAGTCCAAGACTTCTGTGAGCCATTCCTACTACTTTTATCGTTTGTCTGCTTATCTGACATATCCAACAGCAGTCCCTGACGTGGCACCCGAACACTCCCTGAACTGACCATCAGATGTTATGTTAAATTCAAGGAACTCCCAGCAACTTGTTTTTCCTTTAACAGAAGAACCGCCTTCAACAAGGTCACCAGATGACCCAATCTTATCATGGCGGCCATGCCCCAGTCCAGGACATCCATTTAAAACAGCCTAGTCGTTCTGGAAGATGTAGCCCCAATTCACCCCAAACCTGACTAAAATTCCTCATTACAATGGTTTAGAGAATTAAATATGGATGCAATATTGTGTCTCTGATAAAATAGTCTTCAGGGTAATTTAAATAACAAACGAGGCCTTCCCACTCTCATTCTTGGGAGCCATGGCGAAGGTGCCATGTTAATGCAGTATTTTGTTTTTTGAGTCAAAGGTCTAGATTTTCATTTTTTAAACTCGATCTGGCTCGCCAGCTTTCCCAAATAGATCTTCAACGGTAGTCAAGAGTATTCTGCAAATGAGGGACCTTTGTAATGAGGCAATTAACAGAATGTGCAGCTAGGCTAGGGTGTCCTGCTAATGAGTCCAGGTTGAAGAGGGTAATTATAATAACTCGTAACATCTCTAAACAGAGCCCCGAGGTCACGGGAAAGAATTGTACGTTAATGGAAAAGTTATCATTGTGATTTCCTCACATCCGTTTGGTTTATGATTGCGATGTGACGTCGTTTTATTCTAATACAGCTTTAATCCTCCCTTTACAAATGGATGCTGGGCCAAGAGCACAAAATGGCGTCCTCTAGCATAACGTATGACCTTGTCAGTAATGAAAGTGGGTAGATAGCTTTAGTAATAGGCCTTGATGAAATTTTAACTGCCCTGGTTAAATTAGTGAAACTTGCTCATTTGGCTTTTTGTGAAATTTACTGAAAATGTTGTATGGATGGGTTTCACATATTTGATTGCTTTGGAGGCTGGTTGATGCAGAACATGTCTTGCTCAAGAGACATTCTACTGATTGAACTCGTGTCCTGCCAGTGTCTTGAGCAAATTCTCGTGCGATGCATTCCCACTAGAGTAGAATCAGGGCTTAGTTTGAGGCTGTGGTTGATGGTGGGGGCCACCAGTACTTATTTTTGGGGGCAGGCACCTATTTTTACGCGTTTGACATTTCCTGAGTGCAATAGAGGGAGAAACACAAAAAGCAGAAAGAGGGAGGAAGACAGAGTGAACCCGTCGTCAAGGGAAAAAGCAGGAACCTGCAGTAGTGAGATGAAGGTGCAGGGAGCACATGGCAGTGGATACAAGAGCCATGGTGTGGATTCTAGACTCTGCAGCCTTGGGACTGAGCGCTCAGACATGAAATAGAGACTTCTGAGCAGGAGCTTTGGGTACCGGCAGTGGCACTCTCTATTTTAAAATTTAAGCACTGGAAAAGATACTGACAAACCACGCTTCGCTCAGTTTTGGATAATGCCACAAAACTGTCCTGACAGTCCCTGACTTTTTTTTAATAATATACTTTTTCAAGCCCTTAGAGATGTCTCATTATTGATTGAATAGTGTAAGTTCTGTGCAATGTTGCAGCAGAATTTGCACCAATATTTGGACCAACTGATCAGTGCATCGGCCAGAGAGCAGAGATATCTTTCTTGCACCTGTCTATTGGTGCAAATGTTGATGCATTATGGCCCCACTACCAGTCTAATCCGACCTGTAATGTTGAGTCTCTCTAACACTGCTGACACCAGGATCATGTGTTAATGAACATGCTTCCCATGCACTAGTTGCCTCAGTCTCATGTCGGATGGGACTCTGCCGAATGCCAGTTGACCATGAAGTGTAAGTCCTATTTTTCCATGCCTTACGGTGGATAATTATGCATAAGCAATAAGTGCACATTCATTGCAGCTCTTTGCTGCAAAGCTGAATAGAATTTTATTAATCATGATACAGTTAATTAAAACCTTTGCATGAACTTTAATAGCAGCTCATTTCAAACTCCTTCTCCCACTTCCGCAAAGTGCCTCGAAGGAGCTTTGTGGCTGCTTGAGCACTATATAAAAAGAAGTAATAAAACACAAGTAGATCCCAGCGCCTTGTTGAAACTTGCATCAATTCTCAGTTTTTCAGATTTTCTTTCTTCGATGGGCATAATTTGTGTGTTTTTTTGTCACTGGGGATCTCTGTATCCCTTCAGGTTTTAAGTAAAGACAATACTCATTATTTACAGCACTTTAAAACCAGCAAAAGTGTGGTATGTAGCACTTTAAAAACACAAGTTTTAGACATAAGCTCTGCTTGCCTCTTGCGGTTGTTCGCCATGCGAAGGTTTGAGTACTTATTTACTTCAGAGCTGAGCTTGAGATGCAGCGCACTAGATTTGCAAGATCTTTTTAATGTGCAAGCTTGATTTACTTGAGAAATATTGACAACATACAAATAAAATCCATGTTCTTACAGAGAATCAAAATGTCATTCAATCATTGTTGAATATGTATGTCTCGTCAAAAATGTTCCTCAATCAAACTTCTTTGCAATGTTTTTAATTACAAACACATCACAAAACCCAATTAGGAGAAACCGGTGGCTTTAAAATGGGTAAGAGCAGTTCTTGGTTTTAACATTTGTGTTTCCCAAATGAGCAACTGCATTGGATCGAGTTTCAGCCCAGTAAACCCCAGCAGAACAAGTATCATAAATTCCACTTTTTATTTTTCGCTTGTGCCAACATACCATGAAACCTTTGATACCAATTGATGCCATTTCCTAAACAGCCGTGGTCTGTGCAGGTAAGAGCAGTGAGGTGGTGGGGCCGGGTTGGGTGTGGATTCGACAGCCAACCACGAAGGGAAATTAAATAAATAATTCATTCTCCCTCTTCATCGTCTGTCGAAATAGCGCTCACCCTTGCCTCACCGTTCTTACTTGCACGGGCCGCCCCTGTTCCTAATTAACTACTATGAACAATTCTTTAACATCTCTTGCGCAAAACTACAAGCACAAGTTTCAATGTTACAGCAATTGAAAAAAATGAAGAAGAAAATTGGAACGCTAATATGCAGAGTCCAAAAGAAACATGCACCATGTCCCCCTATTCTTGCCCACAAAGCTATTTGACTGATGTTGTCACATTGATGTACAGCCTTTGTAGCCTTGATCACTGTAACTGTATAGTAAATATATATATGTTCACTTCGAATTGTAATAAAATGGCAGGTAGGAGAATGGCCATCATCTCATATGGATATGTCAAGTAGGCGTTAGGGTCTAACTTTATTGTTATTTGTAAGTGACAGAAAGCACAAACATGGGCCCCCTGAAAAATATAACCAGGGCCACTGGAATTATGTGATTTTGCGGTGGCAGTGTTTTCTGCTTGATTACGGATTTGCCGCATAATAAATCATCTGCTGCATTGTGTGCACATTTTCCCGAAATAAAAATCTGATTCTAGCTGAAACGGTTAAACGTTACTGAATAAATATAACGTTTTAGAAAGGTTCGCTGGTCATCTTTCTGTCGCTTATTGCTATAGTTTGGGATCAGACTGGTACTAATAAGGTGAAACCTTTGCCCATGTAGTGGTAGCAACCATTTGCAGTGCAATAGGTCTCGCATTTGTGAGAGTTTAAGCTATTGGCTTTGTAAATGACAATGCCTTTTATTTATGTTTTGAAAACCAGCACATAAATAAAAGGCATTGTCATTTACAATGCCAATAGCACAAACTGTCGCTAATGCGAGACTGATTGCATTGCAAATGTTGCTTGGTAAAAACGCCCCATGCCGCTTTTTCACTTTAATGTCTTTCATGTCCGTTTCTTTAGACGCGGCTCGTCTTAAGAAAGGTGCGCGGCCGCCATTAAAATGAAAGCGCAGTATGGAGCGCTTTTATTTTTTTTAAAAGCATTTGTTTGTCAAGTTGATGAACAAATGTATTTTTTTTGGTAAAAGTGCCCCATGCCCCGCTTCACTTTAATGGAGGCCACGCCCCTTTCTTTAGACGAGCTGCGTCTAAAGAAAGGTGCGCGGCTGCCATAGGGAAAGTAAAATAAATAGATAAATAAATAAAGCCACTTGCCTTTCGCTTGCTGCATCGCTGACTCGACGATGTGGCAAGTGCAAGGTAAGTATCCGTCGTCTGCCAACTCCCCCCCCAGCACTGCCCAACTGATTTTACTTGTGCCGGCCGCGCCTGAATTTAATGCCCCCATCCTCATGGTCAGCTGGTCATTAGGGCTTGAAAAGATGCTGACTTACTCTCTGTTAGATTTATATGTCAAGTTGTGTAGAGGTTGAATTGCTTGTTTTCAAAATCAACAGTGACAAAAGAGGTGCCCTTACTAGAGAACAAAAAAGACGTATTAAATCGCTGAGAATGTGGAACATCTGGTCGATCTTGCCCAAGAGCTCAGGCATTGTACGGTTATTGAATCGTAAATGGCCCATGGAATTTGTCCAACAAAAGTAAGATACATTTATAGCACTGCCGCTTCACATTTCATGTGAAAGATGCTGGAATCCGTGCTCCTTATCCGCTTTGTCCATTATTTACTGTCAGTCTTCCTGCCTGGTATCCATCACCCGTTCAATTACACCCAAAGCTTCTGTGGTCATGTCATCACTCAGGCCAGCAGCACGTAGACACGGAGAGGCATTGCAATAATGTGGCGTGACAGCAAAAGATCAGAAAATATGAAATAGTCTCACGCCAATCCGCACCTGAGATCAGGGATGGGGCCTGTAGGAGTTGTCCCAAGGATTCAGTGAAGGAAGGAAACACGTCACTATGTTTACATCTCCAGTTTCAGAACCAAAGTAGACACCGCCACTGAGTCACGGACTGTGGTCTTTAAAAGTACTTCCCTAGTAGGCACCAATATCTTGATTTTTTTGTACGAAAATGTAACTTGAATAAAATGTGGTCGTACCTGAAAAAGTTGTGGGGCATATTATCAAGGGGGTTTATCTCCGCTTTTTTGGCTTTAAAAGCCAAGAAAGCGGAGATAAAATTATCTCCCTATTACCTAGCTGCCGCTAACACCAGTTAGTGACAGCTAGTAGGAGATAGCGACCATCTTGGGCCCCACTTTGCATGTCAGTGATATTTATCACTAATGAGATGCAAAGTGGGCGTGCCAAGATGTTAGAGACTGAAAACAGTCGCTAACATCGCTATCTCCTATTACCAACTTTTGGAGATATTCGCGCTAAGCGGGAATATCTCCAAAAGCTAACACCTGCCCTGAGCAGTTCTTAGCCATGTTATCCAATGGGAGGTGGATAACATGGCTAAGAGCATTAGCTCGCTAATGCATGAATATCGCTGACTTTTCAGCGATATTCATGCTTTGCGGCGATTTTTACCGCATTTGCGTTAAACCTTGGTAATACCAAGGTTTATTTGCGGTAAAAATCGCTGCAGCGCTGCGGTAACATTTTGTCTCTAACCAAGCAATAGCGATAATTATCGCTATTGCTTGGTAATATGCCCCTGTGTTCTCAAGTGGTTTGATTTCTACTTAATGGAGCGCGTAAAAGAACCTGAAGTCGCTCCTTTGCTCAGATGGGCTTTTCCATGAATCTATGTAGAACACTCTGTTAAGTCGTGTTTTTATAGGGTAACCGATTCCATAACCATTGTGATACCT